>NC_138039.1:10531113-11131113 GCF_964106645.2 Podarcis pityusensis
AATCATCAAAGAGTGGCGCAAATTATACTTATGCCTCTAGGTTTTGTTTTATGCTGACATGAGCTTTTTCTCTCTTGTTTCCCTCTTGTACTAACTTGAAGTTCACTCATTCTCTCTCTTTCTCAAAGCACCCGGCAAATTTTGCTCGAAATCTTTTCCAAAAACTACAGAGTGCGCAGAAACGTCATCCAGAATCGGCTGGCCCGGGAATACGGAGAGGAACTAGATAAACAGGAGATCGATAAAATCTTGAAGGTATATATTGAATGGGATGCGTGCAACCAGTTTTAAAAGGAGACAGTCAACGGGCCCCCTGTTAATAGGATCAGTCCCTCTCTAACCCAGGGATGGTAACCTTCCAGGCTTAACTGGACTACGATTCCCATCATCCCTGCCCACTGGCTTTGCAAGCTGGGGCTGATGGGAGCTGAGAGTCCCGCGGCATCTAGAGGTCACCATCCTTGCTCTTAATTCATTTTGCAAATAGAGCTAGAGAGGGAGTAGACAGACTCTGGGAAAGAAGAGAGGTGGTTGGTATTAGGGGTATGAACGTAACATTTGAAAGCTGACTTCTGTAGAGTCAAACCATTGGTTCATCTAGTAGCTTGGTATTATCTAGGCCATGGGTAGGCAAACTAAGGCCCGGGGGCCGGATCCGGTCCAATCGCCTTCTAAATCCAGCCTGCGGACGGTCTGGGAATCAGTGTGTTTTTACATGAGTAGAATGTGTCCTTTTATTTAAAATGCATCTCTGGGTTATTAGTGGGGCATAGAAATTTGTTTTTGGTTTGTTTTCAAAATATAGTCCGGCCCTCCACAAGATCTGAGGGACAGTGGACTGGCCCTCTGCTGAAAAAGTTTGCTGACCCCTGATCTAGGCTGATGGGCAGCTGGCATCCAAAGTGTCCTACTTGTGTCTGGGATTGAACCCGTGTGCAGTGCATGTGCTCTACTATTCAGATGCAGCCGCTCCCTAAGTATCTCTTCAGAACCTGTCCATTCCCGATTGTAGAGAACAGACCACTACCTGCTCTTTAGATGCAAATTTCTAATGATTTGCTAGAACGTGTTTACACACGTGTGTGTCCAGATACTTGCAGATGCATTGATGTCTGGGTGATAACACACTTAGCTTTATTACTGGATTGCTTTGCTCAAGGCGATTCCCAAAGGCCGCTGCCTTTTAAGTTTACTTTTAATCCATCGCCCTAATTGCATTGCATAACTGACTTACAGCAGGTCTCTACCTGGGGCATCTATATTGCTTAAGCTTTAATTAAAATCACCTTTAAAGATTATTTATTAGATTGGCCAATTAAGCAGCCGAGCAAGGGCCAGCTGTGGTATTGAGGCTGGAAGGTAGTGTTTGAAGCCCTGCAAAGCTTTGAAGTCCCCTTTTTCTCGAGCTGTGACCCTCTTTGCAGAGTGGCTGCTATAGGTGCAGTCAGTTGTGAAATGCTGCTTTATAACAAACTATAAATAGCTACTGTTGGGTGGGAAGAAATAATAATAATTTATTATTTGTACCCAGCCCCTCTGGCTGGGTTTCCCCATCCACTCTGGGCGGCTTCCAACAGAGACCAAAAATACACTAAAATGTCACACATTAAAAACTTCCCTGAGCAGGGCTGCCTTCAGATGTCTTCTAAATATCAGGTAGTTGTTTATCTCTTTGACATCTGATGGGAGGGCATTCCACAGAGCGGGTGCCACTACCGAGAAGGCCCTCTGCCTGGTTTCCTGTAGCTTTGCTTCTCGCAATGAGGGAACCGCCAGAAGGCTCTCGGCACTGGACATCAGTGTCTGGGCAGAATGATGGGGGTGGAGATGCTCCTTCAGGTATACTGGGCCGAGGCCGTTTAGGGCTTTAAACACCAAAACTTTGAATTGTGCTCGGAAACTTCCGATATTGCAGATTTTTAGTGTATGGTTCTTGGTTTCACGAATTCTTGGAAATCTTGCTGTTCCCATCCCTAGGTAGGCTTTTAATAACCCTGGAGGGTGGGGTCCCATTGATGCCCTCACACCTGTAGAATATTCTTGGAGTTCAGGGACCATTTTCAACCCAAGGACCGCATACACTGCTCTGCAACCTTCTGGGGGCCACATACCGATGGTGGGCAGTGCCAAGGGCAAAAGTAGGTGGAGCAACAAATGTAAATTACCTTCGCTGTCCTTTGTACCTTCTTTCCAGGCAAGCAAGAGGCATTGGAATTCAAGGTCACATTCCAGCCAGGCAAAAACAGAGCAAACAGGGAGAGGCCAGAGGGCCAGATAGAGAGCCCTGGGGGGCCACATTTGGCCCTCAGGTCCAAAGTTGCCTAGCCATATTCCCCCTCACTTCCAAACTTCAGAGGTGAATACCAGTCCTCATATAACCAGAATGGGATATTCCATGGATATATGAGCAGGCTTTGGGGGAAACCCCTAAGGCTTGCACGAATAAGGATCCCCCATCGGCAGAAGCTGAAAGGGCATGCTCAGTGAATGGTCATGCTACGCTGGGCAGGTGGAACGGCATATTCCCAAAAAGGTACAGCTAGCTGGGGGGATTCCTTAACTGGGGTGTGCTATACACTGCAACGTTTTGTTTCAGATCCCAATCTAGTGTCTTAATCTGACCGGTTTTGTTCTCTAGATTTGGGAGCTGTATATAGCATGGGTTGGTGGGGAAGTGAAAAGGAGACAGGCCAGATGGCTGGATGAGAACTCTGGGAGTGCATGCGCTCTCGCTTTCTTTAATCTGCATTCAGACGGCTAATTAGTTAATTGCACCAATTAGCGGATTCATGCTTTCTGGTCTCTAATAGCGCTTCCAGCCAGGTAACGAGTTGCAATGCTGTGTTGTGATTGTTTCTGTAGGAGGTGGGAAAGGGGTGCCAAATGATTCCCATTGGAAGTGTTACCAGGGCAGGTTGCATTCTCTGAGGATCCTTCTAGTTGCCTAGATTGTATCAACAGAAGTTGGCTGCAGGCACCAAAGCAGTTGCTTTTTCCAGCCAACAGCTCTTCTCTGTGGCTCCCCTGGGTTGCTGCCTCACTTAAAGCTGCCGCCCTGTTCACCTCATGGGGAGCAATGAGGGAAGGTCCTTGGAGTTGTGCAGTTTAGAGGAGCTTGGCAAATAGCAAGGGTGGCAGTGAATTACACACCCACACACACACCACATACCTTTTTTTTTAACTGCTCAGGGCTGTTGAGAATAATGGCTTCTTTTAGTTTCTCAAAAGTATGTGTTGGAGGCACGTGTTGAGAATCCTGGGTTCGTTGAATGAGCATTGACAATCTAGTTAAACCCCGCCATTCCTAACCTTCTGGGGTCCACAGATCCACTTGCAGTGGGTGGGGGGCTGATTTCCTTCAGGTGACTGTGTCAAGCACAAAAAGGACAACCTCCATTTCTCCTCTAAGGATGTAGAGCTGGGGAAAAGCAGGTATCAAACCCACAGACTAGCCCTCCACTTGAGTTTTAGAGCTGGAAAAGCAGCAGGCAGATTGAAGGTGCTCAGAAGTCCCCCTGATGTTGTGCTGGACAGGGACAGGGCTCAGGTGACCACAGTTTTTGTTGGCTCCCAACATCTGGCAGTTGCTGCCTCTTTACCTGTTTTGCATTTCTGCATCCTTGTGAAGTGTGCAAATGGTAAAGCTTTATAAGTAAGTTGACACACTTTATTTAAAAAAATGCTATGCAGTGTAGAGTTTGTAATGAAAATGGTAAGAATTACTGTATTCCTTCCCCCACATTCTTGGTATTCTCAACTTGGAGAGGACAATGGCTGCCTGTTCACTCTTCCCTCACCCCTCCACCCCACCTCACTGACCTTAATTCTGGTGGTATGCAATTGGGGGCAGAAATCTTCTGTTGCAAGTCTACTTTAGAAGATTATAACAATACTTCTCAACAGCTTTCCCCTTTCTTCCAGGACTGCTGTGTAAGCCAGGGTGGCATGTGGTATCTTAAAGGGACAGTACAGCAACCAACATCTTGACAAAAGGGGTTTTGCTTTAATCGCATCGGATGAACTCCAGGACTGAAGCGGAAAAGGTGGAACAGGCAGGAAAGCAAAATGATGAGGGGCAGAACCTGTTCTCACAGCCCTATGGATGGATGAAGTTATGGACACGGAGCTGCTCATTTACATGTCTGCATGGCATCCAAAATGCCACCGTTCAACACAAAGAGAAAAAATGGATCTTTGCGAGTTGTTAGGTTAATTTGGGATTCCTAATATATTAACTTCTCATCACAAAAAAGGAAAAAACCCCACCTACTGACCCAGATGTTACAGATCATGATCTAATGTTTTATTTTGTAACTAATGCCAATAAATTGCAAGTTTACACTTAGCTAGTGGGAAATTATTTTTAAAATCCCAAACGTTCTTACTTCTACTTTATCCCCATCCCTTCATTTTTTTGGAAAGCAAGGAACAACCCTACCTCTGGTTCTAGGGAAGATTTGTTGTATTAAATACTGTCTCAAGTATGAAGCTGCCAATTGTTTCTGGAAATAGGAAGATACATTATGGTTGGGGTGTGTGTTCTTTTTTTGCATAGCTAGCAAATGGTGCCTCAGCTACGTGCAGTTTGAATCACCGTACTTGGTGCCAGTACAGAGCCTCCATTGCTTCAGATAAAATTTTACCTTGAAGGTTGACAATAGCATTAGCTTGAGCACCACCACGTTCTACCTTTGCCCTGAAGGTGGGCTTTTCCTATGAATCATAGAATGAAATGCTGTAATAAACTGCAAGTGTAGCTAAATGTAAGGGTTTTCTCTGCTGCTAGTTGGGAAATCTGTCGAGATTTATTCCAGAACAAGCGGGCTTGTTAGCAGCTATGTATTTCATTTTAAATGTATAGGATCGTTGCTAGTCATCTTTCATACAATAGGTGCACTCTGTAGTTGTGATTTTAATGATCAATGATAACACAGCTCATCAACCTCCAAAAAAACATTTAGGCGCATGAGCTGGACTGTTCTGAAGTCAATGCAGGTGGAGAGACTTTATTCTTTTAAACAGACATTTGCTTAATACAGCAGCAATACCAAGTATACCAGTGATAGACTGAGGCTGCCCAGAATGTCCTTCCCCTTTCCCACCCCCATAGTTCTAAAGGTATTGAAAAAAGCATTAAGTGGTTTTTCTACATGCTTCCAAGCACCTAGTTAGTAATCAACTGGCAAATCTCACTTAAACACAGACATGCACACACAAACTTCAGAAGCTTGTTTGTTGAAGGGATTTATTTGTGATGGGATTAAAAAAAACAAACCAATATTCAGAATAGCTTACAAATCTTTAAATAAGCTTAAATACAGTTTGGTGGAGTGTGTCCATATCCAGGAAAAACATGTAACTCAAGAACAAGAAGCCATTCCCATTTTACATTGTACATAAGGCAGAGATGTTTGCAATAGCAGCAACCAAGTTAAAGCTGCGATATCCCTTAAGCCGCACATGTTCAGTTTAACTAGTAATGTAATCACAACACTACTGTTGACAGGTACAGTACCTTTTACTCTTGAAAAAACATGTCATCTTATGCAGTACTGGTAAACCCTTCTAAATCCTCAGCTCTGTTACTTATCATCTTTGTATATTTGAGAGCAACTTTAGGGAACAGATGTCTGTTCTTAGAGCTGTGCTCAGTAATATAAAAGCACTGCAATAAGATTTGCTTTCAAGTTCAACTTGTAATCGCAGAAGATTCTTTTGGGAATAGTTTTGTACAGCCTAGAAAATATGCATAGTAACACCTACCTATTCCTTTTACAGCTTGTTCAAGGTTTTCTAGGCTACATGAAGCCATCCTCCATGTTAAATACAATATTCTTAAGACAAGTGAACAATTACATGCACGTGGTCTTGCCAACAAATGCCATTATTAGCAGCAGAACAGTGTGTTGAACCCATAACCTTCTGCTATAAGACAACACTCTATACATAAAATATACCTCAAAAATACCCCCCCATCACACCGTAGTCCCTTTTACATACAGAACGTTTGCTACTCCAATGACAACTCCATGCATAAGAGGCATGGTCACTGGTTCAGGCAGCTATGATGGGGCCCATCTGATATTCAAAGCATTAAAGGTTCAAAATCTTACCAATTTAGTCTTAAACTAGATATGTAATAGGGGTGAAAGATCCAGGAAGAGAAGCTTAAGCTGCCAATTCATGTGAAATCAAGGTCCTGCATGAAGAATTCTCTGGCATTTTTCCTTTGATGTGACATTATAACCACTTTACCTCATATAAAGTAAGCATTCAGCTCAAGCCTTGTTTAGTTCAAAGTACTTAATGTTTATGCAGTGAGAAATCCTGCCAATAGAATAGCCCAGGCTTCCTCAACCTCGGCCCTCCGGAAGTTTTGAGACTACAATTCCCATCATCCCTGACCATGCCAGCTAGGGATCATGGGAGTTGTAGGCCAAAAACGTCTGGAGGGCCAAGGTTGAGGAAGCCTGGACTAGCCGGACCTATTTAAGATGTTCAGTGAAAAAAACTGCCCATATTACACAGAACAGTGGAAGCAATCTCAGCTCATCTTTTCAGGGGATGAAAGCTTCCAAAACTCCCAACTAGATGCTTGCTTCCAGGAGCAATTTGAACTAGCATACACATAGAACGGATACATACAGAACACTTGTTACCCAAAAGTAGCACACTCAGCAATGGCCACTTCTCTGTTCCAATCATTCCTATAGCAACAATTTCTTCTGAAGACAGCAGCTGTACTTTATTTCCAGAAGAACCAATGTCCACCTGCTCAAGCAAATTAAACCAGTGTTTGATCTCTGCATGGACGTTTCTTGTTAAATTTATTACTTTAAATCACAGGTCTGACAAAAACAAAAAAATATTCGGAGTCAAATATTAAATGCAAGGAGGTTGCCTTTTAAAAATGTACCAGACTTGCAATTTAATTTCATACCATGTTTAATAGCCGAATTGCCATTGTTGAAGATAAACACAACACTACAGAAGAATTTCAACTTTCCAACTCGACCGCAGAAAGAATCCAAAAACTAGACCTCCATAAGTGACAACTCTTAACATGCAGTCACTGGGTGGTTTCCAATTCTCCAAAATACAACTTTTATTACCAGGCATTAGGTGCAGTTAGCAGAGTCACGTAACTGTTTCATTTGCCAATTTAGCATAATCTGCAATGTCCTGAGCAAATCAGTGGCAACAACTGTGTCAAACACACACACCCCCAAATCAAGTGGACCCAACCCATCCTACAAGTTCAAAAAGTCAACCTACATATACTCTAGCAGAACAGACATGCAGCAATGTCTCAAGTGAAACATTCAGACAGCTACTTCAAGAACAACGGTTTTCTAAGGTAGTAGTGATGTACAGAAAGTTTGTTAAGGCTGAGAAGGAAAGGATTTATACTTTGCTCGGTGTTCATCTATTTCCTGTTTGGTTTTCTTGATACAACTAAAGATTTCCTTAAAGAGAAGCTTGTATTCGGGTGGAGGGTTTGAAGGCAAGCTGGCTGGGGCTGGGTCAGCATTTGTGGGTTCAGCTTCTCCAACACACGTGTCCAAGGATTTATTCCCCACTCTGACATCTTTGGAATACTGTTTAGAAGTTTGTACAGCTTTATGTTTCAATGACTCCTCATCTAGTTGACACTTCTTCAGGAGGTCTTCATACTTGACCTTCAAAGCGTTATACTGTGCATCAACCTCATTAAGCAGAGAGATGCCCCTTTGCTTTACAGCTTCTGCCCGCCGGATACAGGTTTCTTCATGGCCCTTTATTAGAAGATCCCCACCTGCAACACTGCCAAGGAAGGTCTCGCTGGTGCTTCTTTTGAGTGCCCTTCTGTCGGGTTCTGGGACAGTTAAAAGAACCCCATCAGAAGAGCTCCAATCTGAAGGGCTCTGACTCAGATCTCTCTCTAAAGAATCTTTGAAGGAAATAAAAAAAGACTCTGGAACAAGCTTTTCCACCCCATTAGCAAAGCTGCTTTCAGACTGAAATATCTGCTTCATTTCAGCCACTTCAAACTCAAGCTCTTCAGCTCTGGCTCGGTATAGATCAACATCCACCAACCTCTGCTCAAGATCACAGTTCTCCTTCAGCATGAGATTGTACTCTTCCTCCATCGTCATCCTCTTCTCTTTTTCCATGCTGAGCTGTGCTTGCAAAAGAGTCATTGCCTTTTTTAACCTCTGGTTTTCTTCCTCCAGAGGACTCAGTTGGCTATCCACAGAAGTAATTTTTTCCGCAAAAACATGGTCATAAACAAAATACCTAGACACAAACAACAAGAGCCAATGAAAAGCATTAGTTTGCTCTTCCCAATAACTCGCTTTTTTGTATACAAAGGGTAACTTTATTATCATGGATGAATAAAGCACAGCAGTGTGTGCCAGTTTCTAGACATGAACCCTAAAGTGAAAGAGCTGCCTGTATTACGTCTCTACAAAAACTAGAGATTGTACCTTGCCTTTGTAAAAGGCTAGAAATACCAAGGTAAGCATTGTAGAGTTAAATCAACAACTTAGATAATTTTCTTCAGAAAGAGGACAATTTTACGGTTTCCACTGTCCTGAAATTCAGAGAACGCACATCTATATCAACAACTTGTAACAGTCACCATCAAGTCTCCATCCCTATGACTCTACCAACCTTCTGAAAGCCATACTGTTCGTAAGGATACAATACCAGTTCTGACATAAGGCAAACACCTTAATGGTTGACCTTAAAGAAAAAGGTCTGTCACTAGTTGGCCTGAAGAGAACAGGAAATAGGCTGATTTAGAGACCTTTGAAGGGCTAATGAAAGAGACCTAGATTTCCCAGGATCTTCCTTTACAAAAATTCCCAACATCGTTTTCGACTAAAGTGCAGAAATCAGCCCAAAGTTATCCAGAGCATCAAAAGGTCAGAAAAATATACACACGTGTCTATATATGACAGGTTCACTTAAGAGCTGATGAGGACAGGTCTTCAATAATCTTTGCTTAATCATATGCCATCACTAAACTTGACACATTTCCTAATCAGAATATGCTTGACTTTTTTTTTACTTCTCTACCAAAACTGAACAACATTAAATAACTATTCCACAGAAAAAGACCGCTTTTAAAATGAACTTGAAACTTACTTGCGAAGGTCATACAGTTCCTTCAGACATGCAAAACTATGAACAGATCTTGGATGCTCACACCGTTCACGATTCGCGTACCCTTGCCCAGAATTCTTCAACTCTTCCACTTGTCTCTGGAGATCATCAATATGTGCTTGAAGACTTTCAATAGTCTCAGTAAGGCTGGGGGAAAAATTGCACACACAGAAGTACACAAATTTATCAGCATAAGTCAAGCTTGACACATCAACAATTGTTTAAACTGCAGTTTTATTTGAGAGATGTTTGTTTTCCAGGATATTGACTCTGGGAGTCAGAAACTCGGTCTTTTGGCTATTACTTGATACCCAAAGTATGATTGGGAGAAGGCATCAGGGTTCATTCTTTTCCCACGACCATCCTGTGGAGGAAAAGCTAACAAGTACCTCCAAAGGCTCCATGTCACTTTAACATACGTCTCCCTCACCCAGATAAAGACTCTGTTTTGTAGTGGATTCCATTTTGCAAGATTAGAAAGAAGCTATATCCAAACAAGGACGGAATCTTTCAGTTCAGCTGTTAACTTAATGAAAGTGGTGGCGGGAGGGATATAGGAGGACACAGGAAGAAAAGTCAGTACCTATTCCCAACCTCAGCCCAGGCAGAATCCAGGAGGGTCAAGCAACAATTGAATTATACAGACATCGTTGGAGTAAAATATGCATTATTATATATATGGTGCACATTAAGGAAGGGAAACAGTGTGCCACAGGAGCATATTACCTTATTATCTTTTGCTGTGAGGCTCTACTGTCAAAAACTAGCTTTTGATTAGCATCCTCCAGTTCTCTGGCAGTGACATCAAGCTGTTCGTAAACTTTGGCATGTTGATCATTCATTTGACGCAGAAGTTCCACCTGCTTTGTAAGATACTACAAAATAATGTACAGTTAATGTTGCAAATGTAATTAAAGAACGGTTCCACAACCAGCAGTTGAAATTGCATTATTTTTGCTGCTTTCCTTTGTACCTAATCTCAAGCAATGATAGTTAAGAAGATTAGCATGACGATACTGAAGTACATACGCTTTCTTCTTATCCCAAATGAGAGGCACTATGCAACTAACCTTTTTCAAACAACTCAGGCCAGAGTAATCCCTCAGACCGCTAAAGGTCTCTGCAGGAGTAAACACACAGCTCTCCCATTTTAACTCTCCAAGCACACAAGTCATGGTAAAGTTACGTGACAAGGAAGATAAAATTAGGCCTAGAATTCAACATAGTTGAATGGCCCAACAGGCTTTCTATCTCAAACATGACCCCCCCCCCTTCTCTCTACCATGGCAAATCACTTTGGAAAGTGATGGGAGCATAAAGTTTGAGACTGACTAATCTCTTGTTCAAAGTGAAACACTCCACTGGGCATGCTTAACCCTTAGGCACACTTGAAGGAGAGCTTTAGATTTTGACTCAAGGGTTTATTTCTAAAACTACAGACCCTTTCAAGAAGCTGAAAAGACATAATGGGTAAATAGGGCAACACTGCACAGCATATCTTGTCAGCTGATAGTGAGTTCCTACTTTCCCCTTTATAAATTGAGTTACTCTTGCAATCCCCATCAAGGGGCTTCTGTTTTAAATCTATATTAAATGTTTAGTGCAAGCCTCTTTATTCAAGAAATATAACAGGTGGTTTATTTTTAAAGCTGTGAAAACTACTTTCAGAAAGCCTAGGCTAAGAGGTGTCCGGCGTAAGAATACTAAACCATTAACTTTAAGCTGCTTTGCAAGAGAGGCAAACTCTGGATTTCCGCCTCAAACGCTATTCAGTCGCATGCTCCCAACTATGAGAAACAGAAATGCAGTAAAATGACTTGAGATCACTGGTGAGAACAGTTCCATTTAGCATATTTCAAGTGAATCAATATGCCAAAGAAGTTGCACAGGAATAATTATGATAACTGAATGCTGGAATTTTGTACACATTGCTAATACATGAATCTTTCAGAGAACCTGAAGTTTAAAGCCACTACTCTAAGTAGCCTAGTAGCCTATTGATTATATAATCAAATCTTCTGTACTGGAATCTTTTTATTTCCCTCATTAAAATGATTGATAGGCTTACATTTTGAGAAGTCTAAAGCAGGATTACAAGTTAATCTAGTACCACCCGCAACCTTTACCCTATTAGAATCAATTAGACATATTACCTGTTGCAATTTATAGTCAGCCTGCGAGCAACACAGTTTAGCCAAGGTTAGCATTAGCCTGAATCTCAGTGTAAACATGAACCAGATTAATTCTGTCTGCTATTCTGAAAGCAAGCTGAAGATCTTGTTATAATAAAGCTCTGCCAGCTAAAATGGCATCTACAATGTCATGTTATCAGAAACATGGAGAGGAAGCTTTCAAATTGATCAGAGCCAACTTGTAGTTGAGAGTGCAACTAGCAATGCCATCTTGTATATTTTTGCTTAGAAGAAAGACCCACTGAAATCATTAAGAGTTATTCCCAGGTAAACTGGCAAGGTTGCAACCAAAACCATTTAAAACATGTTTTATGTACAACTTCAAATGAAGTACACATAGATGCTCCACACCAGCTTTCCTCAACCTTTTGCCTTCCACAAGTTTTGGACTTACATTCCCATCAGCTCTGACCAGTGGTCAAAGACGATAGTTGTGGTCCAGCACCATCCAGAAGGCACCAGATTGGAACTTTATTCCGTACTCTTCTCATTCTGCAAACTTCCATACTCTAGAGGAGCCACATACTCCTTCAGCAGAAGCAGATTTGCACCCTTGGTTGGTAGATACAAAAAGCTGAATCCATGTAATTGAACAGAAAACACCACCCTCAATTGCAAAGCCTTTTACTGGGGGAACAGGCAAACTTGTGTTTATTTGGTACACTCATATTCTATTTTTATTTTTTAAACTATTATTATTAATTGAATTTATATACCGCCCTATAACTGGAGGTCTCAGGGCAGTTCACATAATAAAATCAAAACATAAAACCACAAAATACATAATCAAAATAAAAACAACCACCCAATACCCCCCCCAAAAAACCCACATTTTAAAAGAGCATTCTACCCATTAGTTCTACAATTCCCATGTAGAAGTTAAACATAAAAAAGTTAAACATAGAAACCAAATTGATAGGCACTGAACACTACAGCTAACTTCAATAGCTGGTGTCCTTTATATTTATCTGTTTTTAAAAATGCATTCATACACCAACATGTTATATCTCCCCTAGAGATAGAAAAAAGGAAGGAACAGGAAAATCCTCAGTGCCTTGTACACATCAAGCCTAAGATTAGCAATATTAAATATTTGGCTTTCATGTGTTCAAACACTTCACTTCCATTATCTTGCAGTAATTCTAACCATGACCCCATAAGGAGTAACCTAATATTGCAGGTAGGCAATGGGGCCATGTGAAAGACAGCTTGCCTGGGGCATCTGTGAGTTCATGGCTGAAGATTCAAATAGAGCACTTTCTGGTTGGAAGTACAGTCACTGCTCTAGGCCAGAATAATGGGCATATAGCCTTTGGGCTGTACATTATTGCTCACTTGCACCCAATGTGAAGCTGTTACCTCTATCTCCTGCAGTTGCTCTTGATTGGTGGAATACATCTGCTGCAGGGATGTCTCCAACTCTGTGTTCCGATCCAGGAGAGTCTTCCCAAGCTCAGCAGCAAGATGGAGATCTAAAATGAGTTGTGTGTATTTAAACTGGTGCAATGGCTACTGTGTTTTTCAAGGACAAATTTTGGTAACAATGGTTATGGCACTTTTTTAAAAAACAAAAACCCTACAATTCCTAAGAACAACTAAACACAGCTCACGTTTTTCCTTTGTGTGTGTGTGTGTGTGTGTGTGTGTGTACTTTATAGATGCTAGAGTTCTGTCCATCTCTTATTTTGACCCTCTCTAATACATCCTCATTGCAATGTAAGTAGAGAGAAATTAGTGATGCCCTCCTAGGACTTGCCTATTTCAAGTCATACAGTTTGAAAAGCAGATGCTTCAAGTACTCTACCCAATTTCCTACCTGTGTTCTAGTGCACTAAGGTGCCACCTGACCACTAAGTTTTCAAGTTCAGGTATAGAACTGTAGTGATGAGGTACAGGTATCAGAGAATGCATGTTATTTAAAAACAGGTCAACTTCTGTTGATACTAAAGGCTTACAAGTTCCAACATGCTGAAATTCAACAGATTCTTAAAACCTGCACACCCTAAATACTATCATGGGAAGTCGGTAAAATCAAAATCTGTCATTTTAGCCATTTATCAAGCTCAAGAGCACTCCCTGCCATCAGCACCCCTTTTCCAACCGTGAGAGCTTACATATATTCATGCTGCCTGTCTGTGATGTGTCAAGAACCTTGTATAACCCTTAAAGATGAGTTTTGCTTAGATATCATGCTATTTGTCAACATGACATTTCTCCAATTCATTTTTGGAGTGGTGCTCCCTTGAACAGCATCACCTAAGCCCACAGTTTGTACTATTTCATACACATTTTTATCCTTTTTTGTTTCCAGTTTTTAAAAACATTTAATAACTAATATGCACATTTGAAGAAGAAGAAGAGGAGGAGTTTGGATTTGATATCCCGCTTTATCACTATCCGAAGGAGTCTCAAAGCAGCTAACATTCTCCTTTCCCTTCCTCCCCCACAACAGACACTCTGTGAGGTGAGTGGGGCTGAGACTTCAGAGAAGTGTGACTAGCCCAAGGTCACCCAGCAGCTGCATGTGGAGGAGTGGAGACACAAACCTGGGGAAATTATGAGACTACCGCTCTTAACCACTACACCACACTGGCTTCTGCTAGCAGTATTTGCAACACTTAAAAGCAGATAATTTGCAACTGTCTGAACAAGTTATTCTGGTTACCAAGTGCTTAGAATACACAATTTTATTTAATGCTTTTCCTTCACAGCTACATAGATCAGCATCTTAAAATATATCAGGAAGAACTCACAGACTTAACAAGTTGCCTCCTCCTATGCCAAGTTAGCTTTTTAAGTAACAAGTGACCATTTTTTGCTCTACGTCAAAGTTAAACTAAAATATATCCAAACTAGAATTCAACACAATCCTCTAACAATTTCTGGAACTGCCATGAAGACAGCTGTTATCAGGTTTGGAGGAGAAAATGAAGAAAAATGCAGAACCTCTGTTTAAATGCCACCCAGAAGAGTGGCAATACAAGGAAACTTGATTAATACTTGAGACACAACCTTCCTAATCCATTACTCAACCATAAAATGCATTTGCCTATGCTTAACAGTCCAAAGTTCAGTTACTCCATCACTAACAATTTCCTGAACGTGGTATTAGTTTCCCTACGAAGCTGCATTCAAAAAGTAAACAGCAACAGGACAACAATCCCATTTCAACTCTCATTCTCTACATCCATCGTACTGCTATATCTATGACAACACTGCCACACACATGCAGAGTGTAAGCAAGTGCGCAATCACTGTCACACCCATGCTGAGCCAGTGTCGTGAAGTGGTTAGAGTGCTGGACTAGAATATGGGAGTCCAGAGTTCAAAACCCCATTCAGCCATGAAGCTCATCAGGTGACCTTGAGCCAGTCACTCTCTTTCAGTCTATCCTACCTCACAGAACTGTTGTGAGGTTAAAATGGAGAGGGTGGGGGGAAACAACCATGTATGCTACCTTGAGTGCTTTGGAAGAGAGAAGGAACAGAAATGTAATTTTAAAAATGCACACTGGGGATGTAACTGTTAAAAGTTTAGATCTGGAGCAGCCACTGGGAATCTGTGACCCTCCAGGTTCGTTTATTTCATGAAATTCATATACCTTTCTATATGACTCTCAAGATTCTCCCTAGGCCTTGCCCCCTCACCTTCCTCAAATGCTTTTTTTGCCTGGGTGGAATATGCCCTTGATTTGTGTATAGCTGGAATGTGAAGTTAAGAGTAACCTACTGCTTCACTCACTTTCCCCTCTGTCCCAACAGTGGCAAGCAGCCCCCTCCCGAAGGTCCCCCATGGGGGAATGTGGTACTCTGGCTGAAAAAGGTTTCTCACTCCCGTTCTGAATACTTGATAAAATGATATCTTTAATAACGATTCCATCACAACAGATGTTATACCAGCTGGCCTGCAGTTCCCTTGATTTCTTTTTAAAAATCAGTGTTCTATTGGCTGCTTTCCAGTCCTCTAGTACAGAGGTCAACCTTAGGGACACGTTACATATTTTTGCTATACAGTCAGCAATTTCATATTGGAGTTCTTTAACTCTAGATGCCAGACAGACAGACAGACTTGTTAATTTTTAATTTATCCATGACATCAAAGAACTTCGTCTCTTGTCACCACTGTTCACTTGAATTCTCCACACGCTCCACCTGCAAAACTACCGTAAGTTCAGGCATCTACATCTTCTGCAATCATAGTAAGGAAGCCATCACTGAGACTAAACAAGGAATGCTTCTGGAAATTAAAGCCTCTTTGCAAGTTTATATTTCTCCACCAACATCTTTAGTGCCTGGAGAATTACCAGTTTTGCAATTTGTCATTCCAACTAGATTAAACAGTATTGAAGTAGCAGGCACAGTATGCTGCCTGAGGCTGCAAAATGAATCATAAATGCCACATTCCAAATATTGAAATGCATTAGCAGTATAATAGAGGGGAGACTGAAGCTGTTCAAGACAACTGCTTAGATAATGAGACATTATAAATCATTTGTCCACATGGTACAAGACAAAAATTACAAAGCTTAAGGCAAAGTTATATGTGTTTATTGAAATCTTCCACTGAAGAGACAAAAGCATTTATTTTAACTTTTTAAAAAATTAGTAATACTTTGAACTGGAAATTTCAAACAATGGAAAATCATTTAAGTGTCTCAGAAACTTAACACTTTGGGTGTGGGTGTGTGTTTTCTAAATCACACCTTCCCTTTTCCACAGCTTGAAAATGTCAATTTAAAATTGAATGTTGGCAGAAGAATGGTTAATTGACTGCAATAATGCAATAAAGTTGGACTGTCAATGCAAGAATAACAAAGATCAAGCTGACTTATTAAAGGAGCTACATATTCAAAGAGTTGTATAACAATGCAGTGAGCAAGAGCTTTGAATATATAAACACATCTCAGACGTGCCTTTGACTGTCCCCATTTCCTGGCTATTTCGAGGTTTTTAAACTGGGTAATACAAGTCCTAGATACTATTTGAAGAAAGAGCTCTATTTTTAAACACACTGCAGTTTATTGGCTTATGTAGAAGTAATGCCTGTTGAAGTTACTGAAACTACAAGAAATGCTGTTACGGGAGCAAGAATACATATATCACATCAGCTTCTGCACAAACCAATATAACACAGAACAAAAAATAAAAATTGGAGAATTTCAACAGTTACACTTCTAGCATCCAAAGGTGAATTATGTGACACCCTCAGCTTCCTAGATACAAGTCAGAGTCTTAATTCTTGGTCCCTGAAAAAGCCAAGCAGAACTGTACTGTAAAATATTGGCTGCTTTTACCATAAGAAAGGCACTCTTTCTACCTCTGTACCCCACAAGCCTCCTCCAGACTGCATACCAAACTCATTTTTCTTCTATGCATACCCTACTCAGCAGCAAAATTATGTCGTTGCCAGCTTTATGGCACATCTTATAGCACAACCTGCTTTATTCCTTGAAAAGCTATTTATTCTAAATACGAATACATGGGCATCTGTAGTTTTTAATATTTAGGATGCAAGAACAGGGTCTGAATCTTTCTATGGCTTACTTAGTCTCACTGAAGTAAGTAGTGCTAGAGTAAAATCTTGAAGGTCTTCCACCAACTGAATTTCTCCAGTTTAATTTATATTCGTTAACCTAGAATAACTCATACCCCAATTTGATCATGAATTCAGACTAGAACCAGTGCTTCTCGCAAATGTGCATTAAATGGTGGGAAAACTGCATGTTTAATTTCACTAGTCTGTAAAGAGCTTTCCAGAAATCTAATTACATACTGTACATGTTTATTTGGAAGTTAAATTTCACCATGTTCAAAGGGCTTACTTATGAGCCTTTTAGGCACCTTCACTCTTGAGAAAGTCCCACTGGAGTCTGAAGGATTCAATTTCCTAATAAAACTTGTAAGGAATTGGCCTGTACCTATATCTTTAGAAGAATCTAAACAGATTTAAATGCCCCTGAGCACACATAAGATACAGATACTTTTTTATGTAACCACAGACCCAAACAAAATAAAACCAACAACTGTACAAGTAAAATACAATTGCCTACAAAATCCATTAAAGTGGTTTCCAATGCTGGGCACGCATTTTGAGAACCATGCCTTCCTGACTTTCCATGGTCCTCTCCCCTCATCATGCATCCTCAATGCGTATTCCACAAGTTCTCTTGTCACAATTCCAGTTCCTCCCCCCACAAATAGTTGTAACTGGTGTCCCCAAATCCCCATTACTCTTCCCCAGACCACCGTCAAGTAACTTCTCTCTTCCTAAGTGTTCTTCCAATTGGACTTCAGTCACCCTCAAGCCACTCTTACTACCTCCCAAGCCTCTACCCCTACATCCCTGTTTTTGTTACTTTCTCCCTTTAAGTTCTCATTACTTCTTCCCCCCCTCTCCTTCTCTAGCCCCTTTGGTGTGCTTTTATTATGCCACAAATCACATTTTGGGGTCTAAATGACTAGGGATACTCACTTATGGTGGAGATAAATAATTAAAGCTGAATATAAAATGTGCTTTGATGATGACAAAAGATATGACGGGCGGGGGAACTAAACCCATTAAGCTGATGGGTGAGGGATGGGGTGACAAAGAACTAAGCCTGTGATCCTAACCATGTGTACTCAGAAGTCCTAATGAATTCAGTGGGGCTTATTCCCTAAATCACGAAAAGGTGCAGGTGAAAAGCTTGAGATGAATGATGAGGGATACACCCTAGAGATGAGCTAGTTGGGCGGGAGAAAAAGCCATGAGCAGGTGAGCATGAAAGGCATGATAGAAATACTTATTTGAGACCAAAAGAAAAGAAAACAAGAAGAGATAAACTATGACTGTGTGAAATAAAGGAAAGACAAGCAGGGACCTACTGCTGCCAATATCCATTAATTGCCCTTTGCTACTGAGAGGCAGCTTGGTGTAGTGGTTAAAAGTCCAAGCTTTCTCCAACTTGGGTCTCTAGAGGTTGCTGGACAACAGTTCCCATCATTTCCAGCCAGCATGGCCAGTGGTCAGGGGTGATGGGTGAAGAACATCTGGGGAACCATGGTTGAGAAAAGCTGGATTAGACTGCTGGACCAGAACTAGTAGAAAGGGATTTGTAATCCCCACTCAGCCATGAAGCTTCCTGGGAGACCTTGAGCCAGTCACTCCCTCTCAACCTAACCTCCTTCACAGGATTGTTGTGAGCGGCGCTTTTTTCTGGGCGACTTTTTTCTAAGTTTGGCCTCATTGAGGGCATTCTTTCAATGGGAGTAGGAAAATGAGAGTACCCCTCAACAGTTTTTTTGAAAAATAGCACTGGTTGTGAGAATGAAATGGGGAGGAGGAAAACTTATGTATATTACCACAATTTCATATTTATTCATATCCCACCAAAGCGCCTTACCGCTAAAATAGAAACGTAGAATCCAATCATTAAAAAAAAATAGTATCCCCTTCCGCTCTTTGAAGGAAAAGCGGGACACAGTACTGTATAAAGAAAGAAACGGGCGGACACAGGCTGTGCTTTTTACATCCCACCGCCCTTTAACGCCAGCCTTCGCTCTTCTCTCGCCTGGGCGCCCGGCGTCTTCTCCACACGGGCGTGCCCCACGCGCATATACCTGCGACACGTGAGGATGGATCTCCGCGCTTCTGAAACCCGCTAGTCCTCAGTGAGGCGCCACAAGGCTCTTCACTTATTCGAAAAATTAAAGAAAAACGGTCTCCTCGACCGTTTCATAGGCTCTCTCCTCTCTTTCCCGCAGTTTCCACCTCGGCTCCCCTCAGCCATTGTCTTCCCCCCCTCCATTGTCCCAGTCCCACCTTCTTCCCTCTCCGGCGGCTTCTCCTCGCCGCCTCTTTCCCAGCCTCCTGACCCACCCGCAGCCCCTCAGGACCCTCGGCCGAGCCGCTCCTCCGCCGCCGCCGCCGCCCTCACCTTGCTGCAGGTCCTGCTGGTCGTACCACGGCTCATCCTCGCGGATCTCGAACTCCTCCACCAAACTGTCGGTGAGCATCGCGGAGCCGCCCTCGCCCTGGCTTCCCAACCGGAGAAGCAGCGCCGCGAGCCTCCCGGGACCGATGCCCGCTCCTCGCCGCGCCTCTTTATCCCCTGCCCGCCCGCGCTTCGCCTCAGCAGAGCGCTCCGCTCGCCGCCGTTTAAACCCGCTTCCGAACTTTCCCGAGCGCTTCCGGACTACGCCGAACACCCCTCCCGACCAAGCCCGGCATCACAGCCGAAGGGGAAAGCGGGGGGGGGGGGAAGGACGCCGAACAAGGAGACGGGCGGCTGTTAGCAGAGCAACGTGGCAAGAGGCTGGGGCGGTAGCGATTCAAAACACGGAGTCAGCCGGAGCCCACCCTGAGAAGAGCCAATGGCGGGCCGGCGTCCGCGGCTCCTCTGGCTTATCCCGTGCGGGCCGCTCCCGGTTTGGCCAATGGGGTGGAAAAGGAGGGGCCAGGCTCGAAGGCGAAGACCCGCCCTCCGAGTATTTCTGAGCGGCCCAAGCGCGAAGGCTTGGTTAGTATACGCGGGTCGGAGGGGGGAGGAGGAGGGTCGGGTTGGGGTGGTTGCTACGAGGCGCGCGCGAAGCGGGTTGCTAGGGAGGACGGGCAGGCGGGGTCCGGGCGCGGTGGGCTTGAGGGGGGGCGATGCTGTGCAGCCTTACCTGCGAGTAGACCGCGTGCACCACGGTGCGGCTTACCGTCGGGTAAGGATTTCGTGTGGTTTTCAGAGCTGTGGGGGAAATGGACGCCTTTGGTCGGGCTCCGGAGTAGGGCTCTCTTATCAAATACCGTTGAGGAAATAAGCCTTGCAACCCCCCCCCAAAAAAAACCCCAACAACCTCGTCACATATTATATTTTTGGAGAGGACCTAACTAAAATTGCATTATAAAATGTTTGAGGAGGATATGTGGTGTCCTCTTGTACCTGTTTAGTCGGAAGTAAGTCCCAGTAGGGCTTTACTCCCTCGTAAATTAAGATTTAAATAAATACATTTAGGGCCTAGTCGTCACAAGGTGGCTCACACAACAAAATTCTCAAAGCCTGTTAACAAAAGAGCAGCTTAAAAACAAGGCCAGAGGAGCTCTGTTTAAAAATGTTCATAGAGGTTTTAAAGCAACTCAGCACTGGAGCTTCAGAAATGGAAGAAAAACAAGAGTGTTGTATTTTCAGAAACAAACAGCCTTATGATAGAAATACAAAATAGATTGCTTTCGTTGAAGTAGCCAGATAATGCTGTTTTGAATTGTGGGTGCCTGGTTCTCCTAAATTCCTGAGTTTGATAGGTGTTAGAACTTAATCAGTGCTTGGAGTGTTAAAAAGGCTGACAGACAGTGGAGTTAGCAATATTAAAATACAGGCCAAACCAGCTTCCAGGTCAGGAAACCACCTGGGAAATTAGTTAAAGACAAAGGAAAGGCAACGGCCATTAGAAATGTAAGAGAGACAAGACTCTGGGCCAGCCAGCAAACAGGCAGAGCCACACCCAGAACTCCGAGATAGTTAGCTGAGACGGAATAGTTGCAGTCTGTAAAGTGTGGCAAGATGGAGAAAGGGCGAGCCTTGGCTGGTGTCTTTTTTAATCCTAGGCTGTTGTGGCTATGGGAGAAGCCATAACCTCTTGGAGTGTAATGCTGGGAGCCCTCCATTTCAGGCTCAGGTTGTATATACGTATAAATAAACCATATATCATAAAGACACCACAGTCCCTGCTTTTCCTCATTTCCAGACCCTGGAACCCTTGGGATATCACACAGCTTGGAGATTGGGGAGGTGTGTAACAATACAATTACTGTAATTGCTTTTTGAAATGGACTGTCAAGTCCCACTTGTAGATCACAAATAGATTTTAAGTTACAGAGAGTAAAGAGTTGGCAATAGTGAACAGTTCTCCAAATGGAGAAAATGGAGTCTCTTTAGGATGGGTATCGGAACAGTGAAGCGACTACATCTTCCCACAGGCGTCTTGTGGGCCACTGTGAGAAACAGGATCCTGGCCTGACGCAGCAGTTCTTATGTTCACTGCTGCTACAATAAATGTTAAGTTTTAAGGTACTGCAAGATTCATAAAACAACTGTCCCTTTTGTTAGAGACAGCTTGTGAATCAGGGTAGCCATATTAAAGGAGAAAAGGAGAGGGGCCTCCTGTATCTTTGATAATTGAGTAGAACAGGGAATCACGGCAGGACAAGCTGCACCTGTCAAGCTTTCCTCTTGTATGCAGCTATTAATGGGCAACCTTTGTACCTTCAGGTGTTGTTTGATTACAGTTCCCATAATTCCTGACCATTGGCTGTGCTGGTTGGGGCTGATAGAGGAGCTGGAGTCCCAACAGTTTCTGAAGGGCCGCAGCTCCCACCGCCCCTGTATTTAAAGGTTAACAGCAACCTTTTTATTCTGAGGGGGCAGCCACGCCTCCTTACAGCAGAAACAGCAACAAAAAATTGGCATTTCAAAAACTGGGGAATGTGTTTGAATCATAAGCTTTTACTGGATTAGAGGTCACCTTCAAATAATTGCATTCTTCAGTTTTTATATTTAAATTGCTTTTTCCTGATGAAATTATTTGAACTATTCAGGACTTTTCTGCCATATGTAAATAGCTTTAAGTAGAGTTCCTTCATCTTTCCAGTGACGTTGGAGGTTTCTGCTATTCATACTTTTTATACAAGCCTTGTTTTATACAATACATACTGTGGCATCATCAACAGACAGAGTTTGAGTATAATGGAGGTTACAGAGAAAACCTGACTAGTGATCACTGTTCCTTGTGTTGATTATAATGCCATTCATGCTTACCTCAGGCATCTGTTTAAATGGAGGAATCGATTTACTTTAATCAATGTCATTATATGTCTACTTCATCTGTTGGAGCTAAATATTGATAAAGGTCACCTTTGCCATCCGATTAACTGTTTTTAGATTGCTGTTTCACCATTCTATTCAAGCATTTCTAACAGTTTGTTTTATGGTTCAGGTGGATTCAGTATCCCAGTTTTTGTTACAGTATCCTAAAAAAAGATATATTGTTACTCCATCTTCTCCCCCACCCACTGCCCCAGATAGGTGGTGTGAGAGAGAGGGAGAGGCGTTCCCCTTTTAGTTTCACCTTCCATGATTATTATTTTTTTACTGGGAGACATTACTGAAGAGACTACCACCAGAAAGCATTTAACTACACAGATATGGTATAGAAGGGTTTGATCCTGTTCTTGTCAATTGTAAAGTGGAAGCTGTGAGGGCAAAATATTTATCACAGTGTGAGACAAGGATAAATAGATGAGAAAATGTTGCCCTCTTGTGGATCATGCAAAGCCACTAATCACACATAGATTTATGTCCTCTGACAATATTCATCTTAATCCATGGAAGGCATTTTGCATTTACGGATATTAACCAGGAAAAATAAAAACAGTTTTTTTTACTAGATTTGGAGTGTTCATCTTTGTAACTTTCAAAATAATCAAATTTTGGCAACTGCAAAAAACCAAATGTAAAGCTTAAGATTTAAAAAATACTATGTATATATTCCATCACTTTAATTTTGCCTTGTACCTTTCTTCTGTTCACTCCTTGTGTGCAGGCATATACACATCCATCTCATGACAAAATTATTCCTAAAGGGCATTTCTTATTTTTTACAAAATCGTGGTTAATAGACTCAGAATATGAATCCATATCTAACAGTGACTTCCCTCTTAAAGCTGCATTGGAAATGTGGTAATGCTCACAGTTAAATTTGCAAATAAAAATGGAAAACTCTCTTCCATACAGCAGCAGATCACACAAAAGTGTTTCAGTTTATTAGGTGCAACTATTCAGCAGCAGAACAGGGATAGACTCTCCACAAGTTGTTTGACTACTCCCAATTGCTTTAGCTGGCAGGACCATGGTAAAGGATAATGAGAGTTGTTCTCTATCATCTGGAGCTCCTTGGGTCCTCTATCCCTGAAGCAGAGCCATTTGTGACGCTATAGTTTTAAACTGAACAAAAGAGCCCTGCTGGATCAGACCAAAGGCCCATTTCGTCCAGCATCTTGTTCTCACAGTGGCCAGCCAAATGTCTCTGGGAAGCTTCCAAAGGGGACTTGAATACAGCAGTACTCTCCCCACTTGGGATTCCCAGCACTAGTATTTACATAGAGACAATGGAATTGCACATAGCCTGTAGTTACCCATAGGCTTACCTGCTATGGATTTGTCTAATTCCCTTTTCAAGTCATTTAACATGAGCAGCAGGCTTGAGGTATATGATCTGCAAGCTGATTTCCAACTCTAAAATTCTGTTGTTCTATGTAAATGCTTTAGATAATCTGCAATTTGCCTTTCTGTTTCATATAATAAAGTGTCCAGTCATGTGCCATATACTATAGTGTTGCTTCCAGTATTGTGATTTTGTTGTTTGCTGTTTTCCTCCTCACAGTCCTACAAACATTGCACAAATATGCAAATGCCAGAAAATTATCCAACTTTTCATTGGAATGAAACTACAAAAATCTATGCAGTATAACACATCCGAAGGCAAAAACTGGAACTGTAACAGTCTGTAACTGTTTTATCATATTATTATTTACCTCCTAGGGGAAGAAAAATACCACTGTGGAAAAATGAAGTTTTTTTCAAGAATTCATCCAAATGCCCTGGCATACTCAATGACGACTTTAGGTGCTGGGATGATGAACAGCATATTTAATTTTTATTATGTTAAACTCTTTTTAAACAAATACAAGATATCTGAAGCAGCATTCCATCAAGCACAGGTACAGTCAATGCCAACATTAGTTTTTCTGTTGTTTGGGGGTGTTTCCCAGGTCATTATTTAGAATACAGAATTAGCAGTGTCTTTTATTTAATGTAAGCAATTTCTATACTGCTTTTCAAGTCCTCCCAAGGCAGCATGCAGTAAAAAAAGTCACAGCAAAACAATGAAACCATTAATACCGTATTTTTCGCCCCATAGGATGCACCTAGTTTTTTTGGGGGGGGGGGGAAATAAAGGGAAAAAAATTATTTCCCCCCCAGGCGCGGGGGCTGGCACGGGGGAAGCCTGAGATTCCCCAGCCCCCAGAACAGGCTGCCGCCCCAAGACTTGCGCGCGAGGCTTATGGACATCTGCCCGAAGCAAAGGGCGGGCTCCGCAGCTGGCCCCCTGCTTTGGGCTGCAGGCTGCCGCTTCAAGCCTCGCGCGCCCGGTGGGACCTCCCGCCAGGCACGCGAGGCTTGCGGATAGCTTCCTGAAGCCTGGAGAGCGAGAGGGGTCGGTGCGCACCGACGCCTCTCGCTCTCTAGGCTTCAGCGAAAGCCTGCATTCGCCCCATAGGACGCACACACATTTCCCCTTCATTTTTGGAGGGGAAAAAGTGCGTCCTATAGGGCGAAAAAGACGGTAATTACCAGCACAATTGAAATGAATACGTTATTTTAATCAATAAAAACAAACCAGCAGCAGATTAAACCATATAAAACACCACTGTCTGCTCCCTCATTGCCAGCTCAGGATACTAGCTATCCTAATTCGACTAAATGAAAAGCTGGTTGGAAAATAAAAGTTTTATGGCTTTCCTAAAAGAAATCAAGGACACTACTGTAATTCATTACTGTTTGTATGGTTATGTGTTAGTTTGTGTTATGTATTCAGTGGTGTGGGCCTCAGAGGTGGCCTCGTCAGCCGAGAATTGTTGATATGCCTTGTTGAGGGTGCACTTAAGGGAAATGACAATTGGGGTCTCCCATCAAGTGTGTAGAACTGGCTCGAGGAGCCCTTGTTCAATGAGGTGATCCAGCTCTGCATCGATCTTGGGCTTCAGGGCGAATGGCACCCGCCAAGCCTTCATGCGGATTGGTACTACAGCTGGGTTGAGGCTCAGTGCAACCGGTGGATCCTGAAATGTTCTGTGATTGGATATCATGTATTGAATCAGAACACGGGGGCTCATAATCCTTAGTCCAAAACTCAAGCTCAGGCCAACACAGATCACTGAATACATAACACCTTGTACATATGTTTATGATAAAAAAATATAAAAAATAAACTATTACTGACATTGCCTTGCGACAAATGAGGAATGTGGTTAATAAATTATAAATTTTAGTTGGAATTTTATTTAATGCTGCTGTTTTAGGTACTGTATTTTTTGCTCTATAAAACTCACTTTTTCCCTCCTAAAAAGTAAGGGGAAATGTGTGTGCGTCTATGGAGCGAATGCAGGCTGCGCAGCTATCCCAGAAGCCAGAACAGCAAGGAGGATCACTGCTTTCGCTGCGCAGTGATCCCTCTTGCTGTTCTGGCTTCTGGGATTCAGAATATTTTTTTCTTGTTTTGTTCCTCCAAAACCTAGGTGCGTCTTATGGTCTGGTGTGTCTTATAGAGCAATAAATATGGTAATTGTATTTTTATATTGTTATGTATGTACCTTTGAAAGATACATACAAATATTTTCATTGTACAGTGGTACCTCGGGTTAAGTACTTAATTCGTTCTGGAGGTCCGTTCTTAACCTGAAACTGTTCTTAACCTGAAGCACCACTTTAGCTAATGGGGCCTCCTGCTGTTGCCACACTGCCAGAACACGATTTCTGTTCTCATCCTGAAGCAAAGTTCTTAACCTGAGGTAATATTTCTGGGTTAGTGGAGTCTGTAACCTGAAGCATATGTAACCCGAGGTACCACTGTATTTCCTCATGTACCACTGGTATATTTTCCAGTGGGCTTTCCAGAGTCAAGAAAAGACCCATCAACATATGCTTTTAACTTGTAATTTTGTTGGCCCGCTCTTATGCCCCTTATTTTGTCATTATTCCTTATATTTTATGTGAATACCTTCAAAATCAAAATAAACAATAACGGAGACAACAGGCATCCTTGTATGCTTCCTTTCATAACCCTACACACCCCTCAGTTGTTGTATTACTTACAATAATATTTGCACGTTGTTCAGTATATATTGCTTCTATGGCCTTTAGGAAGGTTTCCCCCAGGTCCACTTCCCTCAAAACGCTTTTCATAAATAGCCAAGTCATGTTGTCAAACGCTTTCTCCGTATCTAAGAATATCAACACTGCCTGTTTTTCGTTACGGACTTCTAAGAATTCTATTATGTTAATTATATTTCTAACATTGTCTTTTAACCGTCTGCCAGGAAGAAAGACTCCTTGGTCCTCATGTATTAGATCGCTCATAATTTTTTTAAGCCTGTTGGCCAATATTGCTGCAAACATTTTATAATCGCAGTTTAGTAATGAAATCGGGTGAGTTTTTTTAGGGTTTGTCATCTTTAGGTATGAAGGTGATATAGGCCCCTTTCCAAGTTTCTGGTACTTTTCCTATTTCCAATACTTTATTCATAATGTATTTCAATGTAAATTAGGGACATGGGAGAGGGCCTTCTTGGTGGCTTCTCCCAGACTTTAAAACTCCCTCCCTAGAGAAGTTAGACTGGCTCTCTCTTTCCTATTCCAACATGTTTTTGTGTACTGACTGCTTTTAATGAAAGGGCTGGTGCTATGCTGTTTTTATTGTACTTAATTGTACAGTGGGTGCGTGGGGATGTGTCTCTGTGCAGCATTTGAAACTCCCATTATTCCAGGCACGTTTTGTGACGGAATTTCATTAATATGAGCAGTTTCTGAGCTCTAGGCACAGTACTGTGCCCAAGAGTTGAGATTAAAACTGCCACTACTGGAAGGAAAGGAGGACCTTTTTTCTGCCTCCCCACTTCTAGCCACTCTGAAGACTGCAGAAGGGACTCTCTCATAAGACTATAAGGGGGGTGGGCAGGGGAAATACAGCTTTTTCCCCCAGATTTTAGCTGCAGTTCATTCATTTTCAGCTTTGTATTCTTGTTACTAAAAAAGTTCTCCTAGACATGCCATTGCAGTGCCCATAACCTAGGTTTAAGGTGCCATTTAGCTCCTAGCTTTCATATCTTAGTTTCTAACACTGTCTGTGTCTGTATAGGTGTATAGATAATTGTTTTTCTATGTTTTTAGTTCTTATTTATATCAATAAGCCACCTTGAGTCCATGTCAAGAAAAAAGGTGGGGTAATAATAATAATAATAATAATAATGATGATGATGTTTGGAATCAGTGTTTTTAATTATATGTGCAAATGCAGCAAACAGGATGGCACACACCCACATCTTGACTTTTGTGGAAGTTCTCCTCAGCAGCTGCCATCAGAACAGACACTAGAAAATTATTTTCTTAGGCATCCCTAAGCCCCAGTTTCCCATCTCTACTCAACTCAAGAATAAAGCTCATTGGGTGATCTTGGACCAGTCGTTATCTCTTAACCTAAGTTAGGCTTGTAGTAAGGGCAAAAGGAGTGAGGGATATCCAGGCTTCTTGGATGAAGGTTAAGAGACAAATAGAATGAGTGCAACATTTTCTCCTGAGATTTAAATTGCCCCCGTTCCAATCGCGTTTTCTTTTCTTTTCTTTACGTTACTAGTGTTGATTTGTCAATTATTTACTGGTTTTAAACTTTTTCATTTTATAATTCATGTTATATTTTTATTGATACGATACGTTTTCAGTTGTACAAGCTACTATGCGATTTCTGCTGAGCCATGAAAAGTGGTGCAAATGTTTGTAAATAAACAAACAAACTGGTGTTCTTTTTATTTTATTTTACTCAGGTTGTTTTTATGATCTGGAATGCCATTAACGACCCTCTCTTTGGCTATATTCAAGACAACTCCAAAGTGCCATGCTGCTCCAGGCGTCAGTTTTCCATTTTGTATGGAGCTCCCTTGTATGCTTTGGCCTTTCTTCTTCCTTGGTTTCCTTGGAAACAATATGAAGAAGGTGACTGGCTTAGCGGACTTCATCTTATCGTTGCTTTGTGCGCTTTCGATGGCCTGCTTACGTTCGTCTTGCTAGCACAGTGTGCCCTCTTTGCAGAAATTTCAACTAGACACGAAAATAGGCTCCAGCTTATTAAGTATAATCAAGTGGCGACCTTGGTTGGCTCCACCAGCATCCTTTTCTGTGGCTTAATTTCAGATAACATGGAGAACTTCACCTATTTTCAAGCATTTGCTGTTCTGGTAGGAGCAGTCGCCACTGCTTGCATGTGCTACACTGGAATGTATAGCACCACTCAGTATGAACAAAAAGAAACTCTAATGGAGGAATTTGAGGAAAATGCTGAGAGCTCTCTCTCTTGGTCCTCTGTGATTTTGTTGACAAAACAGATCATGACTCAGAAAAACTTTTTGCTTTTTGTGACCATGAACTTCTTTCAAGTCTTCCACTTGGCCTTCTGCAACAATTTCATGATGATCTTTGCAGATAACCTCATCCCTAAGGACGTTCTATCATCATCTATCAGAAGTATCATGTATGGGGCAGGTTTTATTTGTCCTCAGGTAGGCAGAGAAACCTTTTGTTCTTTTCTCTTAAGACAAAAATATGCTGGTTCTCAGCAGATTTATTTGCTTACACTGATTGCCAAGAATAATTATGCATTACCTTGCAGAAAACCTTTATACTGCAAAACTAACCTTTGGTGCTACTGATTTCTCCCAAAGGAATTCAACTGATGCACATACGGTTTGACTAAAGGGGAAGCTGGCTCTTCAGTGTCTGTTTGTATGCTTTTTGGTACTTTAAAAAAAAAAGTTGGTAAAAACCTGTTAAGAACAAGTATGGGATTAAAAATTGTGAGGGATCACATTTTCTGAAAGCCAGGTAAATCTATGGTGTTGAACCTGGAGCAGTAGTTCTCAAATGATAAGGCTGGCCTCTCAAGGGCAGGGGAATTTAATAACAAATGGCCTCTTTACTATTCAGGGTGGAGGGCAACATATTTTACTTACTGATTTCCTTTCATTTTTTCCTATTCATTAGTACTGTTTTTTCCTTTGTTCTTCTCTTCCACATTTCCCCCTCACTAAATTCGGAGATTCCCTATACAGTCATACCTCGGGTTAAAGTAGTTTCAGGTTAAATATTTTCAGGTTGCGTCCCACGGCGACCTGGAAGTAACGAAATGGGTTACTTCCGGGTTTCACTGCTCGCGCATGCGCACTCAAAATGATGTCATGCGCAGAAGCGGCGAATCGCGACCTGCAGACGGGGGTTGCGTTCTGCTCAGGATGTGAACAGGGCTCCGGAACGGATCCTGTTTGCATCCAGAGGTGCCACTGTACTTTGAAAATGTGAATAGGAGAGCTGCTTCTATTTCATAGGGAAGGGAGGATAAAGTGTGGGACAGCAGTAGTTGGAGGAGAACACCACATGGATGAGGAGGAATTAAGAGACACAAGGGGTTCATGAGCCACATTAAGCTGAGGCGCATAGATGGGTCCTTAGCATGTTACACTGGATACACGAATGAGCTGTTTAGCTAGTACAATAGCTATGTATTTGCAAGTGGACATTTTGATGTGGATTTATAATTATTAAAATCCAGACAATGCAACTGTGTGTGTGTGTGTGTGTGTGTGTGTATATATATATATATGGCTCGATCTAAAATGCCACTTTATTTTTATTGCTATTTTCAGAATGCAAATAGAACAACAAGAAAGGAACAGCGTCGGCTCCCATTAACAATTTAAAAACCCACCAGTCCTTTGGACAGTCATTTGTCCAAATAGATATCCAAATGAGATTGGCTATTATAAGGCATATGTTCAAATGTTGGTGATGTAATGCTGATGTTGCCTTTTTTGAAGGATTGGATGGTCAGGGTATCCTGTGGTGCTTTCTTTCTGGTTAGAAATAATTTACCATATCTTTGGCAGGGTTTTAGTACTGTATTAATGTAGCTTAATATTTTTGTTATATTTCAGTGCCTTGTGCTAATCAGTCAAGCTTTGTTGAAGAAATTTGGTTACTATAAAGTGGTCTTATTTTCCTTCTACTTGGAAGCAATAGCTGCCGCTATCATGCTTATTGTAGGTCCAGAACACTACCACGTATTGGCTATTTATCTTACAGCAAACATGTAAGTAACTTTAGTTTTAAGATCATGACAATTCAGGGAGATCTACTTCACGTGTGGCCCAGGGGTGGGGGGTAGAGGAGAGGGGAAAGCAAGATGCCCTCAGTAGGATCTCCATGTATTATGGATGGAATCAATAGCGGTGGCTTGCTCACATCTGTGCTGTTCTGGGCCCAGGACAAGCCTTTTGATTCTCCCTTTCTTCCCCTACACACCAACCATGTCAGCCATAGGAACTAGCACCACTGTTTTAATTCCCACACTATTCTACCATAGCATTGTGGAGTTATAAAATGGTAGTGCCTGAGCACTGGGGAAGGTAAAAACGTATTAAAGGAGCCAAGGTCCTCAAGTAGTGTGGGTCATGGAGGCACCAACACGAGGTCTCGTTGCAGAGGTCCTCTTACGTTAAGTGCATGTGGAGGGTTTCATTCCTAGCCCCAATGTGCATTGCTGGAGTATGCATAACTCCAAAAATGGTCACTGTCTGTACAAGCAGTAATGTCATTAATCAGGAAAATGACTGGTAGTTATTTGGGGATTCTTTAAGGCAGATGGGGTCACAGATGATTTGGAATTGATTACATTTTTTATAAGTAATGGCAATTGTCCTAAATTGGAGACTATTGGGAACCACTTATTCTAGTTTCTCAAATCTGGAATGTATTATTTTATTTACTTATTTATTTAAATGATTTATATGCTGCTTAATCCCCCCCAAATCTCTTAGGTGTTATTAGAAAAATGAGACAAGTTAACAGTGAGATTAAGTTTTCAACAGAAGTGGAACTTAATCATTAATTTCTAGAATCCTTATTCTTCTGGGTCCTCATATCCTATTTTCAACTTTGCTGTTTTATTAATGTATTTATGTAGTAGTTCACTATAGAAATATTTTATGGTACTAAAAATATCCAAATTTAACTTTTCTTTGTCCAAGGCAATTCAAATCTAAGTCACTTCTCTATTTATTTATTTATTTATTTAGGGTCATTGTTCAAGCTTCTTTCAGTCTGTTTAATTTGCCTTTGGCCGATATTGTTGATGCAGATTTAAAGAAACATAAACGGAGGTAAGCATGGTTTGTTTACTTTTTATGATATGCAAACTTTCATTGTAGATAATAAATGTTAAATTGTTTTTCAGTTATTATTGGAAAGTCTCAACTCAGCATGCTCATTACACTACATAGAATTATTGTTGATACATTCTATAACACTTTTCAGTGTATGGAGTGCTTTACACTCCCCCCCCCAAAAAATAAATACCCAAACAATTTGTCAGTGACCTTGAGTTGAGCAGTTTGGAGCCTGATTTTCCCCAATTTATTAAATTATCCCTATAAATTGCATACAAAGATACATATATTAGTTGATGGATTTTCATAAGGACTTTTAAACAAAAAAAGGTGCAGTTGAAGTATAGAAAATGGAGTTTAAGATTGGAAAAATGAGAAACTGAGGAAAGCTGAAGTTGACAGATTCTTAGTATTACTATTGAAGAATTGAGTATAATCCTAATAGTGGTACATTCCAGCATATATAATGCTTGACTGTGTTTGACTATAACTTTCTGCTGAAGTATTCAATTTGCAATTTAAATAATCACTTGCAGTCTATTAAAATTATTGCTTAACATTTCAGATTACCACTTTCCTCCATGGTTTTTGGGACAAATGCCTTGTTTACAAAACCAGCCCAGTCTTTAGCCCCTATGCTTGTGGTTACCATACTAAATCAATTTGGTTATGCAAATCTGAATGGGAAGGTTGCTCACCTTGACCCAAGGTAAGTAAGAGACAATTAATTGCCCTGGTGATGTCTTAATCTGATGAACCCTTTGGTCTATTTGGCTATTACAGCTTTTTTTATTCTGAAATTAAATTGTTGAGAATTTGTGTTCTGAAACATGTTATCTGGAAAGTTGCAATGGTTGAAGATAATTTTTGTTTTACTGTATTCACAAAAAAATTCTCTTAAGTGCATTGCAATTTTCACTTGTGCTTTTTGAACATGAAAGTTTGCAGGTTTGTCCTGCAATCAGTCTAGTCCAGGCATCCCCAACCTGCGGCCCTCCAGATGTTTTGGCCTACAACTCCCATGATCCCTAGCTAACAGGACCAGTTGTCAGGGATGATGGGAATTGTAGTCCAAAACATCTGGAGGGCCAAAGGTTCCTGGTCTCGTCTGTACTTGGTTAGATCTTCATTTGAGTATAGCAACAGTGTTTCCTGTGTTTGCAGCAACGGGATGAACATACCTGACAGATCACATAGGTCCAGTTCGCATGACACGCAAAACTGTTCTTAAACCATGGTTTATTGAACAAACCACCCTTAAACCAAAGAACATTCTGCAGACTATCAAAGTAACTGGTTTGTGTTGTCATCCTCCATCCCACCTAGTTCCAGCCCACAACTGTCTCTCCATCGGACACCCTTCAAGCCTTTGTGGCAACTGCTGGCATTTCCTCACTATGTCACTTTCCATTGGTCAGGTGTGGTAATCTTTGTGCTGATCTTCTGCAGCAGTCGTCAAGGAACCACTTTCCTCCCTTCCCCAGAAAAAAAAATGTCTGTATAGCTTTGCAGCTTGTAAAAAACAATTTTGTAACAGCTGTTTTTATATTCACAACTGACAACCACTTTTTACTGTACATTTATGCTTTTAGATTTGTAATCAGAACCTGTGTTGGAGCCACTTTATTACTACTTCCCTATCTCTCATAGGAAGTTTGAAAAACTTGCTTTTACTAATGTACACTTAAATATTTTCATTTGTGAGTTCTAGTCACTGTCAGGAACAGAAGCTCATTTTGAAGCCCCTCTCACTCAACACCTGCTCTGTTTCAAAACAGCATTTCATTCATACTCCCATAAAAACAGTCCTTAATGTTTTTATTTCGGTGTGTTAAAATGCAAACCTTTTCCATCTCCAAAACTTTTTAAAGAATTAATATTTGCTGCCTGTGATTTTCCTTGAAAAGTTGACAAGATTTATTGAAGGTAATGAATAGATGCCGACTGAGTAACACGACCCCCCTTGGAAACCTAAGTCCTGTTTATTTGTGTAACTTTGGATTTATTGTTATTTTTCTTTTTAAAAATCCAGATTAATTTTTTTTATATAAAAGCTGACCAAATTTATCATTCATTCATTCATTTACCAACCAATAACAGTTAATCATCCTGCAGTCAAAACATCTGCAAAGCAATAGTTTAAAGAAATTGCTTTTAAGTGTTCAACTCTCCAGTTCAGACTGCTGCTATGAAGGGGGTACAGGGTAGAGTTGGGAAAGGAAGAGGATCCTGTTACCAGACAAAATGTGCAGCAGCAGCTTCAGGAAATGGACCAGTGAGAGCAGCTGAGTACTCAGGGCAGCTTGTCTTGTGTCTCTGTTGCTTGGTGGGTGATGACAAAACAAATTATGCTTAAACTATAATTAAGTATGTGCCCATGTTTTCAGGTAACACTAAGCCATAATTAAGGCAATAAGCCAACAAACAAACTATCTGAACAGACTATAGTTCAGACACTGCTGGGTTCAGATGTACAGCTAAGGCATGGTTTGTTAACTAAGGTTTATTTAAACCCTCGTTTAACATATGTACCTCGGGTTACATACGCTTCAGGTTACAGACTCCGCTAACCAAGAAATAGTGCTTCAGGTTAAGAACTTTGCTTCAGGATGAGAACAGAAATCATGCTCCGGCGGCGCGGTGGCAGCAGGAGGCCCCATTAGCTAAAGTGGTGCTTCAGGTTAAGTACAGTTTCAGGTTAAGTACGGACCTCCGGAATGAATTACCGTATTTTTCGCTCTATAACACGCACCCAACCATAACACGCACATAGTTTTTAGAGGAGGAAAACAAGAAAAAAAATATTCTAAACGAAACAGTGGATGTATGATTTTTGTGGTTCATGCTGTGGCCACAGACATGTGATCTGACGGTGAGTTTGGGGTAGCCCAATGCAAAAATCCTTAGGATCCATGTGGATCCATGCTTTGTAACCACGTTTTTGCGGCCCCGGGCAACAGTGGGTGCGTGATTTTTTTGGTGCAAGCTGTAGCCATGGACATGCTATGTGATCTGATGGTGAATTTGGGGTGACCCAGTGCAAAAATCCTGAGGATCCATGTGGATCCGTGCTTTGTAACCAGGCTCTCTGTCCCTCTCTTCTCCCCATTCAGCGGCTCTTCTCCCGCTTTGCTGTTTCAAAGCGAGCAAAGCGAGCCATGGAGGAGGGAAGGAAGGGGAACCATGGATCCTCTGCTCACGACTGCAGCAGATCCCCCCGCCATCCGTAGGCATTCGCTCCATAACATGCACAGACATTTCCCCTTACTTTCTAGGAGGAAAAAGTGAGTGTTATGGAGCAAAAAATACGGTAAATACTTAACCTGAGGTACCACTGTAGTGCAAATTGGGTTATAGAGAAAGTAGTAACTTTTTCTCTTTTTTTGTAAACCGCTTTGCTGAAGTAGCCCTAAATATAGTTGCATCAGCCTTAGATGTCCAGAAACCTCCACAGAATACCATACAGCCTGTCTGAAATATTGTTAAAATGAACAAGACCGTTCACAACACGTGCTAGTTTTCAGGCCCCTTCTGGGTACCCCAGCATATAAACAGAATGGTAAAATGCTTCTGTAAAATAGGGTCTAAATGGCATTGTTCAATAAATTCGCATTCAACACCACTGATTTCTCATAATCAGATAAAACAAGTTAAATTTTATATAGTATTGGTATTCCACTTAATTTATGTATACAGATGGGGATAGATGATTTCCTAATTTGAATTAAGCATGATCTTGTTGAAGTGCTGGAACACAACTCTGATAAATATATACTGCAATGAATTTTGTTTTGTAGTGATTGCTGAAAAAAACTGAACATTTAAAAAAACAACCTTACTTCTCTTCCAGTTTGTTTCTGGGTCTCCACGATGCCATGTTCTACATGATCTGTCTGGTTCCTCTTTGCATTGCAGTTATACAGATTCTGACATGGACACCCTTTTCCATTCAGAATAGCCACCTTACACTTTGAAATTGAATTGCAAATGTGTGGATCGGGAACGCAACTGTTCTTTTTTACAGAGGTCAGATGAACAAGAACATTGGACTTCCTTGATTCAGGGGGATCATCTGCAGCCTGAGCCAGTAAATTCTTTTCTGTTATATCTGTAAATCTTGTGTGTGCCTTATCATCATGCCATATCTCTTTCTAGTTCAACTGTACGCAGGTTAGAGATACCACATAGACTTACTGAGTACACCAAAATGCCACTACCTCACTGGACGCCTAAGAGATAAATGCATAATGGTGTGGTGTGATTCTGTGAACAATAAACGTGACATTCTTTTTAGAAGAACTAAGGGCCCATGATAAATCATAAGAAGCTGCATTTGAGCACCCTCTCTCATAAAATGTGAAATGCTACCTCTTTGCTGCAAGTAAAACAAGGTCATTTCCCCCCATGGAATATTGGAAAATGTATGTTAGATTTCTTTCCCCCAAACTGGTATATGGTCTGCAAAACACAACATGGTTTCTCTACATGGGATACCTTAGCTTTGCAGGGGGTTGGAAAGAAGGGCAATGACAGCATTGGAGCACATTGGATAAATTTGTACAGTCTGTTCAGCAAAGAAAGCTTTGGCAGTATTTAGAGGGGGAGGCATGCATATCTGCGCTGTGGAGAGAACATGAACTGATGTTTATGTTTACATACTCATACAAGTAGTGCTGAAGATTGTCATTGGCAACGGAAAAGGGGGAGACAGAGGGGGATCAGTATAGTTGATGCAGCATAGTGGGAAACCCAATTAATCCACATGGTGGAGATGCAGGTGGCTGCCTGAAGTGGAGGGCAGAGAAGCTTGCACGGAAGCCTATGGCTTGTGATGGGAAAACTTGATAATGAAAGAAAAAGTGTTTGGGCGTCTCCAAAGCATAATAAATGTGATTAAATCAAACTGCTGGCTTTATGGGACTGTGGGAAAAATAAATTTACTGGGTGATAGGCTCGTAAGCTTTGGATTTCTTGGCTGCTTGATGCCATGCAAAGAGGGATAATCATATGTAAAACTGTACTATAGCCCTTGGAACTTGCATTAAAATATACTATTTGAAATTGTCTGTCACATTTCCTTTATTGTCAAGTAGCTAAATGCAGCATTTTGGATTTGCCCCTGTTAAAGCCTTTTCCATTTTTCATCTTTTGAAAAGATGGCGATTAATGAAAAACTAATGCTACTTGATATGTTACAAAGTCCGAATTATGCCATAATAAATCCTACCATCCTGTTCTTTATCCAATAGATTATATATAGTAGCACTTTTATTTCTCATAAAGCAGTCTTTTATTTTATTAAGCCAATCCTTTATAGCTCAGTTCTTAATTCAACATTGGAGGAACAGACTTCTTAGCCTGTTTAAGGTGGGGTTTTTTGGCTCTTTCCCAGATTTGTTTTCTTGTAGAAAAGAGAATTGTATCATTTTCTAGCCTATTTCTTACCCCATTCATTAGCTACAGTGACAGATAGTGCAGGGATCTCTAATTCAGCCTCTCTTCCACCCTGTACATTTAAAGTCTCCTCTAAGGCTGCAATCCTGATGTGGGTAGGAGGGAATCTGAAGGCAGTTTAACTGCCAAATCTAGTGCTGGAGCCAGCAGGCTGGAAGTGAGAAGGTAAGAATGCTGCCCCTGTTGCTATGAATCTTCCCCAGCACTACCTGGCGATGCCAAGGATTGAAACGGACCTTCCGCATGCAAAGTAGATGCTGTACCACTAAGCCAGGGGTAGGCAACCTAAGGCCCATGGGCCAGATGCAGCCCAATCATATTCTCAATCTGGCCTGGGCTATTTGTGGGGCATAGGAATTGATTCACCCCCCCCCAAAAAAAATATAGTCCAGCCCACCACATAGTCTGAGGGACCGGCCCATGGCTGAAAAAGGTTGCTGACCCCTGCACTAAGCAATGACCCTTCCCCAGCCATAATGAAGTGACTGAACATAATGCAGTGCAATTCCCCTCACATCTTTCTACTCTTCTGAAGCAGCTGTTTTATTTGAGCCAGGGTTCTCAAGATCTCTGTAGGAAGGCTGGGTCCTCTTAGGTGAAAAAACAATGGGTGAGGGAGCTCTCTTGAGCATGTACAGACCACACACTCATACCGATTAGAAACAGCCCAGTTCTACCCCTACACATTTGGAATTTGAGCAAACGGGGCTTGGAAATCAGTGAGAGTGGGAAAAGTGGGTAGAACCGACAAAATTCATGGGAGGATGAAGGTCTCTCAATTACCCACCATACCTAAATAGAACTGCAAAGGTCAGAGGAGAGCCACCACCTTCTCACAGAGGCCAGTTTGGCCACTGGGGGGAAAGGATGCTGGACTAGATCGATCTTTTCAGCCTCCTCTTGTATTCTTGGTATATTCTTGTCACTCCTGCTTATTAGACTCTGAAGACAATAGCAGACGGGCCACCACCTTCCTTGCCCGTTTTGTGGGATTCCCAGGGACGTGTGCTTGGCCACTGGGGGAAACGGGATGCCTAACGAAATGGTGCGCTGGTCCCGATCCGCGGCGCTACGTTCCTGCCTTCCTGGGTGCGAAATCTGGGCTTTTATTTACCCACCCCACGACCCCCTTTAGTCCTCTGCACCCCTTATTCCTGTACAATCGGCCATTCCCGTTCAGCATTGGTTGTCACAGCCGAGCCCCAGTGCCGCAGGGGGCGTCCTCGCCCACCCTCCTGCCTCCGAGTGACCGCAGCCTCCGTGTCGAGGAAAGGCCGCCTTGGGAAGTGGCGGCGCCTTCCTCCTCCTCCTCCTCGCCTCCCTCCTCCCCCCTCCCTCTGCGCGTGCGCCCCGCAGCGGCGGCCATTGTGCCGCCTCTCGTTTTGAAAGCAGCGCCCCCAGAGGCGCTGCCCTGCGCCGCGCCCTGATTGGCCGAGAGGGCGGACAGAAAGGCTGGGCGCCCGCCCGCCCGCCCACCGGCCCGCGCGCGAGCGAGCGAGAGAGGCGTTCTCTCGTGCGGGTGGGTTGGGTTGGTTGGTGTCTCCGGCCATCCCGTCCGGCCTGGGCCCTCCTCCCTGGGCTCTCGGGTTCCGGCCTCGCATGTATGCATGTGTGTCTGTAATGTATGTGTGTGCGTGGATGTGCGGGCACTGAATGGGGAGCTCCGCGCTGGCTGCCGCCGCCGCTGCCGCCGCCGCCGCCGTTGCTGCAGCCATGGAGAAAGGAGGCGGTGGTTGCGGGAGGGGGTGATTGAGCGCCCCTTTCTTCCCTCTCCCACCCACCCCCCACAACCCCACCCCACCCTCATGAGACTCTGCCTGGTCTGGCTGGGCTGCTACACCTTGTCTCTGTGGGTGCTGAGGAAGAGGATGTGGTCTGGGCCTGCCAGGTACCTGAGGAGCCCTTTATCCAGGTCTCTCTACATGAATATGATGGGCAGCCACAGCCAGCCAGCCCCGGGCATCAAGGAAAACCACCAGGTATGGACCCACCAGCAGGAGGAGCAGTACTTCTAAGCCCCCACCCCCCCACCCAAAAACCTTTTTGTGAGGGGGGAGGGGCGGCAGGAGGAAGAAGGGGGAGGGGTGTGTTTTGAATGGGCCCCACATCCATCGCCTTTCCCCCAAATAGGGAAGGATTTCAGGGTTTGTGGTGTAGGGTAGCTTCTCTTTTATATTCATCTCTCACTTCTTTTGGAAGCGTGTGATTTGGGGTGAGAGATAATGCTGTTTGGGGGGGAGAGAAGAAGAATAAAAAGCTCCTTGAGGAGAGTTAACCTCTGCCCCACTGAATACACTCCATTCCCCGCACAAGACACACACACAAAAAGAGGATTGGAAGAATCTCTCCATACTTGGCCTAAGAGACAGAGAGAGAGAATATGGACACATCCGGGTGAGAGATCAGGAGAAAGATTTGTGTGTGTTGTGCTTTGTGCATTTAGTCTGTGCACAAAATAAAGGAGGGGAGGAATAAATCTCTTATGGGGCAGCCTTTGGTTGTCGGGGAGATCAGCGAGCTTCTGCTATTTCTGTGGGTAACAAGACTGGCTCCTTTGCCCCCCTTTGAGTGCAGGGCAGGAGTCTTCGGAAGAGCACATGCTACTGGTGAAAGGTGGGGATACAGGGGTGGGGGGAAGCAAAGCTGAAAAGTTGCAAGGAGGAGATGAGGATTTACTTGGACCGTGATGGGACAGGGAACAGGAAACTTAACGTAGTATAATTGTTTTCTTCCTTTCTCTGCCTCAATATGTTCTGAAGTACAATCGGGTGAATTTGTGCTGAATGTGCAAATATAAAACAGCGGGGAGGAAACACAATCTGTGTTCAAAAACAATAGTTCTGGCCATGAGGCAGCTTTGTGGCTTTTGTAAGTACTGTATGAGCTAAGCAGGCATGGGGAGTTGTTAGGGAAAACAAGGCACAACCCAATTTTTGTATGCTTGTACCTGTATAGACAAGACTTCTGCACACACTTAGAGCTGAAAATTCCAGCAGTGCTGATTGCTGTGCTGTTGCAACTTCCGCTCTCTCATCTTTGATATGTGATAACGATTCTCCTTTGTGCCCATTGACATTATGGGATGGATAATTTAGCAGTCAATCCCCAAATGCTGCCCTTTATTTAGAACTCACAATAGGACTCCCAAAGTTTGTTTTCTTCTCCCAACTCCAATACATTTGTCATCACTTTGTGTTCTTTTCCTTACCCTTGTGACCTGACGGACTGCAAACTCGTTTGCAAAACCTGTGTGCACCCAACCCATCAATCCAGTTTATTGAACATGACACCTGCCTATCCATATTTCTGTCATTGCTTCCTTCCATCCTGACCATATATTTATTTATAAATATATTTTTAGCCTGACATTCATCACATGATCCCCAGGGCATTTTACGACCCGATTAAAAATACATCAGTTTGAAACAGTTAAGAGCAGAGAAAAACACAGTGCTAAAATTCCATGAAGAGTTTAGTCACAAATTGCATTAGCCAGCCTCCCATAACACCTGGGTAAATAAACTGGCCTTTGCATGGCACTAAAATGCCACAAGATCAGCACTAGACATGCTTCCAGGGGAGAGATGATCCATGGAGTTCCACCACAGAGAAGGCCTCACTCCATGACAACACCTGTCAATCTTTCTCCTCTCAGCGTTTTTTCATCTGAACAATCACAGATCTAGCCACTGAAGTTATCTCCCCACCTATGCCTGCCTCTCATTCCCATCTCTAATAAGGCCCTCACGTTTCCTTCCTTCCCCAAGGACAAATGTTCTGCTTTGAATTGATGCATGTGGCCTCACCCATCTCTTTCCACTGCTAGCAAAGTGCAGCGCAGTGATACTGAATAATGTTGCAGTTTGACCTCTAAAACAGAAAATGTGAACTTGCATAGTGAGGTTGAAATACTCTGAAATGTATGCAAAGAGAACAGGAATCAGTGAAGCAACAAGATTAAAGGAGCTGTGGAGTGGTCATGTGCAACAAGTTAGGTACATGTTTGTAATGTATTATGCATGGCTGGAAAGCTCCCAGGCATGCTTCTGGAAACTTAACACTACCTTCCGAAATCTGCAATATTTTTTCCAGTAATGTGGTTGTAGGTAGCTTTGGGCTCTCTGTTGGCATAAATTGATGACTTCAGGGAAGGAATGCTAGTTTGATATGCTGGCATTCAACCTGGAACACTGCATACAGACCACTGGGCTTAATATCTTAAAAGCCAACTGGAAAGAATGGATTTGTGTATTAAAATACCCAAACCATTTTAGATTCTTCCTTTTAGCTCTTTTGGTAGAGTAGGGTAGCAAGATTGAGAGTTGTACAGAGCTCATTTCAAAGCACAAGATTTGAATTGTTTGAGATATAAATATAAATTATGTGTTAATAGTGCCAGTAGGCATTTATATGCATAAGTATTTTCAGGCCTTGAACAGGGAACGGCAAATGCTGGAATGTTGAAGTTTGAGCTGCGAGAGCTTTGTAGATACCACTGTCACACCGATTAGATATTATTCTGAACACAGTTGATTTTAGGTGAATTTTGCAGTCAAAAGCCAAATAGTTGATTGGGCCAAGAGTGTCTTAAGAACTGTCTGCTTCTGTACAAACCTGTCTGACCCTTGGGGAGGTCCTTCTTTGTGTACTCCCAACTTGAGGCAAGGCAAGTGGTGAGTGAGGATGGGACACTATCTGTTATTGGCACCCCAAATGTAGAATACCGTCCCCAGCTAAGGCCAGTCTCATGATGCCAGTTCCTGTGAGCTGTAGTTTACTGCTTACAGAGTACAATTTTCAGCACCCCTAACTAACTACACTTCTCTAGATTCTTTGGAGGAAGTCATGTATGGTGTGAATATGACCTGAAAGACATTGACACTCAGGATCACAGCCGGAGGTCCTCATCACCTGATTCTTCTCTTTGCGAAACATGTGCTTTTCAACTAAGCTGCCACCCCTCCCCAATCCAAAGACAGTGTTAAAAATTGAGATAAGAAAGCTAGGAGCTAAATGGCCCCTTAAACCTAGGTTATGGGTGTAACAATGAAATGTCTAGGTGAGCCTTTTTATAACAGGAATACAAAACTGAAAATGAATGAACTGAATCTAACATATTATGTTCATTTTTCATATGGTCTAGTCCTTTCGCTGCCCACCCCCTAATATTCTTAAGAGGGACTCTTCACCAGTCTCCAGAGAGTGGCTGGAAGTGGAGAGGCAGAAAAAGGTCCTCCTTTCCTTCCACTCTGCAGTTTTAATCTGAAATCTTAGGCGCAGTACTGCACCCAGAACTCACACTAGTGAAATTCCCTATCGCAAAATGCGCCGAGAACAATGGGAGTTTCAAATACTGTCCAAAGATCGTTCTCCTTTACTTAAGCCTGGCTTGGCAGTGCCGACTAGGGCTGGGCGATGTTAGATTTTGAACATCACGATCTATCCCCAGCCAGATATCATGGTTTGGCGATGTTGAAACAAGCTGCATTTGGCCCCAGCCAGCTAGACACAGGGTGAAACGGCTGCTGCTCTCACCGCTGGATCTGGGGCCCTTTCACCCCAGCGCTTCGCAGGCTAGGGCCAATACAGCTGAGCGAGCCCTGACACCTCAGCAACATCGGGCTTCGCTCCGTTGTGGCGTAGAAGTCTTCCCCACCCCATCAGATGGGATGGGGGGAGACTTCTTCCAGCCCCCAATCTGAGCGATCTGACACCACAGCAGCATTGGGCTTTTCGCAGCTGGGGCGTAGAAGAAGCTTCCCACCCACCCCAGCTGAGCGATCTGATGCTGCTGAGGCCTTGGGGTTGCTGAGACGGGGGTGCAGTTTCACAGAGCCCCCACCCTGCTGCTGGCTTGGGCAAGCTAGCGCAGACTAGGGGCTCTGTTAAATGCTTGGCTGAAGGGAGCAGCAACCAGGTGCCCATCAGTTGAGCAGTTTAAAGATGCGGAAGGGAGGAACAAGCACCTTGCCGATACAGCTTGTTCCTCCCTCTGCGCCATATGAGGGCAAACCGCAACATTGGTTTCACTCAACGGTATATTGCTGGTGAAACCTCCATGCTTCGGAACCCCTCTGCTAGCAGCATCTCCTGGATGAAGCTGTGCTGCTAGCAGAGGGACTCGGGAGCGGAGCAGTTTCACCAGCGATATACTGCTGAGTGAAACCAGCATCACGGTCTGCTCCTCATACTGGTCCTTGGCGATAGGTCGATATATCTCCCAGGCCTAGTGCCGACATGTGAATAATGATTCTTGTCCCTTTTCCTCCCCCTGCAGTGGTACGTGTGCAATACAGAGCAGCTGTGTGAATCTCTTCAGCCTATCTTTGTCCAGAGTTACCTTGACCAAGGAACACAGATCTTCTTAAATAACAGTATTGAGAAATCGGGCTGGCTGTTCATTCAACTCTATCACTCCTTCGTGTCCTCTGTTTTTAGCCTGTTTATGTCCAGGACGTCTATCAATGGGTAAGTGCCAAGTGGAAAATGGCGAGGGGGAGGGTGTGTAGGTCTCAAGCTCAAACAGAAACGTCCTTGCTTCTCTTGTGCAGCTTGACTTTTGTACCAGGGAAGTCCACTTCCAGATCCCAGTTAAATGAATTCCCTAAGTGTTTTCCTAAGTGGTGTCTTATGAGATGACTCGGGGGGCAGCTATGCCACGTGATTGCCCTGGTTTTTGGAGGGGAGCAGGAATTGTCGCTTTGACAGTGCAGCGACAACTTTTCCACGAAGAATGAGCATGCATCTTCTGATGTGTCCATCTCATTCAGTATCCTGCTTCCTGTATCTTGTTTCCAGATGCCTCTTGGGAAGCCCACAAGGAGGACATGAGTCCCTCAGAGACTGATATTCTGAGAGTATACCGTCGCCATGGCTAATTACCATTGACGGCTGGTCCTAACAGCCATCATACCTTGTAGCATTCGGGATAGCTTAGTTAATATTGCCTCCTGGTATCTTGCTCGCCACCGAGGCTGTTTTTCAGCCGGAACTCTCAGGAACACAATTCCGGCACCTCCCAGTTGGGCACCATTGCCATTCTAAGAGAGCGAGGGAGGTGTTCGTGGTGGGATCCTGCACCTCTTTTCTGGAAAAATAGCACGATTATGACATTTGCAGCAGGAGCGGCTGGCGAAGAGGGACATTGTCATATACCTGGCCTCCTAGCACTAGCGCTACTGCAGCTTACCTAGAGGGGGAGAAGCAAAGAGGCAGGAAGGTGGGCTCTGTGTGGATGTACGAGTGTGAGTGTTGGATTGCCTCTGCCAGTGCATCTCCTCACCCCCATCTTCCTCTCCACGCTAGTGCCGGGGGAGCCACTTCTCATTTCTAGAATTCCCCCATAGGTAGCATCTCTGCATGAAACATTTAAGTGCCTGCTTAAGACATTTTTGTTCAGGCAAGCCTTCCTGGAGATGTAGAACGCTGAAATGTACTTTAATCTCTTTTTGCTTGCTGTTTGATTTTGATTGTTTTAAACAGCACTTTTAATAATTGATCGTTTTAATCCTGTTTTTGTTTTGTTCTTTGTTTTTGTTTTTTGTAAACAGCTTAGAGGTGTTGTTCCAGTTGTGAGTGGTATATCAAAGTTGTGAAATAAATAAAATAAAAAATCCCATTCGAGCTGGAGCATTTCAACTGGAGCAGTTCTCTCTGCTTCCAAACTCAAGAGGAGCGTGCTGTAAAGCTTTTGCTCTCAACTTCTATGTCTCCGTGCGTACAGATGGAAGCAGGGAGAGTGGTGTTCGATCAATAATCAAATGGTTCTCCATTCTCTTTAGCCTAGGAAGACTGAAGATAGCCAAGTACAGAATGGAGTTGCTTGTCTTGGAAGGGTCTGTTCAAACTGGTTTTTCACAGGAAACTTGGAGCAGATACTCAGCATGGAGAGAGCTGCCCTTTAGTGTCCTTTGAAAAAACACAACGCTAGTTCATTTCTACACATTAAGGCCACCTCCTCTGCTTTGCCTGAGCTTTGCCTGAGCTGACAAATTGAACTAATATGCAACTGGAGCCCTCAACCAAATTTTTCACTGTAGCAAATTTCCTTAGAAATGAGCCCATAACTAAGCATTCAAGCTGGGTGAAGACCTAAAAGCTGCTTTATTGGGGGGAGGGTCTCCAAATTCAATCAGAACAGTGATACTGAGGAAGAGACCTACCACTACCCAATCAGTATTCTTGAAATTACACGTACACACTAATAATACCTTTATTGTTAATGTGCAACCTGTGTAAAATGAAATTAACCGAGCCTCCCCCCCCCCACTCAATCCCATTGCACTCTGTGTTCTTGTCGCACAACACCCGAAAGTCAGTTGCACTATATTATTTTCTGTTCAGCAGCCTAACAGCCCACGGATAGAAACTGTTTTTTAGCCTGTTGGTATGGCGCTGTGGGTTAAACCACAGAGCCTAGGACTTGCCGATCAGAAGGTCGGCGGTTCGAATCCCCATGACGGGGTGAGCTCCCGTTGCTCGGTCCCTGCTCCTGCCAACCTAACAGTTCAAAAGCACGTCAAAGTGCAAGTAGATAAATAGGGACCACTCTGGTGGGAAGGTAAATGGCGTTTCCGTGTGCTGCTCTGGTTCGCCAGAAGCGGCTTAGTCATGCTGGCCACATGACCCGGAAGCTGTACACCGGCTCCCTCGGCCAATAAAGCAAGATGAGCACCGCAACCCCAGAGTCGGCCACGACTGGACCTAATGGTCAGGGGTCCCTTTACCTTTACCTTTTACAACTGATTATACTTCTACATCTCCTGCCTGAGGGTAGAAGATTAAAGAGGTGCTGGCCGGGGTCCATGAGAATTTTTCTCGCTCTCCTAAGGCAACGATGTCATCTAGCGGGCTCAGGGGACAGCCCATGATATCATGTGCTGTGTTCACCACCCTCTGTAAAGACTTTCTATCTGTGGCTGTCAAGTCAATGTACCATACTGTGATACAATATGAGAGGACACTTTCTTTTGTGGTCATCAAGAAGGAGGTCATCAATTGTTGTTCAACATTGTTCTTTTGCAAGACCCTGAGGAAATGGAGTCTCTGTTGGGCCTTCCTAACCACCTGAGTTATATTTGGGTAGATGTGCGTTACACCTGCCAGGGTGGTGTGCCTTGCCCATCGCCACCTTCAGTAACATGCTGGCAGACAGCTGCTTGCTATGCATCCTGCATCCCAGTCATAGATGCAACCCTGGCAGTCCTTCCCATGCATTTGCACCCAGCTGCTCAGTTTCCTTTAGTGCCAGGCCCTCCAAAGGACTCTAGGTTTTATGTTTTCCTTTGATTCATGCTTGACTCTACATCCTCTTTAGCTGAGTGAAGGAAATACCACGACTTTTTTTTTTAAAAAATACACCCTTTTACACGTTATCCTGCTATACAGTTTGATCTGAGCTGCTGCTGTTTCAGTGAGAGAGGAATTATGTCATGAGCCAATCATATTTCTCAGCTAGACGTTTCCTGTGGGGTGCACAGTCGACTGCAGTGCCTCGCTGTATCCCCTTGTATCCTCGCTGTTTTTGCTCCAGTCCAAAAGGTTTCTGTTGCTTTGAATGCCTTCTTGCGGTGTCTTTAGGAATAATGCCCTTGAGCCAATTTATGTGAGGGATGCTCAGATGTACTGCCAGGGGGTTGGTCTTTGAAAAGTGAATGCCACTTGCTTTCATGTTTTTCTTCCAACGCCCGTTATAAAAATGACAGTTCCCTCCGGACCATTCCATTCCACGCACATTGGTACGTTTTTACTTTTCCCACTTTTTATCTGCTCTCATTGTCTTCACCAGCCATTCTCTCTCCTTCCCGTGTCCTCTCTCTTGATAATGATTCTGCTCTTTGCAGCTGGGACTCGCTGGCACAGATCACCTTTTTACCCTTCAGCTTGGGCTCCTTCCTGTGGTTGACCTGACTAATGCATTGCTTCCCTCTTGTGTCTCTTGCTAACCAATTATTTTCTTTCCCCCCCTAGATTCTTCCACTCCTTATTCTTTCATTCACTTGCACCTCTGGCACAACTACTGTAATCTTACAATATAGACTTCAAAGTGGGACAAGCAGAGATGCCATTGATACAATCCACAGAGACCCCAATTGTCCCTGCTGCAGATTCCTTAATGAATGGCTCATTTGCCATTCCACGTTCTTTTCTATCACACATGGAAGCTTCGGATACCTACTGTGGTCTTTGCTGCTAGTTTATACCGTTTTAAAATATTAATCTCCTTTCCCACTGCTCTAACGATGTCATCTTCAGCATCTCTTTCAGTCTGTTTCTTCTTCTATTCTTTTACATCTTCCTTGTCACTCTTGTCTTTTTAAAGCTAACCTTTTTTGAGTCCTCTTCTCCTCTAATGCCTTTGAATCTAAAGTCAGCATGTAAGGCAGGCAAGTCCAAAGTCCGCCGGTTGGTTTAATCTGGTGCCTGTGGCAGTTTATTTCCTGGGGTAAAATAGTAAAAAAAGCTCGACAACTTTGGTTGGCCCTTTGGTCAGCCCTCACACATGTTCACTTCATCAAATCTGCCCCTCTTTGAAAAAAGTTTGGACACCCCAATAAGGCTTCATGGCATTGCAAGTTGGATGTCGAGTAGGTGGAATGTTGTCTCTCTTATTGGGCCAGGCAGCTTGTTGTGAAATACTGCAGTTCTTCATTAGGCGACTTTAAATGCTGGTTAAGGGCCAACCCAGGTCAAGCCCTATCTGCACTATTCATTTAAAGCAGTATCGTACCACTTTAAACAGTCATGGCCTCCCCTAAAGAAACCTAGGAACTGTAGATGTTAACGGTGCTAACAATGGTTAGGAAAACCCATAGGGACTGAATGTTAAACCACTCTGGAAACGGTTAAAAGGTTTCCCATCGCTATGTCCACACTGGTTTGAAATTAAAGAAATGTTGTCTCCACTTCCTAAATTTGCCCACTTTGTTCATAACCAAATAAAACCTTGTCGTCTTTTAACATTTCAGGTTACTGGGAAGAGGTTCCATGTTTGTGTTTTCACCCGAACAATTTCAGAGACTGCTTAAAATAAATCCAGACTGGAAATCCCGCCGGCTTCTCGATTTAGGAGCAGGAGATGGAGAAGTCACAAAAGTTATGAGTCCTCACTTTGAAGAAACCTATGCTACCGAGTTGTCTGAAACTATGATTTGGCAGCTTCAGAAGAAGAAATACAGGTATATTGCTTGCTAAATGGGCTACGTCAGTGATACTAGGTTAGCTATCTTCTCTCCCACCCCTGCCATGGTCTATCAAAGCATATAGGCTGTTACAAGATTTCTATCTGATAACTATAATTATTTCTGCAAATTAGGGAAGATACAATCTGTTTGCTTTTTTAAAAAAATCTCATTAGGATTTACAGTCATACATTGGAAGTCAAACGGAATCCGTTCTGGAAGTCCATTTGACTTCCAAAATATTCAGAAACCAAAACACGGCTTCTGGTTGGCTGCAGGAAGCTCTTGCAGCCAAGCGGAAGCTGCACCAGACGTTCGACTTCCAAAAATTGTTAGAAAACTAGAACACTCACTTCCGGTTTTTGATCGGGAGTCGAAACATACGAGTTCCAAGGCGTTTGGCAACCAAGGAACAACTGTATATCCTTTCTGCAAAATATCCAAGGTGGTTTTTCAGACATGGGGCAGTGGGGTAATGTGTGCATTTCCCTTGTGCTTGCTGAAAGGAGGAAAGCTGAGCAATAGCCGTGTTGTAGTTGTAGTTGTAGTAAAAAAGGTAAGGTAGGTAAAGGACCCAGTTAATCCAGTCAAAGGCGACTATGAGGTGCGGCACTCATCTCACTTTTCAGGCCGAGGGAGCCAGCGTTTGTCCACAGACAGCTTTCCGGGTCCTGTGGTCAGCATGACTAAACCACTTCTGGAGCAGTGGAACACTGTGACAGAAACCAGAGCGCCTGGAAACGCCATTTACCTTCCCGCCGCAGTGGTACCTTTTTATCTGCTTGCACTGGTATGCTTTTGAACTGCTAGGTTGGCAGAAGCTGGGGCAGAGCAATGGGAGCTCACCCCATCGCGGGGATTCAAACTGCCGACCTTCCAATCAGCAAGCTCAGAGGCTCGGTGGTTTAGACCACAGCACCACGCCGCTTCCTTTGTAGTTGTAGTAGTCCAGCTGGAACCTTGGTGCCATGAGGCCAGTAGCAATCAAGACTCTTGAGTCACAGGCTGCAGAATCTCCAGCTAAGGAGCCAAACAAGGAACCAGGCCAGCTTTAGGGCTCTAAGTCTGTTGGTGGAGACCAGGAGTCCACTAGGCCAGAGGTCCAGAGCCAGGACCCTCACAGGTATCAGAGCCTGAGAAAACAAAGGCTTCCCACAGTACCTCACCAGTCCATTGGTACAGAGAGCTAACAAGGCAAGAGGCTATGGAGAAGTGCCAGACGGTTGGTCCTCTAAGAATCCTAAGGTTATCCACAAGGGGTGGAGCCTTCAGACATAGTCTAGTGGCAGAGGCTTAAAGATGTTCTGTCTGCTCTCAACCTTCATCAGAGCAAGTTGCTCACCTGGAGCTATCTGTGGTTCTGCAGCTCCTGACCTGCCTTGATGCTTTGAGATCCAGCTTCAAACCACAACAAGACACAGGGGCTGTTGACTTACAGATCTCTAGTGTCCAATTTAGCCTGAATTACATTTGTGGGTCTCTTAACTTGGAACTCTTGAAATGTTTTGTTCCTCCTTCCTTTCTCTTGCCTGCCCCTCTGCCCCCTCCCAGAATTAAATACGGTGCCTGCAGTTGGACAGAAGCTATAGCTTGTGTTTTGCAGGATGACTGTACCATGATTATTTCTTTTCTTTTTTAAAATAGCCCATTCTTATTTTTCTGAATGAATATAACGAAAACCCAAGCAAGCATTTGGAGGCCCATTTCTTAAACCTTTACCATATATTTGTATATAGTAGTGCTCCTGCTGTGACCCACTTTGGATCAGGCCATGACCCACCAGGGCAGGCATGGCCAAACTTGGCCCTCCAGATGTTTTGGGACTACAACTCCCATCATCCCTAGCTAACAGGGCCAGTGGTCAGGGATGATGGGAATTGTAGTCCCAAAACATCTGGAGGGCTGAGTTTGGCCATGCCTGCATTAGGGGGTTCCGACCCACCAGTTGAAGACCAGTGGTTTAGAGCACATTAGAAGTATGGCCATCAGAATGCATCAAGCAGGTTTCCTTTCAGATACTTTGGACCAGGGGTCAGCAGACTTTTTCAGCAGGGAGCCGGCCCACTATCCCTCAGACCTTGTAGGGGGCTGGACTATATTTCTGGGGGGGGGGGAATGAACGAATTCCTATGCCCCACAAATAACCCAAATTATCTGAAGGACTCCAGATTGGGTAATGCTGATTAACATGTGCAAAGACCTGTTTGGCTTAGGTGAGTTTCTGGCAAAAAGATGCTTATGACTCTGGGAAGTTGTAAGCCATACTCCCTTTTCTTTACAAATGAGAGAAATTCATCTCGTTTTGATTGTCCCCTGACGAAGGCTTCTATCATGTGTCAGCTTCTCCAGCCCCATTATTTGCCAAGTTCTGCTGTATTAGCTGTGGCTGGTATAACCTCTTAAAGCTTTCTAGTGTCTGGCGATTTCAAGACAAGCTGCAGCTAACAGAGCTAATACAAGCCCTTCGTATAAAATTGTCATTTTAGAGTTATTGCAAACAGATTATAATGCGAACACTGGCTCTGATGCAATTATTGACTGTATTACATCTGCGATCGGGACAGACACTCTAGGCTGCAACTGTTCTGCAAACTGACAAGTTCCTCTGCGGAGAATATAAAGGTCCTGTCTGTTTATTCCCTCTTCAGCATGTACCCAGCAAATTGCTGTTCGTGTGATGAAATCTTATTGGAGTAAGACGTATAATGTTGATTTGCAGATCTCCCACTGCAAAATAGATGCTAACGCTATAAAGCCCACACTCCTTTTGCAGGATCATCTGCATAGTGGCCTAGACTTAATGAGCAGAGGTTAACCCATTATTTGCTTACTTTGCCTCACATCGTTATAGGCAGAAAGAGAACAATCTCTCCTTGTCTGGTTGTAACCCTCAACACTTTCCCCCTCTACCTATACAGAGTGCTCGGCATCAACGAATGGCAGAGCACAGGGTTCCAGTACGATGTCATCAGCTGCTTGAATCTGCTCGATCGCTGTGATCAGCCATTGACTGTATTAAAAGATATTAGAAGTGTACTGGAGCCTACGAGAGGCAGAGTCATCCTGGCATTGGTTCTGCCCTTTCATCCATATGTGGAGAATGGTAAGTGTTTAACAGCTGATTGATGGGGGTTGGGAGGGAAGGAAAGGGGGACTTCCTCACTCCTGCAATTGCATGAGAATCTGTTCTGCAGGGGTTTCCCAAGAGCTGTTTGCAATTGCAGACAGCCTGCCTAGAATCCATGGGCGCTTTACGTCTTGCTTGGAGTGGCATGGCTGGCCTCGCTTCCACTGTTGCGCCCATGCTGCTCTGAAATGTTTAACATGTACACCAACAAGTGCAGCCAAACCACATTCCCAGAGCTGTATGGAAGCAACAATGGCTCCACGTATGTAAAGTGCCTCTTAGGAGGACTTATTTAGAGACTTCAGCCAGTCATAGCCTGTAGTCAGAATAGAAGGCTGGACCAAGTTAATTTTTTAAGGAGCAATACCTGGTTGAGGTTATGTCTCCACACCGAAAGGACTCTGGTTGTAGTTGCAAAGGAACTACTCCACCCATGCTCCAAGTTGACTTTTATAATAGTTCATTTTTTCCCATATTCTCTCTTTCTGTTTTGTGTGTGTGTGTGTGTGGTTCTGAGTTTTTGTTTGTTTTGTTCTGAGTGGTTTTTTTAAAGGTTTATTTAGTCTTAACTAAGTACAAAAACTCACATATCCAGCATTTTGGTCAATAATGCCCACTGTACAAAGCAAATTTAAAATAACCAAAGGAAGGAAACTAAGCTTACAGCCTATTTGTCATGCACAAAAGCTACAAAGACAAATCTTAATTTGCAGGGAGTCTGTTCTTCCGTGGAACTAGATACCCATACGTCAGCATCATACAGATGACAAATTGCAAGAAAGTACTTTGTATACATTCAAATTTTGGCAGTCATGTTTTGCTGGGGGTGGGGGGAGTTAACATGCAAGAAAAAGAGAAATGAGATGAGAAAAGACTTGTTCTGGCTTTGAAATCCAGTCTTTCTTCTTTACAAGTTCAGTTTCTGCATTACCTTCTATTCCCACCCTTTGTTCATCCACTCATGAAAAGTGGGAAGGATGTGTTGTCTCTCTTTCTGTCTTTCTTAAAAGAAATATGTAAGCTTATAAATCATCATTTGTGGCAATAATATATCTTGTGAGGAAGAGGTAGTTCCAAACTGGTTTGCAAGAAAAGCACAAACCAAAGGTTCCTGGTTCAGACAAAATGCCAAACTATAGTTTGCAACAAACCAGGATCTGTGGTTGGGAGCTGATGGTGCATGGCAGGGGAAAGGACACAGTCCAGAGACCCCTTTCTGCACGCTATCGTTTGGGATTCCATTTGAACCACCGCAACAGATCTCTTAGCTTTTGTACTGTTTTGAACTACATACCGTATTTTTCGCTCTATAGGACGCACTCCCCCCCCCCCCCAGAAATTAAGGGGAAATGTGTGTGTGTCCTATAGAGCGAATACAGGCTGCGCGGCTAAGCCCAAAACCAGAACAGGGAGACGGAGCGCTGCGGAGCGCTCCATCTCGCTCTTCTAGCTTGGGGTTAGCTGCGCAAAGCCTCTGCAGGGCAGCGGGGTGAAGGCACCCCGCTGCCCTGCGGAGGCTAGAAAGACTGTCCCTGAAGCCAGAAGAGCGAGATGGAGCGTTCCGTCTCGCTCTTCTAGCTTGGGGATGGCTGCGCAAAGCCTCTGCAGGGCAGCGGGGTGCCTTCACCCCGCTGCCCTGCAGAGGCTAGAAAGGCTGTCCCCGAAGCCTGAAGCCTTTGGAGCGCAGCGGGAACTCGCGCTGCACTCCAAAGGCTTCAGGGATCTTTGAGGCTGGCGGTGGGGGAAAGCAGCACTCCCCCCCTGCCAGCCCCAAAGAGCAGGTCGAAAGGAACCTGAAGCCTCCGGAGCCCAGAGGGAACTCCCGCTGCACTCCGGAGGCTTTGGGTGAATGCACCTTGAACGCACCTTGTTTTAGAGGGGGAGAACAAGGAAAAAAATTTTTTCCCTGTTCTCCCTCTCCTATGGTCCGGTGCGTCCTATAGAGCGAAAAATGCGGTATGTGCTAAAGTAGAAACATTTGACTTCCCATTAATTTTGATAAAATGCCATGTTGACAAAGAACTTTTTTTCCCCGTCTTGCTTGAGCACTACTGAGGAGTGCACACAATTGTTGTTGTTGTTGTTAGTATTTATATCCCATCTTTCTCGCAAATTAGGATTCTGGGTGGCTTACAACATTTAAAACGGCATTATAAAATACAAAGCGATAAAAACAAACTAGTTAAAAACAATAATTAAAATACAGCAGAACACATTCAAAACCAAAAATTAAAACCCACTTTGCCCTGACCACAGCCCAGTGTCTGCACCTCCGTTTTCAAAGGCCTAGGAAGGCCTTAGCCTGCCAGTGGAAGGATAACAAATAGGGGTTTTTTGTTTAGTCGTTTAGTCGTGTCCAACTCTTCGTGACCCCATGGACCAGAGCACGCCAGGCACTCCTGTCTTCCAAATAGGGAGCCAGTCTTAACATCTCTTGGGAGGAAATTACACAATGTGGGAGCAGCCACAGCAAAGGCGCTCTCTTGTGTCGCCACCAACTGTGTCACTGATGTCGATGGGACTGAGAGAAGGTGCTCACCTGAGGATGTTAGCACCCAGGTAGGTTCGTGTAGGGAATTACGATATTTCCTGTAACCAGGGCTCAAGCATATAGGGCTTTATAGGATACAGCCAGCACTTTGAATTGTACCCAGAAACGAACCGGTAGCCCGTGAAGTTGTTTTAATGACAGAGTAACATAATAAGAATAATGCTCTCTGCTACCGGTACCAGTCAGCAGTTTGGCCCAGAATTCTGAACCAGCTAAAGCTTCCAAATACACTGGTACCTCAGGTTAAGAACTTAATTCGTTCTGGAGGTCTGTTCTTAACCTGAAACTGTTCTTAACCTGAGGTACCACTTTAGCTAATGGGGCCTCCCGCCACCGTGTGATTTCTGTTCTCATCCTGAAGCAAAGTTCTTAACCTGAGGTACTATTTCTGGGTTAGCGGAGTCTGTAACCTGAAGCGTATGTAACCTGAAGTGTCTGTAACCCGAGGTACCACTGTACTTCTCAAAGGCAGCCACACATAGATCACGTTACAGTAGTCCAACTGGGGCGCATCTAAGTCACGCATCTCAGTGGCCAGATCCGATAAGGAATGGGTGCAGTTGGTGCCTGAGTTGTAATTGTGTAAATGCCCTTCTGGTCACTGCAGCACCCATGTTCGGGGCAGAATCCCAGGAGTACAGTTGTATGCCTGGATATGCTTCTTAACCTCAGGTGTGTTGCCAGTTTTGAGGGGACCTTGGTCAAGGTGCCCTTGCAGGGGGAAGACAACACCGCCCTGGTTGCTCTTCTCCTTTCCTGCCTTGCCCTGGCTGTTTCCCTACTTCCTTCCCACAAAGCCCTTCCCTGGTTGCTCTCCCACTTCCTGCTTTCTCCTCTACTGCTCCCTGCTCTGTAGGTTTAAGAGGCAGCAGCAGGAAGTGGTCTCTTAAAGGGAGAAGAAGAAAAAAGCAGAACTGGGGAAATTAAGATGTTTGGTGCAGCTTGAACCTCAGCAGGTCTTTTCCTGCATAGCAAACCCACCCAGCAACTGTCATCAGCCCCAGTATGTGCCCTGGACTGGTTGTTCACACCATTCTCCACCATGGACCAGTGCTGCTGTTCCTGGTCCATTTAGGGGGAGCCCCCATAATGTAGCTTGCAAGACCTAGGCCCCAGAATCTGTGCTTAAGCTGGCCTGAGTTGTGAAATGGTCGTCGTCCTTGCATTTTCCATATCTTACTTTGCAGTTCTACAGTTCTGTTTCTCTCTCTGGGCTTGTAACTACTCAGGATTTCCAGGGTCTTGCTGTTTCTCTCCCACACCTTTATGTCCAGGATCCTGTTTGGTAACTGCACAATAAAACTTAACGCAACTTCCTGGCAAGGCAACCAAGCACATACTGGCATTTGTTTCCTCATGGTTCAAAGACCAGTGTTTGCTTTGAGATCAGGATGCTAGATATGTGGGCCGCTGAAGTACAAGATGGGCTCGCCTTTTGAAGAGGCACAGGCAGCTCTAAACTAAGCAAAGAAGGGCGAGGGTGGGCGAGAGAATGTGGGGAAGATGGAAATCAATGAAGGGAAAAGGAAGGAACACCACTAAAAACTCAAGGACATTTCTGATTAAATAGGCTGTATTCCCTGTTAGCCCCCCGCTCAAAGTAAAGCCACTGAAATTAATTCCAGTTCTAGGCAGCTCCTGGCAAATGTGTAAATTTAACATTTTGGGTTAACTGTATTTCAAAAAGTAAAAACCAAGACACCCTGAAAATTGTTGAGCTTTTCTTTTCTTTTCTTTTTTTTACAAAAACACCAAGAAAAAGTGATTTTTCAATTGACTGCCTTTCAAAAATTCTCCCCGGACGTCAGTTCCGCCTTTGAGATCCCGGTGATGTCCGGGAAAATCCAGGTGTATGGCAGCCCTAGCTTAGTATGACACAATAGGAGCTTTTTGCTATATGAAGCTCACTTTTTCCCCTTCGGATGTTTAATGTGTGAATCATGTTTCCAGTTCTACCGAACCCATGAAAGTGCATCTGCTATGATAATTCATCCATTTTGTGGCTTTTATCCAAATGCCCCTGCAAGAAAAGAAAAGAAGCATGTTCAGTAGTTTGCTAGTGTGCAATAAAACCCAAAAATACTTGATCCCAAAGAGTCATGTTCACTGCAGTGATGCACCGCAATTCTCTGTCTCTTGTTGTTTTTTAAAAATACCACATATATATAGCTATCCATATACCAGCAGAAGAAAACGGCTGAATCATAAGCTTCCCAAACAACTGCTAATTCTCCGAGAGCTTACTCAGTGAAGGGAACTCTATACCATACTGGCATCCATTGGCAAGCTCAAAAAGATTAGCTTTCTATGAAATATTATTCTGTCCGGAATCTTTATGTGTAAGACTGGGTTGTTTGTTTTTTAAGCCTACTTTCTGTAGCTTGTTTTTCATTGCGAGATTCCCATTTATACAAGATACATTTTTGTGTGAGTTGCAGGAAGAATTATGCCATTCTCAGAACCGCTATGCCACCTTCTCCAGGTTGAAATGGATAAGGAAGGACGGGTGCCAAGTCACAGCACAGACAAGACAATAATAGTTCTTTTTGCGTTCATTGCTAAACTTAGAATACTGGAGCAACATTGGCATAGCAGCACAGCCTATAACCCGGCCTCTGTGCTGCCGCCCAATTGGTTCCTTTCCCCTTCTGTCACCGATGCCCTCCGATTGCTCGTATGAACACAGTTCCCGCCCCCTTTCAATGCTCCTGGCTACTTACATGCCTCCGCCTCCTGTTGTGCTTCTTTTTGCCAAACTCCTTTGCGATCGCTCGACAAACGGCTACTTTGCTTCCCCCACCCTGGAAATTTAAAAGAGGCTTTGAACACTTGTCTTCGCCAAGCAGTGTGGGGCACATTGGTGTGTTGTTGTTTTTAAAACAGAAACTGAGAAGATGACCCCTTTGGACACTGCCGATGTGACAGGAAACATGACTGTTGCTAACAGTTGTGGGGTGGGGTATTTATCAGCTATAGGACCGTAGCCTTATACAGAGCCAGATCAGACCATCCCAACCATCCCTCTCTTCCTTTGCTGTTATATTGTGGAAGGGAGCACAAGGTGGTCAGTGTGCCCTGGCAAATAGCAGCAAGGCGATTATTATTATTATTATTATTCATATATTGCTCAGTGCCCAAATAGACTTCCAAGCAACAGGTATGAAAACCAGTTACACAAACTTTAAAATGCAAACATTCATAATTAACTACAGAGCCGTGTACGTTAATGGCACGAAATAACTAAATAATAAAATTGAAATATGCAATGAAAAGTACCATTTGGAATACCAACGTCTGTAATTATATCATGCAATGAAAACGATCCCATTTAAACATGGCAGCAATTAAAAGAGGAAATGTGGGTCGAGGTGCCTCTGAAAGAGAAGGGTTGGCAGCTTTAACCAAGCAGAGGCCCAGGCCTCTTCCTTGCATTGCTTCGTTCCCTGCTGGTCCCTCTCTCGCTTTTGTTTCGGTCTAGCCAGGCGCCCATCTCCACAAATGCAGCACACCTGAGTGTCAGGTGCAGCCCTGTGCCCATCACCTGCCTGTTCCCCATGGAGCTCTGCCACTAGGCGGTTACAAAGGCAGACACAACAAGGAAGGGGCGTTGCTGTTCCTATTGCTAGCCATGCAAACTGGCTCCCTCTCGAGCCGCCCACTCAGCATGTGCTCCCTTTCTCTTCCCCGTAACACCACAAGAGGAAAGAGGAGGAGGAGGAGGAAGCAACCCCAGCAGAATTCTGTGTTTCCATCTCAGCATAAATTGGTGCATTGTGATGCACTTACTTTTCTGGTCCTCCTTTCTAAAGCAGAAATGGCTTAGGGGAAAACTTTCGCATCCTGGATGTTGTCGGACTCCAACTCCCAGCTTCCCTGAATACTGACCACGCCAGCTAGGACCGATAGGAGTTGGAGTCCAGCAGCATTCAAATCGACCGAAGTTTCCCCACCTCTGTTCCAGATTGGCAGCAGTCGTAGTCTGGCTCCATTTCCCCAGCTGGAGAAATTCAGTCAGGAGATGAGGCTGCGCACATCTGTTTTCAGACGTCATATGTAGCAGCAGCGGTTTGGATTAACTCGCCATAGATAACCAAACTGTTGTGTAGCCTACAAACTTTGTGATCTTCCAGCTGCTAAGTGTGTATAAGATTGCAGGGTTTTTTTAGGCTTGCCACATGCCAGCCCACTGCAGATTTGAAATGCAACAGGCTGGACATGCAGCCAAGTGTTGCCATGTGGAAGGCTCCTATTCAGGGTTCCAGCCAGCCATGTCTTCTTTCAGGATAATCCCTCTTCCCCCAGTTTTCTAAGGGGGTTTCTCTCTCAAGAGTGGCTACTGAGCATGCTTAGGCCTCACTGAGTAGCTTAGAAGGGTGCCTCTCTTAAGAACTGGGGTTTTAACTAAAAAAATTTGTCCCTCTGTAAATCTCAGGGTTTCCCCAAGCTTGCTGCTACCTCCCTCCTTTGCGTGGGTACTTCCTTTTCCTGCTCATATAAAGATTCACCTTTGGAGAATGCATTAGCTACCTTGTGTACAGGATTGCAAACACTTACGCAAACATTGACATGCCTCTCTGTTTTCTTGAGTTTAGGCTGTGGAAACAAAGGTGAACAATGCATTTTAGCAAAGGAGATTGGTACCTCTTTTTTTTTTTTTTAAGCAAACATTACAGAGATTGGGGATGATGTGATAATGGGTATTTTTGCTGTTGCGTTCAAGGAGCCATAGTGATGGGAGCCACCTGTCACATAGAGAAGTAAAATGTTTGGGAGGTTAAATTGAAGAGCAGGTCATGTGGGGTGAAAAATGGAGATAGCACAGGGTATCTGTGCACAGAGTAGAGTGTGGGATTTAAACTGTGGCATCCCAGGTTCAAGTCACTGCATGAGCAGGAAGCTCTCTGAGTAATATGGGCAAACTGCATGCTCTGTTAACCTAACCCACCTCTCGAAGTGATGATTGCGAAGATACAGGTCACATCCACACCACGCAATTAAAAACACATAGCTTCCTGCAAAGAATCCTGGGAACTGTAGTTTACCCCTCACAGAGTTACAAATGCACCCTTAACAAACTGCATATGGTGTGGATGTAACTGCAGTGTACTCGGGGGTGGGTGGGGAATATAACCCACCCTGAGTTCTTTAGTGGATACAAGGGTATTGCATAAAATTTATTGATTGATCGGATTATTAAGAATATTTATATTCTGCCTTTTCAAAAGTGGCAAACAAACACTGAATACATCAGTGTGCCAACACATTTTAAAACTGCCCCCCCCCAATCATATACAATGGTACCTCGGGTTACAGACTCTTCAGGTTACAGACTCCGCTAACCCAGAAATAGTACCTCGGGTTAAGAACTTTGCTTCAGGATGAGAACAGAAATCGTGGCGGCACGGCAGCAGCGGGAGGCCCCATTAGTTAAAGTGGTGCTTCAAGTTAAGAACAGTTTCAGGTTAAGAACGGCCCTCCGGAACAAATTAAGTACATAACCAGAGGTACCACTGTACAAATGAAATAAGCGTAGTACCATAAAAAATTCCAGCACTAAATGATATATGCAAGCAGCAGAAAACATCCACTTAAAAGTGGCCAACTGCTAGACCAAAAGCCAGGCCCAAAAAGAGGATTTTGTCATCTAGACAGAATGCCATCAAAGAGGGGGCTATGCAGACCTTCCAAGAGAGAAAATTCCAATGCTTGGGTACAGCCACTAAAAAGGCCCTCCTCTTGTGTCCCTACTAAACACACCTCAAACTGGGCAGGAGAAAGAGAAGAGGTTCACCTGATACAAGTTCGTATTGGAGCAGGTATCCCTTGAGGTACCTTGGTCCACAGCTGTTTAAAGCTTTGAAGGCTGAGGCGAGCACTTTGAATTGGGGTTGGAAGTGAATCAGTAAGTCAACGAGTTGTTGTAACAAGAGAGTCACACACTCCCTATAACCTGCTCCATTCAGCACAACCACCGCAAATTCAGGCCAGCTGCAGTTTCCATAACTTTGTAAAGGCAGCCTTACGTAAGGACTATTGCAATAGTCCAAATCAGAAGATTCACCAATTGTATGATTCAGCATAAGGCAGCTTCCTATGTATATTCCCAGTTTTGGGGTGTTTTGTTTTTTAAGAAGTGGATGTGGCTGACATCATATCTAGCTAGGCACCAACCGAATTTGCAGAAGTGGCGAGGGTGTCATAATCACATGCCCTCTTTTCTTTTTCTTTTATAAAAAAATATTTTCACAGCATGCAAATAGACTTGCAACCCAAGGCTGGTCTTGGGTTTCCTTCATTGAAAGCATTGTAAAGCTGCTAGGATCTGGTATGGGAGAGAGATTGAGAGAGAGCAGATACAGAGAGAGACGAACATACCTTAGTGAATAACTTAAAAACTGCCAACAAGGCAACAAGGTAGAGGAACAGCACAACTGAGATGGCCAGCATGCTGTACTCAACTCCTCGGCTGTATGTTCCACTCTCTTTTTTAAAATAAGAACAACAAAAAGAATATCGTTAGTTTAGTTTCAGTTGCATTATTGGCATAGTATGAATGATGGTTTTCTTGCGCTTTTTAATGATTTTATTAATCAAAAGGAACACGTAACAATCAGCTGAGACCTTAAAACAGTGATAACGCCGCATAAAGTAAGGAAACCACCGGCTCTTCTATGTAAGGAAGGGGATGGGAAGGAGAGAAAAAGTAGGTGTGGAGGAAGAAAAGGGAGAATCTAGACCTGGGTGGCAAGAGGTCGCCATGTAATCCAGTTGAAGACCCAAAGGCACAAAACAGGTTGTGCAAGTTGTTTGTATATAGAGACCTATGTAGATGTCACAAAGAGTTCCATATAAAGTTATATTTTTCAGGTACAGTGTTCAAATGGGAACGATTATTCACATATGTCCTAAAAGTCCACGAAAGAGCTGCAGAATCCCCAGGTTCTGCGGTTCTAGTTTCTTGTTCTGATTCCACCTTGAGGAGTCTAGACCATCAGAGCATAAGAAGATCCTGCTGGGCCAGTTCAGATGTAACGGTTCCAGCTTTATATGCCGCTGTTTATAAAACCGGTCAGTTCTCCAAGCTCCTTCCCTTACTCCTTCCCTGAAACACCAGCTTCAGCATTTCAGTCAGGTTCAAAGCAAATCACCATTTCCCATTACACTCAAACCTTGCTGCTTAGGGCTGGTTTCCTAACCAGGATCTTAAACTAAGATCAAACTGTGGTTTTAGAAACCTGGTTATCAAACAGACATTAAAACACAGTTTTTTGTTTCTAAGATAGCAATACACTCTTCAAATTGGGCTGAAGCACCAAAACAAGGGAGGAACACGCAGGACAAAAGCCCGTTCCCAGCTTCGTAAACCATAGTTTGTCACTTAAACAATGGTTTAAGAACAAACTTAGTCTTTAAGGTGCTACTGGACAATTTTATTTTTTTACATGGTTTATCATGTGTGATAAGGTTGTCACGTGTGTGGGAATCAACCAACTGAGTTAGAGAGAGTTAGGCTTGCTTTGTATCTCTCTGGTTCTGATTAGTTTGAATATATGAAAATCCTTATTCAGAGCCAAAGCATTAGTCCAGCAAACCTTGGGAGTGTCTATCCTGCCTTAGCACTTTTGCTTTACAGTTTGTTAAAATAATATTTGTAGGGAGCAGTCTTTGACCTGCAAGTGAGATATAAACAGTAGTTTTTTTCCTGGGGGGACGCAGGGGTACACATACCCCTAAACATTTTGTGAATCTAAGTCTGGTCTCATTGAGGGGCAGTATTTCAATATGAGTAGGAAAATGAGAGTACCCCTAAACATTTTTTTAAGAGGGAAAAAAAACCCACTGGATATAAATCTCCTTAAAATAATAGAGAACCCTTCCCCCTCAAAAAAATAAAGTAGCAACCAACCTCTTATCACTAACACTGTTCCGCTTCCAGTTTGCTTGGAGGTGGAGGAATTTGAACTTGAAATTGCTACCCCACAAAAATAAATTGCGCTGTCTTCTTCATTGATTTCGTTGATCCCAAGCTGAGCCTGGTTCTTAGATGTTAAGTGAGACACTTTGAACTTTGTGCTGTTTATGCAATTGGGAGTGCACAAGGCTTCGTGGGTATGCGCAAGATATCGAAACCACAGAATGGTCGGAGTGGATGTGGGGCATCCCTGAGCAGAAAAAGTACACGGTATAGCAATATATTTTGATGCAGGGTAGCCTTCCATGAGTGGAGGTTGAGATACTGTCACTTTGCAAAAGTTGGCACCTATTGAGGAGGATTAAACATACCCTGGTGAGAAAGTCAATCGAAAAAGGGTGAGGAGTCGGTTCTCTGCATATTACAGTTTAGGAGCTTGCTGTTACCTGTTAATTGCAGTTTCCACAAGCCATTTGAAGGCTCCAGTCATCACCTCCACTAGTGTGACTTACAACCCAATCCTGTGCATTATTCTGCAGAGATAGAGGAGGATTAGCTTCCCCCTGCCCCCGCTGTTTTTTTTGGCCATTTGCCTCACCCCACCCCTGCCCGAGCTTTTCTCAAATAAATCTGCTTCTGATGCTTTCTGCAAGAGCTGTTATTTTTAAAGCTTAATGACAACAGAAAGGATTAAGAGAGAGAGAGAGAATTCCTTACCTGCATAATATGTCACCCAGGTAAATTGCAGCACCAGAATCAGAACCCATTGCTTGAACGTTGCCATTTTGCCTGCAAAGTTTCCTCTGAAAGGGTTTCAGCTCAAGAAAGTGGAACTGAGGGGAACCCGAAGTGGAAACGGAATGGGAAGCCCTTGTCAGTTACAGTTCTTCATATTGCACAACTGAGGAAGTTCCTAGCTCTGTATTTACATGATGTAAAATAAAGCATAGGGTGTCTCTCTGTGCAACTATTTTCGGCTTATTTGCTGGGTGCTGTTTAGTAGCCACCCCTCAGGAACCTTTAAAAATGGAGACGAAAGAATTCTTTAACTAAAGTAAAAAGTAAAGAACCCCTGGATGGTTAAGTCCAGCCAAAGGTGGCTATGGGGTTGAGGCGCTCATCTTGCTTTCAGGCCGAGAGAGTCGGCATTTGTCCGCAGACAGCTTTCCGGGTCATGTGGCCAGCGTGACTAAACCGCTTCTGGCACAATGGAACAAACACCGTGATGGAAACCAGAGTGCGCAGAAATGCTGTTTACTTTCCCACCGCAGTGGTACCTATTTATTTACTTGCACTGGCGTGCTTTCGAACTGCTAGGTTGGCAAGAACAGAGCAACGGGAGCTCACTCCTTCACGGGGATTCGAACCACTGACCTTCTGATCGGCAAGCCCAAGAGGCTCAGTGCTTTAGACCATAGCGCCACCTGCGTCCCAAATTATCCTTTCCTGAAAACAGTAGATTCCTGTTGTTACATCTGGTTCAAGCAAATGGAAAATGGGAAAGACACTCACAGAGTTGACAGATTATAATCATCATGCTTTCTATCCCATCTTTCCTTCAAGGGGTGGGCACAGTTCCAACTACACCTTGGTTTCTCTTGGCCTTCACAGGAAGCCCATCCAGGGCCCCAGTGGTGCAAGGCAGTACAATACTATGGAGAGGGCTGTGTGAGCAACAGAGTTTAGGGTCGCATCCACACCAGGCATCGAAAGTGCATGGCTCCCCCCCCCCGCCCCCCGTTTTTCCTCTCCGTCTCTCATAGCACTAGAATCTGAGAACATCCAGCAAAGCTGAATGTTGAAAGAAAGTGCATGGTTAAGATGGAATTTGCAGTGGTGGTCGCCAAGCTGCATGGCTTTTAAAAAACGGATTAGACAATCCTACTCTTATCAGTACCAATGCCGATTTTAATTTTGAGCTGGGAAAGAGGAGTACATGGTTCACACCCGCTCCTCAGTTAATCTCTGCGACGATCCTATGAGGTAGGTAAAGAGGCTGTGACTGTCCCAAGGTCATCCAGTAAGCTCCATGACGGAGTGGGGATTTGAACCCTGATCTCCTAGGTTCTAGTCTGACACTCTAAACCACTACACCACACTGGCTTCCTAGAGTTCTTCTGCTATGGGGCAGCTATATAAATTAAGCAGGTAAATATATGTGGAAAGCAATATGTCTGAAATACTTAAGGCCCCCAACCCTATAGTTATAATTGTGGGTAGCCATCTGAGTTTATTTTGATTTTAATCTGATTTTAATCTGTATTTCAGTCAATTGCTGAATTTATATTTTAATGTATTATATGTTAGCCGCCCTGAGCCCAGTTGTGGCCGGAGAGGGCAGGATATAAATAAAATTATTTTTTTATTACTACTACTACTACTACTACTACTACCACTTAAAGCTTGAATTTGTTTTATTCTGGATTGTTTTATTTGATGTCTTAATGTGTTATAAACTGCTTTGAGATATTTTCTTTAAAATATAAAGCGGTATAGAAATGAGATTAATCATCATCATCACTATATTAAAAAAAAGGCACCTAGACATCCCATTGTGGCAACCATAACCTAGGTTTAAGGAGTCATTTGGCAATTAGCTTATCTTTCTGAGTTTCTAACACTTGAGTTTCTTCGGGCTGCAAAAGTTTTACCGCCTCTGTCTTAAGTCTTCACATGGTGGCTCATATGGTCTCCGCACTTCCTTATTGGGAAGATTGGGAATGAGGTGGCTCTCACCTAAACTGCTTTGCCACTTCCCTCACAGAAACCACACTGTGTGGTGATGAAAGAACACTTTGAACATTGGCAATACCGAAGCAAATTAGACTGAGGCAGGCAATAGTTTTCAAGAGTCTTGAAAGTGGTTTGCGAGAGGTATTGCTTCCCACGGTTTATGTACTCATTTTGTCCCACAATTTGAAAATAAACGTTTTGGAGTTTTGAATTTACATATATATTTAAATGCAGAAGCACACACATAAAAGGAAATAAATTCAAGCATTGGGGAATAACTCGCCTACCTATTGTTACAAGAAAGTAGAATAATTTGGAAGAAATCAAATGGTTAAAATTATCTGGTACTTATTACAATAACCACTAAAATAAAGGAGAAGTATATCTTTTTCTTTTTCTTTTTTTATTGCTTTTCATTATAGACAAAATGCAGTGCTCATGACATCAAACAAAACCACACCAAACACCCAACCCCCCAACCCCCCCCCCGTTACAGTCATTAAAGAAAAATGGAGAATAGTAATAAGAAGATTTCAGGGAGACACACTGTTTAATTAATCAGTTTTGCAGTATTGGGATAAAGAAAAACACAGACAAGTGCATAAATGGTAAAAAGGGGGGGACCTCATCATGAGTTCCAAACTGAGTCAGATTGCAGTGGGGATTTAATATCATTATCTTTAAGGAATTTGTAAACTGGAAAGGCAAACCAGGTTTTAATAAATTTATCTGTTTTAGAAATTCCATCAAGTACTCTTAGTTTGTGCACAAGTTTTTCCATATACCCATCAATGTTTCAGCGAGGGGAATTTGCATTTCTTGACCTAATAGGGAAAGGAGGTTTCTTTCTCTTGCTCCCAGTTTTTAGAAGATGGATTAAGATTATTCTCTTTCACCTTTGGATGCTGTCTGGCTATTTGGGAAGAGCTTGCTCTTGGCTTTATGGCTCTTGGCTGCTCATAGGATTTGTCCATTATTGTTCTTGATTTGTTGTTGTAATTTCTGCCTTTCCTAATGGATTCGCAGCCTGCCTTGTTCAAATCATTAGGCCAAAAAGCAGGATAAGTGAAACAGATTTAAATAAAGATAAATAACTAACGCGAACCCCATGTGCTTTTTCAGTAGGTGGCAAGTGGGATAAACCTTCCGAAGTTTTGGAAATCAAAGGACAGACGTGGGAGGAACAGGTGAACAGCTTGCCAGAGGTTTTCAGGAAAGCTGGCTTTGCCATAGAGGCGTTCACCAGACTGCCATACTTATGTGAAGGTGACATGTATAATGACTACTACGTCTTAGATGATGCTGTCTTCGTCCTCAAACCAGTGTAAATGTGTCTTCTGAGTCAAACCCAAGAAGCAGTCTGTGAATGAAGCATTTTGATTTTGGGGTTTTTTCTCAGTTTTTATTAATTGCAGGATGGGAGGAAAAACTATTGTGGTTATCCATTCTAAATCGACATCATGTATGAAGTCTAAAGGTCAAAATACTAATTTCTTTGTAGTATGTTTTGGAAGGGGGGGGGAAGGAACTCTTTCTTTTTTTAAAAAAAGACAGAACTCTTCTGTTGATGATTTCTTAACCCCCACGATGCACCTGCAATCCAACAATAAATCGAAGATATTTTTATACCTAACTATGGATAAGGATCATGATCCAGCCATAGCCAGGAAGCTACATAAACTGATCCAGTGCAGCTGGTTTTTCAAGGACATGCGAGAATACTGGCAATAAAGCTGTCCGTCCAGTATTAAAACTGGATTGATTATCAAGTGTTGGGATGGATTTTCTTCCATGTTGATGAAGTTATTTTATCTGTTGGTCTTCAGCACATGTTTTTAATCATGCTAATAAAACTTTTTTTGAGATGACTCATGTATCCAGTCTTCATTTATGCAAACGGAGTCTTGTTTAGCTGTAGATAACTTGGGTGTGTGCATGTAAACATAGGAAGTTGCCTTGTGGTCCATATCATTCAGCACTGTAAACCCTTAACTTGCAACAACCTGGGATGAACTCTTTCCCAGCTGCCTACAATCCTTTAACACAGGTGGGGGACCTGTGGCCCTCCAGGTGCTGTTGGACTCCAACTCCCATCAGCCCCAGTCTGCTTGGCCAGTGGTCAGGGGTTATGAGGATTGTAGTTCAGAAACCACAGGTTCCCCACCTCTTTCCTTAGCATGAAGTCTGGAGACATAATCTTCACCAGTCTGCAAAGCTTGGCTGCTCTGCCTGCGGAGTTAAAGCATATGAACAAACAATACTTCCTTATTCAGAATCAGATCGTAGGCTCAGAAGTCTATTCTGACATGCAACAGCAAACCAAGGTAGCATGTAGGTGCTTTCCAGCCCAGTAATAATAATAATTTTATTATTTGTACCGCACCCAACTGGTTGGGTTGCCACAGCGCAGCTGGAGATGTCAGGAATTAAACCCAGGGTGTTTGTGCCCACAAAACATGTGTACTGCTATGGCCAAGGTTCTTGTTGCTATGCAGTGAGAAACACACACATAAGATGCTGTTTCATCACAAACCGATGTGGAGAACTGATTGCAAGCTTGGAAAGATGAGAAGCTGGCATTGCAGAGATTCATCCATCCCTGCATGCAAAGCTGGGAATTTCCCTGTTTTCCGTTTATGATTAAAAGACCTTGTTGGTTTTGTTGTTCATTTGTTAGAAGTACATTTGTCTTGTTAAGCGTTGTTCTCATTAGTCCTGTTGCCATGTGTTCTCATTGTCATGGACTGCTTGGCATGGTTTGGCAGCTCCCGGCAGAGGAGGAGCAGATGGTGAGGAGCTAGAGCAGGCACCCCCAAACTCAGGCCCTCCAGCTGTTTTGGGACTACAACTCCCATCATCCCTAGCTAACAGGACCAGTGCTCAGGGATTATGGGAGTTGTAGTCCCAAAACAGCTGGAGGACCGAGTTTGGGGATGCCTGAGCTAGAGGGCTGGCAACCAGAGATGATGTCCAAGAGAGGGAAGCAGATCTGTTGTTTCTTTTTACTGCCTCTCCTACCCAGAGTGCAGTGCCTCAACAGGAAGTAGGAAGGACTCTAACCAGGCAGAGGTGTCTGTGCAAATTGCTATCGTTTGGGTTTCCTTTTTCAGTCGGCAGACTCTCCCAGCAAGTCTTCCAGAATCATTTTTCTCAGTTTAGCTCATCTGTTGGTGAATTCCCATGTGGGAATAAACACCTCACCCATTCCAGTTCTGCTTAAGTATTTACTGAAGAATCACATTACAACTTATACAACTGCTGGTCTAAGGAAAATAAAGTAAAACTATGTACAGAGACTCATTCCTCCCCTTTGGACAGAGCAACAACCCATTCCTTTCTTCCTGAGCATGTCAAATAAAGAAGTCTGTTGCTGGGGAAGATCTATTGCTGGGAGAAAACCTGTTGCTAGGGGCAAAACTATGCAAGGATCATTTAAAGTCTATTTATAGATTACACTAACAAGAGGGAGAGGCTGAACAATAGGAGGTGGCAGAGGGACAGGACATAGTCATGCCATCAAAAGCCTGGCACCAAATTCATAGGTGAAGTCGGATGCATCTGCCCAGACAGATCACATGTAAGGGGAGGGAGCATGTCAAGGGGAGAAGAAGGCTGGAAACTTTCTCCATAACATATAGTGTTATCTCTATGAAGATTTTCCCCTTTATGAGCCTCCAAACTACCTTGCAGTCTGAAATGGTACAAAACATGGACAAGTTTACTATCTCAGTGAGGCCAGCTCCCATCAGATGTCAAGGAAATAAGCAACTATCCTACTTTTTAAAAGGCATCTGAAGGCAGCCCTGTTTAGGGAAGTTTTTAATGTTTAATGCTGTATTGTGTTTTTAATATTCAGTTGGGAGCCGCCCAGAGTGGCTGGGGAAACCCAGCCAGATAGGTGGGGTATAATTAAATTATTTATTTATTTATTTGGCCTGAAATGACTCAGTAGCTGCTAAGGATATAAGGCAACAATAAGGCTCCTTTGAACTCTTACGACCTGTGAGAGGTCTGTTTTGGGAACTATTTGGGGATCCATTCTTTCAGAATTGGACATTCCTTTTATATAATTCTCCAGTTGCTTCTCTCCAAAGAACATAAGGCAGCATAATCCTTTGAATTATCACTCAGAAGTAAGCTCCACTGTGCTCCACGGAGTTTCCTCTCAGATGTGCATTGGACTGCAGCCTATTATTCTATGACTCAGTTAACCAGGAGCAGGAAAGCAAAAAAAACCTAATGTTGAAGGGAACCTTCTTGTTGTTCCCCTTCCTTCTACCTAGATGGCAGTGCAGCTCATGCTATCTGATCTTTGTTCCCTGAAGGTTACGTTTTCCTGTATTTCAAACATCAATAATTCCTTTTCATAAATGCGATAATCTCTAAGGAGAGAATTCGAAGAAGGGTGGTTGTCATAAATAAAGGGGGAAGCATTCTTAAACTGAACAGGAGTAAAAGACTCTGCGTTTTCCGCATTTCGACAAAATAGTTTGAAAAGAATGAAAACTTATATTATTTTGGCTGCCAGAACCTGTGAATTTGTACTTCAGTCTTGTAAAAAGATACGCAAACACTCCAGGGTGTAGCTACAGGTAGTGTGGAGGAATCCAGACTATGGGTGCTTGAGAAAGTCATTCGCTATGCATTTTGGAGCAAACTGATCTGATCTGCTCCTCACGGATCTCTGTATGTGGTTTTGTGGCGCAGTCTCCAGTTCTCTGGACTTTTCTGCTGAATGTTTCCATTGCTTACAGTTTTTAAAACGTTTTCCCAGGGGTGACGTTCAAGTTTTCATAGGTAGCAACAGCTGCTCTAAGTGGAAAGAAAGCACAGCAAATACAAGCTGGCAGCTCATTCTCTCAGGAACTCGGATGAAACAAAAAAAAAAGATGGCTGCCACAGGCTACTTCAAGGAACTGTTTTACCTGAGGCAGGTGGATGAGAATGTCAAATCTGAAAGGCAGCCCTTGAACTACCTTGTGAACCTGTAATGAGTTTTCTTTTCTTTTTTTGTTTACAAAATTCTCAGCTTGCAGGACAGCAAAGACCCAAAAGCGATGCCATACCCTCCAACATTTCTCCGATGAAAATAGGGACGTCCCATTCCATAATGATAATTTACTATTTATACCACACGCATCTTATTGGGTTGCCCCAACACTCTGGGCAGCTTCAAACATACATAAAAACATAATACAGTGGTACCTTGGGTTAAGTACTTAATTCGTTCCGGAGGTCCGTTCTTAACCTGAAACTGTTCTTAACCTGAAGCACCACTTTAGCTAATGGGGCCTCCCACTGCCGACGGAGCACGATTTCTGTTCTCATCCTGAAGCAAAGTTCTTAACCTGAGGTAATATTTCTGGGTTAGCGGAGTCTGAAGCGTATGTAACCTGAAGCGTATGTAACCCAAGGTACCACTGTAAAACATGAAACATTTTTTAAAAAAACTTCCCTATACACAATTGCCTTCAGATGGCTCGGGGGATTGGATAACTCTGTACCCTCCAACATTTTTTCAATGAAAATAGGGACATCCTAAGGAAAAGAGGGACATTCTAGGATCAAATCAGAAACTGGGACGACTTTTCTAAATTAGGGATGTCCCTGGAAAATAGGGACACTTGGAGAGTCTGTGATGCTGACATCGAACAGAAATTGGTTTTCATTCATCCCTAGCCAGAAACCCTCAGAGACAATATTGGCCTCCCCATTATATTTTCAATTGTCATGCAACACTGGTCCTGAGAGATCTGCACTGGCTCCCAGTACATTTCCGAGCACAATTCAAAGTGTTGGTGCTGACCTTTAAAGCCTTAAACAGCCTCGGCCCTGTATACCTGAAGGAGCGTCTCCACCCCCATCATCCAGCCCGGATGCTGAGGTCCAGCGCCGAGGGCCTTCTGACGGTTCCCTCACAATGAGAAGCGAAGTTACAGGGAACCAGGCAGAGGGCCTTCTCGGTGGTGGCGCCTGCCCTGTGGAACGCCCTCCCATCAGATGTCAAGGAAATAAACAACTATCTGACTTTTAGAAGACATCTGAAGGCAGCCCTGTTTAGGGAATTTTAATGTTTAATGCTGTATTGTGTTTTTAATATTCGGTTGGGAGTCGCCCAGAGTGTCTGGGGAAACCCACCCAGATGGGTGGAGTATAAATATTATTAATTATTATTATTAAACATATGAGGAAAATATCTGTAAAAGTAGTGTAAGGGTTCTCATGGGCATCTAGTTCACCACAGCAAGAACAGGATGCTGAGCTATATGGGCCACTGGACTGATCCATAAAGTTCTTACGTTCCTGTGCTCCCCTCACACAATTGTTAATAGCTTGGAAGCCATCACCTGAAGTCTGCAACATCCCCACATGCAGACAAGCCAACAAATTCTCAGAAGAAGAACAAAAATCATCAAAAAAATATGTCCATACAAATAAATTACAGAGGGGCCTTCCTTACTAGTACCGATTCCATTACTCATGCTACTTTGCTCAGCAATTTTAAGTCCTCATCTGGATACTTTGTTCAGGCCTGGGCCTCCCATTTGAACTTTGAAAGGGTTAAGAGAAAAGAAAACTTACAAAAATGACGAGATTTTGAAGAGAAAGACTGAGGGAACTCAGGATATTTACCTCATAGGAAATAAACAGATGGGAGTTGTGAGTGGAGAGAGGAAAGGCACATCGGCAATTCCCCAAATTTTGGAAATGCTACCAGAAAGCAAATGGAGAGGAAAACATTCATTTATACAGGACAGCTCCATGTGAGATTATATTTGTGTGTATTGCTCAGCTGAATGGATCTTACACCCAAATAAATATGCATATGTGTCTACTCAGAGGTAAGGCTCATTGAGTTCAATGGAGCATAGTGCCAGGCAAATGAGTATCATATAGAATTGCAGCCTAAAATACTCAGTTAAAAATCATTAAGGGTGTTAAACTATTTCTAAATCTCATTTAGAAGTAGTAAAATGGAATTACAGTGGTGCTTCGCAAGACGAAATTAATCCGTTCCGCGAGTCTCTTCGTCTAGCGGTTTTTTCGTCTTGCGAAGCAACCCTATTAGCGGCTTAGCGGATTAGCGCTATTAGCGGTTTAGCGGCTATTAAAGGCTTAGCGGCTTAGCGGCTTAGCAGCTAAAAGGCTATTAGCGGCTTAGCGGCTTAGAAAAAGGGGGGGGAGCGAAAAAAATCTCAAGACTCGCAAGACATTTTCGTCTTGAGAAGCAAGCCCATAGGGAAATTCGTCCTGCGAAGCGCATCGAAAAACGGAAAACCCTTTCGTCTAGCGGGTTTTTCGTCTTGCGAGGCATTCGTCTTGCGGGGCACCACTGTATAATGCTTAGCTCTCAACTTTACACTAGGGTTGCCATATTTCAAAAAGCTGTGTGTGTGTGTGTGTGTGTGTTGTTGCACCTGTGCAATAAGGCAGCTTGCCTTCTCATTTGTGCCAAAAGTTGCCCTTTGCTGTTGAAAACCAAACACCATAACCAACTTTGATACTACAGCTTTGTAAATACAGAATACCTATTAACTCTTTTTAATGTGCCCTTTCAAAATAAGTTTATAAAAGTATATGTTGTTGATGGAAACTGTTAGGGCACTTCCTGGCAATTTGATATTGTGAGCGGGCTTTCTGGGTTAGCATTGCCCCCAAATCTCTCGAATCTTAAATGCAGAGAATATTTTGCCCCTGTTTGTAGGGCAGTCCTTTTCCATCTCTCAGGTGACCGACTGCCTTGCTTGGAAGCTACCAGGACACTGAGCTGCAAGCCCCAAAGGAACAGCAGACAAACAGAGTCAGGTCAGTTTTCTTGTTTCAAGTCACTTTTTCTTTGACATCCAACCCCTCTCATGTTCTTTCCCTTTTTCTCTCTTTTTATAGCTTCTCAGCTGCCTTTTGACTTTCTCTTCTGTTCTTCTGTATACCTGAGCCTCTTTCCCAGTCTCCTTGTCTGTCTTCACCTTCCAAGGTGCAGAACTGGCGTTTCGTAGCAATCTCTTTTTCCCAAAAGTAAACCTCTTAGAATTAGTGGTGGAGCTGAGAAAAATAGCTACTTGCGATTCTCAGAACTTGACCTTCAGAGATTTTGCACAAGGTAAGTCACAATGTGAAGTTTACCTTTTCATTCCACTACCATTTTTTAAATGCTTGCAAATAATATTTGGTTTGTTGTTTGGTCTTCTTTATTGCTTTGGTTTCTTTCAGTCAAAGTTTCTGAAGTAAAACAAGGTGTTGCTGAGCTGCTCAAAAGGAAAAGAATCAAATCCTTCCGTTTCCCATTCTTTTAATTTTTATTTTGACATTTGGCATCAAAAAAATAAGGGGCTTTCTAACATACAAGGACATAAGTTGTGTGACATAAATGAATATAATTCCAAATGGTATTCATTTGTAGAGATGATGGAAGCAAAACCTGTGGTTGGGAAGAGAAATCAGGAACGTACAATATATTTTCTGGGAATGCTTATAGTCCATGAAAATGTCAGAAATTCAGCTAACAAACTTTCAAACTGGCTCAGTACATAGGGTGGCCCTGTGCCCTGCTCTACGGAGGACAGCCCTCTATTTGCAGGTATCATTTATTTATCGGTTTGTTTATTATTTATTTGTAGCATTTTTAGACCACCTTTTTCTCCAGTGAGCTCAAGGTGATGTACATGCTACTTCCCTCTTCTCATTTAATCCTCACAACAACCCTATGAGGTAGGATAGGCCTAGTGGCAGTGACTGGCCTAAGGCCACCTAGTGAGCTTCATGGCTGGTTGAACACTCTAACCACTACATCGCACTGCCTCTGGGTTGCCCAGTCCAAGCCTGGCTTGAAACTAAGGAATCATACAAAGGAGGAGAAGGAACCCTCGTAATTTTCTATCTACAGCCAGCAGACTGAGTATGCAAGGTGCCTGGTGCCTTTTCCACTCAGATGAGATGCACTGTACTTAAATTATATAAATTATTAGTTTGCAATATGCATATACAAATTTCATGCAGATTGATGCCCTATTTTTTGGGTGAAACAAACCCTCTTTTTCATCCCTGGGTGTCAAGCCACCTTATCATCACCACATAGGACAGCGATGGCACAGATTCCCTTCCCAGCTCTCTCTCTCTCTTGCATTCCCTAGCACAGCAGTTCCCAAACGGTGACCCATGGGTGGTCTGCAAGCATCATTCAGACAGCCCATGGCATTTCTGTGGTTTTGTCGCTGGCGACGGGCTGGACAGCACGTCAGTTGCATTAAATACTCATATTTATATTTTTCATTATATTTTTTATTGCTCCTTTCGGTTGCGTTTAATTGCATTGCAGTTTGGATTCTAATGCAGCAATACACAATGTGTAAGAAATAAAAGTAGCACAGTTCATCGCAATTGCTACAACAAGCAGGAAAATCGTTCTGTGTGCTAGGGCAAGACCTGCAGCAATTTTCAGGTGGTCCGTGGTGGATGGGGAATTTTGGGAAACATTGCCCTGGCACAGATATATGGGTGGGACAACCATGGCTGCAAAACAGAACTGCTACTATTAAGTACAGCAAGTAGCCCTCTCAACTGATCTCTCCCCCCACCCTCCATTCCCTCCACCACCCCAGCCCTGCAGAATTTTGAGAGCTCCTTCTCACGGGCAATCACATCTGGGAGATGCTGAGGACAGATATCTCTCTGTGTGCACCTTTATCGTTGCTTCTGGGTTGTAATGCCAACTGGAGATCAGTGCAAAGGCTTCCACCGGGGCACTGTTTCACTCAAACAATCCAGTGATAAGGCTAGGAATTCATTCCCACTGCTGCTTTGAACTCAAAAGGCATATAAAAGCTTGCAGTAGTTTTACCTTCTTTGTTTCAGGATCTGCTATCAAAATAATCGCCGAGAAGAAACCTGATAGGTCTTCGGAGTACAAGTTGGATTGTGTGTGGTGCTTTTTTTCCTTCCTTTTTTTAAAAAAAGAAATTCCCCTGTGTATTCTGTGATTTGGAACAGCCTCGGGATTTCTTCTTTGATGCACAGTTTTAAAACAAAACAAGATTCTAGTCCTCACTGTTGCAAAAGCGAAAGAAATAAGTGTGTGAATGGGGAGCAATGCATGCTGAAATGTTAGAGGTGTCAATTGTTTGTTTGTTTGTGACATTCAGTACCACCCCCATAACATAACATTTTCTGGATGGCTTACAACTATTTGTCTCCCACTGTTGTGCCAATAGAAGCTTTCATTCTAATGGAGAGGAGTCAAAGTGGGTTTGAAACCCCATCAAGAGGCAAAGGGTTAAAGCTCCCTCACCCAGTTCAGAGACTATTTACTATAATAAATTTAAAGAATGCTAATTGAAGGAATTGTGTCACATCTACAACCCTAAAAATTATATTTCAAGCCCATTATTTATTTATTGTTGCTGGGAATTTTATACAATGAAATATAAAGGAAAACAGTAGATACAGGAGTGAACAAGGGAGGCTACAATCCCAGGCTTGCTTACTTGGAAGTAAGTCTCTTTGGACTCAGTGGAACTTATAAACATGCATAAGTAAGCATGCATCGGATTGCAGGATTGCTTTGAAAGATGAGTCCACTCTGACCACTTTCATCTGCAGAATTGGCACTTTTACGAGCACCATGTATGTTTGTTCTGCCCTTGAGAGGTATCAGTCATTTAATGTGGCAGTACTTATTCTCTGGAGCTCCCCGTCTATTGATATTAGCCTTCATTGCACCATTTTTGAAATCCGCTCAAAACCTTTTGGTTTAGGCAAGCCTACACTGGCATGCCACTTTTACGAAGCACATTTGCTTCCAAAACTGTTGATTTTATCCATATTTCGATAATGTCTAAAAGCAAGTCTGGTAATTCTACTGGTATTTTCTTCTGAATACTTTATATTATTTCATGTAAACTACTTAGAGGGCTATTGTTGTTTTATTAAGTGGTATATAAATCTGGTTAAATAAAAATTTAAAATGCAGAAAAGCAGGAAAGGCAGAGGACTGAATTTGTCAGTGGAGGACTGGATTTGCAAGCCGTGCCGTGCAAATTAATAGGGCAAAGGCAGAAACAAGTACAACTGAGTTCATTGTAAGGGAAACTGAATACCTATGAATGACACAGATGTACTGGAGAACTCCCCATGGACTAGCGGAAAGGGGAGTACAGGTAGCTTTTCCACACAGCGAAGATGGATGGGTCTAATAAATCAAGCTGGTTCCCAAGATCAGATGCTCATAATCTTCAATCACACTATTGTTGAAGTTATTTTATGCTCCATGATGCATGGGACGCGGGTGGCGCTGTGGTCTAAACCACTGAGCCTCTTGGGCTTGCTGATCAGAAGCTTAGTGGTTCGAATCCCCGCCACAAGGTGAGCTCCCATTGCTCTGTCCCAGCTCCTGCCAACTTAGCAGTTTGAAAGCACACCAGTGCAAGTAGATAAATAGGTGCAGCTGCAGCGGGAAGGTAAATGGCATTTCCATGTGCTCTGGCTTCCGTCACGGTGTCCCGTTGCTCCAGATGCGGTTTAGTCATGCTGGCCACATGACCTGGAAAGCTGTCTGTGGAGAAACGCTGGCTCCCTCTGCCTGAAAGCAAGATGAGTGCCACAACCCCATAGTCACCTTTGACTGGACTTAACCATCCAGGGGTCCTTTACCTTTAAGCTCCATGATATTTTTGATCCTGTTCAGGTTGGCTTGCAGGAAATGGTAAAACTGTCTTATTCAGCTGTTTAATTTTTTATGATGGATCGATCGATCGATAGATAAACTTTCCTGGGCAATTTGTTTGAAGAGTAGTGGCAGTAATTTATGTAATAAACAAATAATAGGGCCAGCCCACATTTGGAAAAAATGATCAAGCCAGGTGAATTTGGTTTAGCCTGGGATCTTACACGTACAAAGCCAGGGGCAGGTCCTTGAAACACAATTAACTCACAAAGAAAACTGGGCTGGAAGTTGATCCTCATATTTTTTTAAATTTTTTTTTAGTTGTAGACTGGGCCAGCCCACACATGAGGCAAGGTGAGGCAACTGCCTCAGGCAGCATGATACACAGGGGCAGCAGATCCTGATGTGGATCATCATTTGCCAATTGTTCCAGACATATATTTTCACTCACTCCTCCTTCCCTGGCAGGGAGGGAGGTGCCATTTTGTGGTTCACCTCAGGTGCCAAAATGTTTTGGGCTCGCCCTGGTCGTAGTAATACAAGTTCTTGTTGCAGGTGGCCAGGACCATGTTAGGAGAGACATTCCCTCCAATTTGAGAGAGAAAGGGGTCGTGGTGGCTGGTGCCCACCGGGGCTAGTAGGACGAGAAGAGGGACCGGTTGTTAAACCGCTCTGGGAATTAGAGCTCTGTGGGGGGAAAGGGGGTCTCCAGACAATGGTCGGCAGCTTTAACAAACTACAGTTCCCAGGATTCCGTGGGGAAGCCATGACTATTGAAAGTGGTATGATACCGCTTTAAATGTATTGTGCAAATGGAGCCTGAGTAACATATGTTAACATCAAGCATCAAAAGAAAAAACTGTGTGTGTCCAAGCTCTTAAATTTGCTGCAATTAAAAAAAAACAAAAACTACCCAAATTTTACAATCAGGCAACACTACAGTGGCAACAAGCAATGCAGATATTATTTTGTTCAAATCACAAAGCTGGGCGAAACTTCTTTCTTCCTCTTTCTTTTGCAATCTGGCTATCTCAACACCATAAAGCAACAGGGAAAATGACCCCAACCCTGAGGATATTTTTCTTCTTGATGTTAACAAATCCTATAGAGGCTTCGAGTCATCAGAACATCAGTCAAGGTAAGATGAAATACTTTTGTGCCTCACAGAGAGATTCTGTCTGTGAAGAAATTTACAGCCTATTAAAGTGGAATCCAGTAATACTGAGGAAAATGAAGCAAGTTTCCTACTAAAATAAGGGCAGTGCAATCCTATTCATTAAGTAGAAAAACAAACAAATAAATGGTGGCAATTCCACTGAACAGACTGAGGGTTGAACTGCCCTCATTTAAAAGGCTGGATAGTGTTTTAAGAGATGAGATGTTCTTTTGAGCAGGAACATTTAAATGTGTAAATTGTATGTCTTTTTCACAGAGCTAATTTTCAAAAGAATTATTTCCTGCTAGCTAGAAGTTACTGGCACTGCCAGTAGAAACCCCAAAATACTGTGTGTTTTTTAACAGTATAATTTGTGAGTTTGGACCCATCATGCCAAAAATCAGGCAAAGTCACACCAAAGTCACATTTTGGTCTGCCATCGTCAGGGGCGCTGGTGGTTGCTCACGAGTAAACATCCAGGACTCCGACCTGCTTTTTACAGGTTTTATTTAGTGCAAACTATGTACAGTGCAGAAACCCAAAGTTCATGTCTGTCTCAGTCACTTGCAAATTCCGGGAGTGGCTCCTTCCTGCCCCCCCCCCAGCATAAGAACTTAGATACCCCAAATCTCCGCCTCCTTTCTTTACGTTTGACCCCCTTGCAAAAAGTAGGTGACGGAAGCGGCATGTCTGTTTCCCGACCAGCCTGACTGGGCGAGGTGCTAGGGCTCCACAGTAACCTCTGTGAACCTTTGCCTCACTTCGCCCCTCCTTTCTACCTCCGCTTCACCAGAGGCCTCACTCTTTCCACTCCCTGACGAAGTGTTACTGCTCAGCAATGGTGGAGGCTCCCTGTACGCTTCTGCCCCCCTCCCCCCTTTTGATGGCAGTACCCTGGCAGCCATCTTGATTTAAAATGGCGCCCGGTATGCAAGCAACAATGAAGACTGCCACCCCTGCCTTGTGAATCCTCATGCTGAGTTTGGCAACGATATCCAGAGAGCCCGTCAATGTGAGAAAGCATACTGAATTCGCATTTCAAAATAGCACCGGGTGCCCAAATGGTAACAGTCCACCTTCCCCATATCAGGAGTGATTGTGGCAAGTCTGGTGATTATATATTGAGAGGCAGACAAACTTATAGAGGACAGGAAGACAGACAAACTACTTTCCAAAATATATATAGTAGATTGGGTGTTCTTTTTCCATCATTAAGTAGTTTTCAATTTCATTGTTCCGCAAGGGACAATGGCAATAAAGGTATCGTATCGTATCGTATTAAAAAAAAAATGCAGAATCTTTTGCAAAATGATCTAATTTCTCTGGCCCACCTTAGACTCCTTCCCAAACCTTTACTTGAATTGCATTATACCGTATTGGCCCGAATATAAGCCACACCTGCAAATAAGCTGCACCTTTAAAATTCGGCGGCTTGGGGGGAATTTGGAAAAAAAGTGTGGCTTATATTTGGGCCAATACAGTATTAGCAGATATCACTAATATATACAATGTTCATGATGTCTTAGTTTCTGTGTTTCTGGCAGTGCAGTTCTATGCCTGCCTACTCAGAAGTAAGCTCCATTGAGTTTCATGGGACTTGCTCCCAGGTCAGTATGCGTACAGCAGTGCAGTCAAAGCAGTTTCTATTAACATTTTTTTGTACTGTTTCCTCCTTCAGATCTGCCTCCACAGCTGCAAAGAACCGTGGTCAGTATTTTTACGGTACTTGATATTTTTAGCTACATTCCACAATCCCTGTTATTGCATGCATTTTGTATTCTTCTATTTCTTTTTTTAAGGAAGAAGTCATAGCTGGAAAGTATCTAAATGGTAATTGTGGACTATATTTGCATTTATTTTTAAAAATCCACTTTATAATATGAAAGAAAGTATTAACCTTTTGGATTATTTCCCCCCTTTTTAGCTCTCCTTGATATACTTCACTTTCAAAGGTAACATCTGATTAGTGTTTACTGTATAGTAGAATAGTGGAGAGTGTCTTGGGCTACCTGGGAATTTGTAGAGACAAAAAAAAATGTGGTATTTACTGTATTTTTCCATGTATAAGACTATATTTCCCCCCAAAAAATTTAAGTTTAAAATGTGGTCATCTTATACACGGAATGTTGCAATTATTTATTTCTTTATTTTGGGCTAAAAAAATAGGGGACGTCTTATACGTGGAAAATATGGTAAATGGATAGTGAGGTTTGTGAGTTTGGCCCAGTTTGGCCTAAAATGGGGCAAAGTCACACCAAAATAATGTTTTGGCCCATCACCTGGATTCCAAATGGCACTTGACATCCAAACATCAATGCTGTTAAAGGTAAATAGTACCTAGTAATTCAAACTATATAGCTATGTTAGTATGAGGATGTACTAGTTATAGAAACATTACAATTTCAGAACAAATTATTGAATATACTTTTTTTGCCCCTGTTTTCTTCTATAGCACTAACATGTGGACAACTGACCTGCCTGACCAAATCATGGCAAGCCTCCATGATCAGGATATTGAAATTACTGCTAGCAGTCTACAGGTTTGCATCACTCTAATATCGCTGCTATTAGAATATTTCAGTAAGGTTGGGTAGGCTGCTGCTGGTCAGTGGTGGAATAAAATAAAAATTCCTAAACTCCAAACCTCGAAGTTGGGCAAATACCTATATGACAACGGATGACAATGTCACAAATTTGTAGGAAGCTTTTGAGTTCTTCAGATCTCTTCATTGGAAGAACTCATAGCATAGCAAGGAGGGTAGCCAGCTACTTTATTCTGAGACAGACCATTGACCTATCTAACCCAGGGCTGTCTACACTGACTGGCAGTAGTTCTTCAGGATTTTAGAGAGGGGTCTCTCCCAGCCCTACCTAGAGATTCCAGGGACCTTCTGCATGCAAATTCAGAACGCTTGTCAGGATTTTGTGACAATTGGTTGGACTATTTTTTATGTTCCTTCATTTCTTTTTGAATTTTCTTGAGTAATAGAAGAATCAAACAAGAAAATTCAAAAAGAAATGAAGGAACATAAAAGGGAGACAGAAAAAATGAAGGAGGAAATAAGAGATTTGAACAAATCACAAGAACAGATTGAGGATAGCTTAGCTATGACAGAAATGCGTCAGAAACAACTCAATTTAAAATTCAGAGGAGTAGAAGAAGAAATTAATGAGAATATAAAAGAAAAAATGATAAGAGAATTAGCAAAATGGTTGGAAATAAAAGAGGAAGAAGTAGCTTGTACTGTAGAAAGCGCATTTAGAATAAGGGTGAAATCCCAGCAGCTCAAATTTAAAAAATCTCCTGGTGATTGTTTGATGATTTGCAACTCAATTGAGATGAAAAATATGATATTAAGAACAAGTTACCGGAAAAAATTAATAATTGAAAACAGAACAATTATTATATACAAAGAAATACCAATTAGACTTTTGCGTAAAAGACAAGGATACCGACAAATAGTAAGTGTTTTACAGAGAAACAATATACAATATAGATGGGAGTTCCCCGAAGGAATTACCTTCTATTATAAAGATAAAAGATTCAGATTGACAGATACACAAGAAGCAGAAAAATTTTTGAGAAGATATGAGAAGGAGCTTGGAAAGGGGAAGAAAGGTACGGAGGAGGAGGGAGATATACAGAAAGGAGGAAGGAAAAGAAGGCAAAAAACACAGAGAAGCAAAAGAGAGAGAGAGAAGAGGAAGAAGAGGTAGTGGAAGAGGAAGGAGCAGTAGGTGGAGAAGAAGAGGAGGAGGAAGAAGAAGAGTTAACGGAGAAGAGGTCGACTAGAATATAAATTAAAGTCGAACAATATAATGTCGTTAAAGGTTCTGTCCTGGAATGTAAATGGTTTGAACGAAAAATCTAAAAGGAATAAAATTCAAAAGGTGTTAAAGAATAAAAATTATGACATGATCTGTTGACAGGAAACACACGTGGCAAAAAAACACAAACATATACTAGCAAATAAAAGGTTGGGGGTAGAGTTTGTTAATTCAGACACTAATAAAAAAAGAGGAGTTGTGATATATGTGAAGGAGAAATGGGACCCAATATTAATATGTAAGGATGACGAAGGAAGGATCTTATGAGTACAAATCAACCATCAGGGAGAAAAGATTAACATTATAAATGTCTATGCACCAAATATGAATAAAGCTGAATTCTTTAAAAAATTGGAACAAATGTTAACAGAATTGGAGGATCATAAGATGATTTTACTTGGAGATTTGAATGCCGTGCCAACACCTGAATTAGATAGAAGCGTGAAAAGAAGAAAACTTAAGCAGGGGAAATTACCAAGAACATTTAATAATCTGGTGGAAAATCTAGATCTGATAGACAACTGGAGACATAAAAATCCAACACCGAAACAATATACACACCTGTCAGAACCACATCAAAGTTGGGCCAGGTTGGATCAAATATGGGTCTCAAGAGAATTAACATTAAGAGCACTTAAATGTGAAATCCAACCCAGAACTCTTTCAGATCATAGCTCAGTAACGTTGGAGATAAAAAACAGATTACAAGGAACATACAGATGGAGAATGAACGATTATCTTTTTGAAAATGAGGAAATAATTGAGAAGGCCAAAAGAACGTTAAAAGAATATTTTGAGATGAATTTAAATAAAGAGACTAATATAGAGATAGTTTGGGATGCCAGTAAGGCAGTGTTAAGAGGATTTTTAATTAATCAGAACAGCTATAGGAAAAAGTTAAGAGAGCAAAAAAAAGAAGAAATACTCAATCAATTAAGAGATTGCGAAAGAAAACTAGCAATAAATCCAACTGAGGAGCAGGTTAAACAAACTTATAGAATATTACAAACACAATACTCAAATTTAGTAGGCCAAGAAGTAGAATGGAGAATCAAGATATAGAAGCAAAAATTCTTTGAATCAGCAAATAAAACCGGAAAATTACTAGCGTGGCAATTACGAAAAAACAAAAAACAAAATATGATCAACAAATTAAGAATAGAAGAGCAAATTGTGGAAGAACCTAAGAAAATAAAGGAAAATTTCATCAAATTTTATGGTAAATTATACAAAAGAGAAAAAGAAGACAGCACAGAAATAAAGAAATATTTAGAAGAAAATAGACTAAAAGGATTAACAGAAGAAGAAATAACACAATTAAATAATCCTATAAAAATTGAAGAAATCCAGGATGCGATAAAAAGAATGAAATTAGGAAAGGCTCCAGGGCCTGACGGCCTTTCAGCTAAATACTACAAAGTTCTAGAGGAATATTTAGCCCCAGTGCTGTGCGAAGTAGCGAATAACATCTTAAGCGGCGGAAAGACACCAGACTCATGGAAGGAAGCCTATATTACATTAATATCTAAGCCAGACACAGATAAATTAGATATGAAAAACTACAGACCAATATCATTATTAAACAATGATTATAAATTATTTGCGGAAATAATGGCCAACCGTCTTAAGAAATGTTTAAGAAACCTTATCCATACAGATCAAGTCGGATTCTTACCCAATAGACAATTAAAAGACAACATAAGACATATAATTAACATCATTGAATATCTAGAGGCCAAGAATGAAATACCTGTGGCACTAATTTTTATTGACGCCGAAAAGGCCTTTGATAATGTATCTTGGCAATTCCTTGTAAGATGTCTAAAAACAGTAGGGATAGAGGGCGCCTTCCTGGAAGGGATAAAAGCTATTTACTCAAGCCAGAAAGCAAAATTGATTATTAATAATGATTTAACTGATTATTTCGAAATTTCAAAGGGTACGAGATAGGGGTGCCCTCTATCACCTCTTTTATTTATAATGATACTAGAAATTATAGCAAATAAGATAAGAACAACTCCAGAAATACGTGGAATTAAAATGGGGAAAAAAGAATACAAACTGAAAGCATACGCTGATGATCTGATGGTATCATTAGAAGATCCACAAAAAAGTGTCCATAAGGTAATAGAATTGTTTTTTAAAAAAATAATCTTTATTGCTTTTAAAACTTACAAGAAAAGAAGAAAAAAGAAAATAGGCGAAAGAAAAAGACAAACTAGAGCAGAGAAGAGAAAAAAAGAGAAAGAAAAGAAAAAACAATACAATACAACAAACAATACAAAACACAACCTTAACACACTAAACTAAACAAAGCAAAAGAACAACAATTTAAAAACATATATCATACCATTTCATTACTCTATCTTTCATTCCCTTATTTCATCGGCCTCCTCTCACCTCCCTTTTTGTATTCCACTTCTATTACTTGTTTCAGCAATTCCTTTCCATCTTTCTCTATTTTTATCATTATGAATATCTTAACATATTTTGTACCTTATTTTCCATTAATACTGAAATACTTATTTATACCTAACTCCTTATAACATTTCTGCTAAAGCCATAAAATTTCATTCCAACAATTTTCTAACACTCATTAAATTTACAATATTTCTATATATAAACTTTAAACTTTCCCAATCTTCTACCACCATCTCTTCTCCCTGGTCTCGGATTCTGCCAGTCATTTCCGTCCATTCCATATAGTTAATCAACCTGGAGATCTTCTGTCCGAGGCTCTTAAATCTTTTCCAAGTCCCTTCTGCAGTTTTTCTTCATATTCTTTGATGCTGAGGGTGCTGAAGCGCAGGTCTTGGGGGGGCCCCGACCCAACCATGCCCCCATTCCCTCTCGACAGACCAACCAACTCTCCACAGCTAAAACCAGTGTCCATACAATATCTCAAATCATGTTTCAAGGCTCCTCCAGATCCAAAGGCCCCCACAACTCCAATCACCTCCTGACCCAGATTCAGGACCCAAAGGTCAGTAAATCTCTGCATGAAAGAGTCTATCCAACCTTCCTTCTTCAATCCAAACAGGGCTCCAATCTTCAAATTCTGACTTTTTCTATATTCATTCATAAAAGGCCTCCACTTATAGTCCTCAGTTTGCCTCTGTAAGAAGAACTGTTAGAAGAATTTGGAAAGTTATCGGGTTTTAAGTTAAACAAATCAAAAACTAAAATGATGACGAAGAACATGGAAGAAGTTATGAAAAACCAGCTGGAGGCTAAAATTGGAATTAAAGCGGTAAAAAAAGTAAAATACCTGGGAATTTGGCTAACTATGAAGAACATAAATTTAATGACGGACAATTATGAAACAACCTGGAAAGAAATTAAAAAAGATTTAGATATATGGAACAGAATAAAATTATCATGGTCAGGAAGAATGGCCGCAATTAAGATGAATATACTTCCAAAGTTGTTATTTCTATTTCAAAATATTCCGGTGATAAGAGGAAACAAAGTATTTAAAGATTGGCAGAAAATTTTATCTAAATTCATTTGGCAGGGGAAAAGGCCTAGAATTAAATTTAAATTGCTTACAGATAGAAGAGAAAGAGGAGGTTTCGCGGTACCAAATTTGAAACTGTATTACGAGGCCTAATGCCTCTGTTGGATTAAAGAATGGATTGTAATAAAAAACACTGACCTACTAGATTTAGAAGGCTTTAATACCAGATTCGGTTGGCACGCATATTTGTGGCATAATAAAGCAAAAGTACATAAAGAATTCTCCAGCCACATCATTAGATGACCTCTGCTAGAGGTTTGGGAAAGAAATAAAAATCTTCTTGAAAGGAAAACTCCCTGGTGATTGTCACCAATAGATATTTTAACAATTAAAAAAAACAAACATAGAAGGTAAGAGATGGACATATGAAGATTTATTGGTGAGAACAGAAAAAGGTTGGCAGATCAAAACGTATGAAGAACTAGGAGATAAATTAACGAGTTGGTTACAATTCCATCAAATTAATGCACTGTGGACAGAAGATAAAAAGATCAGGATAAACGAAAAAAAATCAAGATTCCAGATAGAAATACTGGAAGGAAATTCAAAACTCTTATCCAAAATGTATAATCAACTGTAAGAATGGGATACTAAGGACGAAGAAATAAAAGAAGTTTATCAGATGACAACCAATTTAAGGTAGATTGGAAGGACTTTATTGCATATATACAGAAGCAATGTACACAGGTTAATACATTAGCAGGGTTTTGAAAATACTTGTAATTTAATTATGAATGGACCATAAGCAATTGAAATGATTTATAACTTTTCAATGGACACATAGTATGTTAATAAACAATGGAACCAAGAAAGGGACTAGGGGGAAGTCAATTTGTTTTGTTTTGTTTTGTTTTGATGTTGTTATTGTTTTTATTTTTGTTATTGTTGAAAATTAATAAAATGTTATACACAGCCTAATTTCAAATGCATGGCAAGGAGAGGGAAATTGGATGAAAGCGGGTGGCAGAGAGACAAAGAGAGAAAGAAAGGACTGCAGAAAAAGAGAAAAAATGAAGGAGTGCCCTGCTCACTTTTAGCTCTAGTATGTAGCCCTTGACAGATGTGGACCTGGGCCTTGGCAAAAAAACATTGATCCTCGCCCCGATCTATGACCGTGTCTCTCTTCAGTGTGAAAGTTCATAAAAAACCCCCAAGGTGAATCATATTTGAATGAGTTATATCCATCCTCTCCACCCCTCTACCCTGTTTTTCAGGTGTCTGTAAAAAATTACCTGGGCAACCTCTTATACCACCCCAAAGTGCTGCTGTCAGAGTTTCAACAGATGAATCATCCACATTTTCAAACAGCAATGAAGTATCTCTTCGGCAGCAAGCAGGAGCATTTGGTAAATCGGTTTTGGTTAAAGCATGCTGCAAACTGGAGCAGTCTTGGCCTAGATTCCCTTTTACATACGCTGGTGCCATCACCTGGTGCTCCCCTTGTGACTCTACATGTCAGAGATGGAGGTCCCAGCTGCCTCCTCTGCCGCTCCAGCAGAGAGCAGAGCCTCATCATGGAAAGAGGAGGGCTTTGACCAACCAGAGGGAGGTCTGAAAAGGAGTAGGTGGCAGCAGAGCTGAAGGCAGGAAGACTGAGATGCAGGCACAGCCTTTGGATGTGGAATCAAGTGCATCTGCCCAGAGGGAGTGCAGGTGTTCACCTTGAGTAGACCCATAGGGTGAGAGAGTCCCGTGAATGAGCTCATTCCACAGGTCTTTAAAAGCTTGGCTGGAGGGGGCGTGTCAACTGCTGGGACATCTTTGTAGCTTCCATTCAGTTATGAACCCCCTGGCTTGCTCATATACCTCAGAATCTTGACTTCTGGACCTTGTGCTTGCTGCTGAACCTATGCCATTATTAGCCTGATCTCTTCCTTACTTGCAAGTCAGTGTTGATGTCATTGTGTTTTTTTGGTGACAGCCTCATCATTACCAGCACGCCAGTGCAAGTAGATAAGTAGGTACCACTGTGGCGGGAAGGTAAACGGCGTTTCCATGCGCTCTTTTTCCTGTCACGGTGTTCCATTGTGCCAGAAGTGGTTTAGTCCTGCTGGCCACATGACCCGGAAAGCTGTCTGTGGACAAACGCCGGCTCCCTTGGCCTGAAAGTGAGATGAGCGCCACAACCCCAGAGTCGCCTTTGACTGGGCTTAACCGTCCAGGGGTCCTTTACGTTTTTACCCATCTAAAGAGGTGTGTGTGGCAAAAGATCTTGACTAGCTGGAACACCTGCAATGGTTTGTTGCATGACCACGTCCTATGACTGATAGCCATTGATACAGCTGCACTCTTTGATTTCAGGAGTTGGGAAATATTGTTATTGATCTGGCCGGCATAAGAGAGAGGATTTTCCAAAGTTCAGGAGGAAACAGGACATTGTTCCTCATTACTCTGGAAAGGTGCTTCCTGATGCTGAACGCTGTGGAATGTGTGGACATATTAAGCCAGGTCCTTCAGGCATCATCAATGACCTACCTGCAACGCCACACCATAGCAAGGCTCCCAAACGATCTGCAAGAAGATGCTTTTCGAAACCTGTAAGTTACTTTTCTGGCTGTAAATAAATCAAGGCAACAAGTGGTTTTATTTTATAACATCGGTATAGAAATAACCTATATGAATAGCAAGTTAAATGAATATGAATGCTTATGAATACCAACATCAATATAGAAATAATCTATATTTCAAGTCAACCAAAGTTGCAAGTCAACCAAAGCAAACCCTCAATCCTATAAAAATGTGCTGGGTGATTTAATTCACAAATATAGAATCTTTTGACCAAGGGTGAAAGCAGGATGAGGAGGGAGAATTTTGGCTGACAGGCTAATGAAAGGAAAGTCAGTCAAATCCATCCATCGTGTGCTGCTTTTCTCTTTCAGATCAACTGTGTTCAGAGACCTGTATGACAGAACAGGAGCAAATGCACAAAAGGCTCTATACGACTGGATGACACAAATCCTACAAAAATCCTACAATACCAGTGGTAGGTTGAATACCAGCAACCAACAGGTGCCATATACATCCCTTAAGGCAGTGGTTCCCAAGTGGTGGTCGGAGGACCACAGGGATTTTGTGTAACCCACCCAGGCAGTCCGTGGCACCATTCACATAACTAAAACTAGCAGAGAGATATAAACATTTTCAAAAGTAGGGGGTTCATGGCTTGACTCTTCAAAAACAGGGGTTCCACAGTACTTAACTAATTGGGACCTACTGCTTTAAGGGCTTACCAATGTGGCACCCATATGCCCCAATGTACTCACCTGTTCCTCATATGGTGCTTACAAAAATCACAGGAAATACCCCTTCAAAAATTTATAATGCACAGGTGACTGCTGCTGAGTTTCTGATTGCATTGGCCCTGCCTCTTCTGCATTGACACCCCCCACCCTGCTTAAACATGCTCAAATTTCATTGGATGTCAAGTTTGGCCACCTTCCCACTCTCTCTCTCTCTCTCTCTCTCTCTCTCTCTCTCTCTCTGAACAAAGGAGGGATGAAAAGAGCTTCTCGCCAGGAGTGAATGTGGTATATTGGAACTGATGTAGGTGCCTTTTCCCCATCTGAAATATACTCGGAGTCTTGCAGTGGTTTCATGCTCTTTACTGCAGCTTGTAAAACAGTGACTGAATTTCCCCCCAAACCTCAGGCTTTTATGTACATTATTTACATAATGAATCCCGTCTGATTGGCTGATTCTGCTTCCCTCCTGGAGCCTGATTGGTCTTCTCCTGCAGGCCAATCAGTTGTTGCATTCTAGGATCCTACCTGCCTATTGTTCTAGGATCCAAGCTTAGTACATAACACCATCAATGGGGATTGACTAGATGGCATTTTGTCTCTCTCTCTGCTCTTTTAGATACAGCAGCCATTTTGTCCCCTGAACCTGAAGACTTCACCCTAGCCTCTCACTCTCTAGGGTTTAGCTGTCTCCCATTCAGCCATCAATAGGGTTGCTGGGTCAGGAGCACCCCAGACCCTGAGATTTCAGAGCCCAAACCTGAAACCTAGGAGCAGCCTCTGGGGATGCCACAGGGGATAGCCCCCAGTGATGTCATGGTGAGCAGGCAGTTCCTGGTGATGTCATTAAGCATGACACTTTGAGCTAAGCATCAACCACAGTCTCTGAGAGCATGTCAGTGAGCCTAGATACCGTAAGTCTATGCAATAATTTTCAGCCAGCTCCTTGCAAGCTGCATGCACAGGCTTCTTAATCATTCTTTTTAAAGGCACTATTGCCCACTTGGTGATTCAAGCCCTCCCTCTGCCATGAAGCAGGTGGTGGGGGAGCAGCAAATCTGGAGAATTCAGGTCAGCCCTGGCAACCCTAGCAATCAACTGCACTCCATGCATTCCATGCACTCCACGCACCCTGCTCCAGGCTACATCGGGTGTAGTGCATACCTTCTATATTTCTCTGATGAAAATAGGGATGTCCTATTCTATTTATTTTATTTTATTTTATTTAATTATTATTATTACTATTATTATTATTATTATTATTATTATTATTATTATTATTATATTTTATTTATACCCCACCCATCTGACTGAGTTGCCCCAGCCACTCTGGGCAGCTTCCCACATATATAAAAATATTAAAGGTAAAGGTAAAGGTACCCCTGACTGTTAGGTCCAGTTGCGGATGACTCGGGTTGCGGTGCTCATCTCGCTCTATGGGCCGAGGGAGCCAGCGTTTTCCACAGACAGCTTCCGGGTCATGTGGCCAGCATAACTAAGCCGCTTCTGGTGAACCAGAGCAGCGCACGGAAACGCCGTTTACCTTCCCACTGGAGCAGTACCTATTTATCTATTTGCACTTTTTGGGTGTGCTTTCGAACTGCTAGGTAGGCAGGAGCTGGGACCAAGCAACAGGAGCTCACCCCATCATGGGGATTTGAACCGCCGACCTTCGGATCGACAAACCCTAGACTCAGTGGTTAAATATTATTTTTAAAACTTCCCTGTACAGGGCTGCCTTCAGATGTCTTCTAAAGGTTGTATAGTTACTTATCTCCTTGGCTCAGGGGTCACATAACTCCATACCCTCCAACATTTCTCTGATGAAAATAGAGATGCCCTAAGGAAAAGCGGGACATTCTGGGATCAAATCAGAAACCAGGACGGCTTCTGTAAATCTGGGACTATCCCTGGAAAATAAGGACATTTGGAGGGTCTGGTAGTGAGCTTCCCTTTGGTGTGTGTGGCCAAATGATGGCAAATGGACCTCCCTCTGCTCAAAATCCTTACTCTGACCTCTGCATGCCTCTCCTCTTCCGGCTGCTCAGAGACAAATCCTCTTGTTTATCTTTCTGGGGGAATAACCGTGTCTTTCACGCCATGGTTTATTGTAGGCAATTGTCTAAGAATTACAAGATTGCAATGAGGTAGAAGATAATCTGTTATTGGGAAATATGTTTCCCAATGGACATATGGATTCTGGACACTGTTTCCTGGGACGGATCGATACAACTGTCTACACAGCATATCTAGATCAATGCTAGGAGCTATGGCAGGAAGAACTGCACATGAATCCAGCAGAGGGCTCCAGAGCAAAAGCTATAGATCACTGCTGGTTGAAATCTGCCCTTGGAATCAATCACCCTGCCTCCAAAGAAATGAGGAGATCTGCTCAGTTGGATTACTGTAATCCTGTGGGACTGCCTTTGAAGGAAGTTCAAAATGCAGCTGCCCAAGTTTTGACTTTAGGTTGCATATTCTGTATACTAATAGTGAACTAATTATCTAAGGGTTGTTCCTTACGTTGCCAAAATGATACCATCCCCATCAGTGCCAGGTTTATGTATAAGCTAAACAAGCTATAGCTTAGGGCCCCACTCTCTTGGGGGCCCCCCAAGAAAATTTAAAGGAAAAAAAACCTGGGTGTACATTTCCAAAATATAAAATAAAAAACAAATAAAATAAAACCTACATACAGCAGCAGTGTTTTGTGTTGTGTAGGCTCCTATGATGTAAGTAATGGGCACTCAATCATTTTAAGTTAGAGCTTAATAATTATTTCACTATTAATATACTTCTTAATTGTATTTCAGTTCAACAATTACTTTGATAAAATGCAAATTTGGTTATGTGCAAATGGCTTTAGATACCTATTAGGCCCATAAATTACCATATAGCATATATTCAACACAAAAAAGCGGCAATTTGTTGTTGACAAAGGACAGCTGGACATATAAAGGGCTCCATTACCTTCAGTAGCTTAGGGCCTCATCAAACCTAATTCCGGCCCTGATCCCCATGCACAAGAGTGCCTGGCGGGTATCAGCAGGCTTGTTGTGGGAGTGGGGACCCCAAGGTTTGCAAAAGTACAATAAATTTTCTCCCCCCAACAAATCAGAGGGAAACTGAATAGGTCATGCACAGCAGTTGCAGAATGTTTACTGACAGCTGGCCAGAAAACTGGGAGGAGAGGGCACTGAAAATGGCATGACTGGCTGGCTGGCTAGAGCCCTGAATAGAAGCACTTTTCACTGTAACATTTTGTTGCAAGGCCAACTTGTTCGTTTATAGTAGTAATGATGCTCACTTGGCTATGAGCATTTTTCTTTTGTGGTGTCCCCAGAACCGGAGCATTCTACTTCGTGGGTCAGTGCAGACAACCTGTGGATCCTAGGAAGATATATGGTTCACCTCCCACTGGAAGAAATCACAAAAATTAACCCTAATGAAGTAAGTAATGATGAAGTACTCACCTGAATATTGGTTTTGGAATATATAAGGCACGGTTGATGTCATTCTTATGGCTCCAAGTACTACTCTGGATTTCAATCACAGTACCAGTTTGAGTTCTGAGTACACACACAGAGAGAGAAAGAGAGAGAAATATAGATATATCACTCATGAAAGAAAGCAAGATTCTAGTAGTAATCAAATCCACAGAACTGTAATGATCTTTACTTTTTAAAAAAACAGTTCTTGAAGTTATAATAGGTCAAAACTGGCTCTCACACACTTTTATTGTTTAATAAAACAAACATTGAACAAAAGTAAGATCTCCTTAGGAAAACAAAATATAAATGTAGATATTTTATTTTTATTATTAAAAACAGTGTTCTGTTTAGAACACATAAGTTGTTAAATCCAATTAGCCAAGGCAACAGGTCTTATCAAGAGCATTCTAAAATGCAAGACTCTTCTTTGCTGGGCAGAGATTGAGGGAAATGGGAGCAGTGGAGGGGATGTAGATAGGTATCATATGGAATATGAACATTTAGTGTATACTGCTGAGTTCAGTCCTGATAACACACCTTTAATCTCTCTTCTAATTAGATGAGATTGTTCATTAGTTATGACAATGCAACAAAACAGCTTGATACCGTGTATGATATCACACCGGATCTTTCGCTGGCTTTCTTGGAAAGAATAAATGCATCAGGATTTGATATGAGAAACACCTCAACTATCTATAGGCAAGTCATATTTCTCAAGGTTGTATTTTTTGCAAGTTGAGCATGGTGGTGAGGAGGAGAGAGATGAGGCTAAGTGTTTCAAGGATTGTTATCAAGTCATGGAAAAACTGTTCTCTTCTGGACCCCACAGTGCTATATGATGGGTCCTCTTATTTTTATTTTATTTCATAAAATCTCTACACTGCTTGACTGTAAACAACAACAACAGCAACCTCAACATATTTTACAAAAAAATAAAACAAGAAAATAAAGAAAAAAAATGCAACAGTACTTTCAAACATACAAAAGTTAAAACACTAAGAATATAATTCCTCAACTTTCTAAGCACCTGGGTAGGCTTGTCTAAAGAAGAATTTGTTTTTAGCAAGTGCCGAAAAGAGTACAGTGGTACCTCGGGTTACATACGCTTCAGGTTACATACGTTTCAGGTTACACACTCCGCTAACCCAGAAATAGTGCTTCAGGTTAAGAACTTTGCTTCAGGATAAGAACAGAAATCGGGCTCCGGCGGTGCAGCAGCAGCAGGAGGCCCCATTAGCTAAAGTGGTGCTTCAGGTTAAGAACAGTTTCAGGTTAAGAACAGACCTCCGGAACGAATTAAGTACTTAACCTGAGGTGCCACTGTACAGTGAAGGCACCTGGTTGATATCAATAGGGATTTTCAAGTGTAGGTGCTGCCACACTAAATGATTGAGTTCTTACAAATGTGGAATGGGTATTATGTGGTATCTGTAGTGGTGTCAGTTCTTCTGCTCAAAGAGATCAAGTGGCCGCATGTGGGGTAAGGTCATTTCATAGGTAAACTGGTCCTAAGTTGTCAAGGGCTTTGTATAATAATGTGGGAGAGTATTCAACCAGCCAATTGTCCCCTGCTATATGTCCTGAAGTGGTACAGTCCCAGAAGGGCTGTGTCATGTGATTTTTCTGGACATGTAATTTGATTCAAAATAATTTGCTTTGATTGGTTGCCCAATAAAACAGTACCACTTATATACAGTGCGCTTAGAGTATGGAAGGCACGTTGTGTGTATTATACCCTCTTATGAGCCTTAAAGGTAAAGGTAAAGGTACCGCTGACCGTTAGGTCCAGTCGCGGACAACTCTGGGGTTGCGGCGCTCATATCCCTCTATAGGCCAAGAGAGCTGGCGTTTGTCCACAGACAGTTTCCGGGTCATGTGTCCAGCATGACTAAGCCGCTTCTGGTGAACCAGAGCAGTACACGGAAACGCCTCTTACCTTCCCGCTGGAGCGGTACCTATTTATCTACTTGCACTTTGACGTGCTTTTGAACTGCTAGGTTGGCAGGAGCAGGGACCGAGCAACGGGAGCTCACCCCATCGTGGGGATTCGAACCGCTGACCTTCTGATCGGCAAGCCCTAGGCTCAGTGGTTTAGACCACAGTGCCACCCGCTGTTGTATGAGCCTTACAACAACTCTAAAAGAGAGGGCAGCATTATTAACCCCCTAGGACTTTCTGGTTTATAACTCAGTCTCTTAACCACTGCCCTATGCTACCCAGCTGCACTGTAGTGATGGGCATTCAGTAGGGGAAGGCTGCCAACTCACTTCCACATTCTTTCATGCAGGTTAGGCTTGCTGGTTTGTTTTTACAATAGCCTGGAACAGATGGATGCCAATGTGGCCCGGGTACTGCTTCATCAAATGATTAAATGTAACCAGCTGAGGGGTTTCCAGGCTGATGTTCAGAAGGTGGGTATAGACTTTATTCTTGCTAGAATGATTTCATCACTTTGGAAGGACTTTGGAAGTGACAGAAATTTGAGTTTAGTGTCATGTCATGATAGCCAGCCTGCTGGTCATTTGGTTCTGTAAAAGACTGTCCACTCGGGCACCTGAGAATTTTGGTGGCACAGGGTTCCGAAGGACATGGAGCACCATGCCCAGCCATGATAGCTGCCGGCAAACCAAGAATCCACCCAACAAACTACCTAGGTTGTTACATCTCTTTCCAATTCCCTCTTGGATTTAGAATAGTATATCCTTGGATATTGTCACAGATCTTCCCCTACCAGGTGGGCACAGTACATTCCTGGTAGTGGTGGACTTGCTTGCAAAAACGGCCCATTTCATATCTTGCATCTTGTCCACCAAGTAAATAGCTCACTTGTTTATCAAGCATGTATTCCACCTACATAGGCTGTCAGAAAGTATTGTGTCTCATTGAGGTTCCCAGTTTACTACATGGTTCTGGCATAGCTGCTTCCATTCTACTGGATGTAGATCTTCTGCTCTCCATAGCATATTACCAACAAACCAATGGCCAGACCGAATGTACCAACACTACTCTGGAGCAATATCTCTGCTGCTCCATTAATTACTAGCAAGACAACTGGGTAGATCTATTCTCACTTGTGTAGTTTGCCTACAAGAACGCCTAGCACTCTTCCACACGGCAAACATTCTTTTTTGCTAACTACAGCTGCTGTGGTTCAGTGTGGTGTGCGACCCAGGCCTTTATGTGTTTACACCTGTTGAGAATGTCTGTTTAGCAAACGTTGCTATTGATCAGAGAAACAAAGGAAAGTTAGCCTCAGAAAGCATACATGTTTTAGCTTCTGATCAGTTCTTTAACACACTTTTAAAAAAACTGTTTCAGCTCAAATCCCAACTTCTTGACATTGCCATGCAAAATCAGACGTTGAACGACACTCTTGGGTCACTCTCGGACGCAGTTGTGGGACTAACTATCAGCCAGTTGGAGTCTCTCTCACCTGAGGCTGTGCACAATGCTATTCCAACCTTAAACCAAGTCTCTGGATGGGCCAAAAGCCAGATCATGATTTTATCCAGCAAATACCTGATGTATGAAAAGGTACTTTGGGGGATGTTGTTGTAAAATGAATCTAAAATGAACTATTCAGAACTGCTCTGCATTGTACCCAGGCAATGCCAGGTAAAAGACTGCTAGTACAATATAAAGTGCAAGTGGCTCAAAAGCCTTCTGCCCATGACGTGCAAAAACAAGCTTGGAGATTTTACATATAACCTATGCATACTGTCCAAATGCAGTCTTATACTCTGTTAATCGGCTGCTGTGCATTTATTTTGTTCTTCATGCAGGCTTTGTCGTTTCATAATATAAGTCAAATGGGTGCTTTGGCGACTGGGATCAGCACCCAGGCGTTCCACAACATGAGTCCCAAAGAGCTCTCTCAGGTTGTCAGAGGCGCACTGGCGCAACGTGCATCAGATTTGTCACCAGCACAGCACCAAGGGATCCTCCGGAAGGTATTTGCAGATCTTTGTGTGGGAGGAGTAGAGTTGGTGGAGAAATCCAGTTCACTTGACATTTCGCACGTGGGTTCGCACTTTCCAAAATGATACCCCATGGGTAGGCAAACTAAGGCCCAGGGGCCGGATGCGGCCCAATCGCCTTCTAAATCCAGCCCACGGACGGTCCAGGAATCAGTGTGTTTTTACATGAGTAGAATGTGTCCTTTTATTTAAAATGCATCTCTGGGTTATTTGTGGGGCATAGGAATTTGTTCATTATTCCCCCCCCAAAAAAAAAATATAGTCCGGCCCCCCACAAGGTCTGAGGGACAGTGGACTGGCCCCCTGCTGAAAAAGTTTGCTGAGCCTTCATACACAAACAGAAACACGGGTATCCTTTCTGTCTGAATTTTGTGATGCAGTTCTCTAACCCAAAAAAGGGAATAAAATTATTGTTGTTTTTCGTTGTTGAATTTATATACTGTCCTACCTCCTGAGGGAACAAACATATCCACATTATTATTATTATTATTATTATTATTATTATTATTATTTTAAAAATCTAAAACAGGTAAAACATTCCATAAACAGTTTCAATTAAAGTTCTCAAGACTTTATCAGCGAGGAGCTTATCAGTAAGAATCCTATAGGCCTCCAGATGTTGTTGACTTCCACCTCACAGCCAGCATGATGTCAGTTGTAGTCCAGAACATCTTGAGATTCCTCACCCCTGGCACAGAGCATGGCTACAGGTTGTGGCCAGGTGAAAGAATGCAAACATTTCCTACTATTCAGGACAAGCTTTTGGATTAATAAAGCTGTGCAGGTTTGCTGCACAGGTAATTGGCATTTTGGTTCTCTTGTTTGGAATGTGTGCATTTTTAAAAGAAATGTGTTGATTTTTCTGTCTTTTGATAATTTGATTATGTATACCCCTAATAACTCCCAGCACCCTTAACAAAGCCAGTGTGGTGTAGTGGTTAGGAGCGGTAGACTCGTAATCTGGTGAACTGGGTTCGCTTCCCCGCTCCTCCACATGCAGCTGCTGGGTGACCTTGGGCTAGTTACACTTCTCTGAAGTCTCTCAGCCTCACTCACCTCACAGAATGTTTGTTGTGGGGGAGAAAGGGAAAAGGAGATTCTTAGCCGCTTTGAGACTCCTTCAGGTAGTGATAAAGCGGGATATCAAATCCAAACTCTTCTTTTCTTCTTCTGCTATTCCCAGGATTCTTTGGTGGAAAGCACGACTGTTTAAAATGGTACGATATTGCTGTAATTGTATATTTGCAGATGGGGCTTAGGTCCCACTGAGTTCAGTCAGAAGAACTTCCAAATAAGCTATACCTTGTACTGTTGCCTTTGGGTTTGGGGCAAACTCTGAGGGAGCTGCAGCTGTTCAGTTAAAGCAAGTGATGTAAACTGGGATAAGACACTGTGGAGAATTTGCCACTGCAAGAAAATGGCCACCATCTTGGATGGCTTTAAAAGAAGTTTTGAGGATTCATAAAGTTATCAAAGGCAACTAGCCATGGTGGCTATGTTCTACCTCCACTTTTGGAGGTAGTAACACTTCTGAACACCAGTTGTTGGTGGGCAGAGCACTGGTGTGCTTTCGGGCTTCCCACAGGCATCTGGTTGGCCATTGTGAGAACAGGATGCTGGACTGGAACAGCCATTGGCCTGATTCATCAGGACTCTTCTTAGCATTGCCTCTTGTGCTTCTTCTGTAGATGATCGAATCCATGGAACTGATATCAGTGATTGCCGATATGCAAGGGGCCTTTTTTAAAGAGGTGTCACTTGTTACTTTGTGGATGGAGGAAGGACTGAACTCTTCACTGGTGAAAGACAAAGAATTAAGGCCAAGTCAGGTAACTAACAACACAAATATCTCTCAGGTATCCCCAGGGCCGGATTTAGGTTTGATGAGGCCCTAAGCTACTGACGGTAGCCCTTTATATGTCCAGCTGTCCTTTGTCAACAACAAATTGTCGCTGTTTTTTGTGTTGAATATATGCTATATGGTAGGCATAGGCAAACTCCGGCCCTCCAGATGTTTGGGACTACAATTCCCACCATCCCTGACCACTGGTCCTGTTAGCTAGGGATGATGGGAATTGTAGTCCCAAACATCTGGAGGGTCAGAGTTTGCCTATCCCTGCTATATGGTAATCTATGGGCCTAATAGGTATCTAAAGCCATTTGTACATGTTGTCATGCAACCAGTCCATGCAGAATGTAGATACCCTATATATAGAAATGAGCAAACCAGTGATATTTTAGGGAGCAGGCTAGCAGGCAGGGCCTATGACTTACATCATAGGAGCCTACACAACACAGTACACTGTTGTTGTATGTAGGTTTTATTTTATTTGTTTTTTATCTTATTTTTTGGAAATGTACATCCAGGGTTTTTCCCTTTAAATTTTTTGGGGGCCCTAAGCTATAGCTTGTTTAGCTTATATGTAAATCCGGCACTGGGTATTCCTAAGTGCAGACCAGGTATGCAGAAAAATCCCAAAGCAGCCTGGCAAAAACCTGCAAGCTTCTGGGAGGTACTGAATGTCACGATGTCAGCTAAGTATAGCAAGGGAAGAAAACTGAAATTGGGAGATGAAGTGAGGAAGAGTAGCATTCCTTTAGGGACTGGCGATGCCCTGCACAGTTTTGTTTCAGATTCCGTGTGTGTGCAGCTAATTTGATTTCAGTACTTTCATTTCATTTCAGGCCTTGTTTCTGTATGAATTGTTGTCAAAGAAAACCCCTCCTCCCGACCTCTTAAGGTATGATTTCACACTGACCCTTACCTTTCCATCCTTATGGAGCCACAATTGCAAGTATTATTTTCTTGCTCTTTTGAGGTTCAGATGCCTGAAATTTCTATAGGCAGAGCATCACCATGGAAGTAACAGCACGCAGGAAGCAATTTTCCCTTTGTTCGTCCCACACCATTCAAGTGCATTTAACTGTTAATTTACAAACCACAAAAAAGTCCAATTTTAAAAAAGTGGATTTGTTGAGTTGGGCAACTGAGCACTTTAATGTATTTTAATAAGTGCTTTTTTCTGGGGGTACACAGGGGTATGCATACCTCTAAATATTTTGTGAATCTAAGTTTGGCCTCATTGAGGGGCAGTATTTCAATATGATTAGGAAAATGAGAGTACCCCTAAACATATTTTTCAGAAAAAAGCACTAATTTTAATTACCCAACCTAAATTTACGCTATGCACTTCAGTCCCATCTGCAAAATAAAGATGGTCTGGATACACTTCTCAGCACACTTCCTGAATGTTATGGGACTTACATATGAGTAGACATACATAGAATTGCACTGTAAAACGTGCCAAGTCATGTTGGGTCATATAATTACTTAAGTATCTATGCTTTCTTCAAATCAGCATCAGCCAATTGGTGAAAGGAGTAACGTGCAGTCAGCTTGAGAGTATGAGCACAGTCTCTTTTTTAAACACATTCAAAGTTTTTGAAAAGAATCTTCACCTGCTGTCGCCATATCAGGTAAAATGTGAAAGCACCATTATTCTGTGTTCAACAGAAGCTAGCGCCAGGGTGGGTGGGTCTATTTCAGGCCAACACCACCTTCTGAAGCTTTTACCATAATTCTGTTACGTTTCTGCATTACTCTGAGATTTATTCATTTTTTAATGCCCTCAAAATAACGTTTATATGTTTGCCTTCTTTCAAAATATATTTAAATATGCAATTCAAATAGATTTTGAAAGAAGTACGCAATTTGGTGTGCTTAAACGGACAAGAATCGTGTTGCAACAATAAAAGGAATGCAAAAATCTGGTGGATAGCCAAATTTGGGTTTTGCACACTAGTCTAATTGTGCTTCCAAGTGGGACTTAATTTGCAAGTGAGTCATTGAGAAATTGCAAACCAGTCATTGGCCACAGTTTGTATATGGATGTGTGACTTTGGCTGGTATGTTATGTGGATGTGGTGTCATGTTATATTATGGGAGTCTGGTGTTATGACCCACATCTTCATAGCAGCACATCTACACATATGTGGATGTTGTGTTACGTGCTGCTATGTTATGTGGATGTCATTAAGTGCTGTTATGTTACGTTGCATGAAGGTGTGGTATGGATAGGTACGTCTGGATATTGTCCGGAAGTTATGAGCAACAAACCTATCAAGGATTATAGCTGCTGCTGCTTTTTCCATTGCTCCTCGACAATCACATATAGCTAAAAATGATTTAAGGATGTCTTTTTTGCAGATCAATTGTCTGGCTTGGAAATTTTGGATACTCTCCAATGCATCTGTGCCTCCCTATCTCTTATCAGTGCTTCCGTAAGTTCTCTCTCACGCACACCTATTTTAATAAAAAGCAAAGGTACCCTTGTTGGTCCATTAAAAAGCAAAAACACAGGGTTGTTGTGGGGGATTAAATGAGGTGCGGGAGAGCCATGTATGCCACCTTGAGATTCTAGGGGGGAAAGTTGGGATATAAATGGACCACAAGCTTAACATGAGTCAACGGTGTGATGCAACAGCAAAAAAAAGCTAACACTATTCTAGGCTGCATCAATAGAAGTATAGTGTCCAGATCAAGGGAGGTAATAGTACCACTCTATTCTGCCTTGGTCAGACCACACCTGGAGTCCTGTGTCCAGTTCTGGTTGCCACAATTTAAGAAGGATGTTGACAAGCTGGAAGGTGTGCAGAGGAGGGCAAACAAGATGATCAGCGGTCTGGAAACTAAGCCTTATGAGGAACACTTGAAGGAGCTGGGTATGTTTAGCCAGGAAAAGAGGAGATATGATAGCCATCTTCAAATATCTTAAGGGCTGTCATATGGAAGAGGAAGTGTGCTTGTTTTCTCCTGCTCTTGAGGGTAGTACTCGAGGCAACTGCTTCAAGTTAAAAGAAAGGAGATTCTGACTACACATTCGGAAAAAACTTTCTGACAGTAAGAGCTCTTTGGCAGTGGAACAGACTCCCACGAGAGGTGGTGAACTCTCCTTCCTTGGGGGTTTTTAAGCAGAGGTGGATGGTCATCTGCCATGGATGCTTTGGCTGACATTCTTGCCTTGCAGGGGGTTGGACTAGATGACCTTTGGGGGTCACTTCCAACTCTACAGTTCTGTGATTCTATGAAATGCAATAAATGAATGAATGATAAATAGTTCCAAGATGGCAATGGCAGACTGAAAGAAAATACCTCTCAGATGCTATAGATTTCAGGTTACACTCATAGGATTCTGGGATAAAGAAGAAATGGCTGCTCTACATCTATAAGAGTGTGTAACATTTGCTTGTCACTCAGATCTGTCCCACACATTAAAGAAACACAAGGGCTCCTGGATAGACAGAGAACAGAAATAAAGATTTCTGCTGCCTGCTGTGAAGCCACAATCCTATATATCTACGTACATACCAGGGTAGGGAAAACCTGTTGCCCTCCATGTGTTGCTGGACTCCATCTCCCATCATGCCCAGTCAGCATCACCAATGGCTAAGATTGATGGGAGATGCAGTCCAACAACATCTGGCGGAACCAGACATTCTTCATCTCTGGGCCATAAGAACCCAATGTATGTCATACAGTGCCCTTCAAGGGAAAAGTGGGGTACACTGATGAATGAATTTTAGTATGTAGTGCTCTAAAGATCCTAGTTTCTTCTTCCCCAAAACCGATATTTTAAATCTTTCCTCTAGTGCTGAGTATCTGGAATCCATTTCAGGACCTCTCTGTGCCCCTTTTGTGACCAGCCTGGGGAAGCTTGAACTTGACCGTCTTGTTTCAAATAGGCAGAAGAAACAAGCAATTCTGCAAAAAGTGCAAGACTGTCTGGTAAGAATATGACACTATTTTGTTTCGTTAAAATGTGTATGTCCCACTTTGGGGTCCGCACAGGCTCTCCAAGTCTTTTATGGGCAACCCCATACAAAATAACAATTTAAAAAACATAATATAGTGGTACCTCAGGTTACATATACTTCAGGTTACATACGCTTCAGGTTACAGACTCCGCTAACCCAGAAATAGTGCTTCAGGTTAAGAACTTTGCTTCAGGATGAGAACAGAAATTGGGCTCCGGCGGCACGGCAGCAGCAGGAGGCCCCATTAGCTAAAGTGGTGCTTCAGGTTAAGAACAGTTTCAGGTTAAGTACAGACCTCCGGAACAAATTAAGTACTTAACCCGAGGTACCACTGTATACAAAACAACCCAAACTAGCTCATTGAAGCAGCAGCAACAAAGAAAACCAGGAAGGAAGCTGGGGAAAAGGAACTCAACATAATACCCAGAGGAAAGAAACCCTTAGGTTTTCTTAACTGTTTTTAATGGTTGTTTTCTCTGTGTTTTTAGCGGTTCTTCAGAACTCATTCCATCTTGTAGCTTGATCACAATTGCACACACACACCCCAGCACTGGCTTCTTTATTTCAGAACGGCTCGGCCATAGATGAATATGACATTGACTTACTTGGAAATCTCATTTGCCATCTACCCCCGGAGTTTATTTGTGAAGGAATCTCACGGGAAGCGATGGCAACAGCCCTTCACCAGTTCGGACTATGCCATCATCTCAGCGATGATCAGAAGACAGAAATCAAGCGCAGACTTATTGAATTGCACGGGTAAGAGAATAATCTGGGAGGGTTTTGCTCTGAATCTTCGTGTAAAGGTAAAGGGACCCCTGACCATTAGGTCCAGTCGTGGCCGACTCTGGGGTTGCGGCGCTCATCTCGCTTTATTGGCCGAGGGAGCCGGCGTACAGCTTCCGGGTCATGTGGCCAGCATGACTAAGCCGCTTCTGGCGAACCGGAGCAGTGCACGGAAACGCCGTTTACCTTCCCGCCGGAGCGGTACCTATTTATCTACTTGCACTTTGACGTGCTTTCGAACTGCTAGGTTGGCAGGAGCAGGGACCGAGCAACGGGAGCTCACCCCATCGCGGGAATTCGAACCGCCGACCTTCTGATCGGCAAGTCCTAGGCTCTGTGGTTTAACCCACAGCACCACCCGCGTCCCGAATCTTCGTGTAGCAGCATATAAATCAGTCTGACACTTAAAAAAAATTAATTCTGTTGTATTCATTTAACAACACACAGTATATAACCATTAATGACAAAGGACTTTCACCTTAAAGTTGATCACTTTCTTCAATCAGGACACAGGAGAATCTCACAATTTACAGTAGAGGCATGCGGGGAAGTGGTGTCCGTAGAACACATGTCTAAGTAATAATTTTAAAAGATCTTATGTAAAGAAAGCAACAAAAGGGCATTTTTGCATAGCTATTGGCTGTGTTCCAGCATATGGATTTTATTGGTACATTTGCTACATCATTTATTTCGGCATTGTGGCACGCTCTGAGATTTCTTTGTTCACATCATATTCCAAAATGTATTTCCAAGTTCCCCAAGAAACTGGACAGCTGAAAGCATGCGGGACGTTGGATCATTCATAGCCCTTTTGCCAAAAGCTGAATTAAACATCCTCGTGGAAAAGGTACTGTCAGAATTCTTGCTGGGGTGTGTTTGGAGTGCTTCTGTTCTCAATTCCAGCTAGCCAGTGACGACCTTTTCCAGGATATGCCATTCCATTCCCCCTCCCCTCTACTTTTCATCCCCTTCCCCAACAGGCAGTGTTCTATAGCCACTGAGCAAGTTCTATCCTCAATGGGCTATTTGAGTCCCACCCCCCATACTTCAGAAAACCTTGGAGTTTCACCCAAGGGTGCTACTTCCTTTGACAACACTTTGTCACACACTTGTGTTTCAGTTGTGCCATTTTGGCTTCCGAGGGACCCACACTCAGATGAGTTCACTTAATAGTATATATAGAGTCCTTGCAAGATGCAACATTTGCCTTGAAAATAAAAAATACTTGCCTTTTTATTGTAATAAAATGATACATAGTGCAGAGAGAGCGGATAGAGGTATGTACTGTATTTTTTGCTCTATAAGACTCACTTTTTCCCTCCTAAAAAGTAAGGGGAAATGTGTGTGCATCTTATGGAGCGAATGCAGGCTGCGCAGCTATCCCAGAAGCCAGAACAGCAAGAGGGATTGCTGCTTTCACTGCGCAGCAATCCCTCTTGCTGTTCCAGCTTCTGAGATTCAGGAAAAAAAAATTCTTGCTTTCCTCCTCCAAAAACTAGGTGCGTCTTGTGGTCTGGTGCATCTTATAGAGCGAAAAATACGGTAGTTTTCTCTCTCTCTCTCTCTCTCTCTCTCTCTCTCTCTCTCTCTTGAACTACATTAGAACTTGTGGGAAATGAGTGGGCAATAGATTTGGGATTGACAGTAAGGAATTGCTGCTTCCCATAGCACATCATTTATTTGAGGAATTCACTGAAATTGGATGTCGTGAGGGCGGCTGACTTAGATGGTTTTAAAAGGGGGTCAGACAAATTCATGGCTATTAATCATGACAAGCTGGACCTGCAACAAAATGTTGCAGCATATTGCTATCTAGGGTGGCCTAATGCAAAAGAAGACAGGGCTCCTTCACCTTTCATAGTTGGCAGAATATGTCGTTTCGGCCAGTGCACCTTGCATGATAATAATAACCATCTTTAGTTTGTCCCTCCCTCTCCTTTAAGTTTCCTGATATCATCTCGGAAATAGCATCAAAGATGACTGGGCCAGTTCTGCCAACTGAGGAGCTGCTTTTGGCTCAATTTGAATCTATCCACAATTCCAGCATCCCAGGGACAACACCTGATTTGACTTCTGGTAGGTAGAATGCACTGCTGGCTTTGTATAGCAGAAAAAAGTTGCTGCTGAGTTTGGCTTTGTTTGTCTGTTGTCTCAAATGAATATTTATACAGTGGTACCTTGGTTCTCAAACTTAATCCATTCTGTAAGTCCGTTCCAAAACCAAAGCGTTCCAAAACCAAGGCACACTTTCCCATAGAAAGTAATGCAAAAACAACCCTTAAAACAGCATGGATTTTACTATCTAACAAGACAATTGATCAATAAAATGAAAGCAATAAACAATGTACTGCAGTCACACAATCAACCAATCAGTAGCTGAACTGGGTGCCACACAGTCACAAAAACAAAAAAAGAGCTGCACAAACAAAAACGCAAAAGAAATAGCAAAAACAGACAGACCTCAGCGTAACATTCAAAACAGAAGTGTGGCACTCAGAACAGAAGCATAACACTCAAAATGGAGCACGTTCGGCTTCTGAAAAAAGTTCACAAACTAGAACACTTACTTCCGGGTTTGCAGTGTTTGGGTTCCAAGTTGTTTGAGTACCAAGGTGTTTGAGAACCAAGGTACCACTGTACTAGGTTTCGTAAAGAAAAACAGAAAGCAAGGAGAAGTAGCTCACCAGGTGGGGGGGAGCTGCAGTATTAGCCTCCCAGCAGGTGGGGCGCTGTTGCTTACAGAGAGGGGTGAGACAGCAGGCAGGTCAGTGAGAAACCAACACTGACAAATTTGTCCATCCTTGCCTCTTCATGCTTATTGTTTACATCAGAGGATGTGGAGTATCCCCCCTTTTGCTTCTAAAAATGTGAAGCTATTCCAGTTTGACAGATGATGAATGGATTTTTGCTAGTACGACATCAGATTTACTGTTTGTTTATTATTGACCCTCCCTCCGTTGGCCCAGCAGACACAATCTTGTTAGAATGTTTTGCTGGCTTCTGTAGTTCTGTTTGATTGAAGCAAATCCTTCCTTTCGCTTCCGTTCCAAGTACAAATCTCTTTGGTACATCCTTGCTGTAATTTCCTTAGTGGGGGAAAACTCGGCTCCTAATCGGCATCTGTGATGTTCTACTTTATTACAGGAGATAGCCCAATGCAAAGTTGCTTCCTTTTTTAGTTAAAATGCAAAGCCACACTTTTCTAAGGGCTCGGACAGATGTTAACCGATTTTTTTTTTAAGATGTTGGCTGATGCATCCCAGTAAGTGCTAGTGCTTGGAAGCTTTTTAAGTTCAAGGGCCACATTCCCTTAAGGGCAAGCTTCTGGGGGCCATATACAAGTGGTGGGTGAGACCAGAGGCAAAAGTGAGTGGAGAAAGGAATGCAAATTTTACCTTTTTACAGTAGCCCAGTTTTTACACACACACACACACACACACACACACACACACACACACACTTCTTTATCTTCCATGCATGCAAGCATTATCAGAGTATAAGGACACGTTTCCAGCCAGGCAAAAATGTTGAAGTACACTACAAAGCTGGACCACCGAAGGGTGTGGCTTGGAGAGAGGGTGTATTGCAGTTATTATTATTTCACTTTTGGAAGCATTAGGATAAATGAAAACTGACTCTCCTTGAAATAAAAATTCTCCAGTCTAAAAATATGGTTCAAAAGCTTTACTAACAGAACTTGTTCCAAAACAGACACTCAAAACAACGTTACATCCAAATAGTTGCATCATATCATGTGCTTGTCCAAGCACAGGTACAGCGTCTTAGAAATATGAAATTACTTCATCCAGAACTGAAAAACCAAAGCTCTGTCCCTCTGCACACAGCCGGCATTCCAGCCTAAGGCTGTGTTCCTGGAGAGGGAGTCATTAGCACAGAACAAACACTGACTTTAGATCAGATGAGAAAGATATTCAGTTGCAAATCTCCATTTTGTGTGAGTTGAACACCTCACACAGAGGAGCAGAGATAGGTACATTCTTAGTTAATTATCAATTGTAAGGGTCTCTGCTGCCCTTGCTTAGCTTCAATCACTCGTGCCACCTTGCCCCTGTGGTTGAGGGGGCCAGGGTTGAGCCGCATGCCATGTGTGCACACACCCCAAGCATGTATGCATGACGTCAGCACACCCTGCAGTGCGCTCACATACCCCATGGCGTGCTGATGTCCCTTGCACATGACACAGTGTCACTTGTGCACAGCCACCACAGAACTTTGAGGGGCCCCAGCCCCTTATTGAAATTTTTCAGGGGGGCTGGCCCCCTAGCTCCCCTCCTACTTGGCACGCCTGGCTTCAATGGACTTTTACAATGTTACACCTTGTGCAATGCACATACAAAGTTATTTTCCATTTCAATGTACAATTATACTTAATGGTTTGTTCTGGGGAGAATCCCAAGGGCCAGGTAGGGAAGCCTGGAGGGCCAAATTTCCCCCTAGGCCAGAGGTCTCCCATTCCTGGCCTAAGCTATCTCAGCCTAACTTATTCAATATAGGCAATAGCTGAAATCCAAATGCACTTGGGATATCCAAGGCAAAAACTCTTGCACATGGAGCCCTGTAACAGGAAGTTTAAGGTGATGAGCCCCTCTCGCCCCCTAGAGAAATCGAAGCGTCAAATGAAACATCTGCACTGTGGTAGTAACCTGCCTTGTAATGGAATTTGTTGCTGCCCCCCACCCTGCCCAACATGGCAGTAATCTTGCAAAAGATTAGCATTACGATCTAATTACTGCCTAGCATTACAGTCAATGAGTTTGTGTCGGTGATTAACCTCTCTGCGAATATATCTTCTTCTGTACCAGATTGCGCAGACGTCATGGCACCTTCCTCAGAGGAGATTATGAAATTATCAGAAGCCAACATGTTCTGGTCAGCCCAAGAGCTGGCCTGCATGGATCCGGGCACTTTTGCCAAGACTGTGGAATTCCTTGGCTCTGTGGTCCATTTCGATACCTCTCAGCTTGCTGCGCTGAAAGAGAAAGCTAAGGAGGTAGCTATGAAGCATTGTTGTTTTTTTACCAAACTTCCTTAGATGTGCATTTACTTGAGCTTGAGGGTGGTTAGTGGGGTCAAGTGATTCCCGCTTTGAGCAGCAGATGTATCATAAAATACTGTTATATAAAATACCCCCAATCTCTGCTGAGCAGCAGCAAGATTCCACGGGGGTTCCTGGCGCTAACCCAGGGTTGTGTTTCCGTTGGAGAAATCGAGGCACACCAGAATCTAGTGTCTTTAGGAAATATGATTTATTGGGCACATATTTATGCCTAAAACTTTCAATGGAGGGATGGTGCAATGGCACATCGGCCCTCTCTCTCCCTAACACCGCTGCGCCAGGCCTCAGTTTCCCTTTCTCTTAGGTGAAATCCCCAGTGGAGAATGAATCACGAGCGACAGTGGGTTTTTCTTTTGGGAAAACAGGTTGCAAACAAACTTTATTATAACAGATGTAAGCAAGGAGTTTTGGTTCTTCTTCTTCCACAGAAATGTAACAAGCAGTGCTGTTGCTTTTTATTAAAACGTATACAGTGGTACCTCAGGTTAAGTACTTAATTCGTTCTGGAGGTCTTTTCTTAACCTGAAACTATTCTTAACCTGACGCACCACTTTAGCTAATGGGGCCTCCTGCTGCAGCTGCGCTGCCACTGCACGATTTCTGTTCTCATCCTGCAGCAAAGTTCTTAACCCGAGGTAATATTTCTGGGTTAGCGGAGTCTGTAACCTGAAGCGTATGTAACCTGAGGCACCACTGTACTGTCTCAAGTTATAGGCTGTATGCTGTTCAGGCTTAAGGTTACTTACTTTTACACATCTTCCATAGATCAGACTTCTCCACACACACTTCAGGAACTTAGGTTTTTAACTGGCCTGTTCCCCTTACAGACCCCCAAACCCTCCTTGGCCTCAAAATCACTACTGCCCTTTTTTGTCAGAGTATTCCCTCTGAGGATCCTTTTTCCTGTGAACATCATGTGGGACTGTGTCTTGTCTATTTTTAACAGTATTTTGCGATTCAGAACCTTAGAGCATATACTGAGAGTTCTCGGCTCTCCTCAGCTCTACCACCTGTCAGAACAAACCCTCCTGACAGAATCCCCTCACAGACCCCATGAATCTCTCCCACAGTCTCTCACTCCCCTCCAAGATTCATGGGGTCCATAGCAGCAGCCAGCCATTGCTCCCAGTCTCTCGGTGAATCCTCCTCCAGCCAGTGCCAAGATGGTTCTGCCTTCCTCCTTCTTGTTCCCAGAACACCTTTAAATTTCAAAAAGGACAAATTTTTCTGTGACATCACATCACCCCATCACCTTGGCAGCCTCCCAAACCTCCTGTTTCTGTCCACTTCTCGCAACAGGCGGGGAATGATAGCTATTGCCCTTAATGGCTCCCCATTGATCCTTAATTGTTCTGAACTTAGCTAGCCTGGCCAGGAATTTCTTGTCTGTCCCAGTTCTGCTGCATGTATTGTCCCTTCATATCCCAAATATTATCTGAATACTACCGTTTATTCATTTCTGCCATTCCCTAACAGACTCTGGTATCCTAGATCTATGGCAATAGGTTGAATGTTGACTTAAGGCCAAACTAGGGCTGGATATACACCCAGGGGGAAAAGCACACTATAAATAAGTCATAAATTAAATCGTTATAACAAAAGAAAAAGAAAAACTCTATGTAAAATCGTATAGACAAAGTTTTGTGCTCTACAGCGCCATCTGGTGTTGCATGTTTATAACACAGTTATAGCATAACATGAATAATGTAGCTGAGTCCTAGATGGGGAAGGGCTGTAGCTCAGTGGTAGAACATCTGCCTTGCATGCAGAAGGTCACAAGTTCAATCCCCGGCATCTCCAACAGTTTTTAAAATATTTGTTTCAAAACAGATTACACTCCCATGTGAATTTGGAGTTGCATGTGTAGGAGAAATTTGCACTAAAATGGTGGTGACTTTTCATGAGGATTTTAAAAGATCGCAAATTAACATGGAAATGTGGAGAGCTGGATTTAAGGTTGGAAAGATGAGAAACTGAGAGAAACCAACACTGACATATTCACCCATCTCTAACTGGCAGTGTGAAGTTACAGATGGGTAGCCGTGTTGGTCTGCCATAGTCAAAATAAAAAAATCCTTCCAGTAGCACCTTTAAGACCAACTAAGTTAGTTCTTGGTATGAGCTTTCGTGTGCAAGCACACTTCTTCAGATACCTGAAGAATCTGAAGAAGTGTGCTTGCACACGAAAGCTCATACCAAGAACTAACTTAGTTGGTCTTAAAGGTGCTACTGGAAGGATTTTTTTATTTTGGCAGTGTGAAGGTCCTAGATGGGGTGTCCTAATCTTCCTCCTCCGAGGAAACCACAGATTCCCAGGGCTGCACAGTGCTTACAATCTGACAGTTTCCGCTCCCACCCCAATGAAAGAAAAGAAAAAAGCCAGTGGCTGCCACAATTTACATGCGGGGAGGAACACTGCAACCATAGAACAAGCCAAAGCCACTTCAATCTTAACAGCAAGATTGATCCGATGATTTGCTGTCATGAGTCAAAAGCTGCTTGCTGAGTGTTTTTTGAAAAAAATTCCTTAGAGGGAGATCTCTCCAGCCCATAGAAATTACCATCAAGATTAGCATGCGCCAGCTGTGCTCAGCTGGAAGATACGTGCTTACTTCTGTAATGTACTAAACCATGCATAATCCTTCAGGCAGCAGGTATTTTTAGCAAAACTACATTGTTAAGCTCAAACCAAAAGACAGCCATAGCTCTGAAATAATTTTTGCAGGAGAACTTGTTTTGTGTTTTTAGTCTTATTATTACAGTTTTTAAAAAATATATATAATACAAAAACAATTATACACACACACCTCCCCAAATATCAAATAAAAGTAAGGGGCATGTGTGCATAATTGACATGTTAAATTCTTAGCAGTTTTCATCAGGTATTTCAAAAGATGTAGATTTCTTGTTATATTCTTAGAATAAATTCCATTCATGTTCCATATGTCAACCCAGCAAATAGGAGTAACCATTGTTTTTATTTTATTTTATTTTATTTTTATAAAAACTAATGTTACTTGTTTTACCCCTTATGTGTGGCTGTGATCTTTGTTTACTTTATGCCGTATTATTGATTTTAAATGATAATTTGTTTTTAAAAAGTTATCTTTTAAAAAAGTGAGGTGTCACACCTTCTGCCCTGGGAGAATTCCTGGCTAACCCCAATATATTGTTGTTGTTGTTTTAAAGTCTTGGGGGCCCCTGACAAGCTGGAAGAACTACCACATAGTTTCCCTTGGGCACATTGCTGCAGTGCTAAATGAGACTGAAATTGGAATGCTGGATTTGGGTTCTATTGATACCGTTGTGGCACTCAGCCCCCAAACAGAATGGAGCCCTACGCAGGTGAGTGTGTCCAATTGGTGAATGCACTGTAGGGTGGTTGCCATCAGTGATGGATTAATGTGTAAGCTAAACAAGCTATAGCAGGGGTCAGCAAACCTTTTCAGCAGGGGGCCGGTCTACTGTCCCTCAGACCTTGTGGGGGGCCGGACTATATTTTGAAGGGGAAAAAAATATGAACGCATTCCTATGCCCCACAAATAACCCAGAGATGCATTTTAAATAAAAGCACACATTCTACTCTTGTAAAAACACCAGGCAGGCCCCACAAATAACCCAGAGATGCATTTTAAATAAAAGGACACATTCTACTCATGTAAAAACATGCTGATTCCTGGACCACGGGCCGGATTTAGAAGGTGATGGGCCGGATCTGGACCCGGGCCTTAGTTTGCCTACCCATGAGCTATAGCTTAGGGCCCCACTCTCTTGGGGGGGGGGGCCAAAAAATTTAAAGGGAAAAAAACCCTGGATGTACATTTCCAAAATATAAGATAAAAAAACAAAATAAAACTTACCTACAGCAACAGTGTTTTGTTTTGTGTAGGCTCCTATGGTGCAAGTAATGGGCCCCGCCTGCTAGCCTGCTCCCTAAAATATCACTGGTTTGCTCATTTATGTATATAGGGTGCCTACATTCTGCATGGACTGGTTGCATGGCAATGTGTGCAAATGGCTTTAGATACCTATTAGGTCCATAAATTACCATAGGGCAAATATTCAACACAAAAAACAGTGACGATTTGTTTTTGACAAAGGACAGCTGGACATATAATGGGCCCCATTACCTTCAGTACAGTAGCTTAGGGCCTCATTAAACCTAAATCTGGCCCTGGTTGCCATGTAGAAAAACTGGCAGCAGATTAGGAACGTGCAGGGGCGGGTTGGCTTCTCCTTTGCTGAGCCAGAGATGTTAGCACATTCCTAGCTAGTGGCTCTTCCCACTCTACAGCAGCTCCATGTGGCAGAAAGGGCTGGGAAGGGCGACATTGCAAAATCCCCCACCGCATCCCAAAGGTTCCAGCTTCTAGATCACTTGTTTCATTTTATTGCTTTGATTTAAGAAAGTGTATATACCACATAAAACAACAGAAACTCCCCAAGCAGTTTATAAAGAACAGTGTACAAAAGTGAATTCCCCCAAGTGTCAGAAAAGGTTATTTATGTGTGAAACAACTGCGGCCCATGTTTTGTTAGTCCCAAAATGGAAACTGAGCAAGGTCCCAACCAAAGAAGAATGGCAACTTCAGTTGACAGAATATGCACAACTTGCAGGCTTCACATATAGAATAAGAGAACGAGAAGAACATACATTTAGAGAGGGTTGCAAAATGTTTATTGAATATATGGAAAATAGTTGTGTACAGCTGTAAACGCTGGCAGCGTTAAGATAAATTCAGCAGTGTGAATATGTTTTGATGGATGTAATAATGGAAAACTGATTGGTATAGTTTTTGTAAAATATGCAGGGATATAAGATATGTAAAGTGAGCCATGGAAAGAGAAGAAGGGAAGTCATTGATATCTTAAGTATGTAAAATGTTTATTTGAAATTGAAAAACAAGCTTACATTTGAAATCTATCAAAATTTAAATAAAACCAGCCATTTTAGAAATAGTAACACATAATAAAACAACATAATAGAATGCATGTTAAAATTTCGTGCCTAGGTAGGCATTTAAATGGGCACCGAAAATGATACAATGAAGCCGCCTTATGCATATAAATGGGCAAGAAGTTCCAGTGTATAGATTCTGCTGCATCGAAGGATTGATTCCTTGCAAGTTCGGAATGACCATTATGTGAAACTTGTAAAAGTGCCAATTCCGCAGATCAAAGGGGTCAAGAAACTATATATTTGGTAAGGCAATCCTTCAAGTAAAGTGGTCCCAGACCTCTGGGACTAGCTTAAAAAGATCCTTTAAGTAAACTGCTTCTTTGCCACGGTGACATCCTATAATTTGATTCATGGACAATATTTGACAAGAACATGCATTGTCAGTTAAAAGAAGTTCTTTTTCACTTTCAATGTAAAGCCACTTTTATCATTATTTTGTGTGCAAGCATCCTGATTCCATGATAATCAGTTGCATTATAGCTTCCTGGAGTGCAGAGTCTTGTTACCTTCTAATTTAACTGAGTTAGATCTTCGTTGTGTTTGTTTTTCAGGCCAGGTTGATTTTACAGGGCTTTCTGGAAGACTCAGGTCAAGGAATGGACACCCTGAAAAGCTTTGATTTGGCTGGACTAGGCCATAATCTTTGTGCTCTGAACTCCACAGAGATCGAATCTATAAATGCAGTTGAGTTCAGGTACAGCACCACAATTCTTCCATTAACAATGCACTTACGAAAGATAAATTAGAAAAAAGTTAATGTTGCATGGCTTTTATTGTGATCTCTGATTTTATTTTGCATGTTGAGCTAATTTTTTAAAAAAGTTGCTTAGAGACTCTTCATGTAGCAAGCAACTAATAAACTGAATAAATAAATAATAATATTAACAGTAAAAGCCATAAACTTTTTTTGAGAAATGTTCCTTACCAATAAATAAATAAATAAGTAACCCCCAGGCTTACAATAAAGAGTACTAAAACAGAATACAGTTAAAACCAATGTGTGAAATACTAATAGTATTAGCAACAGTAGTAAAAGCATATTAGCTCGAAAGCTAGCAGCTCCGAGGGCCTTCTGAGGGTTCCCTCACTGCGAGAAGTGAGGTTACAGGGAACCAGGCAGAGGGTCTTCTCGGTAGTGGCGCCTGACCTGTGGAACGCCCTCCCATCAGATGTCAAGGAAATAAACAACTATCTGACTTTTGGAAGACATCTGAAAGCAGCCCTGTTTAGGGAAGTTTTTAATGTTTGATCGTGTTTTGAATATTCTGTTGGGAGCTGCCCAGAGTGGCTGGGGAAACCCAGCCAGATGAGCAGGGTATGTATGTATGTATGTATGAATAAATAAATAAATAAATCATCATTAAGAATCCCTGACAATTAAACATTAAAAGCCTGCTGAGACTAAAAGGTCTTGGGACTACTAGAAATACGTATGTTGTGTGCACCCTGAAGTTCAGGAGAGGACCTCTTCACGCAACAGAGAACTGAATTATGGAATTCGCTCCAACAACAAGCAGTGATGGCCACCAACTTGGATAACTTTAAAAGATGATTTGACAAATCCATGGAGGACAAGGCTAACAGCCATGTTGTGTATTGTTCTACCTCTATTGTTGCAGGCAGTCTGCCTCGCATTGCCAGTTTCTGCAAATCACAAGCGAGGGAGAGGACTGTGGCACTCAAGTCTTGCTTATGAGCTTCCCACTCAGGCATCTGACTGACCTCCGTGAGAGCAGGGATGCTGGACTAGATGGGCCATTGGCCTGACCCAACAGGGCTAGGGTTGCCAGACCTCCAGTCTTGCCTGAAGTCTCCAGGTTTGGCTGGTCCCCTCCAAGTGACGGATGGGGAGCTTGAATCTACAGGTGGGCAAGATTCCCTTCGAAGCTTCAGCCCAGCAGGGGCTGGCTGCAAATGATAGCATAGGTACACTTTGGGGTGTCTGCCTTCCTCTGCTCCCTTCTCTCAATTAACCTCCATCTCATGGGGTTGCCCTATGACATCACCGAGGAATGCCTCCATGACATCATCACCAGGGACCACCCTAAAGTCCCAGGTTTGGGCCCTGCAATCTCAGGGTCTGCGATGCTCCTGACCTGAGAACCCTAAGCAGGGCTTTTCTTATGTTAAGCTATGAATCATGAACTAGTGCCAGATGCTAGCCCACTCAAAAAGAAAGAAAGAAAGTGCAAATGATTGCCTTGATCAACATATTAAATATTATTTGCTATCTCATCTTTTTTCATTTGATATCCAGCTCATGCACAGAGCAGCTTCACACATGGCTTCTTCCGCCGCCCCACAAGTGTCAAAATTTTCAGGTGATAATTGCACATGTATATATGGAAGCCGTGGGAAGCAGCAAAATAGATACTCATCGTGCAAACGAACGTGATATTATTATGATTCCTCACAGCTGTCTAGGAAGAATCTCATGCGTGAAGCGCCACTAAGTCTACTTTAATATTCAGGCTTTTCCAACTGTGTAAAATTACAGTCCCCTTTTTGCCCTTTCTGCAGTGCTGTTGTTTCAAGAATTGGCTCTTTGCCATGCAGCACAAACGTTCTGAAAGAGTTTAAGAAGAAGGCAGAGTCTGTGTTTGGAATTGCTACAGGGTGGGACAGATCTATCCTGCAGGAGATTGGCAACATTGCAGGTAAGGAGGCTCGCATCCGTATCAAGGATGTTCTAAGAGATGTGGTCCACCTTGTACCCTATATCTCTGTATCAGAAGACGTTAGGGGAAATAGGGAAAAGATGAATTGAGGTTCCTGGAGCATAACAACTGCTCGCCTGTATCTGGTCACCATTAACCTTAGATCCAATATTGGTGGGATGTTGTGGTGGCCTATAATGTAACCACGTTCAGAGCAATTAAACCCATTGGAATAAAAGAGTTTAAAAGTGCAATCCTATGCATGTCTGCTTGAAATATGTTCCATTGTGTTCAATGGGACATGTGTCAGGGTGAGTATGGGAGTTTACTCAAGCTGGGATAGCTCAGTCGGTAGAGCATGAGACTCTCAATCTCAAGGTCATGGGTTTGAGCCCAACGCTGGGAAAATATTCCTGCATTGCAGGGGGTTGGACTAGATGACCCCCGTTGTCCCTTCAAACTCTACAAATTCTATTATTCTGAGTAGACCTACCGAAATGAATGAACCTAACTTAGTCACATATATTAATTTAAGTGTGTCTGCTCTGGGTGTGACTGCTGTTGGATACAACCCTATGGGTTGTGTCATTCCTTCTGAATAGACCCACTGAAATGAATGGGCAGGACTCGCTCGTGTTCATTAGCTTCAATGGGCCTACTCTGAGCATGGCTAACATTGGCAACTATGTTATGGCGGATTGTGCGACGTTGGCTTATAATATGTGTTTTATACGTTCCTTATATGGATGTTTATTTATATGTTCCTTATATGGATGTTTTGGGAGATGGGAAAGAACACAAGCAGAAATGGCAACTTTTGCCCTTAAAACAGAAACAAAAGGAAAAAGAAAATTGGATTAATAAGGTGCACTTTTACAAGGGATGCACATCGAACTTTTCATTTAACTGCAGAGAAGCGCCTTGTTTTCTTAAAGGCCTGATTTCCCAGAGGTGTCTGAAAACATTTTAGAATCAAATATTGATCAGCTAAAGCATACAGAGGCTCTGAAATGTATGTTTGCCCCAAATTCAGCCTAATCCACCGTGGTGTGAACTAAGTAAGCTGCATTCTGATCTCTTTTTCTCACTCTCTCAATCTTTTCCTCTCTCTCTAGCTGGCTTAAATGGGGAAGAATTAAAAGCTCTTGATAAAGAATTGATGCCCTATTTCCACCCAACAGCAATAAAATATATCCCTGATGAAATCTTCAAAGTAAGTGTTGTGGATGTTTTGATTCTTTCCCCCATTACGTCTGCTTTGTTATAAACGGTGACGTGAATGCGTATCTTCATTCAGAGAACACTTTGAAGGGCTTCTTCTTAAGTCTTTAGAAATATTAAAGTAGGGTGTAGTGGCAGGGGTGGGGAAGCTTTGGCCCTCCAGATACTGCTGCACTACAACTCCCATCACCCCTGGGTATTGGCCATGTTTGCTAGGGCTGATGGGAGTTGTAGTCCAACAACACCGGGGGGGGGGGGAGGTTCCATACACCTGGTTAGAGTTTCAGGAGACTAGGGTCCAAATCCCCACTTTGCCACGAAGCTTACTGTGCGACCTTGGGCCAATTATTACCTCTTAGCCCAACCTACCTGACAGTAAAAGGGCAGCGTAAACAAATAGTCAATAGGAAGTAACAATGGTCATGTTCCAGCAAAGCTGATATCTCTCTATATAATTGCATTTACTCCGTGATGAAGCTAAGGACATAAAATAGTTCCCCTGTGGTTTGCAGCATATAGCTTGTGCATGCTGGATTTTTTAAGTCCAGTGAATGATAGCAATGTGTTATGCACATAACATGAAGTAGACATTGAGGAGATTTTCATTTACTCTGTGTTTTAAAAGCGAACCCAATGTAATTTGCAATTCCTGGACTTATACACAGGTCAGAAAGTGGTTAAGCAGGATCCACAGGCAAGTCGCAAGGCCATCCCAGGTGGGTCACAGCAAAGCTGTTGCCACCATATTGGTCTCTAGCTAAGGCTCATCAGACCACTGATAGTCCATTAATCCTGTCATTGGGGTTCCATATATGTAGCAGAGCTATTTCACTAAACTTTGGCGTCACCCCCTCTCCACCATGCTGCTTGTTGATTTTTTAACCAAAGGGAAATAGCTTTGTGATGCAACCTCTACTGCAAGGATTGTAAGTCCAAAAAAAGCTCTTTTCCTCTTGATGAAAGTCAATATCTGGGCTCTCTCATCCTCTTTATTTGTGTAAACTCTAAATGGGGAAAGAGATTTTTTTTTTAAAGATGAAGAACGTTCTACAAAATCAAGGAGAACTCAGAGGTGCTATTATAGGTGTCAGTCGCACAAATTGCCATCTTTGTTCTACGTGGAAAGATAATTACTGTGCAATTATAACAGTAGCCGGTTTTCAAAGAAGGCTTAATAATATGGCCTCACTTGACAGATTATTTTGCACCTGAAGAAAAGATCCGACAGCCGAGGCAGTCGATGACATCTCTTCGGTTTTGTGGATCACATTGATTGCATCATTGTTTTTCCAGTGTAACATTTTGCAAGCACAAATGAAGACAGACGGTTGACTCCGAAGCTGCTGATGTGAAACGATGGAGCAGAAACCGCTAGGAGGATAAATTGTCATATATGGGAGATTGCTTGGTGCAGGTGTATTGTCTTCTCCAGCTCCTGCATCTGGTTTCCCATCACACACCAGCAAGATACACAACCTTCTATGTTGTATAGATGAAAATACAGATACTCCTGGATTCTTGTGATCATACACACGATAGATAACTAGATAGATAGATAGATAGATAGATGATAGATAGATAGATAGATAGGAAGGATTTTCAGGAATAATTAAATACATAAGCAGAGGATGTTATCTGTTCAATAAAGTATGTTGATATAACTGCATTACACTGTTATATTTCCCTTACTCAGCAAACAAACATACACAGAACCACTAACAAATTAACTAAATGAAACAACCTAAATCCCCCCAATGTTAGTCATGTCCATTTATTTCAATGGATCTACTCTGAGTAGGGCTAATACTGGTTGCAACTCTTCCTCCAAGTTGTTCAAGGTAGTATACCAGCTTCACCCCCTCTCCATTTCATCTAGATCAGCACATGAACCGCTACCCCACACTGGCTCCTATGTCTGTATACTGAATGCATTTACTCTGCAATGCCCTGTGTGCTGCTCACTTTTCCTGGTGCTCCTGTACAGGAAAATCCTTCACGAGTGTTGATGTGGCATAGTGGTCAGCGTGCTGGACTAGGACTTGGCAGACCAGGGTTCAAATCCCCACTCAGCCATGAAGTTCACTGTGTGACCTCAGACCAGTCACTGCCTCTCAGCCTAACCTCCCTCACAGGGTTGTTGTGGAGGGTTAAATGAGGAGGGGGAGAACCATGCACACTAGCTCCTTGGAGAACAAGGTTGAGATAGAAACACAATAAATAAACAACATGAAAATCTGGTTTTGCTTTGTCCAGGAGCTGTCCCCAGATCAAATAGCAAACCTTGGTCCTGAAAATGCTGCCGTGGTGACAGAGTTGCAGCGTCAGCACCTCAATGGATTGCAGCTTCAGAGTCTTCGGCTGGCGATGGATGGAGCCAGAACAAGCATCCAGGAGCTTCCGCTCCATGAGAGCACGGTCAGACCGACATACACATCAGTTCAGAACAGTGAGTTAAAAATAATAACAACTTTCAGGCCATATTCATATTGTTGCAGGTATCCCAGTCACTGAGAGGGGTTCCAGCACTATGTTTGGTTTCCTTGGAATGAAGGTCAGTGGAGACGGTGTTGTCTTTAGGATATATGGGTTTCTTTACACAAATATGCAACCTGAGCATAGGATGGAGGGGCTCACAGCATTAGCACTCCAGCAGGCGTCGCTTCTCCTTTAGGTTCCCAGCAAGATCATCAAGCCATAGCTTAAGGTCCAGCACAGAGCAAGACAAACCTCTGTGTCCCCAACTTCCAGCAGTAGCCAAATCTCACACACAAAAATTCCTGCTCGCTCTATTGTTCTTCATCCTAGAATGACATGTCATCCAGCCTGGTGAGGTGGGAAAAGGCCCACCCGTTCGTCTTTATGGCAGCAGGACGACCTCTTTGGACATGTAAATGGAAGTACTTAACTGGACAGCTAAGGCTATGGCTTCCAACTCACTGGATGCAGAATCACAGGCCCAGAAGGGACCCACAGGTGTCACCCAGACTGAAGCCCCACAAAAAGCCCTATAACATTAAGTTACATCCTTGGTCCGGTAACATCTACTTTCTTAGACACTATGAGAAGGAGCAGGCCAAAGGCCCATCTAGTCTAGCATTCTGTTTCCAACCAGTACCAGACCATAGAAGAACAGGCAAACTGCAGGAATTTCTGTTTTCTTTTCTGTTTTTTGTCTGAATTCTCTGACATTCATAGCACAGAGTTCTGCTCAAGGTATCTGGAAAAAACACAAAGCTCCTCATAAACACAAAAGGATGCTTTCCTTTCTGTAGTATCATGTAGCCCGCTCTATACAGCACCAGAGTGCTATCCTCTCCTTGTTGCATGCATCTCATTATGTAGGACCCATATGGTAGCAACACCCTTTAATTAACACAATGGCAGCTGTAGCTTACCACCAGAAAGCAAAATTCCAGTAAGAACAATTGCTGGATGATAATTCCTTTGGTGGAGACCATGGTTTCTTAGCCCTACGTAACTTAGCATACCAATTTCTTCTTCTATTTTAAAACATTGCCCCCTCCCTAAAAAGTGTAAAACATAATGGTATGAAACAGATTGCAGTTTAATAAGTGATGTTTCTTTTGATTATGAAAGTTACAGGGAACCAGGCAGAGGGCCTTCTCAGTAGTGGCGCCCACCCTGTGGAATGCCCACCCTCCCATCAGATGTCAAGGATTTAAACTTTTAGAAGACATCTGAAGGCAGCCCTGCACAGGGAAGCTTTTAATGTTTGGTGTTTTATTGGAAGCTGCCCAGAGTGACTGGGGCAACCCACTCAGATGGGTGGGGTACAAATAATAAAATTATCATCACCACCATGGCAAAAGCAATCAAGGATGGAGGAGCTGTGCAGCCAGGATGGCTGAGCAGTTTAAAGCACTGCATACAGGTCACAGTCTCCCCTGGAGGAAGAGGTTTGAATCCCACATCTGGCCAGGCTACATTTTGGGGAAGGGCCATAGCTCAGTGGCTGAACACCTACTTTGCATGCAGAAGGTCACAGATTAAATCCCTGGCACTCCTTTGTGAAACCCTGGAGATCCACTGCCAGTCAGAGAAGACAGTAGTGGTCTGGATGCAACCATGGTCCTCATTGGAAGGGCCCTGGCTCACTGGTAGAAGATCTGCCGTGCATGCAGAAATCCCTAGCATTTCCAGATAGGGTTGGGAGAAGCTCCTGTCTGAAACTGTGGGGCGTCTCTGCCCGCCAGAGTAGACAGCAATGAGCTACGGTATATTGACCAATGGTCTGACTCAGTATAAGCCAACTTCCTATTGCTACAAAAGTTGGGTGCCACCTCCACTCTCTGCTGAGTGGTAGCAAAATTCCAGGTTGTTCCAGGTGCTCACCCAAGGCCTGTGCTTCTTTGGAGAATTGAAGACCAGGGCGGAGACTGTTGTATTTTTATGATTTATTCAGATATTTACACCTGGGTTTGGATGAAGGGAGTCCAGCTCTTACAGCATGGTCATCTCATGTTCCCAACAACAGTGCAACACTGGAGTCAAAGGCATCTCTCCCAGCCTGTCTTTAGCCAGCATCCCCAAGATGAATCTCTGTCTTTGTTCTCTCCCTCCTTCTTCCCAGCACACCTTGCAAAAGACATGGTCACCTCTGTCTGTCTGTCTCTCTCTCTCTCTCTCTCTCTCTCTCTCTCTCCCACACACCCACTCACTTTGGCAACCTCTGTCTGCCCAGACCCAAGATTCCTCTTACATGGGCCACCAACACCTTTTGTCAATTTAACATCTCTATCCTGGCTTGGAAAGGAAGCTTAGCCTGTATTTTTCCACTGGCCAGCAATTTGCCCTTTAATACACCAAAAAATCAAAATCCTACCATTTATTAATTTCTGATGTCTAGGGCCCCCCAACCTCACAACACTATGTTCCTATGTTAACTCGGTATAAAGCAGCTTCCCAGTTATGGGATCCGTAGGACCTCAATGGTTCATCCCAAGATTTCTTTATTTTTCAATGACAACTTTGGCAACATCATCCCTGTCTGTGACATCATGCGTGGCGACAGGTGACTACTATTCCCCTAGCTTGGTACAAACAGAGTAAATCAAATTTCCTTGTACTCACTGGCTCGTTGATTCTTCAGGGATAATCTCTCAAGAGAGCACAGATGCTGCTACCAGTATTCTCCCTCTGGGTTTTGGTGGAGCAAAAACAGCTGTCAGCTGACAGTGGAACTTCATTATCTCTCCTTCATGGAGGCACTGAAGAAGTTCCCATTTCCCAAATGATCTGGCAATGTTCCTTTTATGTCTGCTGTATCTTCTCAAAGGATCCTAGTCATTTCCTGCTCTTTAACCACACACTGCAGCTTGTTTGTCCTTTCTACCTATGTAATGTAGATAAGGCACATGTTGCTCGTGACATCACAAAGCTCAATAGTCTAAAACACTACGCCCCCCCCCCCCCCGGAATTCATATTACATTATACATGTCCCCCAAAACCTCTAGTAAGAGGTGTAGATGTAATGCTCTAATGCTTTGCCTATACTCCATAATATTTTTCTTGGTACTTCATACTCTCAGCAGCACTGCAGTTCATTTACTTCCTGTATTGTGTAAATTATAGTTTGTTATTCCACCCAAACCAGGAAACTCTGGTTGCATTTGCAAAACAACTTTCAATGTGGCTTGAACGTGGTTTCCATTTCTGATTTGGAAGGTAATCACAAACCATTGTTTATTTTGTTCTGATGTAATAGCAAACTATGGTTTGCGTTGAACAGGAAGCAAGTCGACTGGAGCAAAGTGCGTACTGCTGGGAGAGTCCCCTGGAGCAAAGAGATGACTGCTATAGCTAGCAGCATGCATCACCAATAGGCCAATTTCAGTCGAGAGAATGACCTCTCTGAATCCTTCCCCCATGTTTTCTCAGATAGCTGAATCCACTAAGGTATATGTGCAAGTTAGAGATGCTGTTAATTCACAATACAATATTCTCTTTGCAGGTGCTCCAATTTCCTGCAGTTTAAGTCTTTGGGTGTTTACTGCATTCATCCTGCATCCTGTTTCCTGAATCAAGTTATCACTGTTAAGAGTTTATGGTAAGCATGCTCTTTTCAATCTTTCTTTCTTTCTTTCTTTCTTTCTTTCTTTCTTTCTTTCTTTCTTTCTCTCTCTCTCTTTCTTTCTAAAAACAAAACCTTGTACACTAAGGGTGCTTGATACCATGATAGCAGCTTATTAACTGTTGAAAAGATAAGATCTATAAAATAATAAAAAGATGCCCTTAATTGCCACTTTGACTGCTTAGAAATGTGCAGTGCAACTCTATGCATGTTTACTCAGAAGTAAGTCCCATTAAATTCAATGGAACTTGCTCCCAGAGAAGTGTGTATATAATTTAAATCTAAGGCTCCCTAGGAACAAGTCCCATTGAAATCAATGGGGATTGGGTTTGAACAGCCATCTAAAGGATTGTGCTGTAAGAATGCTATGTCAGGCACTAATTTTTCTGTATATTATTTCTTCCCTCCCAATATCACTCTACCTTGATGCAATTTTCAGACGGCTACAGCTCACCTGGGTGGATACAGAAACGGTCTTTTGGAAAGCCTACTGATGCAGAGAAAATAAAAACATTGCAGCTCTTTAAGAAGTATGGTAGCTGTGAGTCTTAGGAATCCATTCAAGTGATGTTTTCCATCTTCCCTTAACCATGGCCATAAGAAGTAGCAATGGCCATTGATTGCCATTGAGGCACTACAAAACCAGATGTAATGTTTGTAGAATAATAGCCATAGCTTTTAGAATGAATCACCAGGAGAACACACTCATGTTGAAATCCTTCAATTGCTAGGTGTTGGGACGTGAGCCAATGGGAGACAGAACACCCATTTAGTGTCATGTGCTGTTGAATGATGATTCAAATGTACAGATATTGGCTGCTGGAAACAAGATGTTCACTATCCAGACCGCTGGCTCCATCACCCAGGTGCGAATGCTCTTAATATACAAAAACTCCATGGTGTATTATGTAGAACAGAAGTGGGGAATCATTTGTGGGCCCATGTGCAGTGAGCTCCCAGGAGCCAGGAAGGTTTGGTAAAACATAAGAATAAACTGACACAACAATGTTGTGGAGTTGAAAATCTCCACAACTTTATTGATTACAGACATCTGTATGCTTTGACGTTGGGTATCTGTCCTTGGTCAGCTGCCTGACGGATGGCTGACATTGAACAGGGCTGTGCCTAAGTTAAGGGTCACCTCAAGACGCAGGTCAACCAAGGGTCAACCCCCTGGGCTGCCATATGGGAAGTTCTATGGCTCATCCGTTGACCCCCAACCCTGTATGAACTTCCAGACAGATTCTCCCACCCAGACCCCTTTACCAGGTGACTCTGAGATATCACACCTGCTCAAGGAGGTGAGGTAGCATCTCACCCACCTGAAACAGACTGAGGATTCAACCCAATGCCTTTTCTGCAAAAGATTGGGACAAACAATAAAGGCAAAAAACAACAACCCCTCACTGGCCCAATATGTCTGAAGGCAAACACTCCCTGGCCATGAATACGGCGACCAATTATCTCCACAGTAAGTTTCTTCATACACACTGCCCGCATTCCTTTAGGGCACTGCCAATTTACAGGGCGGGTAGGTGGGTTGTTAGGGACGTGGGTGGTGCTGTGGGTTAAACCACAGAGCCTAGGACTTGCCGAGCAGAAGGTCTGTGGTTCGAATCCCCGCCACGGGGTGAGCTCCCATTGCTCGGTCCCTGCTCCTGCCAACCTAGCAGTTCGAAACTACGTCAAAATGCAAGTAGATAAATAGGTACCGCTCCAGCGGGAAGGTAAACGGCATTTCCATGTGCTGCTCTTGTTCGCCCCAGAAGCAGCTCAGTCATGCTGGCCACATGACCTGGAAGCTGTACTCCGGCTCCCTCGGCCAGTAAAGCGAGATGAGCGCCGCAACCCCAGAGTCGGCCACGACTGGACCTAATGGTCAGGGGTGCCTTTACCTTTAGGTGGGTTGTTCAGCTTCCCAACTGTGCCGCTGGCACCTGGCACAGCTGGCTTAAATACTCAGTGGCAGACCAGAATGAGGCATTTGTTCTCCAGGTCCACTGCTGAAGCCTTGCCCCAAAACCTGGCCACCATAGGCCAGTTTGAATTGGGTTATTCCATTGCCCCTCGCAACTAGCTGAGGCCAAAGCAAATGGCCAGCCGCAAGGGACATAGGTGTGTCCCCCAACCTCCAAGGGGCTGTGACGGACCACAATTGCTGCGTCCCTGGAAGGTAAGTGGTCCTTTCAGCTTGGGGGCTGCTCTCACTTCAGGGTAACCTTCTGAGGGCTATATGCCAGTGGTGGGCAGTACAGGGGCAAAAGTAGGCAGAACCCAACATCCATTTCTCTTGAGGGCCCTTCTGTTGGAGATCAGAGCTGTGCACACCACAGGCCTGTTCATCCACGCCCTAAAATAGCATACGGCTGCCAGGGGCACTGGAGGTAAGGATGGAGGGATCTGTCAATTTCAGTTGTCTTGATTTCTCATGGTTCCAGTCTTTAATTCCATTCTCCACAGTTCCGCAGCCATGTGTGATTTTGTTTTAAAGTCCGATGAAAAAATGGCCAGCGTTTTAGTGCGATTTTCTCCTATGAAGACACATTTTTATATGCAATTTTCCCCAATGTGAAAATATTTGCAAAGCGATTTCCCCCAATATCATGCATTTTGGTATGTTGTTTTTCACTATTATATGCATTTTATGCACACTTTACACTAGTGTGTGTATTTGTATGGGGAACTGCACTGCAAAATTTGGAGAACTGTGAATTTTGAAGGACGGCTAGGTTTCAGTTCCTGCAAATTTGGTGGGTTTGCCTTTAAATGTGAACTTAATTGAAGTTCTGCCCCCATCCGTACCTGTAGGATGCTATCCCATTACCAGTGTGGAAGTAAGATTCAGCTTCTGTACGTGGAATTTGGGTTGGTGGGGGCAGCATCTTATTCTGTGCCTTAGGCAACAAAATAGCTGGGGCCGATCCTTTCCCCACAATAGCCACACAGATGCTCCTGGGAATCCCACAAACAGGATCTAAGGACAACAGACAATCTTGCTGCTGTTGGCCAGTGACTGGCATTCAGAAACATAATGCCTCTGACCCTGGAACCCCATGGCCATCATGACGACTAGTAGCCACGGGTAGCCTTATCCTCCACAAATTTGTCAATCCTCTTTTAAAGCCAATCTAATTGGTGGGTATTGCTACAGCAGGTAGTGGAGAACTCCATAGTGTAAAGAAATGCTTCGTTTTGTTGGTTCTGCATCTCCCACCATTCAGGTTCACTAGATGACTCCTAGTTCTGACCTTCTGATCGGCAAGCCCAAGAAGCTCAGTGGTTTAGACCACAGCGCCACCCGATCAGGTCGGAGGTTCAAATACCCGCGATGGGGTGAACTCCCGTTGCTCTGCCCCAGCTCCTGCCAACCTAGCAGTTCGAAAGCACGCCAGCGCAAGTAGATAAATAGGTACCACTGTGGCAGGAAGATAAATAGCGTTTCTGTGAACTCTGGTTTCCATCACAGTGTCCCGTTGTGCCAGAAGCGGTTTAGTCAGCTGGCCACATGACCCCATAGTTGCCTTTGCCTGGGCTTAACCATCCAGGGGTCCTTTACCTTTACCTTTTACAGCCTATAGTCCAGCACCATAGTCCAGAAAAGACAACCATGTGGTTTTTCTGTGTTTTAATTGTTCCCCCCTTCTTTATTAAGAGCCAGGGCACACTTTTTTAAAGGTGACCTGTGGTTAGATATAATCTTTTAATCTCTGTGTCAATTACTTTAATTGCAAAAAATTGAGATTATGCTTAAATATGATCAGCATTTGATAACATATATCCAATCTATATGATACTTCAAAAGGAAGCAAGCAGGTGGCACAATACTTTCTCCAAGAAGCCAAAATGCCTCATTGAAATATGGATTACAGTATGTTCATTATGCTAAGTGATCAATTAACACGTTGCAAAATTGGTTTTTTTAAAAACAAAAATCTTTGTTCACCCTCTCTTTTTTGGATGAGCAGTTGAAACCTAATGTTAGAAATGCTGTGAAAATTCCATTTGTTTTGTTATGGCAAAAGTTCTTGTGGAACCAAAATGAATTACTATGCTTACAAAGTAAATGTTTCAACTGCAATTTGGTTGTCAGGGATGAAACCTTGTGTGGTCTACAAAGTGTTTTTAATTATTTGTATGCTATTCTAAAATTAAAAAATCCTCCGGAATTACCTTTTTCCATAATTTTGTATTGAATTGTATTCTGCAAATATAAGTTGGTGGGGGGTGATTACTTATAACAACCTTACAAGCTTATTTGGATTAGTTTATCATAGAATGTAGAGTTGGAAGGTACCCTGAGGGTCATCTAGTCTAACCCCCTGCAGTGCAGGATTTCTCTGCCCAATTTGGGGCTCAAACCCATGACCCTGAGATTAAGAGTCTCATGCTGTACTGACTGAGCTGAAAAAAAAAGGAATTAAAAGAATTAAAATTGCTGGAAAACCTTCCAGCTTTTCTGGTATGGTAGATAGTACATTTGTTGCTTCTGTTCCAGAAGATTAAATGGTACAGGATGTTGTTGTTTTAATTCATTTGCTGATACAAGCCCCTTTATTTACTACGGAACATGTTTCCTTTGATCCTGGATGCTGTTCTTTTGAACTCAAGATTGAGGATTCATAAAGAGTTGATTAAACCGAGGGTGATTCTGCCTTTGCTCATTTCAAATTTTGAGAGAGCACTGCAGGCACCATAGCTGTCAACTTTGAAAGTAAGGGATCAGCAGCCTCGAAAATAAGGGATCAGCAGCCTCACCTGTCCCGGGGACAGTCTACAGGATATCTAACAATCCGGGATAGCAGTGGGAAACGGCGCTGGAGTAAGGGAATTTCCCGCAAAAAAGGGGAAGGTTGACAGCTATGGCAGGCACCAGTCTCAGAATAGCTGCTATGGGAGAAGGGCATAACACAAAATGGCTGTCGTAGGGTGTGTGGCATAACACAAGACAGACATCCATCCTAAACAGCCTTATGCCTGCCAAGGGAAATCAGCTATGTCCTGCTGGTCCTTATTGTGGAGGTCACACAATATTGATCACACACGCACACACACATTACTGTTGAATAGGCCACCCCAAGACATTTTGATACCTGAGGCGAACTACAAAATGACGCCCTGCTCCCTGCCAGGGAAGGCGTGGGGGAGTGGAGATTGACACCAGGAGCAAAGAGGGAATAAAGATCTGCATCAGGATCTGCTGCCCCTGTGGATCCTGTTGTCTGAGGCAGTTCTCTCACCTTGCCTAATGGGTGAGCCGGCCTTGCTGTCTAACAGTAGTGGGGCGCAATCCTCAAACCCGGGGGGGAATACACAAGGCAACCACATCATACCTACTCTCATTTCACCGAAATTGCTTAGAAGGTCCTTGCACATTTTGCCTTATAATTTACTTTCTAGAGGGGATAAGACACCTCCGGTGAAAGCCCTGCAGGCACCATGGTGCTTGTGGGCACTGGGTTGGCAACAAGGCTGTCTTTAGCAAATGCGCTGCCGGAGTGCAAAGATCCGCCCAGCACCCCCAAATTTAGTTTAGCAGCCCCCAAATTAACTTTTATTGAGCTTTTTTGGAGAGGGGGGAAGCCAATGTTGTTGACCTTTTTTTAGGGGGGGGCGAACTCAAAGTTCTTGAGCTTTTTTTGGGGGGGGGAATCGCTCACCTGTAACGACAGCGCAACCTGCTTTTGTTTCCTGACTCGTCGGTAATCTTTCACGCTACGGAATAACAGAGCGACAGAGGAGGGGGGCAGGGACTTTCGCTCCATTGCTTTTCACTGCCGCCGATCGAGAGGGACCGGTATACAGTAGGTATACATTTGGCGCCCCCCAGAATTCGGCGCCCGGGTGCCCCGCATCCCTTGCACCCCTGGGTAAAGACGGCCCTGGTTGGCAATCCCTGCTTTATGCCCTTTGTATTTGCTCCTTCCACTAAACCAGAATGCCTAGTTTAGAACTATGGATTGCTTGGTGTTTGTTTTTAAAAAAACATATAGATTTATGTTTCACATCTGTTGTGGAGACACTGTTGGAATCGGAAAATAAAAATTGGACAGGTGCTGCTTTTTTTCGCCTGTTGCTAATCTCCTTGCATTCCTGTCATTTACCATTCACCACCACTCAAGGCTTGTTGCTAGGAGCTGCAGCGCATGTTGCAGAGAGACAGAATAAGGAGGGAGCGGAGAATGGTTAATAATCATGGATGGTGACATGCTTCCTCCAGGTTCAGAGATTGTGTTGTTGTTGGCATCCATCTGTCTGTATACCTCTCTGTGAATACCATTCATTGGGGAACATCCGGAGGAAAAGGCTAATGCTCTCTTCTCCGGGTTTTTCCAAAAGAACATGAGAATATAAACCGTCCCCCCACGTGATAACCAATTTCGGGTTGCCATATTTTGAAGAGCAAAGAAGAGGACGCTATGACGACTCTCATTTTAAATACCCCGACTATATGCAGGCAATAGAAGTTGTGATATATTGCTGGGGGGTGGGCAGGAAAAGAGAAGAGGAAAGCAAGTCTTTAACCACCAGTTATGTCTATGTCTCATCCAGACAGTATAGCCAGTGACATTTTGGCAATTTAAAAAAAAATCCACCTGGAAAGAAATTTTACACCTGAAAAAGAGGATGCGTCCTGGAAAAAGAGGACAGTAAATTCCTCTTCCCAGGAAATTCTGGAGAGCGTAGCTCTATAAACAGGGATAGGAGCCTCATAACAACATGCATTACCTGTTATAAACTACAGTTCTCCGGATTCCTTGGGGAAAGCCATGACTGTTTAATGTAGTACAATACAGTTTTAACTGCACTGTGCAGATGGGGCCTTAAATAAAAACACAGCAATTCATAACAAAAGCACTACATAGCATGGACATAGCTTGCTTGGGAGGTGCAGGGGGAACAGCTGCCCCCCCTAAATCAAGTAAATAAATAAAAATACTTAACTAACTGTCCAACTGCATCACAGATACCTTGGTTTTGCCCCCCTCAATAAATCCTGGCTACTCCCATGCTACATAGCAATTACTAATAGCAGCAGACAAAGTAAATTTTATTGTCTAATCAGGCCTCCCCTCCAAACACTTGCTGAAAAACCTGTGTCTTAATCAGTTACCTGGAAGTATGAAGAGATTGGGCCAGACGTGCCCAATTTATTTATTTAAATTCATACAACAGGCAACAGCAGTTCAGCACGGGGTTGCATTCCTGACCCCTGTGCGCATCAGTGGAGCGCATGTTAAGTTTGCTACACCCTGTTCCCTCCCTGCCCCGTCCCCACCCCCTGTTCCAGCCACTTCTGGGGTCAGCATTATGCGCGCACACACTCCTAAAACAATTGCTGCCTGCTCACAATAAGAGAAATAAAAATTAACAACCCTACTTTAAAACAAACAAAACTTATTAATACTAAAACAGATCAAAATTACCTCAACTTTCTAAACATCGAATGATGTCAAGGCAGAACTTTGGGGCAAATGCAGCAGTAGTAGATTATCAGTTTGAAGGAATTGAAATGTGGAAAGACAGCAAACAATATGATCAAGGGTCTGGAAACCAAGCCTTATGAGAAACAGTTGAGGGAATTGGGTACGTTTATCTTGGAAAAGAGGAGATATGATAATCCATCTTCAAATATCTATGGGTCACATGGAAGATGGAGCAAGCTTGTTTTCTCCTGCTCTGGAGGGTGGGACCTGAACCAATAGATTCAAGTTACAAGAAAAGAGATTCTGACTAAACATCAGGAAGAACTTTCTAACGGTAAGAGCTGTTTGACAGGGGAATGGACTTCCCCAGAAGGTGGTGGCCTATCCTTCCTTGGAGGTTTTTAAGCAGAGGTTGGATGGCCATGAGCCATGGATGCTTTAGTTGAGATTCCTGCATTCCAAGGGTTTGGACTAGATGACTCTTGGGGTTCCTTCCAACTCTACAGTTCTATGAATCTAGTTAATGTAAGTTACTACCTTGTGATAAGTTGTGTATGGTCTAATGATAAATTACACTAATGATCTACTTACATAAATTATACTGTGTTTTGTGTGAAAAGTGACAAATATATATCATTGAATGAGTACTTTATATTTGAGCTAATATGTGCACCATAATAACTTGACCCTGGGCAATTTTTTGTTTTGTTTTTCAAACTGCAGAAAAACTTTGCTACTCTAAAGTCGATTTTGTTGTGCAGTCATCTTGTCAACAGTTACAATGTAACTGAATAATTATAGTAAAAATAACAGCAGGCCTGAGCCGCTTCGGATGCTGTTGCCCAGAAAAGCAGCTTTTAAAAAATACTTTTAAAAACATATTTGCACACCACTTTTTCTATATAAAAAACACACTCAACGCAATTTCGACTTCAGCCTAAAACAATGCCCGAGCGCTCATAACGCATTAAAACGCCAGGCCAGAGCAATGCCAGTCGATCAAAAACATATGTGAGTTTAGCAACCGATATCAGACGCGGCAGCACGTCTGGAACCTACTTTTTAAAACCCGCTATTGTGGCCAACGGGCGAAACGGCGCAGGCGCACTCGCGTCCCCGCTACACGCCTTCCAGAATTCTTGCTCCTCCATACAGCGTAAGCGCAGCTCCACCTTCTAAGGACGGAACGGCAGAGGGCGAGTCTTGTGTTGCGGTGTGGGAGATATGCGCGCGTGCGCAGAAGAAGAAGAAAAAAAACCCGTCGTGCGCCCTTTCCGAGGATGCGGGAGGGGGTGGGAGGGAGAATGTGCGCGTGCGTAGGAAAGGATCCCTCACGAGCCCCGCCCACCGGCTGTGAGGGAAAGAAGGGGGCGTGGCTTTTCCTCCCCGCCTTCTCCGCTTTCCTTCCCCCACCCCCCCACTTCTCCCGGCGTGCACCGCGCCCGCGCTGGCTGTCTCTGGCCACGTCCCCGGGCCACGTCGCTCGGTGTCCGCTGCGCTCTCGCCATCTTCGGTCCGGTCGCCGGCTCCTCTCCCCGCTTCTCCTCCTCCTCCACCTCTTCCTCCTTCAGCGCGGCCGCCGGCGCCATGAACGTCTTCCGCCTCACCGGGGACCTCTCCCACCTGGCGGCCATCATCATCCTCCTCCTCAAGATCTGGAAGACCCGCTCGTGCGCCGGTGCGTCGGGCTCGGCGGGCGGTTGGCGAGGCTGAGGCGGCGCGAGGGACGTTGACCCCCGGCCATGGGGGGGAGGGGAGGGACCCGCCTCGGCCCCTCGCCTCGGGGGGGGGAGTGGGGGGGATGGTGGTCCAGCCCCCTCGTCACACTGCGAAACGAGCGGGGAAATTTGGGGGTGCAGATTTTTTGGGGGGTGTGATTCTCTCCTCCCTATGGGGTTTCCTTTCAGAGACTTTGGTGTGGGGAGTGGGGAGGGTGCGTCCCTCTTGCCACCCCCCTTTTTATGCTTGCCTTCAGTGGAGGGGGGATTTGGATGGGGTGCTCCCCATGCCCTCTTGTTTTATGGGGGTAGTTCGCCTCCTTCAGTTGTGGTGGAGCCTGACTGAGGAGGGAGTGCCTACTTTGGGGGTGGTGCCCCCATATTCTTCTCTGTGTGTGTTGGCGGAGCAAGCTTGGCTGATTATGGGATGTTGAGGTGGAGCGATTTCCAACCCTCCCCACCCCCAGAAAAAATGCTGTCTCCTGTGTGTCGAGTTGGGCAAGAGCGTCAGATGAGGGGCAATTTTGGGGGTGTGGAGGTGGGTGGGTGGTGATGGGGTGGAGATTTCTTGTAAGTGAGGAGCTTATGGGAGGCTAGAGCAGGTTAGGAATTTGGGGGTACTCATTTGGGGGGGGGAGTGATGGGTTCCCCCACTTACTCTTGTATTTGGTGAGGGTTTGGTGTAATTGTGGAAGCTCATGGAATGCTTGCAGGGGGGGTTGTGATGCTGATTTGGGGATCGTATTCCTGCCATGCCTCCTACTTCTAAAGGGGGAGATCTGAGAAGTGACTTCTTTTAAAGGTTATGGGATGTTGCATTAAGTGGAGTTGTCTGCTAGAGAAAACTTGTGGGGTACTGCAGAGTGGGGCCAGTGTAGTTCAGTGCTAGAGTGTTGAACTAGGGCCAGGTTCAAATTCCTGGTGGAGGTTGTCAGGTGACCTTAGACCTCTCTGAACTGTAACTGCCTTCACAGGATTGTTGCTAGGGTAAGGATGTGGGAGATCATGTGTTTTGCTCCTGAGTTCCTTGGAGGAAGAATGTAATATGTGATAAAATATATTGATTGGGGGTCACTCCTGCAGTTGCATCAAATAGAGTTGGTAAGCCTATACTGCACTGGAAGCTGTGAAGTCTAGAGAGTAGAGGTTACGGTCACTGTCTTTCAAAAAGGGGAGGGTAGGACAACTCTATGAATATCTTTGAAAGGGTATCCTGAAAACAGGGCTTTATGTTCATTATACGTATGGGATATATTTGTTGATGAAGATCCCATCGGAGTGAACTAAGTGCACAAATGGTTTGAGGTTTTATTTTTCTTTTAATAGTGTTGTAGGTAGAGAGATTTCATAGTGCAAGTGAAATGAAGCTGTGTCGGTAGAGACTCGGAATGAGTCAAAATCTAGGCAACCTGATTTGCTAACTCCTCCATAATGATGAATATTCAGGTCAGATAACTTTGTTATCTCTTTCTTGCTTCAAGAAGAAAGAGCACAATAATATAAATGAGATGAATGAACAGATTAAGTGCCTTCTTAGCACACAGTGATGTAGTAGGTGAAAGAAAATTCCTGGAGCAGCATTCAAGCCCAAGCAAAATCATGGTACAGTGTGAAGGGAGCTGCAGGAAATATGACTTTCTCTCTCTCTCCCCGTCCTACCATTCAGACATCGTATTCATTTTGAGGCAGTTGTGCACAAATAGAATGAATGGACTTAAAGCAAAGGGGATGGTAGTTTGCTTTCCTGAGGCTAGAACTTCCCTTTCAGATTCTGGACTTGCAGGAAAAAATGAGTTTTACCATCCTAATCAAGATGCATTGTCTTTTTGCAGTAGTTCTGAAATCGAAGACATATGACATAGCCTAAATTGTGCTTTTTCTGAGTGCTTTGCAGAAACAGCAGGTTTTTATGCATAATTTGCAAGTTCCAAGGTTGTTCTTCTGAACTCTGGAACCTCTGTTTATAGACTTTCATGCTAGACCCTTTATTTATTTGTAACTGAAGGGGTTAACCTGTGATCCGACTTGATCTGAGAGCTTGGCAAGCTCTTTTACTTGCATTGCCAGCTGCATTTGAAAATTGGAAGCAAATGACTGAATCAAGGCTTGGGAGAATAGGCTCTCAATTGGGATTCCTGGCCTAGTCTGACGTGGCAGCTAACAGAAGGTGTGGTGAACAGAGCGGCCTGGAAGAGAGAGATCAGTTGTAGTCCTGCTGCACCCCATGTCATTTCCTCAATAGAAACTTATTCAACTGAAGAAATCCCTGGTTATGTTGCAAAACAAAACTTGTTCCCAAAAGGGTTGTTTAATCTCTTATTTTGAAGATAGATTTTTGTTATTTTAACCTAGAAATGAGAATTTACTCACTCTGATGCTTCTGTGTGCCTGTTTGTTTACAGCATTTACACCCTGATTTTAGTCTCAGAATAGATTTTTGTAAGTTGCTTTAAGATGGCACGCCCTTAGGCTCACAGTCTAAAAAGACAAGACATGACAGGTGAGGGAAAAGGAAGGGAGGAAAGGAAAGCAAGCTCAGTCACAAGTTTTTTAAGCCGCTGAAGCTATTCAGTACATTTCACTTAGACGCACTGTCCTTGTTTATCCTGCATTGATGGTTTGACTTTGAACTGTGTTCTTATGTCTAAATACTATTCTAGACTGATTCTGTGTTGGTAATTTTGTTTGTAGTCTTTATGATCAAGCCAAGTAGATTTTGAACTGTGAACTTTGTAAGGCAGAGGAAATGCTATCTGATGGCAAAATGCATCACTCACAGTTGACTAATTCCTGGGAATTTAATAGAGCTCTTTTTAAAGCTGCAGACTGGAGTTATTGTAGAGAAGTAGCCAGAGTTTGAATAAACCATGAGTCCCCTCATATGCAGAACAGTTTAGAGTTAGAATTCATTCACTTTATATATATTTCTGTTTTGTAACCAAGCAGTCTTCTTATCCCTACAGCTTGATGATATGGCATTCTTATGTAAAAGTAAGGCTAGTTGACCACAGGGCAGCTTAGTCCTTAGTAAGCTTATATAAACTTATATAAATATTGTAAACTGGCTGCAATCATGTATACATGTGTGCTTGGGAGTAAACCTCAATGAACTGAAACTTCACTTTTTGATAAGGATTGAGCAGTTATATATGCAAAGGCACCTGTTTTAATAGCATGTTAATAGCTATTAAATTAAATAGCTATTAGAGTATGACCCATTCACTGTTAAACTTTGTTCCATGTACTATCCTAGCCTGCATACAGCTTATTGTATATTTATTTTGAATGCCTATAACACTACGTATTCATAGTGCATTCAACACTAGCAAGCCCATAAGGAGCAAGTGAGATCTGGGTAGTTGGGAGACAGCTTATTGTGCCTTTGAGCAAAGCATCATTGGAACAATTGGTTGTACCCTTTCTGACTACTATTTTGCCCCAGAGCAGGGATAACCAGTGTGGTGTCATCCAGAAGTTGTTTGGACCACAACTCACATCAGCCTCAGGCAGCATAGGCAATGGTCAGAAATGATGGGAGTTGGAAATCCAGGAACATCTGAAGGGCACCATGTTGACTACCCCTGCCTCAAGGTGTCCTTGCAAAGGGAGAAGGTTGGAGGAAGCTAGCAGAGTATATGTAGTGAGGTCATGTTTGGGTAGGGATCCTTTGCAAATCAATTAATGCAAAAACTTTCATAACTAGAATAGTTTATTCTTCTAGGGGCTTAGTGTTATCACTTCCTAAGACTGACAAGAAAAAATTGTTTAGCACCGGCATTGTTAGTGTAATGTGAAATAGTTACATTGAGTCTAAGTGTGTTACTTCTAGAGAATGCTGGCAACCAGCAGAGATACGCAGCCTCCCAAATTTAAGCTTTTAAAAGCTAATGTTCAAAACAAAGATACTTGCTTATTCTTTAACACAATTTCTTTTTGAATAAGCACTGTCGATCGACAGAAAACAATTGCATCAAGATGAGAGAGGGAGAGTAGATGACATTCTGACATTTCACAGGAAAGTGCTTAAGAAAAACAACTATAACGGGGAATATTATTAACATCTACTTCCCTTTTGAATAAAAGACATCAGATATTGTAATGAATTAAAATGATACAAATATGAACTGTCATGGGGCTACTGAAATAAAAGGTAATGTATCTGGCACTAAGAGTACTTATAAGCAACAAGAGGGCTCTAAGAGTACAGTTGTACCTCTGCTTATGTATCCCTCTGGATACGTAATCTTCGGGATGTGAACGCAGCAAACCCAGAAGTATTTTTCTGGGTTTCTCCACATGCGCAGAAGTGGTCCTCTGGTTGCAAATTCCTCAAGATGCAGCTGGACCTCTGGAACAGATACCGTTTGCAACCAGAGGTACCACTGTAACTTAAAAATTGGGACCTGTGGTAAGTTTTTGGTTGTTGAACACTTCTTCCTTAGTATTGGACATCTAATTCTCATGCTTCCATCAGCACCCTTTCTCATCAGAGGGAAAAACAAGAGACTGCAAGGTCAGTTAGCTCAGCCAGCACCAATTGCTGTTTGACTCCTTCCACCTCAGAACTTTCTCCCTTGGTGGCCATTGAGTCTGGTCATTACAACAATTACATGACACTCTGTGCCTGGTTTTCATTCCCTTTTCCATTTGTAACAAGTATATTGGATTGTATACCATTTTTTGAATGCGTTGGCAGAAAGGTGGTATCTAAACAGTTGCCTTGACAAAATAGCACGACAGAACAGGCTGAGTCATAGAGTACATCCATGCTTTTGTTTTATGTTGCTGAAAAATGCAACCTCTGTTGCTTGCTTTGTTCACATTGAGCTGAATGGAGCAGAGCTAATAAATAGGCACGTGCTGCCACATTATGACAATGTATTGAGGCATGTATTGTAATCAACACCTATTTTACATGAAGTGAGACAATCTTTACAAAAATGTGGTCTCTGAACTTACTGTAGTGAGTTTTTTTTTTAATGACTTGCCCATCAGAGTTTCAGTTATAGACACACTTCAGTGGGAGATAGGAAGCATGTAAATGTGCTCAAGATTGATGTCTAGTGCTGTGTTATCACCCACTGTGTCCTGCCTGAGGGACTCTCAATGCAGATGGTTCTTCAGGTATAGGGCATGGAAGATGTCTCAGTGGGAATTTCTCACAGTTTGGGATCAGATCTGGTAGTGGGCCCTGCCTAGGTTAGATAGCTTCATTGTGACCATGATGGGAGTTAGGTAGAAGGAAGACCCTAGGAACTGGGCTGGGATGGTATTTGACTGTATACTTATTTAATATCAGAAGGGTTTGAGTGAAAGGTGGGGGTCCAAGTGATGATATGGCATCTTCCATTAGTTTGGGAGTGGAAATGAGTCTTATGAACGCAGAGGCTGATACAGACCCAACTGCTTTCTTTAGTCACTCACCTGGAAGAGAGGATCTCACATCTTTCCAGCCATAGTTTAGGTTTCCAGGGCTGCTAAGGACACAGCACTGGGATACCCTCTCTCTGGCTGACATAAAAATAATAAATTGAAATGGCATACATGTGCCATACACCTGGATTTTCCCAGACATTACTGGGATTTCAAATGCGGAATTGACATTGAAAGGTCCAATAATATTGTAATACTGTGGTTTGTAGGGGGAAAAAAAAAAGTTCAACAACTTTCGGAGTAGGCAAAATGCCCACAACCAGCTGATGGTCAGCTTTGATACACAGTGATTCCTGATCAGTGCTACTGATACATTTCTGGGGCAGAGCATAGAAAGACATTCTGTGAGTGACAGTGGTCCATAGGACTATCCCTAGTTCTCTTCATTGTTGCATTTTGTTGTTGTTGCTCTCCAGTGACTAGTATTCAGTGAACCTATCTTCTTTTCTGATAAATCTTCCTTTTGCTCTTATGCAGAGGGTTTATGATTTGACCTGTTCAGTATGGTGCCTGGTACATTGTTGGTTATGAATAAAAAGCTGAATAGTAGCAAAAGAGGTAGGTAGCAGAAAATTGCTAGCAATAGATGGTAATATATGAAACTTCTGGGTTTTGAATCTGGAGCTCAGATTACCATAAGGTTCTGTTGCAATGCAGCGGTGGGTGTGCAGTGAATCTTGGTGTTTGAACTAAGATAATTCACATGGCTTGGGTTTTTAAATACCCTTTCTCACATGACTTCTTTTTATTCCTTTAGGTATATCTGGGAAAAGCCAGCTTCTCTTTGCACTGGTGTTCACCACTCGTTACCTGGATCTCTTCACTTCATTCATTTCTTTTTATAACACTTCTATGAAGGTATGATACATTCAATATGCAAGAGGGGCTACTGAATTTTCTTCACATACCTCTTAATGAATTCGCCTCCATGGTAATTTCGAGTAAAGGCTGAAAGAAAATTCAAATGTGCTTCTCCCTGTTCATGTTAAAGTTAACGTGAGTCTGCTGATTAAAAAAACAACAACCACTGTGTTGCAGCCGTAGGGAAGAAGCAGGTTTGCAAATGCCACAATAAATTACCTTTGTATTGCCAGTCATCTGCAGTGTCTTGAGTCATACGAGTTTCACTCCTAGATGACAGCTTTCTCTGTTTTACACATGGATAAACTGTTTTGCCTGAAAGGGTTGAAGTCAGCTCTTGAGGCAGTTTGCTGCATTGCCTCATGGTCACAACTTAGTTTGTCCTCCAATAGCTTGATCAGGTTCCCCCAGTTTTATTATCACTATGACTATGTTCTTTAAAATTCCTACAAAGTATCTGACCAGCAACAAAGCCAGGGACTATTTTGTGTCCCTGGAGTATGCCCGACTCTGGGGCTGATGCAGCCCTTAGGTGGGGTGAGGCTGCAGCCTCAGGCAGTGGGAGCCCCCACGGCAGTGCCCCTACAGATGCCTCACCTACCCCACCACAACCAGCACTGGTGCTGGTTTTGGGCAAGATCAAAATGGTGTGAGATCTTGCAGAGCATGCAAGATCTCACCCAGTATTGGCGTGGAGGTGGTGAGGCAGGCAGTGCAAGGTGGCAGCGACAGGGGAGAGTGGCACTTCACATTTTGCCTTAAGTGGCGAAATGGGATATGCCACCCCTGTCTGACTCTTCACCTTCTGAGGACTCTGTGCCTTACTTGAGGGGTTTCTTAGTTTTGGAGCAGAAGAACCAGGTGTGTATATATGTGATCATCCCAGTGCCTTTGGACTTTGGAAAAAGAAAAGGTTCATGAAATGTATATGGTCCTCAGACAGAGTGCCTTGCTAATTAGTATCTATTTGCTTTGCAAAACTGGCTTTAGGTTTCTTTTCAAGAAATGAAAGAAGACTAAAGGTGATGGGGATGACAGTCAAGTTAGAGGGGAGTGGGAACGGTGTTCGGAACAGCAGTAGAACTCTGCCTTGTGTCTCCTGGAAGCACTCCTTATTGGCCCCCCCCCCCCCGGTTATACTTTTAAAATGGAAACTGAAATTCTTAAGATGGTAAAATCTGTGTTGTAGTAGGGATGTCTTGAATGTATGGCAACGTGCTCAAATGGACCTGCCTTAATTGGATGCACATGACCTTTTTACAGCTCTCTTAGTCAACTTCCATAAGTTCAGTACACCAGCTGCTCCACAAGCAGGCATTCAGCAATCCTGACTTGGAAGCTTTGCTGGGAGAGCGTGGTGGAGAAAGCCAACCTTGAGCAAAACCCACTTTCAAGGCTGGGTTTCTGGTGGACTTCCATTTTGATATTAATGTGAATGTTTGCTTATGTAATTCTGACTACAAATACATGAAGGGGATGAGTATTGGTTGGGCTCGAGGATGAGTCTGGCGTACTTGTGCTGATATATATGCTCTCTCAAGCAGCTGAATTTTTATTGGATTCCAATGTATGCTGGTTGTGTTATGAAATATTTATATGAATTGTGAGCTAAGTAAAATGACTTGGTGTAAAGAGTTACACCTGTAATACAAAAAGATAAAAAAGCAGGTCCAATGAGGGGTATGGAAGCACTTGGTGCTGCAGAACCACTGGTGCTAAACAGATGTGTAGATCTGATTTGTCCCCTGGTTTTGGGATCACCCCATATGAAAGGATGATAGAATAAAAAAGTGATTAGAAGCTTGTCTCAAACTGTCATTGAATGCTTGTTGCTACTAATGAGGAGTGCTTATCTGTACTTAATTCATTTTCCTTAGAACTGTCAAAAATTCCCTGTCTAGTCAGGGAAACACAATGGTCATAATTGCATCTTGTTCACACAGCTTTCTTCATGTCTGTGAGCCCTAGAATAAGGGCTGATCCTCTAACTGATTCTAGTTTTAATTTGGTCTACCAGAAAACTGTTTGCCCAGCTTTTTTTCTATTCATGATGTGCAAAGAATCCACAAATCCTTCAACTTTAATTACTTTGAAGTAAATGATACTGAAATGTTTATGGAGCCGTGCTTAGTCACAACCAGACTATTTTCGAATGTTCGTTCAAATCTCTTGCTATTAGCCAGTTGTGTAGTCTGTAAAGACAAAAATATGAACCTGCCATTTTACTGATGAAAGGTTGGCTTCAAACTTAGAATTGTTAGAGTAGACCCATCAATGGGACAAGCTTGTCATGACTAACATAAGCTCCATTGATTCCCGTGTGTCTACTCCAAGCATGACTAAGTCTGGATCCAACCCCAAATAATTATCCTCTTTTGATTCTTTGGCGGAGTAGAACCACCATAATGACAGGAGAAGGTAAAGAAGATCCAATGTCTACCCTACTTATGATGGGGATGCAGCTTGAAATCCTGGGAGGCTATGGAATTGGCAGTGCCATCTTTTATATAGCCTGCCCTTTTCTCATCTGTGGCCCCAGGGACAGGGGGAGTGACACCCAGATATCTGTGTGTGCTTTGCTTGCTTATGCAAGTGTATGTGCAAATGCCAAAAGGAGGCACAAGAGAATTAGCAAGGAACAACCTTGGCAACCCCAGGAGGTTCAGTTTGCTTCCTTGTTTGTAGCTTTTGCTGTAGTCTGAAGTCTCTTTTATCCAAGTGTTTGCAAGTAACCAAATTGATCAGGCCCTGATGCACTGTTACTGTTGCTTGAAATTCTGCTATATGTTCTGTAGCAATTTTAATGTTTGGATTTGCGTTCTTTTATTATTATAATTCATTGTATTTTTGTATGAAGCTATTGCGTGCCATCCTACAATCATTTCAATGAAAGGCAGCTAGCAAATCCAGTGAAGAAATTGGTTTAACCTAAGGGTGGGATCTTGTGGCCCTCTAAATGTTGTGGACTCCCACTCCCATCAGGCCCACTAAACATCAAATTGACTACAGAACCCCATTGCCTGAGCAGGCCCGTCACCTGTAAAATTAACCAGCATCTCTTAATTTTCTTCTAGTCGGACTGCTTTGAATTTATGTCTTTTCCCCCCAAGTGTAACTTTATCCAAACCATGTTTCTTTTTTATCTTAATAATCATAACCAGTTATTATTGGTGAGTTTTCTCCAGGCTAGCCCTGGCTTTTGCACTTTCCAGATGTTATTGTTGTTGGCATCCTGGCCACTGCTTTCTAGGGATTTTTCTGTGACTCATTGGCTACTTGAATACCACCTCTGGGATGGTGACTCATGCTGTCCTTTCTGTGTGCTGCAGTGCATGGAAACTAGGTTCCGCTTGTTGAAGTGTTCTAAGTATTAGTTCCCTGAGAATATGCTTACAGATGGTGAATGGAGAACCTTGAACATTTTCGCCTGGGGTTGCTGTGGCCTAGTTAGTTAGGCAGTGACCTGGATTCCACATCTGACACAATTTTGTGTGACCTTCAGCAAGTCATTTAATTTTTCTTAGCCTCAGCCTTCTCCACTTGATAATGAAGTCTGTGTACAGTATTTTTATCATGAACGTAATGAAGCCCAGTTTCCTCAAGGTAACCTCTTCTGGATGAAGCCCTGAAAACAGAAGCTGGGAGCTGCCCCTTTAACTGTAGGCTCATTAACTACGTTGGATGCCTCTTGTGTTAACAAACCCACTACCAATGAAGTACCGTATTTTTCGCCCTATAGGACACACTTTTTCCCCTCCAAAAATGAAGGGGAAATGTGTGTGCGTCCTATGGGGCGAATGCAGGCTTTCGCTGAAGCCTGGAGAGCGAGAGGGGTCGGTGCACACCGACCCCTCTGGCTCTCCAGGCTTCAGGAAGCTATCCGCAAGCCTGCGGAGCCTGGCGGGAATCCATCCTGCTTGCTGTCATGGCTTCTTTGCTCTTTGGGGCTCGGGGGGGAAATAATTTTTTTTCTTTATTCCCCCCCCCCCCCAAAAAAAAATTAGTGCGCCCTATGGGCCCGTGCGCCCTATAGGGCGAAAAATACGGTACTCTTCAAATATACTAAAGCAGAATATGTGTATAATTCAGATAGTGATCTGAACCCACTTCCAATCTAATCTATGCATGTCACCTGGAAGAACCAGGAGCTGCAGGCTGCCTAGCTGAAGTGGTGCCTGTCCCTGAGAGACCATGACATCTGCTGCTGCCTGGCCCTGGTTGCCAGGCCATTATTTCAGATTGGTTGCTAATCTCCTCAGTAGTCATAAAGAGAGCAGCATCAGTTAAAATATTCACTACAGTGGTGTAATGAAACTCCTGAGAGTGGACACTTTATACCAGGGGTCAGCAAACTTTTTCAGCAGGGGGCCGGTCCACTGTTCCTCAGATCTTGTGGGGGGCCGGACTATATTTATTTTGGGGGGGGGATGAACGAATTCCTATGCCCCACAAATAACTCAGAGATACATTTTAAATAAAAGCACACATTCTACTCATATAAAAACACGCTGATTCCCAGACCGTCCGCAGGCCAGATTTAGAAGGCGATTAGGCCGGATCTGGCCCCCGGGCCTTAGTTTGCCTACCCATGCTTTATACCAACGGTTCCTAAAATTTCCCCTCTCATGGACCACTTGAAAATCCCAAGGGTCTGACTTGGCAGACCACAATGCTTTTTTGGGGTGGGGCTGCTGTAGCTATTATAATGTGCTGTGCAGATGTTGTATGGTTTTAAATTTATTTTTAATCCATTTATTTAGAGTATTTGTACCCCAGGCTTTAGCCGAAAAGACTCTCAGAGTGCTTGACATACAATCAATTAAAACAAGGCATTTCCTGCCCTGTCAGCTTACAATCTAAAGAACAAGGGGAAAGGGACAGGGAGTAAAGAGGAAAAGGGCAAACTCAAGCACCAATTCTTAAATGGTAGTTCTTCTAATGGCCAGCTAGCACAAAAACATCTCAGGAGCAGGAAGCAGGAGATGGAATCCAGGCATAGGCAAACTCGGCCCTCCAGATGTTTTGGGACTGCAACTCCCATGATCCTTAGCTAACAGGACCAGTGGTCAGGGATGATGGGAGTTGTAGTCCCAAAAAATCTGGAGGGCCGAGTTTGCCTATGCCTGGAATAGGCACTGCTTCCTGTTGCTCCCAGTAAGTAGAAAGGTTACAAACTGCAATACAATAAAATGTGATATAAGAAATAAAAGTTGCAATAAAAATCAATATGAATATTTAATACAATAGATGTGCCACCGTACATCCACAACAACTCCACAGATATATCACAGATCAATCTGAATGAATCACTGGTGGCCCACAGACCACAGCTTTAAATTTTAAAGTAACAGGCATTTATAAACTCCACGTGGCAATCACTATTTTAGGGTAAAATGTTTCTAAGAAGTGGTTCTTGCTTCAGAACTGTCACTTTTACTCATATGCAGATTTAATAAATGATTGATTTCCTCAGGCGATGACCATAACGTTTTAACTTTCCAGACTTTCCATGTTGGTGACACACTTTTTAGACGTGCATCATTTCATGACATAGTCATTCAGTTTTAGTTAGTAAACGAACCCCTTTCCAGCCCCAGGAGGAACACAGGGATCGTTCGCACAACATACCTACATACTGCAGCCAACACACCAACATATCACGACACACAGTTTGGAATGCCCTGTATTATTATTGTTTCTTTATCAATGACTGATTTTGGACCCTATAGAAAATTGCAGAAAGATTGTATGGGAAAAGCCACTGCAGTAAAGCGAGCACATGTTGCAAGTTTACTGTAGTTGCACCTTTTCTCACACAAATGCTCCAGCTGCAGTAAGTAGGGGGGCAGAATCAATGAGATTTTACAACTTAAGCATCTATAGTTGAAGCTGCAGCATTAGAATTGACAAGATTTATGTTGCTTTCAAGCCATTAAAACTTGAGGCAAAGATCCCACTTTCCTTAAACTTCTGAAGGAACCCAAATCAATCAGTTGGTAGGTATGGGATGGGGTGGGAACTGTACTTCCTTATGTTCCAGGTAACCGTTTTCTATGTTAAAAAAGAGCCGGTCCCCAGAAAATGAATAATAGCTTTCCTGTTGTAGATGGTACAATATGTTGATGAATGTAACTGAGCAAATGGGAGCAGGAAGGGGGACCATGCTTCAATGGTCAACATTGTTCCTTGTTGTATGTATAAAATGCTTTTTATGGAGGAAACAGACTAAAAGCCTGATAACTCATCTGGGTCTTTTCCTTTCAGCTTATCTACGTTGCCTGCTCGTATGCCACAGTCTACCTGATCTACATGAAATTTAAGGCTACCTATGATGGAAACCACGATACATTCAGAGTGGAGTTCCTTGTGGTTCCAGTTGGTGGGCTGTCTTTTCTTGTCAATCATGACTTCTCTCCCCTGGAGGTTAGTTTATTCATAAAGTGCTGGCTTCTGAAACAATGTAAAGAGGACTTGGGTAACTCTGAAATAAAGCAGAACACTTTGTTCTTTATGCTGCATCGTAAGCTTGATGTTTCACTCAAAGCTGCACAGTTTGTTTGATATAGTATTTGTGCGTGGTCCAGTGACTTAAAAGAGCTGGCGCTAGTTGTTTGGCTGGCTTAGATTTTGCTTTGGTGGGCTGCTCCCATATAGTGCTGAAAAATCCCAACCAGGTTTAAAAACAAAATTCTTTAGGAATTTTGAAATCAACTTCTCCTATAACCTTGCTTGTAAAATGTCATTATCAAAATCTGTGTGTGAATTCGGTGCAAATTGCTTATCTGGATTTAGGCAAGGATTTTTGTTTAATGAGTCTGTGGGCTCCAAAATTATTCACGTGAAAGCTCATTGGCACCTCTGTGCTGGTAGAATTAGGTTTAGTACACCACAGATAGCTCAGTGGGCAGGTACATGAAGAATCTGGGATAGTTCAGTCGGTGGAGCACAAAACTCTTAATTTCAGAACTGAAGGTCCGAGTCCCATGTTGGGCAAAAAGATTCTTCCATTGCAGGGGGTGGACTAGAATGACCCTCATGGTTCCTTCCAACTCAGGAGAGCCTGGTTGATTTCAGCCAACCGTAGTGGAGAGCAGATGTATAGGAACATGCTAAAATTCAAGCCCAGTTTGATCTTCAGGCACAAATGGGTGTTAATCCTGAGTTAATCCAGGAGAAGGTGGCTCCACTATCGCTTCTGCAATCTTAAACCAAAGCAATACAGGGATTGGAGTTAGAAGTATATCCAGTGGTCCCAGTTCATACCATTGTGTGTTGGTGGTCTTTCTTTGTATCTGAGGAACAACGCAGTGACCATAATCCTAACTATTTAAACGTAATTAGTTACTCAGATATTTGTGGTGTGTTCAGTGCACTAAACAAAAACCTTGAAAAATTGGTCTGGCTCTTATGACCTTCACTTCATGTAATTTAAGTTCCTCAAATAGAAGTTGAGAAGTCTTTGGTGCCATCTGGGTAATTTAAGGAGAACTACAATTATGTAAAGGGTGTGTTAAAAAGTAGGGAAAATGGAAAATATAGGCAACATGTATACATCTTATATTTTAGCTGATCCATGAATTGCACAGGAAAACTTTCATGTATCAGTACTGCCCACCTTATTTCCTACTACATTTTTATTCTGCTTTCCTGTAGACGAAAGCCTCAGCCCCATATTCTTTTCATTCATTTGTTTTCAAAAGAAGAAAACAAACACACCAAATGGGCGTACTGTTGCTAAACAAAAAAACACAGTATAAAGATAATTGCAAAGCATTATTTCATAGTTGATTGCTTTTAAATATGTCCATCAAATTGTAGGATGTTTTGAGCATTTATTTTAGCTGCAAGGTGAAATAATATACTTCTAATAAAAGTATCCCTACATACTATTTCAGGATAGTACACTTAAAACATGGACAAAATTCCATAGAGGTATTGCTTTGGTTTTTACTATTTCAAGCCACTACTAATTTCCCCCCTGTATATAAGTCACTGCGCTATCATATTACATACCAGACTTTCCTGCACCTGCCATCAGTTTATAGAAGTTTTAGATTCTTCTTGTTTACCTATGAATATCCATTATTTTGCTAAGAAGCTACTCTCCAGGGCAATATGATTCAGTCTTTTCCCAAATATGTTTAAAAATTACGTGTGTGGGGTTTGCAGGTGAGAACTCGTTATTACCAAAGTTATTCCCATCATCTCTCTCAAAATTCTTAAATTTAAAATTTAAAGTAAGTCCATTGTTTTTAGGTTTGAGGTATCTCAATTCTGGGTTGAGCTTTTAAGGTTTTTGTGTAGGGCAAAATTGTCAATTTATTGAAATTTCAACCCCTCATAACTCACAAATGGGATGAGATAAAAAATTAAAATTTTAGATTTAAACTTAGTTTTGATCATTCAACAAGTGCACAGAATATTAAGATAATTGGATGGCAATTGGGTGGTAAAAAAGTTGGATCACTTGATATGGATTGACCCATACTAGACGTGGAAGCTGCCAAGTGATGGTATCACTTTTACATTTTTGTCTTGCTCTTTCAGATCTTGTGGACCTTCTCCATCTACTTGGAGTCCGTTGCTATTCTCCCCCAACTTTTTATGATCAGTAAAACTGGGGAGGCAGAAACCATCACTACTCACTATCTTTTCTTCTTGGGCTTGTACCGTGCCTTGTACCTTATCAACTGGATTTGGCGCTACTACTTTGAGGGATTCTTTGACCTTATAGCTGTCGTTGCTGGTGTGGTCCAGACTATTCTGTACTGTGACTTCTTCTATTTGTATGTTACAAAAGGTAAGGAGTGGGCCTTCCTGTTCTGTAGGCCTAAAGATTTTATGTATTATAGATCCCTTGCACATGCTTTCTGCAGTACAGTGGTACCTTGGGTTACATATGCTTCAGATTGCATACGCTTCAGGTTACAGACTCCGCTAACCCAGAAATAGTACCTTGGGTTAAGAACTTTGCTTCAGGATGAGAACAGAAATTGTGCTCCAGCGGTGCAGCGGGAGGCCCCGTTAGCTAAAGTGGTGCTTCAGGTTAAGAACAGTTTCAGGTTAAGAATGGACCTCCGGAACTTAACCCAAGGTATCACTGTATATTAATGCTGTGTATAATATTGTAGCTCTGTCACTCTTCCAAATAAGCACAGCTCTTCAGTACTTTGGAGGTTGTGGGTGTGCTCTGGGGTTTCCCACTGTTGCGTAACACTAGAGTCAAATGCAGCCAAGATCTGAGTATATTTATAACAAAGCATTATCTGCGAAACAACATGAGAATGGATTGAAATGTGGTTTTTGGTCCTGGTTTGCAGGGCAAGCAAAAGCCATAGTTAGGCACAAGTGACGTGCAAACACAGTGGCTGAGTGGCAAGCTGAGCTTTGCTGCAAACCAGAAAGGGTGGAATTGTTACACACAAGGGGAGAGTAAGTGAACCCAGTGGTCCTTCAAAGCTCAGTCCTGTATGAATGTGGCGCAGTTCATCCAGTATTGTCATCTCTTCCTTATCTTGCCCCTGGCTCAGCAGTCTGCATTACCAGCCCAATATAAGCAAAGCAAATGTATTTTAAGTTTGCTTTGGAATTCTTCTACAGTGGTACCTCCGGTTACGAACTTAATTCATTCCAGAGGTAAATTCTTAAGCCGAAACCACTTGTAATATGAGGCGTGCTTTCACTAATGGCGCCTCCCACTGCTGCGCGACATCCGCTTGCATCCCAGGGCAAAGTTCGCAACTGGGAGCATCTACTTCTGGGTTAGCGGAGCTCGTAACCCAAAGCATTTGCAAGGAGGACAGTACATAACACGGGGTTCTACTGTACTGTATTGAATATCAGAGTTTAAACATTATAAAATATCAGAGGTAGCACCTCTTCCCATATAGGCCTGCCACAGTGTTGAGATTTGCAGGGAAGGTCTTCTTTGTGGATCTGCTGCCATATGTAGTTTGTTAGGCAGCAGTGCATGAGAAAGCCTTTTCAGTGGTGGCCCCCGACATGCCCTCCGAGGTCTGTTTCGCCTTGTCACCTTTTTGCATAGGTCTTTGGGTTGCACATTGTGACATGGTTTAATTGTATTGAGCTGTATATAACCAGCTTTGGGATTGCATGGTGAAATGCAGGCTACAAATGCCTATAAAATAATAAAAGGCTAGAGATTAATTTTCACAAATTCTACTAATATTAAAAGTCACTGTTTCTCACCATATCTCCCCCTTTACCTTTTTGTCTCCTGGGGGTAGCAAGCTTCCTTTTTTGTTTATTTCGTTAAATATTTATAAATTGCATAAAAATGCAAGGTGGAATACATCAAAGAAGACGGTACAGTGGTACCTCGGTTTAAGAACAATTTGGTTTACAAACTCCGCAAAACTGGAAAGAGTGTCTTGGTTTGAGAACTTTACCTCGGTCTAAGAACGGAATCCGAACGGTGGAAGGGCACCGGTGGTGGGAGACCTCATTAGGGAAAACGCGCCTCGGTTTGAGAACTTAAGAACGTACTTCCGGAATGAATTAAGTTCATAAACTGAGGTACCACTGTATATGCTTTGTTCATATTATTCCATAAAACCCTCTGAATTTGTATCCAAGTGCATCATACTTTGAATAGACCTCTTTACTTCAGTGGGGCTTCTCTGAATATGACTTACTTGGGTGCAACCCAGTGTATCTTGGTGATGCATGACAGAGTAACATTAGTTTTTTGGTGATTGATAATTAGATGCATGCATACATTTAACAATGCCTTGTTTTGTCTTTTTTTTAGTACTCAAGGGAAAGAAGCTCAGTTTGCCAGCGTAAGTGCCAAAACTAACCGCCAGCATCTGCCATCCTGGATGCTTAGACAGAACAATCCTTACCACAAGCGAAAGGTGAAGATGCTTGAAACAGACAGTCTCCCACGTCTCTTGCAAGAATCATTGGTGGGCTGTATAGGACCAGAGAACAACCAGCTGACTTCTGTTTGATGCATCTTGCCTTTATCTTTTTTTATTACTATGTATAAAGATTTTTTACATAAAGAAACTTAATACTGTGTGAATTTAATTCAGTGTGTAGTTTCAATTGGAATAGTTCCAAAAGTGAGGTTTTGTGGGGTTGTTTATGACCAGGAATAAGTGCAAACACTTCTTATTTTCAAATGATTCTTTTTGAATTACTGACTTGTTTCGGTGCACACAGGTGTGTGCTGACTGATGGATGGTAACCGTTCTTCTCTCTTGATTTCAAATTTCATCCCACTGTATTTATTTACCCCCTAAAAAGTTGAACATAGTGTGTCAACTGAAATCAAACTACAAATGACAAAATTCTCACGGTAGGATGTCACCATTTCATGAATGTCCTTAGTTATAATTACTCCATTTTAAAATAAGAATCATTCTCCTATAGTGTCTGCCAGTGCATATTGTCTGATACCTCTCTTAACCTTCTGAATACATCAGCTTGAGAGTATTTGGTGCCAATGCAGGTTTTTTAATATAGATTTCTTTGCTTTTGTGGTTTAGCAGCAGACAATTTTTATTTCATTTTTTCATTCAGGATACAATGGTTCCTCATTTTTGAGTGCATAAAGTTCTACTTTCATTCACAGCAGCCTTAGTGTTGCAGCTGTAAGGATGAACCTGTGATAGTTGTCCAATTGAAGTAATCTTTAGGTGGCAATTTTTAACTGTCTACAACTTTTTTTAATACAAATACTTTTACAAGTAATGTCCATGTTCAGCTTTCAAGCAGTTCTAGATGTACCAGTTTTGGACAATGAGTGTGATTTTTTATAAACTTATTCCTGAATCAGCAGCACCAAGTACTATACTTCATCAACTTTACATGATTCCCTTTTTTACTGAGCTGTTGCATGACTTATCCTGTGTTACCATCCTAAATAAACATTTTATGAAGTGGTATACATTGTGGTGGTGTTCTGGAACTAAGTCTCTACAACTTTTCTTTAAGATTGGTTGTAGCAATGTAATTCTTTAAAAATAATTTGATTGTGCTGACTTATAAAAACAAAAGAGCTTTATCTGCAGATTAGGCATGGCTTCTAAAGACACAAATTCCCTCAAATCTTGACAGTTACGAGTATTTCACTGCATTAGTAAGAGCCACAAAAGATAAATTAGTGTAATAAAGGTGTGAACATAACATATTTAACTGGCACTTTGAAGACTGAAAAAAGTAATTCCTGAGAAATATATCATACAAGCCATTTCATCTACATTGTTAATTACCAGCCTATTTAAATATGTACATGATTACCTGTAATCACCAGTTTTTAAAGCACAGAATTCCCTAATAAATGAGACATTTGGATTTGGGCGTAGTTAGCCAAATGGGGTTTCCTACCTACTCAGGTGCTGGAGAAGTCTGAACAAACTGTTGAGACTTATTTCTCTCTTCCCTCCCCAACTTTGCTCATTAATTCTTTCCCCAATACTTCTCCAAAATGGGGAAGGCAATTATTGGAAGTGGTTAAAGATTGGGGGCAAATGCTGCAAAGACGGTCATCCAGAAACGTGAAAGCTTCAATCATACCTGGAAACTAATCTGGAAAAATGCAGTGCCCAAGTCTCAAACCTCACTCATGTATATGTCTAATTTCTGTTACAAATATATTTTCTCACTACACTGTTGTGTTGCATTTATTAAATGTATGGTTTGGGTAGAAACTTCTGTCAAAAGACTGGAGTGCTGGATAGAGTGAAGAAGCAGCAAAATGAAATTGCAGCCTTGCAGATACACTGGGTAACTTATGACAGCACAAACTGTCTCAAAAGCCTGCTCCATTGAAAGTGACAGATTATATGTGTATATGTTGTGGGTTCCGTTATGTACTGTATTTTCACAAGCACACTCTGCCTTGAGGGCTGGCTGCTGAACAAAACTTATTTGTATTTAAGTGCACTCCTTTCTGCATTTACGGGACATGGTTAAACAGCTGTCAAGCATGCCAATAGCAAAACACCTGTTAGAGGGCTGAATTTTGAGGCTATTTGGACATAACCAAGTTAGTGACTGAAATATTGGGGGGGGGGGGAGGTAAATGCCCACGTTCCACACCCTGACTTTCCCACAACAACTCTGCTTCCTGTAATGCAATCATGCTAGGTCGCCACCCAGTGTGATTATTTCGAAATAACTACGATCTGTTAACAGGAAGGTCTGTCTGTCTGTCTATCTATCTATCTATCTACAGTGGTACCTCGGGTTACATACGCTTCAGGTTACAGACTCCGCTAACCCAGAAATAGTGCTTCAAGTTAAGAACTTTGCTTCAGGATGAGAACAGAAATTGTGCTTTGGCGGTGCAGCGGCAGCAGGAGGCCCCATTAGCTAAAGTGGTGCTTCAGGTTAAGAACAGTTTCAGGTTAAGTACTTAACCCGAGGTACCACTGTATCTTTATTTTCTATACCGCCCTATACCCGAAGGTCTCAGGATGGTTCACATAAAATATCAAATACATAAAATCAAAACCAAACAAACATCCCAATTAAAAAAACACCCAAAGGGCCAACATTTTTAAAGAGGGTATAGGATGTAGATCAAGCCAGGCTGAAAAGGAACCTTTTTGCCTGTCACCTAAAGGTGTGTTAAATTTTCACCCTGTTGACAGTTGAGTGCAAGTCCCATTGAACTGACTTGAGTTAACATACATGGGGCTTGAGTTATAGGTCAAGTGTGCAATCTTGTTCTCCACGCGGATGAACCAAGGCGCTAGTCCTCGTGGAGTTCTCAAAGCAGTATCTGAGAGGCAGTATTGGATCGAAGTTTCCGCCAGGAGCCGCAGCAAAACAGCTCAACGGGCCTTTTCCCCCATTCCTTGCCAGGCGCTTCTCCTTGCAGCTACGTCCCCTGGTACTACGCAAGCGTCTAAATAAGGCAGGGCGTACAGACAAAGAGTTGCGCTCTCCACGGTTCCCTGGTAAAACATCTGGTTCCCATTTGCAGCTGGCAGTCTTCTCCATGGGCGGGGCACAAACAGCAGAAATGCAAAAGAATTCATTCAAAGACTATAAGCAGGCAATCGGTTCTTTTTCACGACAACGCTTTGCAGTTGTTAATTTACGGTGAAAGGCATGCCTACTCCAAAGTGAATCTTACTGATTTCAATGAGACTTAGTCCCAGAAAAGCGTGACTAGGACTGCAGCATGAGAGGGGTCGGGGAGACGGAAAGCGAGACGTCCCAGAGAAAAGCCATCCCCTCTCAAAACTTTTTGCTACATTTTTGGAGTGGCGTGTGATTGCATTTTTTTGCGAAGCAACGCATCCTAGGGGGGCCTCAGTCTAACCCTAACCTGCCTCTTTTTTCAATTTTTTAAATTAATTTTCCAAAAAATTTAAAGACAAACAAACATACATCCTAATTGTAATTGAACCAATCTTAATAACATTGTTAAGTGACTTCCTCAAATCCCCCTGGTTGAATTCATTGTATATCATTTTAACAGTTTTCCAAAATCATTTTTTTTTCAAAAAAAAAAATTTAATCACTTAACATCTTTCATTCTTTCTAATTTAGCTTTAAACATCTTAAATCCTATCCTTATGTATCCTAAGCTTATCTGGTATTTGCATGCTTTTCCAATTAAGTTATCTTAACATATTTAGCTAAGTAGTCTTTAAATTTCATCCATTCCTCCTGGTACTCCTCCTCCTGGTCGGGGACTTTGCCAGTCAGATCGGCTAGCTCCTAAAAATCCATCATCTTCATTTTCATCTGCCAATCTTTCACTGTTGGTACTTCTTGTGCAGTGGCGTAGCGTGAGTTGTCAGCACCTGGGGCAAGGCAAGTAATTTGCGCCCCCTAACCTGTGGATTTTAGAGAGCGAGCTGCGAGTGCGCCCCCCCAGATGTTGCGCCTGGTGCGGCCGGCCCCCCGCACCCCCCACGCTACGCCTCTGTTCTTGTGTTTTCCGATTCTTCGCTAACAAAATTCTTGCTGCAGCTGTGGCATACAAAAACAATTTAACATCTTTTTCTAACCTGCCTCTTTTTAATCAGCCTTTTCCAACTTTCCGCCCTCCAGATGTTTCGGGGGGGGCATCCGCTCAAGAGTCGTCTAAAACATCAGGTTGGAGAAACCTGTCCTTAAAAGTCGGCATAAATTCCTGGGCAAATATATTCATCCGGTGCATGGAGGCGTCTAATCAGAACCGGTGTGCTCGCATGGAACCCTCTCCGCTTAATGCGTACCTCTTTGGTATGAAGCCTCGGCAGCTCCGCCTCCTCTTCTCTGCGCACGCTCGCCTTCGGACGCCCGCGACAAGAGCGGCAGCAAATACACACCCCCACGTGCCCGAGGAGGGCGCGTGCGTAGATGAAAGTGGCCAGTGGTGGTAAGAGGCAGGAGCCTGAATCGCGGCGCGGACGTCAGTGCGTCATGACGCCGTGTTGTCAGTAAGTGACCTGCTTTTGAGCGAGAGGCGTAGAGAGAGCCGGTGGGGAGCAGGTAAGAGGCGGGCAGTTCTGGAGCCGCAGTAGGGGGCGCTGTGGCGAGGGCAGCTTCTTGGGTGAGGGAGACTTGAAAGGGGGCTCTTTGGCGGGAGGGGGGCTGCAGTCCCGGATGTAACTGGAATAGGTATGGGGGCTTTCTAGGCAGGAATAGGTTAGGGGGCTCTTTAGGCGGGAGTAGGGTAGGGGGCTGTTTAGGTGGGAATGGGTTAAGGGGCTCTCTAGGCGAAAATAGGTTAGGGGGCTTTCCAGGCAGGAAAAGGTTAGGGGGCTTTCCAGGCAGGAATAGGTTAGGGGGCTTTTTAGGCAGGAATTGGTTAACAGGCTCTCTAGGTGGGAATAGGTCAGAGGGATTTCTAGGTGGGAATAGGTTAGGGGCATCTCTGCACATCACATGAGTAAAGCCCTGTTTAGGGAAGCTTTTCATGTTTAATAGACTATTGTCTTTTAATATTCTGTTGGAAGCCGCCCAGAGTGGCTGGGAAAACCCAGCCAGATGGGTGGGGTATAAATTATTATTATTATTATTATTATTATTAAGCACGGGCCCTTGTTTGCCTGCTGAAAATGTGGTTTCTTAGTTTCCCCAGAGGGGTGTTTGTGTGGCAGACGGGTTGGGGAAAGGGAGAGGGCATCTATAAGCAGTACCACAACACTTAACGTATAATAACATTTGAAACATACACCTGCACATTAAAAAAAGAGTGTGTTGTGGCAGCATGAGAATGAGTGGTGTAATTGTGGTAAAAGAAGCACTTGTGGGCTTATGAAAGGTTGCTCTTGCCGGTGAAAGTTTGTGCTACGAGCCTGAGTCTGCGAGAGGAAAGGAAGCCCCATTGCACTTCCTGGGGCTTTCTGCCAAGCAAGTGTATACAAGATCGCAGCTGTAAGTCGGTTGCAGTAAATGCAACAAAGAGGCTTGTGGGACTTGAAAGATTAACAGGCTTAACGTGGACTCTGGTCCCTGAAAGCTTATGCTATGAGGCTCTTTGACGAGTTTGCTGTAACAGACTAAGAGTCTTGTGGCGCCTTAAAGGCTATCAGAGTTGCTATAACCTTTCATAGACTAAAGGCTGCTTTGGTCCAGAAAAGCATATGCCACAATATAAGGCCTTGGTGTTTAAGGTGTCACCTCTTAAATGGGGTGTATTCATGTTTTGGAGAAAGTCTCCCCTTTAGGGAAACTGTTAATGTTTGACGAACTATTGTATTTTAATATTTTGTTGGAAGCCGCCCAGAGTGGCTGGGGAAACCCAGCCAGATGGGTGGGCTATAAATAATAAATTTTATTATTATTATTATTATTATTATTATTATTATTAAGCCGCAGGGCTTCTCTGGTGCTTTTTCAATCAAATGTGTGGTAATGTTAAGGCAGTAGACTGGATGGAGATTTTGGTTGATGGTGATGAGGAGAGCAAGCGAGAGGTAATTCAATATGTTGTGATCCTGGGAAGGTGATCCTGACAGTGCAAAATGTATGAAAGGGAAGGAAGGCTTTTAGACTGTGAAAGTAGCCTGGGTGATTTTACAGGGGCAGATTGGATAGGAAAAAAGAACAGGTACAGTTTGCCATATACCAGAGGTTTTCAACCTTTTTGAGTCCATGGTTTCCTTGACCCTTCTGTGGCATCCCTGTGGGGCTCAGGAGCCCAGTTATGTCACCCCTCACCTGCAGAGCTGGCAGCCTCTCACCCTTTTTCAAACACCCTCCCTTGTGGAGTGTTCCCTCAGCCTCCTCTCCTCTCCCCTCTCCTTGGGAGTCCTCTGGGCAGCTGCAGCTGCTGCCCCTGTCTCTGAGCTGCTCCCCCAAAGAGAGGTGCCTCACTGCCCCACAGGGGCCTGGGAAGCACCCCTGACTAGCCCCAGGGGCAGCATTCGCCTGGGGAGCTTGTAGCCAGGGCTGCTACAAGGATCAGCTGTGCAAGCCTTTGGGAGGCAGAGACGCAATAGGGCATCAGAGGAGGGAGGGAAGGAAAGAAGGACAGAGGCCAGTGTTGCCTGCAGCACCCCTGACTATCATTCAAGGCACCCCAGGGTGCCACAACACACTGGTTGAAAACCACCGCCATATGCCATTAGATCTAAAAATTGACCAGAACCATTGATTGGGGGAAAGCAGGAGAGTTGGTTCAAAACCTGATAAAGTGGACTCTAATTGGTTTCAATGTATCTGGAACAAAAACAGATGTTTATATTTGAGCAGGAAAGGTATACTCGCAAGATTCTATAGTGTTTGTATGCTCTCCTTCAGAAGCTGAGGATCCACACCAGTGCATCCACAATGCCTGGGATGGTGATGTTTGGAAGGCGCTGGGCCATTGGAAGTGACGACTTTGTCTTCCCAGGAGCCTTTGAACTTTTCATCAGGGTGATCTGGTAAGATTTGCTGCTTAACATATTAACGTTGTCAGTAATGAACTAGGCACTACCTGGGGAAAATAAGTACTGCTTAAATTTTTAAAAAGGGGTTTTAGCAATTGAGCTCATGTAGAAGTTGTACTTATTCCCCTGGGAATTCTGGTCTTTCTTGTGTTGCGCTGATGTAATGGTTTAAAAGTAAGAGGAAACCTTTCTGTGCGTACCTGTCTGGATTTTAAAGCAAGTTCTGGGGCAAATCAGTAATTAGCTGCCATTTGAGTCAAGGACTGTAAATAAGGGTGTGTCTGTCAAGAGGTTTCACTCCTGTTCTAACTGTGGTTAACTCCCAACCAGTGGGCTGAATACTATAATTCAGTAAGGTAGCTAGGAATCTAGGGAGGCGGTTGGAGGATGGATGGCGGCTAACAGATTGAGGTTGAATCCTGACAAGACAGAAGTACAGTGGTACCTTGGTTTGCAACCGTTTTGGATTACAACCATTTTGGATTACAACCACGTCAAACCTGGAAGTGTGTGTCCCTTTTTTTTATTACAACCCAATTTTTTAAAAATTACAACACTTTTTTTGGGGGGAGGCCCCATTGGCGAAAGTGTGCCTTGGGTTACAACCTGTTTTGGTTTACAACCAGACCTCCGGAACGGATTATGGTTGTAAACCAAGGTACCACTGTACTGTTTTTGGGGAACAAGGGGCGGGTGGGTATGGAGGACTCCCTGGTCCTGAACGGTCCTGAAGGACCAGGTGCGCAGCCTGGGAGTCATTTTGGACTCACAGCTGTCCATGGAGGTACAGGTCAATTCTGTGTCCAGGGCAGCTGTCTACCAGCTCTATCTGGTGTGCAGGCTGAGACCCTACCTGCCCGTGGACTGTCTCGCCAGAGTGGATCGTGCCCTGGTTATCTCCCACTTGGACTACTGCAATGCACTCTACGTGGGGCTACCTTTGAAGGTGACCCAGAAACTACAACTAATCCAGAATGCGGCAGCTAAACTGGTGACTGGGAGCAGCCGCTGAGACCACATAACACCGGCCCTGAAAGACCTAAATTGGCTCCCAGTACATTTCTGGGCACAATTCAAAGTGTTGGTGCTGACCTTTAAAGCCCTAAACAGCCTTGGCCCAGTATACCTGAAGGAGCGTCCCCATCGTTCTGCCCGGACACTGAGGTCCAGCGCCGAGGGCCTTCTGGCAGTTCCCTCACTGTGAGAAGCGAAGTTACAGGGAACCAGGCAGAGGTCCTTCTCAGTAGTGGCGGCCACCCTGTGGAATGCCCTCCTATCAGATGTCAAAGAGATAAACAACTATATGACATTTAGAAGACATCTGAAGGCAGCCCTGTTTAGGGCAGTTTTAATGACTGATATTTTAATGTATTTTTAACCTTTTGTTGGAAGCCGCCCAATGGCTGGGGAAACCCAGCCAGATGGGCGGGGTAGAAATCAACAACAACAACCACCACCACCACCTTTCTGGCATCCTCACAAAACTACAGTTCTCACCTCGTTCTTTATTAGAGGAAGATTCTAAACTGGCATTACTGCCAACTAAGCATGCCAGTGTCACATTTAGCAGTAAATGTTGGAGCTGGCCTCAACAAGGGCCCCATACCTATATGCTAATTGTGAAAATGCTGCATAATCAACTGCGTTGCCACCATATTTTGAAAAATGTGTATGTTCCCCATGCTGATCTCTATCAGCTGTACCATTTAGTATTCTCAAATCCCCCTGCCTTATAAATGAAACTAAACAGAGTCCTACATAATTAACATTGTGTATCTTTGGAAACCGTCCCAATGACTGCAAGTATCTGATTCCCATATCGGGTGGTAATGGACTTATAAACTTAAATCATTGCTCCTTTGCATGCATTGAAATCTCCTGCAGTAAGGAGTGCAGCAGGATATAAAGGTTCTAAGGCAGGCATCCCCAAACTTGGCCTCCAGATGTTTCGGGACTACAATTCCTGTCATCCCAGACCACTGGTCCTGTTAGCTAGGGATGATGGGAGTTGTAGTCCAAAAACATCTGGAGGGCCGAGTTTGGGGATGTCTGTTCTAAGGCCTTAATATAGTTGTCACAGATTGGATCCAGGCACTCTTGGAGGAAACTGATTTTTCTAGGTGCGTTTCAGTTGGGATTTAGGCCCGGTTTTGGCGCAGAAACTGCTTGAGTTGCCCTGTATGATGATGACCTTAGTTGGGAGAAAGACAGGAGAAATCTGGCCCTGTTAATTCTCCTTGACCTCTCAGTGACCTTCAATACCATCAACCACAGTATCCTTCTATAGTGGCTATCTGAGTTGGGGATGAATAGCACTGCTTTGTGGTGGTTCCGATCCTACTTGGATGGTTGTTTCCAGAATATGATGCTTGGGGAGTGCTGTTCAGTTCCAGGGAGCGTTCAATGCAAGGTTGCTTGTGGTTAAGTCTTACCCCTCAAGCTGTTTCACATCTACATGAGACCGCTGAGTGGAGTCATCTGGAGTTTTGGACACAGCTCTACTTCTCCTTTACTTCTGCAAGTGTGACAACGGGTGTACTGGACCAATGTCTCACCTCAGTAATGGAGTGGATAAATAAACTGAAATTCAATCCAGATAAGATTGAGGCACTGTTAGTGGGTGGTTCCCTAGACTGTATAGATGGGAGGTGGCCTGCTGGTGATGGGGTTACACTTCCTCTGAAGGAGCGTGTTCACAGCTTGGAGGTTCTTTCGGATCCATTGCTGTCTCTTGAGGCTCAGGTGGCATCAGTGGTGCATAGTGTCTTCCATCAGCTTTGGCTAGTGGCCCAGCTGTGCCCCTATCTGGAGAGGGATAGGCTACCTTCTGTCATCTGTGCTCTGGAAACCTCTAGGTTAGATTAAAAGGTAAAGGTAAAGGACCCCTGACAGTTAAGTCCAGTTGCAGACGACTCTGGGGTTGCGGCACTCATCTCGCTTTACAGGCCGAGGGAGCCGGCGTTTGTCTGCAGTTTTTCCGGGTCATGTGGCCAGCATGACTAAGCTGCTTCTGGTGAACCAGAGCAGTGCACGGAAACGCCATATACCTTCCCGCCAGAGCGGTACCTATTTATCTACTTGCACTTTGACGTGCTTTCGAACTGCTAGGTTGGCAGGAGCTGGGACCGAGCAACGGGAGCTCACCCCGTCCCGGGGATTCGAACTGCCGACCTTCTGATTGGCAAGCCCAAGAGGCTCAGTGGTTTAGACCACAGCGCCACCCATGTCCCTTATCTAGGTTAGATTACTGCAGTGCATTTTACCTGGGGCTGCCTCTGATGATGGTTCAGAAACTTCAGCTGGTGTAGAATTCAGCAGCCAGGTTGCTCACCAGGGAAAGACTGTTTGAGCATATGACAATCTGTGAATAAGATCCGTGATCTGCTCAAGTGGAAGCAAGGATGCCTTCCCTTCTACATTCTCCTTTCTGACTGTGATAGCTGTGATCTGAGTGTGTCTTCAAAATGTTGAAGAGGCAACACCCTGTTCTTAATTCATTTAGCTTATGTTTTCATGATGCCCTGAAATTTACACTTTTTCAGCAGCTCCTGCTGGCTATCTCTCCTTTTTGTTCTTGGGCTCTTTTGTTCATCTTTGGATGAGGGAGGTTAATAAGAAGAATATTTATAAGCTGGGCTTCTCTCCTGACATTTTGGGCATTTATGGGCTAAATAAGGCCGAAGTTGTTATTCAAAGATCAGTAGACTTAGATCAACAGCATCTGATAACTGCAACTAACAAATAATTGTTCTCCACTTCTTAATAACTCATTAAACTGTGTAGAATCATGGCAGCTTTGTACTTTGCGCATTAACTGTCTCAAAGTATAGGAGAGCATTTAACTTTCCTCATTGTAATTTGCTGCCTTTGGCACTGGTAGAAAGACAATTCAGCAAAAACCCCAGGAAATGAACAACCATTTTTGTGTGGAGCTGGAGCAACAAAATCTGTTGAACATGCTCTCCTGCACTGTGATTTATATGGTGAGTGTAGTGAGAAATTGATTCTCCCTCTACTAAGAGCTCTTACAGGAAGATCCCTGGAGATTCAGTATTGTTTTACTTAAAGAATGTTTCCTTCTATATTACTGAAAGTGCTGCTGATTTTTTCCTGGCTTCAGTGCAGATCAGGAGAAATTTTCTGCTGGCTTCTTGAGACGAAAGAAAAAGTATTATTTCTTCCAGGTATTCTATAGGAAGCACCTCATAAATGGAAAGCCATTGATAAAAATGGAAGAAAGAATAATCCATTGATAGTTTCCCCCCATCATGAATTGGTCCAATCTCCATTTGAAGCCATGTAAATTAGTGGCCACGGTCTCTTCTTTGTGGCAGCGAATTCCATAAGTTAGCTATGTGCTGTTCCTCAGATCCCTGTCGGACCATGACTGCATTTAGTGGCAAGCAGCTCTAGCGCATCCTGAGCATTCTGAGGGCTGTAGCCATGTTGAGAGCAGAGCAGTGAATTTCCCTGTAGCCGTCACTCACAGTTGAAAGCAGGTTACTAGATCAGCAGTGGGATGCAGATGGACCTATATCCAGGCACTTCTGAGCTCATTTCCATAAGTCTTCCGAGGCAAGTCACACAGCAGCAATCGGTGAAGTGAGGGCACCCTCACCTGATCATCCATCGCCTGTGTTGCAGCTGGTTACTGGGAAATGGGGGTGCCTGGGTGGGGTGAAGTTTGGGTGAGCACCACCTTCCTGCTCCCCTTCTACCCATCAGTAACTAGCAGCAATGGGGGCAATAGGGAGGTTGGGTGAGCACTGCCACCCCACTGACAGCTTGGCTGAAGGTACAGCTGATGATCAACTTTTCCCGTCAACCTCAAGCTTGAGAGCAAAAGCTGCTTACATTTTAGCTAACGAACTCTCAAGAATCTAGCCTCAAGCCTAATTCTTCTTATCTGGAAGTAAGCTCCATTGAATTCAGTTGGATTTCCATCTGAGCAGGAATGGTTAAGGCTTGCACTGTGGAACAAATGCATATTTTGGGTTGAATGCACTGTTCTGATTTTACAGCATGCCCAACCTGGAAAAGCAACTAGCACAGTTTTCAGTTTCCTTCAGAGGTTGCTGATGTGAAGCAAAGGGCTTTTGGAAAATTGAATTCAAGAGTGATTTTATAAGATGTCTGGGGTTTAACGAGAGGGAAGCTTTCCTCGAGAATGCTTTTCACTGGAAAAGAATATTTTTAAAAGGTAGAAAGATGACTATTTTACCAAATGCACCCTGCTTGCTTTTGTGTTCAGTTTATCCCATGGAAATAAGGCTGTGCAAGGCAGATCTTATTTGTGGGACAATCTCTGGTATACAAAAATGCTGTCACTCAAGCAGAGTTAAATGGTTGTGTAACGTTAATTACTTGTTGCAGCACAACAGAAGGTTTCGGTTTTGCTATCCCTGAATGAGGATACTTAATTGATTTAAATTGCTATGGTTGTTTTGAACAATAGACACTACGAGCTAATGCCTTATTTTCCCCCCTGCTGTGTTGTACTGGGAGATGCAACAGCCTATCAGATTAGGCTAATTGTAGTAAATTTCTTTTTTTCTGTACCCTTCCAAATTAGCTTAGTGAAAATGCAACTCTTGGATGAAATGAGGTTGCAGTCCAACAGGGGCGGAGAACGTTTTTCAGTGCAGGGGCCACATTCCATCATGGGAAGCCTTTTGGGGGCCACTTGCAAGTGGTCGGTGGACCCTGAAGCAAAAGTGGGTTGAACAATTATTAATATGTTTACATGCTACTTTTCTGCCTGAAAGGGACTCAAGGTGGCTTACAGCTAAAATAGAAACAGCAAAAAATATGGGGAGGGGGGACTCAGTCATTAAAAACAATTAAACTTCAATGGAATTAAAATGTGTGTGTGTGTGTATACAGGTCATTACAATAAAAACAGACAGCACCAGCCCTTTCTGTACAGTCAGTTCCCAAAAGAAAGTATTCACCAAGAGCGTGAGACTCTTACTCTCAGATTCCTGCATCGTAGGTGGTTGGGCCAGATGACCCTCTTGGTCTCTTCCAACTCTACTATGAACCTGCCAGTGGAAGGACAACAAGGAGGGAGCCAGTCTAATTTCTCTAGGAATGGGAATTCCAAAGTTTGGGAGCAGCCACCGGGAAGGCCCTCTCCTACATCCCTACCAAGCGTGCCTGTGAGGGTGGAGGGATTGAGAGAAAGCCATTGCCTGAAGATCTTAAAGCCCAGGCAAGTTCATATGAGGGAATATGGTCTTTCAGAAAGCCTGGACCTAAACCGCATAGGGATTTATAGGTGATAGCTATCACTTTGAATTGTGCCTGGAAACAGACTGCTAACCTGTGGAGCTGTTGTAGCAAGCCATAACCAGCCCCCGGTCAACCATTGGGCTGCAGCTCTGTGAGCCAGTTGAAGTTTATGAGCACTTTTTGAATGCAGCCCCACACAGAGCATGTTTCAGTAATCCAAATGGGGTGTAACTAAGGCGTGTGTCACCGTCGCCAAATCAGGTATCTCAAGGAACAGGCTTCTTTATGCAATAGGCCACATTCCAGGCATGCGGAAACCAGAGCTTTTTGTGCGTAAACACACACACATGTACTTTTCCATCTGCCAACCAGCCGGCAGGAGGCATTATCAAAGTTCAAGGACACTTTCCAACAAGGAAAAGCCCCTGATGTGGGTGCAGAGTAGTGCCAGTGAGAGGCATGGCCGGGGAGGGGTGTATCCTAGGGGAAAGTCCCAAGGGCCAGATGGAAAGGCCTAGAGGGCCGCATTTGCCCCCAGGTCTGTGGTTCCTCACCCCGTATATTTCTTCTAAGTGCATTAATACAGGATTGCACTGAGGATATGCATCGTGGCCCAGGCTTCCTTCCTTGCTGATGTCTTGTGCCTTTTTTTTTGTTCTCGCAGGTGGATTGGAATTCTTGTTTTGTACTCCATCCACAAAGGGCAGTTTAACTGCGCCGGTGGAGCGTTGCTGCACAGTTACCTGCTGGTCCTCCTCATTCTCCTGGCAGCCATAATATGTGCTTTGTGTTCTATTTTGTATGTCAGCATGCAAGGTGAGTGGCATTCTGCAAAGCATTACAATTGTTTAGCCTGTATGAAAAGCAAAGTGATGCCCGTCCAAACGGCTCTTAGACTGCCAATAAAGAGGCTTGGCATTCAGCAATAATGCAGCAAAGGTGGCTGGGGAGGCCAAGTTATTGTTGTTATTATTATTATTATCCTGAATGCCTTGGCTCCCGAACAAATCAGCTCCCGAACAATCAAAACCCAGAAGTGAGTGTTCGGTTTTCGAACGATTTTCGGAAGCCGAACGTCCGACGGGGCCTCCGCTGCTTCCGATTGGCTGCCTTGGTTTCCGAACTTTTTGGAAGTTGAACGGACTTCCAGAACGGATTCCATTCAACTTCCAAGGTACGACTGTATGTCTTTTAGGTGGTGAGCTCACAGCAGGCAACTAATTTGTGGTGAGTGCATCGTGATCGGTGTTCAGTTGAAATAATGGCAGCAATGTTTGGAGATTGGTTAGTAATAATTCTTTCCCCTCGATTATTAAAACTCAGCCAGAGGAAAAATATTTCATTTTTAAAGCAGTTCAGGGATGGTGCATTTTCCCTTCCTCCCATGGGAGACATGGCAGCACTCACCCGGTTACCTGCATTTAGATGTCAGGTTAAGACTTATTTTGTGCTTCAGGCCTTTGGAAATGGCCCAGTTAAGAATGGCACTCCCCCCCCCCCCCCCCCCGCTCCTGGATTGCTGTTTTACAATGCACGTTGGTTTTAGGGGATATTGCCGTATTACATTTTAATGAATAGTTTGCATGCTGCCCAAAGGGCTTTCAGGCTGAAGGGTGGGATATAAATGTAATAAATAATAACCTTTGAAGTTTGTGTCAGTTATTTTTTTATTGGTAATAAAAGGTCGTAAGTTTTACTATTTATTAAATGTGTGCTATTCAGAACATATTATGTATACATGTGTGTATGTCCCATTAGAGGGGTGTGTGTGTATCATGTTTGTGTGTGTTGTATCCATTTGTGCAGCCAAATTTTGCCCTCCTCACTTCTCCCCTGCAGCCCTCCAGATATTCTCAGAATCTGCTCTGGAGGGTTGAGGGTTCACGGGGAGAGGACAGAACAGTCCCATTGGACACAGTCCATATAAAATCTACAATAGTGTGTGTTCTGTATTGTAGTCATTTTCATCAGGAATAATTTTATTATCGACAGACGGTATAGGTATTTTTATTTAATTATTGCATATCAACTCTGTTATAAGTGTGTTTCCCATCCCAAATGGTCAGGTTCAGTGCCGTATGTTATCAGCCGATCAATGGCTTTGCTCCACCGCAATTTTTGGAGGTTGCTGGGAATCATGAGTGGGGCGAGTGCTGTTATGCTTCGGTCCTGCTTGTGGGTTTCCCAGAGGCATCTCCCTCGGGAGGTGGCAGGCTCTCTTTCTTTGGGGGGTTTTTCAAGCAGAGTTCGGATGGCCATCTGCCATGGATGGATTAGATTCCTGCCTTGCAGGGGGTTGGACTAGATGAGTCTTAGGGGTCCCTTCCAACTCCACAGTTCTATGATTCCATGATCTGGTTGGCCACTGTGAAAACAGGATGCTGGACTAAATGGGCCATTGGCTTGGTCCATGGATTCTTACGTTCATGCATTACCTTCTGGAATTGGACGCATCTTTGCACCTTGCATTGCAGGATTTATTCCCTTATCTAGAGACGAAGCCCTAAATCTAGAATAATGTTGTGTTTAGTTTGTTAACTAGGACAGTGGACACCTAGGTTCTGCCTGGGTGAGGCGAGAGCAGCTGCAGCTCATCCTTGTTAACACTAAACCTTGGTTTGGCATTACATGCGGGCACAGCCTTTGTGTCTTTGGTGATACAAACTGAATGGGCTTGCTTTCTTGGAATTTGTACAGACATAGTTCACCACTTAATAATAATAATAATAATAATAAATTTTTATTTATACCCAGCCCTCCCCAGCCAAGACCGGGCTCAGGGCGGCTAACAACCAATAATAAAAACAAGTTGATTGAAATACAACTTAAAAAACAGGATTAGAATACAACATTAAAATGCAGCCTCATCACAGGAGGAGAAAGGAAAAAAGAAAGAGGGGGAAGGAATCAAATTTATTCCAAGCCAAAGGCGAGGCAGAACAACTCAGTCTTATAGGCCCTGCGGAAAGAAATCAGATCCTGCACTTTATGCATTGTGAATACTATAAACAATACCTTCTAACTGGAGAAAGATCGAGATCCTTAGTTTCGTTTCATGCACACTCTTCTCTCTCTCTCTTAGATGAATGTTCAAAGGCTGCTGCAAGGCTTAGCTTGCAGCCCCATGTCCACTTAACCTGGGAGCAAGCCCCCATTGAATTCTGTGGAGGCTATGTCTGAGTAGACATATTTAGGAGTGTTCCACTATACTGCTGTGAAGTGTTTATTAGGGCTAGCTTATGCTATCTGTTTGACATGCCCATATGTGAATATCTTCCCTTTATCCATATTAACACATTGCTTTATTGCTTGTGACGTAGTCATTATCTGCAAAGTTTGTCTTCCTGTTTTTCCCCCTTTTTCAGAGGTATGGGCAATGTTATGTACTGAAGTTCTCACCCTGGGCCAGCAGGGGGATACTGTAGATAGTTATGCAAATGAAGGATCGAAAGTGACGTTCAGTGATTGGATAGTTTAGAAAGTTGTTACAGTAACGTGGTACTGGAGCTGTATATAAGCAGGCTGACTGAGCCCTTCAGTTCAGTTCTGTCCTGGCCTGTGAATAAACAAGAGCTGTTTGAAGAATCACTGTGTCGTCTGATATGTTCACCCACAACTTAACAGGCAACATGAACATTTAGGCCATAATTATGCTTGCAATGTCCCTTTTGAAACCAGAGAAACCATTTTATGCTTCTTACTTCAACTGTACCTTTCAGGAACCATTTCCAACCCTGGGCCAAGAAAATCTCTTCCTAAACTGCTGTATCTGCGCTTGGCCCTCTTCTTGCCAGAGCTGGTCTGGGCTGTTGTCGGAGCCATATGGGTGTCGGACCGCAAAGTGAATTGCGAAGGGGCTATGATAAGTGCCATATTTGGAACAGTCATTGCCAGGTAAGGATGTTCAGCTGCCTCCGCCTAGGTGTGTCTGGGTTGGGTGTTAGCATACCTAAGCATCCTTGCCCAGTCTGGTGGCTTCCACATATTGTTGGGCTCCCAGCTCTCAGGCACCCCAGCCAGCATGGCTAAGGGTCAGGGATATTGAGAGTTATATTGTCGTTTATATTTATTAGATGCTTTCCTCACTAAAGTGACCCAAGACAACGTATACAGTATAAGGTTGCAGGGAACCAGGCAGAGGGCCTTCTTGGTAGTGGTGCCCGCCCTGTGGAACGTCCTTCCGTCAGATGTCAAAGAAATAAACAACTATCTGACATCTGAAGGCAGCCCTGTTTAGGGCAGTTTTTAAATGTTTGATGTTTTATCGTGTTTTTAATCTTCTGTTGGGAGCCGCCCAGAGTGGCGGCAGCCGCCCAGCCAGATGAATGTGTGTGTGTGTATAATACGTATTATTATTATTATTATTATTATTATTATTATTAACACAAAAACCAATAACAACAAACAATAGCTACGAACACCTAAAAAAATGTATCTCTACAAAAGCAGACCGGTCTTACAGATCCTGCCCCACTAAAAGAGGCTGCAAATACAGTGGTACCTCAGTTTACGAACTTAATCCATTCCGGAAGTCTGTTCTTAAACTGAAATCATTCTTAAACCAAGGCGCGCTTTCCCTAATTAGGCCTCCCCCCGCCGGCGCCCTTCCACTATTTCCGGTTTTGCGGAGTTTGTAAACCAAATCGTTCTTAAACCAGACTGTTCTTAAACCGAGGTACCACTGTACTTGAAAGTACTTAAGGACTAAAATCCTGGGGGAGAAGAAAGTTTTTGCTTGATGCCTAAAAATAAAGATGGTGCCTGGCAGGCCTCCCTGAAGAGAGCACACCACAAGCAGAAGAGCCACCATTTTGGGGGGGGGACCGTTCTTGTGTTGCCACACTCCTGTGGATGAGGCACACACAGAAGAGCCCCAGATTACAATCACAGGGTCTGGGTTGGTTCATTGAGGAGAGGTGGCCCATATAGTTCAACAACATCTGGAGAACCCCAGAATAGGAAAAGCTGGTGTACTGTATTTTTCCGTCTATAAGACGCCCCCATGTATAAGACGCTCCCTATTTTTGGAGACTCAGATTTTAAAAAATTTGGGGGGAGATGTATCCGTGTATAAGACACCCCCTAATTTTTCACATTATTTTTTAGGGGGGAACCTAGTCTTATACATGGGAAAATACGGTAATTGGATATTTCTGTTCAATTACATACAGTTCTTGGACGTGGATTATCTTGAGGCCTCTTCCATTGCCACTGGTCTGGGAAAAACTTGAGGCAGTTGCAGGCAGGAGTTCCCCAGGGCTCACTTCTCAAAACGCATCTCCTGTGCATGCTTCTATCCACCACTAACCTCTCCCAGTGCAAACGTTGTGGTGGGTTTTTCCCCTTGTTTGTTGGAACTTGGAATTTCTTGGCGCAGGTTTCTAGCACATATGAACTGAGCTGGCGTGTCGTGAACAGTCCTCGTTAGTCAGAGTTCATACAATTCTTCCATTCTGCCCGGCAGCTGGATTATCATTGTTTTTACCGTGGCGGCCATCGTCATCGTCTTTGATCCGCTTGGCGGAAGGAAGACGGTGTACCTTCCCGATTGCACCAGTCGCGACCTGGAGAGCAGCCAGTCAGGCCAGCTGTTTTACAATGTTAAGAAGTCTGCGACTCGCGTCTGGGAGAAAAGAATCCGATTGATGTGTTGTTGCATCGTGCAAGATGACGACCACCGAGTCGCTTTTACAACCATTGCTGAGCTTTTCCGTACCTACTTCTCGGTAAGAAGGAAATGCTTGCTTTTCCCCATTTTTTTTCCAGAGAAAGGGGCCCAAGGTGGGCTTGGGGTGATGGACATAGGGGTCATCTCTGATAATAGGCCAAGCCACATGAGCAGCCCTAATAATATCTGGGGAAGAGGGTAAAGAGTTTGCTCTTTGTTCGTAATGGTGATATGTCTCTCATATATGTGCTTTTAAAAATAATTCGCTGTGTGTGACATCAAGCATGTTGAAAAGGGACCGATCCGATCGCATGTCTGTCTTTTGCTCCTCAGTACCTTTTGCATGTGATACTGAGGTTCTCTGTACAGGCGACTCCTAATTTCTGTGGGGGTTTCGTTCCAAGGGACCGCATGTTTAAGTGAAATCAGATATATTTGAAACGCCACTGGAAAAGCCTGCAAACACCCCATTCCGCCCCTTTCCCTGAGGTTTTTGGGTCACTTCTGGGCTCAGCGCATGCGTGATTCTGCTCATATTGGATGTGCCAAATACAGTCGCTGCCTGTAAATGTTTTTGTTTTCTTCTGAACGTATCTGTCACTTTCTCTCTGCAGGACACCGACTTGGTGCCAAGTGACGTTGCAGCGGGACTGACTCTTCTTCACCAAGAGCAAGATAAAGTGGAAAATTGTCCCAAGGAGCCTGAAGAAATTATTACTCAGTCACCATTATCTCCTATGGTAAGACTGCTGGATGTTTTGAACTCGTCGTTCGGGTTCAGATGCTGCATATATGCTCGGATCTTCCGGGGAGGGAAACTCACCTCTGAGGGCCCTGTCTGGTGGGGCACCTCTTAAAATTACCCACAATTGATATAACCATACCCATGTTCATCACCATAGCCACCTTCACTCTCTGTTCCTTCCCCAGACCGACGATTTGGATGCAGAATTAGAAAATGCTGCTCACTACATGAAGTTTGCCGTGGCTACTTACGGTTGGGCCTACTACATAATGGCAAACCCTTTTACAGGCCTCTGTAAGCTTAAAGGAGACTGGTAGGTTGAAGCACTGTCTAAAACAGGTTGGCAAATTTAATTCTTTAATGTGGCATGTTAAACGCGAGTATTAAATGTGGTGGCTCATCGTATAAGAAAGTTGCTGTTTGCTGTGCAGCATTTGAGAAGGCTCCACTCTGAGGGTTAACTTGTTAACATGTCAAAATATGATTGTTGTTTTTCAAAGAATTGCTAGCTTTTTATATAGGTTCAAAAAGGTTGGAAACAGATAATGGGTGGTGTAAACTGAGCTGTATAACCGGGCTGTTTAAAAAATAAAATTGATCATCATAATGTAGGGGCGGGGAACCTGATGCTCAGGGGCCAAATGTGGCCCCCAGGCCTCTCTGTGTGGCCCTTACGTCATTCCCCAGGCCGCAACCCTCACTGGCTCTCCTTGGCAACTCCGATGTTTTTACCTGTCTGGGAATGTGTGCTTAAACTCTGACAATGCCTCTTGCTTGCCTGAATGGGGGACTGGGTCACAGGAGTGGACATAAGAAAATCCCCGGTAGATCAGATGAAAATCCCATCTAGTCATAGATAGGATCATAGAGTTGGAAGGGACCCTGAGGGTCATCTAGTCCAACCCCCTGCAGTGCTGTCCCATACGGGGATCGAACCTGCAACCTTGGTGTTATCAGCATCATGCTCTCTAACCAACCGAGCTACCCCAGCATTTTGTCCCCACATTAGCCACAATTTGGACGTGTGTGCAACAGCACTCTTCGCACTTGTGATTCCCAGAAACTGGTATTCAGAGACACGTTGCCCCTGGTTGCAGAGTTTTTCTGCCTTCCCTTTTATTCTCCTTGCCCTCTGTTATCCTTGCTCCTGTGAGGTAGGTCAGTTGGAGAGTTTGAGCAACTGGCGCAAGGTCACCTAGCTGGCTTTGTGCCTGAGTGGGGGATTTGAACCCTGTTCTCCCAGGTCCTTGTGGGTTGCTCCAACCTGGTCTTGTCAGTGTGGCATCCTCATTCGATTCAAAATCCCATAAACCCCAGCCAGCTTGTCCAGTAGCCTTATATGATGGGAGTCAAAGTCCACCAACATCTGGAGGGATGTAGGCTCCTCATTCTGCATTAGGAATGAGAACCCAGAGATTGATTGATAGGTGAGGACAGTCCCTCTTACAACTGGGTCAGGGGGAAATGATATTTTAACTTGATTTCCTATGCTTCTGTTATGCAATTTAAGAATTTGTAATGCAACCTATGCGGGTTTTACTCGATAGCAAGTCCCACTGAGTTCAGTAGCACTTACTCCCCATTTCCCTTTATGACTCGCAACGCTGTAGTGGTTAGAGTGCTGGACTCGGACCAGCTTTCGAATTCTTACTCAGCCATGATGTGCACTGGGTGACCTTGGGCCAGTCACTGTCTCTCATCCAAACCTACCTCGCAGGGTTGTTGTGAGGGTGGGAATAAATGAGGAGGAGATGTACAGTATGCATGCCACCTTGAACTCCTTGGAGGAAATAGGTAAAGGTAAAGGGACCCCTGCCCATTAGGTCCAGTTGTGGCCGACTCTGGGGTTGCGGCGCTCATCTCGCTTTATTGGCCAAGAGAGCCAGCGTACAGCTTCCGGGTCATGTGGCCAGCATGACTAAGCTGCTTCTGGCGAACCAGAGCAGCGCACGGAAATGCCGTTTACCTTCCCGCCGGAGCGGTACCTATTTATCTACTTGCACTTTGACGTGCTTTCGAACTGCTAGGTTGGCAGGAGCAGGGACAGAGCAACGGGAGCTCACCCCGTCACGGGGATTAGAACAGCCGACCTTCTGATTGGCAAGTCCTAGGCTCTGTGGTTTAACCCACAGCGCCACCCACGTCCCTTGGAGGAAATAATGGGATATAAATTCATTAAATAAACAAAACTGACGTGCTAGCAATCTTCAAAAGAATCCTTGTGAGAGGCTTCTTTTACTTGGGAAGTGTAGCCGATTTGAATTTTGCATGTCTCATTATTTCTTCTTCTGTCTTCAATTTATGAAGTTGTAGAAGCAGCCCAAGAGAGACCGATATAATCGGCAGCGATCGTCTTAACATGAATTTTGGAGCGATCTTAAAAATCACAGGACTTCAGTACAGAGATTTCATTCACATCAGCTTCCACAATAAAGTAAGCCGTTGGAACAAAAATAAACTGAGTTGGTTCTTAGTAATTTCTTGATTGTCAGTGGTTAGGGACCCAACCAGGATGGCTGAAACATAGTTTGAAACAGAAAGCAGGCTATAATAGACAACAAGCCTATTCGACAAGGTTGGGGCAGTTGCAGCAAGAATGCTCTCTGCTTTAACATGGTGACGAAGGAACGAAATTCTTTCAAAACATAGAGGGTGGCATCCAATGCACTTTTCCACTAGGACAAGGATTTACACTTGTGCAACCGAACTCTACCCCCCCCCCATACCCTGTGCCTTCCCCAAAACTTCTCTGAAGGGTTGATGGAACCCCCAGAAAATATTTAGGGGGCACTTGGGGGAGAGGATAGGGAGGGGAAGTTCCATTGCACAGCCCAAAGTCCTTGTACTGATGGGACGAGTTTGTTGAATGAGCGGCAGGTTTAAGAGGTACCACTGGACATAAAAACAGTGCTTTTTCTGGGGGGACGCAGGGGTACACATGCCCCAAAACATTTTGTGAATCTTTGTACTTTTGTCCATTTACTGTACAGCCGTACCTTGGTTTTCGAACAGCTTAGTTCTCGAACGTTTTGGCTCCTGAACGCCGCAAACCTGGAAGCGAGTGTTCCGGTTTGCAAACTATTTTTGGAAGCCGAATATCTGACGGGGCTTCCGATTGGCCACAGGAGCTTCCAGCAGCCAATCGGAAGCTGCACTTTGGTTTTTGAACGTTTTGGAAGTCGAATGGACTTCCGGAACGGATTCTATTCGACTTCCAAGGTATGACTGTATTTGAACTATCAAATGGTGGTTTTCTTGAGTAAAAATGAGAGTACCCCTAAACATTTTAATGGAAAAAAAGCACTGCATAAAAATATGCTTGGCCTGTGGGACTCGCTACCACATGACATTCAATAGCCAGTGCCATAACAGACTTTTAAAAAAAGATACATAACTCTGTAGAGGCTGGATCCATCAGCAGTTACCAGGAGGAGCCAATGAAGCAGGAATTCCATGGAAACCATCTCTCAAGGATGCTGTAGCTGCATCCTGCATTGAGCAAGCAGGGGGTCAGACTGGTGTGACTGGTTTCCATGCAATTCCCACCTCATTGGCTCCTCATCCCCCAGGCAGTCCTCATCATCTATCAGTCAGAGAGATCCTCACAAAGGGACGGCCCTCTCCCTGCTTGACAAGCTTTCCAGAGGCATTTAGATGATGCAGTGGCTGAGCTAAGCGGACCACTGGCATGACCCAGTGTGGAAGATCTCATGCTCCCATGCCCGCCCTTGTGTTTTTTAGATTTATGAGATCCCGTTCTACATTGCACTGGATCACAAAAAAGAGGCCGTCGTCGTCGCTGTGAGAGGAACCCTGTCATTTGAGGTAATGTCTATTTCATAAAATTGAAAAATTGGGAGCACAGCTTACATTGCTTTTTGTTTTCTATGGCTTGGTATGGATAATTGCTGGCGAGTTGTTACAGAAATATTAGTTCTGATGTGCTGGCTCAACAAACATCAGTTGGGGATTCTAGCTGGGACTTTTAACATCTAGGGCAGAGGTAGGCAATATGGTGCCTTCCTGGTGTTAACTGGATTTCAGCCTCCCATCAGTCCCAGGCAGGAATTATGATAGTTGTCATCCAGCAACATCTGGAGGGACAAAGTCAGCCGCTGCTACTCTAGTATGAATGGGAAGCTTATACAGGAATAACTTGTCTGTACAACATCTAAATGCGTGGCGCATCCCTGTATATCGCACTTCTATTATAATCACCACCTGTTGCATTTTCAGTGGATTTCAAAATAGTTTGGACACCTTTGTGTGCACGATGAACCGGCAGCATGTATGCAAAACCCTGTAGTGCCAGATGTAGTACTTGGCATGAGGATCCTCTTCTTATTTATTTATTAAAAAACAAATTTTAAAAATTAAATATCTTAAGAAATAAAATAAAATAAAAACCACACTGATTTTAGCTATGATACCTTATATGGGCTATCTCTTTCCTTTGCTTGCTATATTATTATAAACAGTGCCCTCCATAGCCCATATAATCAGCCAAGCATTTTTAAAATATAGTTTTATTAAATATTTTCTTTGGTTACAAAAGCACGTGCTTTGTCTCTTTCAGCCAACCATATTTGTATTGTTTTGTTTTAGTTTTAGTTTTTTTTAGTTATATTGCGAATACAAACAAATCAAAATGTGAAAAAAAGAACAAAAAATTAAAAGCTTACAAAGAACAAAAAAAGAAAAGAAAGAAGAAAAGCAGAAATCTAAATAAACTAATACAATTAAATCTTAATGAAGATAAGAAAAAATCATAGATGGAACAGCGTTAATTCATTCATTATTAAAGTAAGAATTTGCAAACCAAATACATACACTCTAAGCAGTTATCTCTTACATATTGTCTGTTTTCCTAAGATGCTAACACTTCTTGGGTATTTCATTTTTCATATTCTTTTGTTCTTTGGACTGCTAAGCCAAGCCAAGCATATTTGATTTCTCCACTGTCTTGGTCAGTTTCTGTGAAGCCAAAATGAGTGATGATCAGGGGTGGCCAACGTGGTGCCCTTCAGATGCCATTGGACTACAATTCCCATCGGCCCCAACCAAGCACGGTCAATAGGCAGGGATGATGGGAATTGTAGTCCGCAGCATCTGGCGGTCACAATGCTGGCAGCCCATGCTCTAGATGTTAACATGCCTTCCAGAATATCTTGAGTATAAAAGCCCCTGCCATCTGATGTCCAGTGGTGTCAACTCTGCAAGAAGGTATCCCTAATCCTGGCAGTGGGTGGTGTTCTTTGTGTATGATTGGCAGGCAGCCAAAATGCTGAAACTGCATTTCCTTTATTTTGCATGCAGGACGTCCTCACAGATCTCTCGGCAGATTGCGAAAACTTGACATTGGAAGACGTTCTGGAAAACGGTTTTGTGCATAAGGTCAGCAGGTAGTTCTATGACAACTTTGCAAAGCCCTGGAGATCCAAAACTCTTTGTTCCTGTGTGTACAGTGAGACGCTGGGCAGACTCCTATGAGATCCAGATAAAGGGTCTCATGCTCTACCGACTGAGCTATGGATTTAAGCACATATTGCAAACACAAACGAGCTTTCAAACTGAGACACTGTTTTTTTGTCTCCTAGGGGATAACCCAGGCCGCCAACTATATTTACAGAAGGCTAATAAACGACGGGATTCTGAACCAAGCCTTCACAATTGCTCCTGTAAGTTGTCGCTTCCAAACTCTGGGCGTGCATCCCCCTTGCCTCCAACCTACTCTCCAACGTGTTCTGTTGCAAGCATTTAGCTGAGCTGCTCAGTTCATCAATATTTCTGTTTGTGTCCTAGCCCTTTCTATGTTTTTTATCTCTAGGAATACAAACTAGTTGTCGTCGGCCACAGCTTAGGAGGGGGAACGGCCTCCATTTTGGCGATCATGCTCAAAAACGCATTCCCCAATGTGCGATGTTACGCCTTTTCTCCACCAGGGGGTTTATTAAGGTAAATTATATTAATTTTCTATCTCCATTTCAGGACAGAAATCTGTTGGCAAATAGAGCAAGGGAGCCCAGCCTAGCTTAGCATGGTGAGCTTTGAGAAACCAGGGGACATGAAATGATGTAAAGATAACTTGGGTCAATTTAGGAAGAACTTATGTGAATTGAACTGGTTTGGTTCTGCATATAGATTTCTCCCCTGTAAGAGATGGATTGGTTTAAAAAATGAACTACGATTCCTCTAGTTTATTTCAGACTCCTTTTATTAAGTGTAGCGTGTCCATCCCCCTCTATCCACAACGATCTGAGTGGGTAAGAACATTGTGTTCTTGAATAACTGGTAAGCAATGAAAAATAAATTGGCTCTGATAATGATATGGCTCTTTTTAAAAAGCAAATAAATTAAAAGCACAAGGAGACCATTATTGCTCCAGACTTGGTCATCCGCAGAGAGGTTTCTGCATCTAAGATCAGATAGGATCATCTGTATAAAAGAACAGAACGGCTTTCCACCCTATGTGATCCCTCCTGCCCATCTGCTTCCACATGTACACAGACCTGTACATGTGGGAATGGTTTAGTAATCGACACAAGGTTCCTTTTCCCCCCTTGAGCTCAACAAGGTTGGTACTGGGACTGTGCAAGTGGAACAGCTTCCCCGCAAATGGAAGCCCTGCATGGCGCACAGACAAGCAATGTGCAGAGATCTATTAATGGGCAAATACTGTATCTTTGCGTGCATGTCTATATGTGTGCATTATGCGCATGAAAAGGCGAACCGTTTTCTTGGAAGACAATTCTACAAAATGCTGGTCCAAAGAGAAGGTCTTGCACTCTGGAAAGCATTCCACTTGTTCTGACTTCTTTTTTTAAAGGGGAGGAGACATGATTGTGGTGCAAACAGCGGTAATATTTGGTCATATTTTATTTACCAGTGATAGAAGATGCTCAGTGTAATTTTCTCTTGCTTTAAGAGCCTTTTCTGAATGAAGTAATTTGGAGCACTTTTAAAACTCTTGTAATGCATGTCTGTATAAGGAAACTGACAGTAGGTTTCAGTTAGCGTTTCTTTTCTTTAACACCCTCCTTTTCTTTTTAAGCAAATCACTTGCGGACTATACGAAGCAGTTTATCATATCTGTCATTGTCGGGAAAGACGTTGTTCCAAGGTAAGGATGCAGCTTACTTGCTGATTCAGTTTGAAAGTGATATCCTTGGTAAGATGGCTTAACGAGTGCTTATCTCCTTCCCCCTCATTGTTGTGTACCAAACAGGCTAAGCATGCCCAACATGGAAGACCTAAAAAGAAGGATCATTAGGATAGTTGCCAACTGTAACAGACCCAAGGTAAAAATACAAACCATTCTTATTTGTTCTAAAAATCTGAATGCTGTTTTAATGGTCACAACCTCTGCGAACACAAGGTATATGTTAAAATTCTCAACAAGTATACATAAAACGAGATGCAGGTGGCGCTGTGGGTTAAACCACAGAGCCTAGGACTTGCCAATCAGAAGGTTGGCGGTTCAAATCCCCGACGGGGTGAGCTCCTGTTGCTACCCGGTCCCTGTTCCTGCCGAAAGCACGTCAAAGTGCAAGTAGATAAATAGGTACCGCTCCGGCTGGAAGGTAAACGGCGTTTCCGTGCGCTGCTCTGGTTCGCCAGAAGCGGCTTAGTCATGCTGGCCACATGACCCGGAAGCTGTACGCCGGCTCCCTTGGCCAGTAAAGCGAGATGAGCGCCACAACCCCAGAGTCGGCCATGACTGGACCTAATGGTCAGGGGTCCCTTTAGCCTTTATATGTAAAACCTGTCATTTAAATATATGCATTATTTTTGTAAAATAAAGCCGCCCGTTAAGATACATGTCAGCCATGTATAACTGGGCAGGCAAACAAAAAACCCCTTTTTTTAGCAAGCACTGAAAACCAATGCAAATCAATGCAAGGAGTTTCAGGGTGCAGCTCCTGTCACACTGAAAAAGATGCTCATTACTAGTGCGAAAGAGACGCTGCATGGCCCTTGTAAAAGTATTAGTTCCACAGATTGATGGGGTGGCCATGTATTGGGAAAGGTGGTCCCTTAGGTAAACTGGTCCCAAGCTGTTAAGAGCTTTGGCTCAGTATCAGGTTCAGCCAGTTCAGAACTCTGAGCACAGGTATTATGTGCTGACAGGGTCTCACTCCTGTCGGCAAACATGTTGCAGTTTCTGGACCAAGTGCAAGGGAAGTCCCAGATATAATGTGTTGCATTAGCCCAGTCTTCACTTCCTCCCTAGACCAAGCCCAATAATTGCTGACGCAGGTGTACTTGTAGGGATTTTCATATGCAGTTAGTTGTATATAGCGGTGAAAGGATTTGGGATTCTAGAGATCATGTGCATTAGATGCAGAAAATTCCATTCTAGGTTGACTCTGGCATCTTCCCAGTTCAAAAGCGCTTTCGTGGCAGGGCTGGGAAGGATATTGTGGAGTTGTTGCTGTTATCAGTCAGGACAGCCAGAAATAAATAAAGTTTCATTTTCCTCAGTCAGTAGCCACCTGTGCTACCCAGGAAGTTTCAAAAGCAGTTTTTGACATGGCATTGAAAGACAGAGTCATACTCGCTAGGATATTATAGACCTATTCCATGAGCCTAGCAGTCTGTTTGACTCCAGTCCGTTAGTAACGATGAAGCTGTCTGTCAAAGATGTCTGAGATTTCACTTTTTTGCTCTGATATGCATTGTGGGAGCAGGGAAGTAATTGCACAGGCGTCATACTTTTGGAATAACAGCACAGAATTATTGTGGGTGTAGATGTTCTTAAAAACTTCACTGCACAAACTGAAATGATCCCACTTAGCCAAATGGCTTCGCGGTTTCTCATATGCTCTCCTTTTGTCTTTCAATTTCTCCTCGCACAGTACCAGATCCTGCTACATGGCTGTTGGTATGAAGTATTTGGAGGAGAGCCTGATAACTTTCCAACGGAACTGGATGGTAGAAACCAAGATGCTTTGACTCAGCCTCTTCTAGCTGAAGAAAACTTAATGGTTCATCAGTCTCCTTCTTACACTACTCTAGGTGGCGACTCGCCTTTAAGCTCTCCGGCTCAGTATCCGCGCCTCTTTCTCCCTGGGAGAATCATCCACATTGTAGAAGAAAGCAGCACAAAGAGGTAAACGACTAACCTGTTATCAGTGACCCCGTGCTCTCCAGCCCTCTCTCTCTCTCTGCCCGGAATCTGCATTTACATTCAGAAAACTCTTTTGGCAAGGATTGAGTGAGGAAAGGTGTGGTGAGGAAAGGAAAGATGTGGAAATGTGGTGAATGAAAGGTTTGAATAATGATGATGATGATGATAATGGTATTGTGTGGCTCGCAGAACATTTCCCTTGATCTGACCAGGTGTCCCAAGAAGCTCAGTTGTTGCAATTATTTATTATCCTAAGCTATATGGAACAGTCTTTCAGAAATCTAGCATTTTGTTTATTGATCATAGGTGTATACCACTTTTCTCAAACTCTAGGCAACTTACATAAAAATAAAGCATCACAACAAAAGCATTTTAGCAGGCAAAATGCAGGAATACAGAGCACCCTCTCACCCATCAAGCCAGCCTCTTCAAAATTCACCCCAGGTTGGGTTTGCAGCTTTTTCGGAAGTCCTTGAGAGAGGAGTTGTTTCTGATAAAGGAAATCATCCCCAAAGCCTTAGGGCCCTTGCATTGAAGGTTCTGCTCAAGGTCATTGGACTACTTGACATAAAAGGCGCATAGCTTGACCCAGGCTTCCTCAACCTCAGCCCTCCAGATGTTTGGAGACTACAATTCCCATCATCCCTGACCACTGGTCCTGCTAACTAGGGATCATGGGAGTTGTAGGCCAAAAACATCTTGAGGGCCAAGGTTGAGGAAGCCTGGCTTGACCCAGAGATTTTCACACTGAGTTATGGAAGTTAATGCAGAGAGACACCTCTCTTAACACTGGTTCCGGGCTTTGAAGGGCATCATAGGTGTGTACTAACACGTCACGTGTGTGTTTTTTGTAAATATGGTGTTGATTGCCTATCAAGCTAGCACTGTACTCACTGTACTTCATACTAGCCAGTTGTTGTCTCAGTGAGAAGCAGAGGGCTATCTAACTGTAGTTTTCTTATGCCTTCATTATGCACTTTTTCCAGGGGCACAGTGTTTCAACGTGCCATCTGTTTTGCTTAAAGCAGAAAAGGAACTTTTATTTTTAACCACCACCTAAAATCGCTGATAGGGTTGAGGGAAGAGCTTGAGGACTCATGTCCACTGGTTGCTTGCCCTAGACAGCCTGCTCCATTTTTACATTTGTAATAAAACCAGCACAGCTTCCCTGTCTCAGATTTTTGTTGACCTCACAAAAACAGAATCTATTTTAATAGCTTTCTCGAGCAGGGCAGCGTTAACACATTTTCGGCACTGAATAGTTGCAGAAAACTATTTATTACTGCAAGGTTTGGAAAACTTTTGATAAGAACATTATTAAAACCCTGCCGCTCCCCCCCCCCCGCAAAACCCCCCCTGCTCTTGCTGTATTTTGCAATTGAACAATGTAGAAGTGATTTTCTTACAGTACTGTAGTTTCCTTCCACAGGTAAAAAAAAAAAGTAATATGCGCTCAGGCATCGAGGCTCGTTGGGTAGCTATTCTTACTGTGTGTCATATTTTTTGCATTGTGCCTCACCTCTTCTGAATCGGTTTAGATGGTGGTATGTTTCTTTTTTAAAAAAAGCAAGTAAGGGAAAGTTTGTAAAAAGCAGGGGGGATTGAAAAAAGAAAAAAAAATCAGTGAAACAGAGTAATCTCCAAAAAAAGAAAAGCGGTGTGACAGTATGAAAAATTTCAAAGCGGGGGGTAGTCATTGCTAGGTACAGAGGGTGTTTCACAAGTGGGGTGCCATACCACTCAATATTATCAGCTGCTTCTTACAGAATATATTGAGAGAAGCTCGCATTCCTGTCTCAGCCCCTGGATGGAGTGGCATGGGAGAAGGGAGTCGTTTCACTGCCTCCTAAAAAAGTTGTCATTGAGATTACTCCTACAGCTGCTGGCAGTGCACTGCAGGTGGAAGTCACAGTCACAGGAGGCAAGTTGTCTTTCAGGAAGTTCAGGCAGATCGTGTTGGCTTGGCTGCAGCTATTTCTAAAAATCAACTTCCTTTTCCTGTCTACCCTAGGAAAGAGGATGCAGCCTTTTTTAACAGAACTTCCAAAATCACGTGCCCCAGGGATGAGGAGCCTGTGGGCCTCTCCAGATGGTGCCTGCTTCTCAACTCATAGTGGGGCAAAGAGGGCAGCCTAGCTGGTGGTCAGGTTTGGGGAGTTGCAGCCCAGCCTGATCCACTGCTGGCAGGCAGTTCCTGATAAGATTGCCCCTGTCGGAATGCAGCCATCCACAAGGCAGGGAAAGGCTTCAATGGCCGAGTTCAAAGTCCTGCTTGAGTGCTTGGAGCTACATTATGTATTTACAAAGATCAATCAGTGTTTGAAATAGCTGCTGAAATCAGGGGTGCAAGTATTCCACTGACGCATTGTCCTTTTTCCAGGTGGTGTTCTTCAGACGTCAAGTACACTGCAAGCTGGTCAAAAGAAACCGCCTTTGGTAATATTTTAATAAGCCCCAAGATGATAACTGATCATATGCCAGACATCGTCCTCAAAGCTCTAAATAGCTTGGCTCAGGAAAACGCGCCTTGCATTTCTTGTCGAGCGCAAGGAGACTTTTCTACAAACATTGTATAATTGAAGACAAAGAGGACAGCAGCCTATCAAGTGTGTTTGGACAGGCAGGCCTTTCGTACTTAACTCATGCCCCCAAAGTAGGAGCTGAGCGGGGCAGGTCTTCAACATTTTCAGGACGAAGCAGAGGACACACTTCTTTGCATTGCAGAGATTTTTCTGGGGTCCTTTTCAAGGCGAGCTGTTTCACTTTAACAGAAGCAAGTGAGCCCATCATGATTTCTAACCATCAATCAGTGGCAGCTGGTACAGAGAACTGCGAGGCTGATGGGAAGGAAGGCAAGACTAGCAAGAGTGACCATATAGGTTCATACTTTACGGTCTACCTCTGCCTTACATCTGTTTCACATAGCAGAGCTGGCCACTCCGCCAGGTTGATAAAGCACTTGTAAAAAGGAGACATGGGAAAATGAAAATATTAAATTGAAGACAACTCTACCACCGTTCCGGATATACAAAAGTGACACCCCCACCCCCCAAGAGGTGAGCTGAACTTCAGCCTATTATTGGCACTTCCCTTCATGGCAGAAATCTTGTTTTCTTTGCTGTTGAAGGAAGCCTGCATTTTATAACTTTTGTAGGCTTAAATGCTACTTGGGTTCATGTGCAATATTTGTCTACTTTTGCTTACTGTTCAGTGCTGCTGAATGTGCATTTAATTATATAGAAGGGTTAAATCCTTGCTTATGGTATTATTCCACATTGCCCCATTCTAGGAGAATTGTGAAAGATCATTTGGACTAGCTATGTAAAAAAAGTTTCAATTTTAAAATATCCCTACTTGCAATCTTGTACAGTTAAAACGATTGTGCAGCAAATGATGTCACTAAAATGATGTTTTACTAAATGCAAGTCCTTCAGAAACTGCTTGCCAAGCAGAATCAGTGTTTTGTGATGGTATTTGTTCATAGATTTAGGTTCCAACTGAAAATGGAAATAGGAGATAATCTTGTTACATTACGCTATACTTTGGCTTGTTAATTTTCAGTGAAAAATACTAAGAAGCCTATCCCACAGTCTGGATCACAACAGATTGGAGGTATTTCTTAGCTGGGCTTTTCTCTCTGCTCCGCCAAAAGGATTTCTGTAAGGTAGTGGTTAAAAACGTTATCACTTTACCTTGGTTTTTTTACATTTGAGATTGATGACTGAAGTGGAGAACAAGTTGAAATTAGTGAAACCTCGTACAAGTGACATCTGCACAGCAAGCACTCTGGTACTTGTTTGTAGAAGGGCAATCTTTGTCAAAATCAAAAAATGTTATGCATTTTTCCCCACATGCAGATGCTTCCAAGTGTAGGTAACCCACTCCACGGTGGGTTATGCATTCACATGAAAACAAAAGACTTAAAAAACACACCAAACACTTCACTGAGGAATCCTGTGATCACAAATACTGTCCCAGTTCACAAACCACAAAGGTTAAAATTGTGGGCTTTCTAAACACTCCAACGCAAGCATGACTAAAACCAAACTTTCCATATGGATGGAATGTACTAATAGGTAGCAAAGTCACAATTCACCCAGAAGCACACAACAGCCAGACTGGAAAATGGCAGTTGTATCACCCTTCACACGGCAGTGCTTTTGCCCAGTCTGGGTCAACTAATCCATGTGTCAATAGATTCAATCTCTCAGTGGTTTTCAACCAGTGTGCTGTGGCACCCTGGAGTGCCTTGAATGATGGTCAGGGGTGCTGTGGGAAACCTTGACCTCTGTTCTTCTTTCCTTCCCTCCCTTCTCTGATGCCTTCTGGTGTCTCTGCCTCCCAAAGGCTTGCACAGCTGTTTGTTGCAGCTGCCTTGACTACAACCTTGGCAGGCAAATGGTGCTTCTGGGGCTGGCCAGGAGGGGGCTGGCTGCCAGGAGCTGATGTGGCCTCGGGAGTAGGCAAGCCAGTCTGCCAGCCCTTACTCTGTAGGGAATGGACAGACAAGTCCCAGGCCCCTGTGGAGCAGTGAGAGGAGGCACCTCTTTTGGGGGGGGGGGAGAGCTCAGATCAGCGGCAGCAGCATTGGCTGCCCAGAGGACTCCCATAGAGAGGGGAGAGGAGAGGAGGCTGAGGGAACACTCCACAAGGGAGGGTGTTTGAAAAAGGGTGAGAGGCTGCCAGCTCTGCAGGCAAGGCCTGACATAACTGGGCCCCTGAGCCTCACAGGGGTGCCGCAGAAAGAAGGTAGTCAAGGGAGCCGTGGACTCAAAAAAGTTGAAAACCTCTGCAATATATGAATTCAGTTCACAAATTCAAGCTCGACCACCAGCGTGATTCAAGAAATTTATTAAGTCATACATGCAAAACATACTGCTAAATTGCATTACCAAAAAGATCAATGTAAAAACTTCACAATCTTGCAAACTCCATTTATTTTATTTTATTTTTTGTTCTAGTAGTTGAAAGGTTGTAGCTCAATGTTGTGTTCTTGCCAGCATCTGGGATGTATGGAACATGGTTAGCACTAGGTTACAGAACCTCACATACCAACTGCCATTACTAGATCAATCAACAGGAGGCGAGGTCAAAAGGGCGATGTCAGCATTAGTAAAATTACAGCATCAGGTTACCTGGCAAATGGTGACATTAAAGGAAGGTGATTAAGGTGGTGTGAAATATTTAAAAAGTACTAGAAGTGGTAAATCTGCTGAACATGATTTTTACATCAAGTCACCTGAAGACTAAAGGAAGCCTTTCAAAAAAGCATGTATACTATTATGACAGGAGAAGGGGGCGGGGAGAAACAGAAACAAGGCTATGCTTGAATATATCTAAACTACAAAAAAAAATGCAAATATATCAGAAAGGTTTTAAAATACAAGTTATATTGCTCAGGAAGAAGATTCTACAATAAAGCATCTAGCAAGAACATGTGAGGGAATGACCAGTTCAAAATTGTAGCAAAATGAATGCGGCACTGGAAAATGCAAACAAGTGATCCATAAAAAAATACCAACCTTCCCCCTTCAGTTACTGCTTAGTTGCAACAGAGGGTTTCAGTTTACTGGTTTTATTAGACAAGAGAGAAATCCACTGAGTTTAACCAACTTGTGGACAATGTAGTGTAAATTGATCTTTACAGTGTCAAAATACTGTTGGGCAGTTTCCCTTGACCAATCCAGGCATCTTTCACCAATCAAAGCAATATACTGCTCTCAAGGAAGACAATACATTTCAAGGAAAAGTTTAAATCACAGTCCTTAACAAACAGGAAAACTTTTTTTTTTTAAATTTAAAAAAGAGGGAATCTGTATGCTGTCAATTATTGCGGTTGTTCAGGCATGAAAGAAAGATACTAAGACCATCAGTTGGATGAGTGTATTAAACAGCAGCATTTTCCTACCAATAGGATATCGGAAGGGAAACCTATAAAGTTTTGCAATTCCTAATAAAACATTAGTATCTTTAAAGACACCTGTTTGTCTTAAAAAAAACAAACAGGTTTCGTGCTCCATCTACAAAGCACAACAATACAACATAGATGAGCAGGTAATTTGGCAACACTCGATTAATCTGAGCAAAGGGACTTGGGAAAATAAGGCTTTATATAGGTTTGTCTTTTTTTTTAAAAAAAAGGATATCTTTAGTAGAAGAAAAACAAAATCTAACTTTTTAAACAAAGGGGAAAGAGATAGTGATGATTGGTTCAAAATTTTTGATGTAAGAGAACTAATCTTTTTTAACAGAAGAACTTGGCATTGTTGTGAATGCTCCATTGTTCCAAGCAAAGCACAGAAGGTTCTGAGGAAGGGGCTGGGACCGGGGGCTGCATTAGAGTAGCAGACATTTTCTCTTCCTCTTCTTTACAGGAGGGGGGCAGAGAACTGCTCGAATAGCTTCGTCAAAGACTGTCTTGAGGCCTCGCTGTGTAAGTGCTGAGCATTCTAGGTATTTTACCGCACCTGCAGAAAAAAACGGAACAAATCTGAGCTACTTAGAAATCCAAACACCCCAACCCCAAGGAATAGCAACTCAAAATGGAGGCTGAAGTCCGTCCCCCACCCACTGAGAACCCAAATTCCACAGCCCTTCAGCTGAATTTAGGTTCTACAAGAACTATTAGCGCTCACGCAGATAGATCAAAGCCTTACCAATCTCTTTTGCCATGGCAAGGCCTTGTGGGTAGGTGATGGGAGTCAGCTTCTTCTCCTTCAGCTTTTCAATGGTGTCTTTGTCATCTCGGAGGTCAAGTTTGGTTCCCACTAGGATGATGGGAGTGTTAGGGCAATGGTGTCGCACTTCTGGATACCACTGGAAGGAAAAAAGGGGTGATTAACTTCTCTGTATATGCAGACAGAGCATGCATATTAAGAATATAAAACAAAAATACAGGTATTCGTTGGGTTGAAATTCACATCATTTGCAAGTATTAGGCATGACCAACTGTATACCAAATGATGAGCCACCAATGCATTAAACAAGCTTAAGAGCCACCCCCTCTACCTCTAAGCAGAAGCCCCCAAAACAGAGCAGAACAGTTCCCAGGACCCAGCCTTTCCCTTTCGTCAGCTAGAACAGCTCTGAGACCCAATCCGCCAGTCAGGAACAGCTAGATTTATTTATAATGCACTTGACGTTTTCTAGGGTGAAGCATAGATCCTGCCTGTAGCTTACAACCAGACAGACATGATACAAAAGGAATGGAGGGGGGACTGGAAAAACAAAGAGGACTGGCACTATTATTTATTTTATTTTTACAAAATAAATTTTACAGCACAAGCGATGTCCACCAGGGGGCTAACTAAATAAGGACACAGTTCAGGGAGAGAAGCCAAAGACAGTTGGTTCCAGCCAAGCTGATGGATGAGAGCTGTGTAGGTGTCTCTCTAATCCTGCTGCATCCAGGTAGAATGGCTACCCAGCAATTCTCTCAAAGGGTTTTCGTTCCAAAAGCCAGAAACACTCTGAGGAAGTAGTTGCATCGTCCAACAATCTTGACTAATAGCTTTATGACATCTTACCCAAAATGAGGTTTGCCATAAACTTTCACATTTGATGTTAACACAAAATGGCAGGGGGGTTGATACCAATTTTGCTTTATTTATTTATTTATTTATTTATTTATTTATTTATTTATTTATTTATTTATAAATAAATAAATAAATAAATAATAATAATAATAATAATAATAATAATAATAAATGGAACTACCAACATGATTTTTGCAGATGAAAAAGTGACCATTGCATTCCAGTTGCCTTTCAAATGACAGCAGCCCAAAGTATCAAAATTTGGCATTCTGACACTTTGGGCATTCATATTTTATTTTATTTTTTTAAAAAATTGTTCTCAAATGCTGCAGAACTAATAACAAACAAAATCCAACCACTTATGTTTAAAATAGCAGTTATGTATATTCAACCTGAAATATTCCTTTTAGAAACAAACACTCTTGCAGTTTTAATTTGAAGACTTTATTAAAAACAAACAAAACAGAAACAAACAAACCAAACCACTAATTTATTTTATTGCTGTAAAATAATGAAGGTTAAAAATTTGTGGGAAATCTCCCAAGGGAAGAAAAGACAAATGTTTTTCACTCACCTTTGCACGGACATTTTCAAAGGATGCAGGACTCACAAGTGAAAAGCAAATTAAGAACACATCCTGAAAAACAATATTTTAAGAATCTTAGTCTCTGGTGGTTACTTTCCAGATATAACGAGTTTGCCGTATAATCAGACTTCTAGTTTCACTCGTGGACATTTCCAGTTGCTAATGGACAGCAAGCTGAACCAGCAGCACAGGAGCCCCAGAACCTCTTTTTTCTTTCCAGTTAAAGCTGCAATGCAATATTAAAACACGAGAAAATCCTGGAAGAACTTAGCAAACTGAATCCTAACCCTGTATCTCAGTTACCTTCTAACCTATTAATTTATGCACTCACATCATTTGGCTCACTACTTTAGGAATCTCCTGGGAAAATTGTTGCTGTTTCCTCTAATCCCAATAAGGTTGCTAATCTGGCCACAAACTGGAAATACAATATGCCTCTTTTATGCTGCTTAGGAGCATAATATTTAAATATGCTTTCCTAGACGTACACCTCAGAGTTCATGAGGACTTACATCCTAGGAGCTATATTTGAGGCTGCATCTTCAATTTTACTATTACTAACCCAGTTCTTCTCTTACAGACCAGGGGAAGTTGGGGGCTGGTGACTTACCTAGAACAGAGGCACTGCCTATTTCAAGAAACGGACAAGAACAGCCATTTGTGTAATAGACCAACCCTGCCTTATTGTTCCAAGTGCTCTGAAATTCCTGGCACTCAAATTCAGGATAACATAACATCTTAGGATGCAGCAGTTAGTATACCTCGCCCTTAAGTAGGTCTCTGCTGATATAAGACTGCTAGTCTTAGAAGCTAATGGGGACAGTTTTACACAGCTAAAGTGGTGGTCAGCTGTCATTCATTCCCAACAAGTCTCGTGCACCCAAGTTCCATTTGCGAGCTCCTGCTTAACTCTTCACATTGGGAAAGTCACATTTTCTGCTCTAGCCTCCTTCACACACCCTTCCAGTTTACCCCACGTACAGGTAACAACTTGGCTACCAAAGAATCAGAAGCCCTTTGGAGTGTTAGTTGATTGGGTTGCAGCTCCAGGCTGTTAGGTCAGCACCTTGACACCTCCAGAGTTTAGCGCTTGCAACAATCATTATCCATGCAGCAGGACACCTGGTGAAGAGCAGTGCTGTAAACTCATGTGCTCCCATAGCCCCTCTGCAGCTCCTCCAGCTTGCCAGATACCGAAGTGCCTCTTGTCCTTTTCGCCTTCCACCAATCCCAGGCACTCCGTGGTTTTCCCATTCAGGAAAAGGACTAGCTGAAGCCTTTTGAAGTAAATGTCCTTGGTACAATAAGAGTCTGGTCTGATGCGACAGCTGTGGTTTGTTAAATAACACGTTTACTTTTAAGAGAAGCAGAAATTCAAAGGATGTTTGGGACCGTAAGGTAAATAGGGACACCAAAAAATGGGGAGCCAGTATTATGGCAGCAGGAGAAGCAGCAAAAGAAGATGAAAGAGCTTGGAGCATAATGGTTGAAAGTTTTACATACGCAGAACGGTTGACGTTTCACCCTGGGAGTTAATTCCTTACCATTCGTTCCTTCAACCTAGTAATAGCATGAAACAACTTAAGATTAGGAGATACTTAAAAGAAAAATAAGCCCTTTGCTCATCATTTTTCACTCCTATAATGTCAACATAATACAGTCCTCATGGGGATGTACTATGTCAGAATTGGATGTGAGCGAACCGTGAATGAAATCTTCCTCTATATAAAAATCAATAATCTCTCCTTTACCTGAAGGAAGCTGGTTTTTCTGAAGTGTTCTAAGCTGAGTTCTTTTCTATATATGAAGAGGCTGAGTTTTTTAAAAAAATGTTTTTATTGATTTTCAGGGGAGTTAATTTTTTGATGCAGAGATACATGTTTTCTGAGCTGGGGCACTGCCAGGAATGATCGCCTTTGCAGGTCAACTGAACATGTAACTCCAAGCGCAACAACATTAAGCATGCTTTACTTGGAAGTTAAGTTCTACTGAAATCATGGGCCCCCAATAAGGATATTGAGAATTTATTATAAAATGGTGCATTTGCAGAACTTTCTAAGAAATCTGTCTTAATTGCAATAGGAAAGCTCTGCCAATTGCTAGAGGCACACAATGTTATAGGCGTCATCACATTTGGCCCAAAGCATTGCAGTGCCCTTCCTTGAACGTCAAAGTGTGTATTTGCATGAGCATGTCTGGAAAGTAGCTAAATATTTTGGTTTCAAAGCACGGAAAGGTGATTTAGGTTTGCAATATCCAAGTCTTTTGGCAACTTTATCCTTGGAAAGATTATTTGTTCTCTAGGTGCTGTAGCACTTCATTCATCTTTAATTTGCATCTGGCCTATTAACAGAGGAGGACAAGCCAGCAAATCCAAGTAGGACAGACACTTGGACACTACAGTCACTGATCTCTTTTCATCAAGGTTTAACACAGCAACTCAGCTGCACGTTTGAGGTGTGCTTCTTCCTCATGATTTTGTGGTTGCCCCAGATGAGTCACTCTGCACTCTGGAGTCTCTCTTGGAACAAAGAACCCCTTTTTGTTTTCCTTCTGGCTTTTCCGGCAGCTCTCTTGGAAGCAGCAATATAGCCAATGAGAATGTATTGCCAGCCCCTTAGTCTCAAGCCCTGAAAAGAAAAGGCCCTATTTTGCTGTTTCACAGAGCACATGAGCAGATACAAGGAACAAAATCTGATTTTTTCAGAAATGTAAAGTAGTTCATGAACCAAGCTGGGAAAGGTCACAGTACTAAGAGCTTGGCATTTTTTTTTACTTTCTTGGATGGCAAGAGTTAATTTTTTGCATTAATTGAAAGCAGTAGGGAAAAGCTCTGCTCCCTTTCTCTGAAGTCCGTGAACCATTATCTATTCATTTTAAAAGCTGTTATTATGACTTGAGAAGTCTCTGTTTGAATTTCTGCTGAACCATAAGGAGCAGAGGCTGCTCTTGCTCAACTTGTGTTCCACAATCAGTGACAATTCCACAGCATGAATAAAATGAAGAAAAGAGACTTTCACTCTCAGTCTATGCACAGGGCAAAACTGTAAACTAAAAAACAATCGGGAAGAAATTCAGTGAACCACTGTAGGTTTGGCCATTACTGAAGATTTAGGGGAAATTATTTGCTTCCTGTCTAACAGAGAGCAATATGTTCCATTCAGAGCTGCAAGATTTGCTGGAGCTGCAGAGAACGCAAGTTCAAAATTTAATGCAGCAAATGTGGTTACCCATCAAAATGTCCCTATGTACTGGGATGTGTTTACAAACAGATTACTTATATACACCCTGTTCTGTTGCTTGTTTGCTTTTATTATGGGTGTGGTTTTATTTAATTTTTGATTTTATCTATGTGCAATAAAGTTTTGCTATAACCCAATTCATTAAACAATAAATTCTTCACTTGAAATCAAACCAATCTTAACCTATCATATAAGAGAAAAACAAATGCTATCTAAGAACAAGGAATTAACCTTTGTAATTAGTATCTTTGGGGAAGTGGATTTTGGAAGAGCTGAGATACAGTAGTCGCTCATCATTCATTCTGTACTCCCTGCCCCCAACAGCAGGAACGGACAAATGGCAGCACAAGAGCAATTCAGAAGGCAACACGCAAGGAGGCTGCCAATATATTTCATGCCCAGTGCTGTCAATACATTTTGCCCCTACTACTGCCATCCAGATCTACTCAATTCAGAGCTATAGCCTTGCTCACATTTTCATTTAAATGAGCCCCTGTGTCACAATTCATCTCTTGCCCCCCAGTGAAAAGCTGAACATCAGTGCTTAGCGATGATAGTGTCAGACTGTGCCTGAACAGCAAGAATGAACAAAGGCTGCTTTTTAGCCGGGTTGCTGACCTCCCATCAAGGGCCTTGCTGATGAAACTATTTTGTACCCTAGATTATTTAACAGTGGCGTTGTTCTGGAATATTCTAAGCACAGCACAGATTCACTGTAACTATTTCGACAGTGCCGTTCAGCCTTGAGATCCAATGGACGCTGTGCTAAATCAGAAACTTGAACAACGAGCTCAGCCAAAGGAAGGAATGGATTGTTCTGGGGGGAAACTACTAATGCAGTCTCAAATTCCATTCTAAAAAAAATGGGAGCAGCAGAGCAACAACTCCACAAGACGAGCAAGCTAAACATTTTAGAGCATGTTAAAAATATAACATTAGCAACAGTGGTTAAATAGCAGTAAGGAGGCAGAAAGCTTTTGCATTAAGGAGTTTGCAATTACAGAACCTGCTTATTAAGGATTAGAGATTTTGACACCCACCGGAAGCTCACCTTCACAAGCCCCATAGAAACAAATGAGTCATCATGCAGAAGTAAAAGCTTACGCACAAGAATTACATCAGGATGGCTTCAGACATGGTAATGCTGCACAGCCAAGTAAAGATGAAGTTACTTTCATGTTTGGCTGGCAGCACGAGATCATGTCTGAAAAGAACCTGTGAAAGAAATTTGTAAAGGCATGTTGTTGTTCAGACATGATGATCCGGTACCACCTGCTCAACTGGCTGTGCAAGACATTACACCTGAAAATGCTCTTGACGTGAACTTACACAAGAGGCGTTTCCAGGAGCTCAGTCAGATTTCTTCAGCTGCCAGTGTCTAACACAGCTGGCTTGGGATTGCAGCGGTAAATTAGAACTGGTTGGAAAGTTACCAAGAGACAGACACCAATTAATGGGAAGAGTTTGCTCAACAATTGTTCTTTTGAACTCTGCTTCTCACATAGCTGCTACTAGCCCCTGCTTAGACTAGCAAGGATTAATGCAGGCTTCACCATAGTCCCTGTGCAGTTTGTTAAGTGTCTTGGCATGTTGGTTCAGCACATTTTACACTCAAAGTGAAAGCATCCTTAATCTTCTGCAAGCCTGCAATTAGACACACACACACACACACACACACACACACACACAGACGTCAAATCATCCACTATAAAAGCTTACTGTCTGTGGGTAAGATAACGGGCGTAGTCTGTCATAGTCCTCTTGTCCAGCTGTATCCCACAAGCCCAGATTGACTGGCTTTCCATCAACCATCACATTGGCAGAATAATTGTCGAAGCTACGGAGTGAGGGGGGAAAGTTAGTGTATTTTCTTTAAACCCTATCCCTCTGTGCATCACACTGCTGTCACTTTAGAGCAGGATTATCACCTAAAGGGATTTGCATGGCACCTTCTCCACTTAGTTTTAGGTGCCACGTATGTGTATTTCACATATATAAAACACTTTAAAATGTTTTGTCACATGAGGCTTAATCCACTAGGAACGACTCCTGAGCAAGTCTCATTACAGCAAATGGGATTTATGTAAGTCCATGACTTTGCTCTTCTACAATCCTTATTTGCTTCAGTCAATGTAGCTTCCCCCAAATCCTATACCTTGCATGCTTTTTAATATTGCATGAAAATAACTTTTTTTCAGATATGCTAGCTTTTCACAGGCAGGCAAGCATAACACTACTCTCTTGTTTGTAGACAGTAGGACTGAAATACTATTTAAAGGGTTGTTTCTCTGGTTACAAAGGGCCAGACACATTTCCCATCACCTATGCATATCCTCAGCCTCTGGCAAATACACCCTTTCAGACATATAATATGACTGAGGTAAACACACCTTTTCTTCTGACATATACATGACTTTTAGACATGTAACATGCACAGCTAGGAGCCAACTAATTCAAAGCACACGGGTGTCACAGACTGCTGCTTACAAGGTTTGAACAATTAGCTGTGTGATTATGGCTGTGAACCAGTGGTCAGAGACGCAAGTCCAACTCATGATCAGCTACCAAGCTCATTGGGTGTCCTTGGATACAATTTCCTTCAGCTCAACCTACCTCACTTCACTATTGTAAAAAGAGGCAAGTCAAGTGCTCTACAGCCCTTTGGACATGAAAAAGTGCTAAAGATACAAAAGGAAATACTTACACAGTGGGTATATATTCTCCAGGAAATGCATTGGTTGTATAACTGATGAGTAGGCATGTTTTACCTACAGCACTGTTAAGAGAGAAAGAAAAAGTCCTGATAAGAGCCCATTCACATGATAATCTTTATTTTCATAATATATAGGGGAAATGTGAAGAGAAGTGCATTGTTTCATCTCTGGTTTAGACACTGAGATCCAGCTTCGAGGGCCTTCTGGTGGTTCCCTCAGAATGCAAAGTGAACCTACAGGGAATTAGCTCCAAGGGCCTTCTCAGTATGGCGCCTGCCCTGTGGAACACCCTCCCATCAGATGTCAAGGAAATAAATATCTGACTTTTAGAAGACATCTGAAGGCAGCCCTGTTCAGGGAAGTTTTTAATGTTTGATGTTTTATTTTGCTTTTATATTTGTTGGAATCCACCCACAGTGGCTGGGGCAACCCAGTCAGATGGGTGGGGTACAAATAATAAAATCATCATCATCATTTCAACCTATCAAGTTTCTCCAGAACCGTTTTTGTGAAGTTGGTGTTGAGATCCCAATTTCACTAGTTCTTGATTAGAGAATGAATCTGTACCACCACCATATGAAATTATCTTCCAGGTTTGTTTGTCTCATTCAATCTTTGCTCTGTTAATCTTCCCATTACAATTTATTCCCCTATTAAAATTTTCCATTATTGACATGTTCCTCCATCTTCAGCAGGGGTCGGCAAGGTTTACCTCACCTGGGCCGGTTCACCGGTGCAGATTAATCTGTGGGCTGGATTGCGTGTGCGCGCCGGCGATTTCCGGCACTGCGGAAGAAAGTCCCCGTGCTGCGCCAGTTTAGCACAGTGCACGGGGACTCACTGAGTGGGTGGCTTGGGGGCCAGTTGAATCGACTCTCGTGGGTCGCTTGTGGCCCACGGGCCTTAGGTTGCCTACCCCTGATCTTCAGCTTTCCAATTTCTTGCTATAACCTGTGCAGCTGCAGCTTAATGGCATTGTAAACATCTCTCTATGTGGTATATCTGAATTTTGGTCATCAAATAATAGTTAACAAGCCTCATGTTGGGGAAGCAGATGTGTGTGCTCTGGAATCCATGTACTTTCCCAAACATTATCACTTCTTCATACTTCACATGGCCAGGTAATCTTCAGGTAACATCTAGACCAGGAAACTATGGTTACCAGGTGTGGAAAAAGCCAAGATTTTAAACCACAATTTAAAGTTAGTTTAGGATTGTTGCTTGTTCTAAGCCTCTACGTTCTTGGTTTAAATGTAATTTGTCTTAAATGGGGTTAATTTTGAGTCTTATTAAACCAATACAGTTGTACCTTGGTTTTCAAACAGCTTAGTTCTCTAACATTTTGGCTCCCGTTTTGGCAATGGTGCTATTTAATGGTGAATTTAAATTGTTAAACTGTCTTCTGAAATCCACTGGCTATTGCTCCTTCCTCCAATTTCTTCTAGCTTTGTTTCTTTAAAAACGTCAGATTTGTAAGAAAGATGGAACATACACATCCTGCTAGATCAGACTAAAGGTCCTTCTAGTTCAGCAGCGTTCCCCTCAACAAGAGGGCTCTAGAAAGCCCACAGGCAGAACATGAAAGCATTAACTCTATGCACTATTATCTCTCCCCCACCTGCAACTGGTATTCAGTGACATGCTAGCCCAGTTTGAACAACTGTTAAACTTTCAGAAGACAGTTTAACCATTTAAATTCAATACTAGAAGAACTTTTCAACTTGCAATCCCAGCTCCAGGTCACAAGTCTCTTCAGCTTTCTTAACTTGAGTGGTGAGGTAATTGCTTTGCAATTACTAGTGTTTGCAAAGTGCTCTGAAGATGAAAGTCACTGTGTAAGCACAAAGCATAATAGACATTTGTGGAGAAATCAGGCATTGCCAGGTGTGGTTATGTATCTTAGCACTCCTTGAACAGCCTGTTGCACACATTTCAAAGCTTGGAATATAGCAGACCTATCCAGACAATAGTTCACCTCAGAGCTGTATCCAAGAAAGATCCCTTGCCACAGGGCAAAGTATATCAATGGCGGGATCTCACCATTTCATTTATGTGAATGCAGAATCTCAGGTATCATCCTCTGAGATCAGAGAGATGCCACATTAAAGTAGTCTCTGGTTTATTTATTAATTTCTCCCCACAACAGCAAAGAATCAGGAAGGTGCAGCCGGGAAAGAGCATGCATGCAACACTAAGAGTGAAGTAGTACCTGAACTGGTCCAGTGCCTTGAGACCAATGCCAGTAAGGTAGCATATATTCACACACAAATGTGCACAAATTTGATTTTAGCTAAGACAGTACCACACAGCACAGATATATTTCAGGGTTAGGAAGTGTGGCAGAAAAGCCTGAATTTTATTATCAAACACAGGAATCTGATGCATAATAGTTGATCTGCATGTCATATTAAACCAGTTTATTTTAAACCATGGCTTAATTTGAAGAAGCAGCACAAAACCACTCAAACACATTTTGGAAAGAAGTAGTGAAAGATTTCAAGTCTAGCACAGAAGGATCAAGAGCTGCCTCTGCCGTGGCTCTATAAGCACATCAGGCAATTCCACTAAAACTAATAAGGAGATGCCAACAAGAACAAACAGGTCCCATTGGCCTCAGCTCTACAGTTCTTCAATTCTAGGCTTCCTGCCTTCTCAGTTTGCTGGCTCTTTGCCCTATGAATCAGTTCTGCACAGATATTCCACTCCAAAATGAAGGTTTCATCTCCTTAGACTTCGTAATGATTCACTCAATTCAAGTACTGTACATGTAAAGCTTTGAATAGTCTCAGTAAACCCAACTCCTCTCTATGGAAAGATGTATGTGCTAGATGTGCAACTTTTTAAAGCATAGAATTAAGTCAGAAAGTTGTAAGTTAGGTGAGCATTGTTTCAGCTATGCTCTGCCTGACCTACTTGCACTAACCAAATTAATAATTTGATGGCATGAGTAGAAAGTTTTAAATAAAGATAGCATTTCCTTCCTACTCTGCAATAACTTTCTAGTTTTGTTTAAAAAAATATTCCCCAGATTTAAAAACAAAACAGAACTTTTACATGCACTTTTTTATTACCATAATAGGGTTTATTCAAATACCCTTAAGTGCTCTGTGTTGTGTGTCACAAGTTAGACCTAAAACAAAATATTTCACTATAAAATATTAGCCTCTTGATAGTAATATTATTATAACAAGACATTTATGCATGGGTTACATACATTAAGTCATTTTTTTCCCAATGAGCCAATGGATGGTATGAAAATGGTTTGTGACTATGGCACAGTATGGAAAATTGGTGGGAATATACAGCTTCCTGAAAATTTCACTTTCATATTTAACTTGTAAGCTCTTTTTGTTGGAGAATAGAGCCACAGAACTCAAAAAAACAGAAAGGGAACTTCTGGTGTCAGTAATCAGGATTTCTGCATACTCTCCTAACTACTCCTATCCAAATCCACACATCTTTCCACACCATCCCAATTCTCACCAAGAAACTCTTACATGCCTATACCTACATTCAAAATGAATAACCTATTCAAGAGGAATAGACCAAACAGGAAGGGAGGAGTAGCAGCATTATAGGTAAAGGAAATGTACACTTGGGAAGAGATTCATGACTTGGAACATGGAAGGCAAATTGAGAGTATATGGGTAAAAATCATAGGAGATGGAAATAACAGTGGCCTTACTGTGTGTGTCTACTATAGGCCTTCAAGCCAGACTGAAGACTTTTCTATAGCAGATTACCAAACATTCAAAAATGAGAGATATAGTAGTCATGGGAGACTTCAACTACCCTGACATCTGTTGGGATTAAAACTCGGCCAAGAATGTTAAGTCCACCAAATTTCTCCATTTCCTCAATGACCGTTTCATTTCCCAGAAGGTGGAAGAAGCAACAAGGGGGTCATCTGTCTTGGACCTATTTCTCACCAACATAGAGGAACTGATTGATAAAGTGGAAGTACTAGGAACACTGGAGGAAGTGATTATGTCCTCTTGGATTTCATGATACAGAGGAAAGGGAAAGCAGAGTATAGTTGGACATGCATTCTGGAATTTAAGAAGGCCAATTTCAAAAAGCTTAAGAAACTACTGGTTGATATCTCATGGTCAGAAATACTCAAAGAGGAGTCCAAGATGTGAGTTTCTTAAAGATGCAAGACTGAATACAGAAATGCAGACAATTCCAACAAGAAAGAAATGCGGGAGGCATCTAAAAAAACTGATGTGGCTACATAAGGAGCATATAGATGAGCTGAGATTTCAGAAGGGCATGCATAAGAAATGAAAGGGGAAATATCATTAAGGAGGAGTATACATGAATAACCAACAGTTGGGGGAGGTCAGGTGGCCAAAGTTCAGAATGTGCTCAGGCTTGCAAGAGAGGTTAAAAATAATACTAAAGGTTTCTTTGTCTATGTTCAAAGGAAGAGGCAGAACAAGCAAGTAGGAGATCCTATGCATGGAGAAGACAGAGAAATGCTGTTGGGTGGTGGTGGAATTGTAGGTATGAGCGTAACGACCATAACACTATGCCTCCAACTCCCACCTCACCACACTGCTCCTGCACGATATGCATTGTTGATGGTACCAAAAGTCAACATGAGATCAAGGTGAATCAACAGAGTCATATTCCCCCTTTACAGGTTATCAATTAGGGCAATCAAGGCTGTTTCAGCGCCAAAATCCAACCTAGAATGGGCCTAGATAATCCACATTCTCCAAGGATTACTGAAATGTATGAGCTTTGAAGCCTCAAAGTATATGTTAAGCATAGACAATAAGTTAAGGAGTTTAACAATAAAGAATAGTGTTTTGAAAACTGGAGTATGGTACCAATATTTTTATTGTAAACACCAAATTAAACATTTATCAACAATTTCTGCTAAAAATGTGATATTAACAATGTGTCACTTATGTGAATTGCATATTACTTCATGCTTATCAAAATAATAAATAAAAAGTGTTGCTGACAACGCCCCCCCCCAATAGCAACTAGACATTCTGTTTTGGCGCCCACAACCCAGGTCCCAGAAGCCATTTGGCTCCCAGCTTTTCTATCTCGGTTTCCAATACGGGTTCTAAGTAATCTCCTCGGACAGGTAAAATGACTGGCTTACTATCATGCTCAACTAATTACTGAGCTATCATCAATCTTTAGACTTTCAGCCCTCATACATATACTATGAATTATATTTCATCCGTTATTTTACAAGAATCTTCAGATTTATTTGTAATCTGAAGACTGAACTACACATCATATTACATGGAGATAGCAATGGTGATATGCAGAGCTGTTATCTGTACTTCTCAGAGAAGCTACACAGATTTGTTGTAATGCTCAGCTATAGACAACACAGGATTTTTGTTTCTATTTGAAAAAAAAATCTAACGGGATAAGACTAGTCTTGTTTTCCAGCTGGCCTCCAATGCTCCTCTGAGCTGACGTCTAGAAGAGGGGGGAAAGAGACACACAAATGATGGAAACTGCCTTGTCTCAATAATTGAAAAACACAAGAGAGTTGAAACACACATACATTTTAGCATAATCTTTATAACAGAAGCCATGTGTCACATCAGTTTGGAGAACAAAAAAGGGTTCCTCTGTGTGTGACACCTTTATGGAGCACTATCAATGCATAAACATATTTTCATACCTGTTGTGTAATGGAATAAGCAAACATTACCACTGTGTAATCCAATACTAGTAGGATCACCTAAATATATACACTTGTACCCAAGTTTCTGTAATCTACAATAACCAAGAGAAGCCTTATGTTTGACTAGGACTGTAGAAACTGGAGTTAAATCCCTATTCATCCAAGAAGCTCTCTCTCTATAGATATTCTACTCACAAGGCTGTTAGGGGTTGACTATAGAAGTAATAAATAAACACACAAACTGAAGTAGGCATAACTTCAATTGCAGAGAAGCTGAATGGTGGGAGACTCAGGACTCACAAAATAAAGTACTTCTTTACACAGCACATTGTTAAAACTATGAAATTCACTACCACAAGTTGTAGAAAGTTAAAACCATCTGGTAATTTGAAACCATCTTATGTTGGTGGCAAAGCAGAAAAGAGGAGAATGATTATCAATGGCTACTAGTCACAATGGCTATCTTCTATGTTTATGATCAGAAGCGGCATATTATCTGTATGCCAAGTTGCTGAGGAGCAGCAGCAGCAGAGAGGGTTTCTGTCTGCATGTCCTGTTTATGGGCCTTCCAAAAGGCATCTGGTTCATCACCACAGGAAACAGAATACTGGCCTAGATAAGCCTTTGGGCTGATCCACCAGGGCTCTTCTGTTCTTAGAGGGAAGAATAGGCTTATCTGTTTGTTTGTTTGTTTGTTTGTTTGTTTGTGTTTGTTTGTTTGTTTGTTTGTTTATTATTATTATTATTAGTAGTAGTAGTAAATTTATATACTGCCTTGAGTCAGGGCAGTTCACAATATAAAATTACAATATAAAAACACAAAATACACCATCAAAATATAAACAGAAACAACCGAATAACCCTTTTTCTACAAGTTAATTTGCATCAAGTTAAGCTCAGTGAAAAATTCAAAAAATGTGTTGATCACTTACCCCTCCATATGTATGTATGAAGGTTATGGGGAAAGTGAAGACTTCAGAGACAGAAAGTTACTAGCTTAAGTCATTGTTATATAAATGCTTATTTGTTTATTTTACACCAAATTCATTCCAAGTGCTCCAAGCAAGCAACATGTCTTACTTCTGAGCAAACATTAGGAACAAGCCAATTCATTCAATGAGATTTACTACCTAGAAAATATACATGGTAGCACAGCCTTGAACAACTTCTGAATGATTTTAGGAAGTGGGTTTCCTTTGTTAACCTCAAAACAAAGCAGAGGTTTGACACCAGTACTACAACAGGCAAAAAGCAATTCATGCAAAGCCCACAAGACTAGTCACTGAATTTTGGAAGCATAATCGTATCTAATGATTGCAATAAATCTACACCTCACTGGAATCTACACAGATAACATTATTGCCTCAGTTCAAAACTTGCAAAGCCAGATGTTAAAGTCTCATTGTACATAAGCATCTCTTCAGAGATTACCTTCCTCTACTACAAAAGCAAATGCTGACCCCTTAAGTCTTGGAGCACAGTTGCTGCCAACACACCTCCCATGGAAGGAAACCCCTCCCTTTGTATAGGTACCTCTAGAACTGCTGGATGCATTGTAGTCATTTCCCCTCTATGCCCAGCCCTCTCCTTACTGCTGGAGTTAGTGAATAAAGTTCTGTGGCACTTCTGTCGAGAAGCTGCTCAACAGCAAATGGCTAGTGGCTGCTCTTAGTAGCAGTCACCCCAACATCAGGAAGCACCCTATGTTTCATCCTAGTAGAAGCAGCATTATCAGAGGGTGGTTGCTGAAATTCCTCAGGACTAACCACACACTACATGTTGAAAGAATACCTAATATTAGGAGCAGCTAGTAAAGGGGAGAAAGGAGAAGGGGAAAGCAACAGTCCAGGTTTGGCAGACTTGGGAGGCGATCCTATGCACTTCCTTGGGAGTAGCACAAGACTTCTGCATGTTACGCACGGTCATTTATGAAACTACATAAGTTCGAAGGGGGGTTACCCTGAAGTAAAGATAGCCTTGCTGGACAAAATCACTGCAGGCGCAAAGTCCTACCCAGCTTGCATGGACAAACCGTGGCAACTAGGGCTTCGACCCTCACAGTTCTTACAAGGAAGTAAGGTCCTACTGAGCACTGTGACAACATCTAGGTTCTAGTTGTGTTTACTCAGAACTATATTGAAGAATTAAGAGACTGGCAGGGGGTGGGGAGGAGAGCCAAGCTCCACATGCTCGGGTCCAGGGAAGAGAGCGCCCCACCCCCACCTCACATAGCCAAAAGGCTCAAAAAGACAAGTGGAGATTAGGGTTTGGCACAAGACGCCCATTCTTCCTGGAGTGTGTATGTGTATGTATTGAAGGTTGGGGAACAGAAATGACTGCTATGTTGGGGTGGGGGCTGTGCTTATGCATGTATTTGGAGGCGCACAGGAAAAAAACCCAATTTCCGTGGGGTTCTTTGGGCATATTAAAAGTATATTCCCTTCTCATAATCCCAGAGATCCAGCATTGGACTCCGCTGCAAACCTTCCCCCTCCTGCGCCTCCTACACTCGGCAGGAAAAAGTCGCCCCCTCAGCCTGCGCTATCCAGGCCCGCCTGAGTCAGAATTTCCCCTTCTTCCTCCCGTTGCCGAGGCGGGGGGCTGGAGGCGAGGGCCCTGGCAACCCAAATATGCGAGAGGCCCGGACGGGAGAGGAGAAGGCTCTTATCCCGGGGGCAGGGTCCGCGGCGACTTACCCGTCTCCCACCACCACACACTTAATGGCCTGCATCGGGGCGGCTGCTGCTGCTGCTGCTTCGTCGTCGCCGCCGCCGGTTCCTGTTGCTCGCCGAGGAGCCCGCGAGGCGTCGTGGCGGGGAGGAGACCGAGGAGGAAATCCCCAAAGGGCCTGGGCTCTTTCCCGTGGGAGGAGAGGAAGTTGACTGAGGGAAAACGGTCACGGCGCCGCCGGAGCAACGGCCACCACCCAAAGCGCGGGGCGGGCGAGCGGAGCCTGTGAGGAAACAGGAAGCGGCCGCTCCGCTCACATCCGGCCTCGCGGCCTCGCCCTCTTCCCTCCTCATCGGCGGGACCGCCTTCGGGAATGTCTCGCTGGGCCTGGCCTCACTCAAGCCCCGACGGAAGTTGGACGGAGAGAGGAGGTGGGGGGCGGGGTAGGGAATAGCGTCACGTTTCGTGCGCGCTCGGAACGACTTCGGGGAAATTCGGGTCAGTAGGACGGGGTCGGCCGTCGTGTTCTTCTTTAAAAGACACTATTCGGAGAGCGCCCCTCCCGGCAGCATTCGGAAACGCTGGGTTTTGCCGGTCTTTCGGGAATGTTCGGAAGGACTCGGGGGGGGAAGGCGTTGAAGGGGCGACGGCGTTCGGCCAGCGTTCGGCTCTTCGTGTGCGTCCTCGCGCCTCGCCCTCGGGACAGTATTTTCCCCTCCCTGCCCCGCTCGCCTCGTGTTCGGACATTTCCGCTGCCGGCCGATTCGGACATTGGCGTCGGTTGAGGAGGGGTTGCCATCTTTGTGCTACTAACCTACTCAGAAGGCGCGAGGGGAGCTGTGGGTCAGGGACGGGGACGGTTTCCTATCTATCTCCGTCGTAGCCATTTTTCTTTATATATATATATATATATATATATATATATATATATGCATGCTTAAGTGTATTTTCTACTCATTATATATTTAATATAAGAATATTGATAATTTCCTTAAGCAAAGCGCCCCATCTAAATCTCTTACCATCTCGAGAAAAAGTGGTTTTTGTTGTTGTGAAAATGACATGCAATTTTCATAAAAATGATTAAAAACGACTCGCCATAACGATATTGTCTTCACCACTACTTATTTTTATGTTTATGTCCCACCAAGTAGCTCAAGGTGTGCATAGCTCTCCCAACATCCTAGCAGGTCAAAATTCAACAGGTGCAGTGCGGGGGACAGGGAGAGGCAGTGATAAGTCTTACAGTTCAGTTATGCTACTTGAGGGCTGCAGCTTTCCCCAACCTGATGGCCTCTAGTTGCTTCAGACTACAGCTCAACATCTGGAGGGCACTAAATTGCAGAGTATGGCAGAAACCCCTGTAAGCCTGTAGGAAAAGCCAGCAGGGATTTTACTGTAATTTCTCTTATTCTGGATGCTAAACTGTTCTGAGGACCTTGCAAGCTGAAAGGTAGGATGATCAGGACCCCTGACCATTAGGTCTAGTCGTGGCCAACTCGGGGGTTGCGGCGCTCATCTCACTTTAAAGGCCGAGGGAGCTGGCGTTAGTCCGCTTCTGCAGACAGTTTTTCCGGGTCATGTGGCCAGCATGACTAAGCCGCTTCTGGCGAACCAGAGCAGTGCACGGAAACGCCATTTACCTTCCCGCTGGAGCGATAGCTATTTATCTACTTGCACTTTGACATGCTTTCGAACTGCTAGGTTGGCAGGAGCAGGGACCAAGCAATGGGCGCTCACCCCGTCACGGGGATTTGAACCGCCAACCTTCTGATCGGCAAGTCCTAGGCTCTGTAGTTTAACCCACAGTGCCACCCGCATACCTGTGCTTTAAAAAATAATAATAAATGCTGTAAGCAACAGACTGGACAAATGGCATCAGAGCTGAGGAAGAGAGGCATTCTGTACTCCTCCTGTACATTAAAAATATTCTAGCATATAAGGTTGTGCATTAATGTCAATGCAAATTTGTTAATGAAAAATGCAAAGTTATTAATCTAGTCCAAGCACAGGCAAACTCGGCCCTACAGATGTTTTGGGACGACAGTTCCCATCATCCCTGACCACTGGTCCTGTTAGCTAGGGATGATGGGAGTTGTCATCCCAAAACATCTGGAGGCCTGAGTTTGCCTATGCCTGCTCTAGTCACCCCACAGCTAAATTGGCCTTAAAGCTGGTGTAAATGCTTTGTCCTTGTGTATCAATGTGCACCAGCTGAGGGAAAGCCCCACTGGAAGAAGTTAAGTTGGCAGAAGTTACACTAGTGTAAAGGACCAAAAAAAGTCTGTAAAGGGGATGGGAGTGTTGGGCAAATGAATAAACACTTGTGCTGCGTCAGAACTTATTTCATCCACTGGTCCCATCCCTGAAGCACTTTCACCCCTTACATCAACAAAAATACAATTTTGATTAAAATTCACCCCACAGTAGTAATGGAAGGGTATAAACTGAAAGTTTACACTGCCTTCCCAGCAACCTACCACCAGGAACAGGTGTGATACAGCTTAATTTGCACAGGAAATATGTCAGTGTATCTGCCTTCTGTCATATCTGTCTGGTTAAGATTGCTCTCCTGGCTGCAATCCCTTATCTGGAAGCTAGTTCCATTGAACTCAGTGGAATTTACTTCTGAGTAGATGTGCATGGGGCTGTATTCCAGCTGTGATCTGCAAGATTTGCGTTTCCAGTAATAACTATTTTTGTTATTTCTTTCCCAGATCAACACTCCGAAACCATTACTATACACCTGTGCATTTTTATGTCATTCTGTTGTGAAGACTCACTAATGATGAGTACATCTAAGAACATAGGAAGCTACTTCATACTTATCCATCAGTTCATCTAGCTCAGTATAAGAGCAGCTCTCTCGGTTTTGAGGCAGGGGCTTCTCCCTGAGTCCCAAGAAATGCCAGGGATTGAATCCGGGGTTTTCTGCATGCAAAGCAAATGCTTCACCATTCACCCATAGCTCAGTGGCCTGTATTTCTTTTGTCTAACTTTTTGCCCCATTGTAAAACACGGAAAACAACTCACAAAGTTTAGGAAATCTGCTTCCTGTTAATTTTTTACTTTAGCCATTAAGTTAGTTACTAAACTGAAACTGGTACAGTACCTGTGTAAATGATACTGAATACTCTCAAAATGTGGACAAACAGTTCTTTAACTACCTGATGCAAAGAGGAAGTCTATTTAAAAGTTTTGAGAAGTTGTGTAATGTGACTTTATATGTGTATGTTGGCAGAAGAACAGCATGATTCCTGTACGTGGGTGTGGATTGCTAGAATAATCATGCTGATGTAATCCTGGAAAATTTGACACAGACTATAAAGGCTAGGGGAATCATGTTCATGCTGAGCCTTTCAAGGAACACTGCCTTTTTTATTTTTCACGTCGGCTTATATTGAAATATGTTCAGTATTGTTTGGAATTGTTGTCATCTTCACTGCAAAAAAGAGAATTAAATATTAAAACCTACTTGCAGCACTGTGTTATACATTTCTACATGTCTTCAGTGAGGTTTACTACCAGATAAGTGGGCAGAGGGTTGTAGCCCATAAGTTGAGTAATATTCACCATCCTGACCGGGTTACCATGCCCTGTTCTTTTATCATCTTCTTTAAGCTCCAACCTGTACAGTGGTACCTTGGGTTAAGTACTTAATTCGTTCCGGAGGTCCATTCTTAACCTGAAACTGTTCTTAACCTGAAGCACCACTTTAGCTAATGGGGCCTCCTGCTGCCGCCGCGCTGCCAGAGCACAATTTCTGTTCTCATCCTGAAGCAAAGTTCTTAACCTGAGGTACTATTTCTGGGTTAGCGGAGTCTGTAACCTGAAGCGTATGTAACCTGAAGCATATGTAGCCCAAGGTACCACTGTACTTTCTTGCCACACATCTGAATAATAATAATAATAATAAATAAATAATCAGGCAAAAGTTGTTGCCTGACTAAAGAAATGTTAGCTGAATGTTTTGATAGAATAATTCATTAAATTCATTAAGGCTGCAGTATTATAATACACGGGAATGAATCCCATTGAATTCAAAGGGACTTAATCCCGAGTAAATGTTATTTTTAGTGGATAGCCTATCCCTTACCATAAGGTCCTAGAGTAGGTCACAGCAATAAAAAATGCAGTATTAAAATCAGTGTTTATAGGATTGTGGTTAATTTTCTATAGATTTTTATCTGTTGTAGTACTGAGGCTATAAAACATCTTAGTTGTACAGAAAAGAAAGAAAAAATAGCAGCTGATAGTTATAGTTGCAGTTTTAGATGTTCTAAGAAAGGCACTAATATGAAAGTGTTGCTTCATAAGGTTCCATGAGTCGATGGAGGGTGAAAACCTATGTCTTAACAAAGTCAAAAAAAGGATACCATGTTGTATAGAACGTGTGATTCCCCCCTCCCATATCAATATTCCCTTTCTTAAATTGTTAATTTGTCCACAAGCACAATGTTCCAAACTTGTGAAATCCAGGCTTCAAAAAGATTTGCATTTAAGGTTTTCCCCTTTTTTGCAGTCACTAATCTAGCTGCAGTTAATAAATGGATGGTGAGGTCTTTATTGGTTATGTTCCAAATCTGAGGAGTAACATAATATAGTATAGCTAATTTGGGGCTGGTTGTAGTGATTTGTCTCACCATTTGATTGTTTGAAAAGCTTTTCCCCAAAAGGGAATAATTTTGGGGCAAAACCACCACATCTGCACTAGAGAGCCAGGTAAATTACATTCCTGACAGCAAGGGTTAGATGTGTATAATCTGTCTGGGCACATGTACCAGTGATGCACTATTTTTAACACATTTTCTCGAGTTCCAAATGAGATGGATGCACATGGTAGTTTATTCCAAATTTGTTGCCAGAGCTGTTCCTCTAATTCTTCTCCAAAACCTTTTTCCCATTGTAGTCTTAATGAAATGAGAGGAAGGACAGCCAATTGTGTGAGGATGTTATATAGTTGGGAGATTTATCTTCTTTCCCAGTAGGTTGGTGGAGTTGAGTAGCTGCTCAAAACTATTTAAGCTATGTAATGCCCTTTGGACAAAGCAGCCAAAGAGCAAGGCACACATGACACGCACAGGGCCGGATTTAGGTTTGACGAGGCCCTAAGCTACTGAAGGTAATGGGGCCCTTTATATGTCCAGCTGTCCTTTGTCAACAACAAATTGTCGCTGTTTTTTGTGTTGAATATATGCTACGTGGTAATTTATGGACCCAATAGGTATCTAAAGCCATTTGTACATGCAGAATGTAGGCACCCTATATATAGAAATGAGCAAACCAGTGATATTTTAGGGAGCAGGCTAGCAGGCGGGGCCCCTTACTTACATGATAGGAGCCTACACAACACAAAACACTGTTTGCTGTATGTAGGTTTTATTTTGTTTTTTATATTTCGGAAATGTACATCCAGGGTTCTTTTCCTTTAATTTTTTTGGGGGCCCCCAAGGGAGTGGGGCCCTAAGCTATATCTTGTTTAGCTTATATGTAAATCTGGCACTTGACATGCACATACAGTGGCTCACACCCTAGAGCTTGTTGTTGTTTAGTCGTTTAGTTGTGTCCGACTCTTCGTGACCCCATGGACCAGAGCATGCCAGGCACTCCTGTCTTCCACTGCCTCCCGCAGTTTGGTCAGACTCATGCTGGTAGCTTCGAGAACACTGTCCAACCATCTCGTCCTCTGTCGTCCCCTTTTTCTTGTGCCCTCCATCTTTCCCAACATCAGGGTCTTTTCCAGGGAGTCTTCTCTTCTCATGAGGTGGCTAAAGTATTGGAGCCTCAGCTTCAGGATCTGTCCTTCCAGTGACCACTCAGGGCCGATTTCCTTCAGAATGCATAGGTTTGATCTTCTTGCAGTCCATGAGACTCTCAAGAGTCTCCTCCAGCACCATAATTCAAAAGCATCAATTCTTCGGCGATCAGCCTTCTTTATGGTCCAGCTCTCACTTCCATACATCACTACTGGGAAAACTATAGCTTTAACTATACGGACCTTTGTTGGCAAGGTCCTAGAGCAGGCATAGGCAAACTCGGCCCTCCAGATCATCCCTAGCTAACAGGACCAGTGGTCAGGGATGATGGGAATTGTAGTCTCAAAACATCTGGAGGGCCGAGTTTGCCTATGCCTACCCTAGAGCAAGAGCTGCTAAATTGTGGCCCCCTCCGGATGCTGCACCACAGCTCCCATCAGCTCCCAAACAACCTCTGTGGCCAAGAACAGGAGCTGCCCTCTAGCAACAAGTTATAAACTCCACAGGTTAGCCGTAAACTCTTTCCCATAAACCATGGTCCGTTTTGGCCCTTCAGATACCGCTAAACTACAGCTCCCAGCATCCAGAACCGCTGACCTTGCAGGCTGAGGCTGATGGGAGCTGAAATCCGTCTGCATCTGGAGGACCACGAATTCCTTCCAGTTGTTTTTTAATCTCTCTTCCCCCGCCCGCCTCTCTGGGAAGAAGTGATTGGTCAGGAAGGGAGCTGTGCGTCGTGACGTAGCGGCGCCGCGACGACGCCGGCCGCGGCGGCAAACCCTGTTGCCCGAACGTAAACACCTGGCTCGGCCGGGGCTGCCTTTCCCTTCGCTCCTCCGACATCCGGGGTTTTGCGAGGGGTCAGCGCGAGCCCGGCGGGGGGGGGGGAAGGGCGGTTAGGCGCAAGCTGTTTGGTGGGGGGGAGAGGAGAGGGCGGAGCCTATGAGGCCTGGCTCTGCAGGTGAGTGTATATGGCGGTGGCGGCGACGACGCTGCTGTCCGCCCTGGTTGCCAGGTTCTCTCAGTCGGCGGCCGCCAGGTCGTACGGGGTCTTCTGCAAAGGGCTGACTCGGACCCTCCTCATCTTCTTCGACTTGGCTTGGAAGCTCCGCATCAACTTCCCCTATCTCTACATCGTGGCCTCCATGATGCTCAACGTCAGGCTACAGGTGACCCTCGCCTTGTGAGGGACGGGGAGGGGGGTTGGGGAGGGGGCGTTTGAGGGGGGAGGGAAAGGTGCCCACCCCACCCTTCTCTCATGGGTGAGGGTGCCGGCCTCTTCTGGCCGGTGGGTTGGGTGAGGGTGCTTCCCTATAAAGTAAAAGCACATTTAAATTAAAAACAAACCACGCGTGCGTTTTTATGTATCTTCCTCTTTTAGGGGATATACAAGGTGAGTCCTTTGAAAGAGGCCCTGTGGATACAGAGTACAGTGGTACCTCCGGTTACATACGCTTCAGGTTACATACGCTTCAGGTTACAGACTCCACTAACCCAGAAATAGTGCTTCAGGTTAAGAACTTTGCTTCAGGATGAGAACAGAAATCGGGCTCCGGCAGCGCAGCGGCAGTAGGAGGCCCCATTAGCTAAAGTGGTGCTTCAGGTTAAGAACAGTTTCAGGTTAAGAACGCAGCTCCGGAACAAATTAAGTACTTAACCCGAGGTACCACTGTACACATGTTGCACGGGGGCTCTTTTAAAATAAAAAGGTAAAGGGGCCCCTGACCATTAGGTCCAGTCATGACCGACTCTGGGGTTGTGGCGCTCATCTCGCTTTATTGGCCAAGGGAGCCAGCGTACAGCTTCTAGGTCATGTGGCCAGCATGACTAAGCCCCTTCTGGCGAACCAGAGCAGCGCACGGAAACGCCGTTCACCTTCCTGCCGGAGCGGTACCTATTTATCTACTTGCACTTTGGCATGCTTTCGAACTGCTAGGTTGGCAGGAGCAGGGACCGAGCAACAGGTGCTCACCCCGTCACGGGGATTTGAACCGCCGACCTTCGATTGGCAAGTCCTAGGCTCTGTGGTTTAACCCACAGAGCCACTTGCATCTTTTAAAATACCCTATATATCAGTGCCGGATTTATGTATAAGCTGAACAAGCTATAGCTTAGGGCCCCACTCTCTTGGGGGCCCAAAAAAATTAAAGAAAAAACTGGATGTGCATTTCCAAAATATAAGATAAAAAACAAATAAAATAACACTTACATACAGCAACAGTATTTTGTGTTCTGTAGGCTCCTATTTGCTATGTGCAAATGGCTTTAGATACCATATAGCATATATTCAACACAAAAAACAGTGACAATTTGTTGTTGACAAAGGACAGCTGGACATATAAAGGGCCCCATTACCGTCAGTAGCTTAGGGCCCCATCAAACCTAAATCCGGCCCATATCCCACCTTTCCCTCAAGGTGGATGGCTGTTCCCTATTTGTCACCCCTGCTCTTCCTACTTCATCCTCACAGCAACCCTGTGAGGTAGTCTAGGGTTGAGCTACTGGGGTGGGGAGTGGAGTTGAGAAGGAAGGAGGCGCTCCTTGGACTGTCCTCAGCTCCCCGCTTGAGCCGTAGGGCTTCAGATTGTGGGAGTGCGTGCTTGCATACCGAGTAAACACAAACGAACCCATCTTGCACATATTTTGTGTATTTGTTTTGCTAAGATGTTTCCTGGGCAAACGCCTGTCCAAAGTGGCTCACAATCACAACAGGAAATGAAAATGGTTGAAATTTACAAAATAGTTTTAAAAATAACTGCATTTTGTAATCTGGCTTTCCTCCAGTACAGTCATACCTCGGGTTGAATGTGCTTCAGGTTGAGCGCTTTCGGGTTGCGCTCCGCGGCAACCCAGAAGTAATGGAGCGCATTACTTCTGGGTTTCACCGCTCACGCATGCGCAGATGCTCAAAATGACGTCATGCGTGGAAGCGGCAAAACGCGACCCGCGCACGCACAGATGCACAGTCGTGTCTTACGTTCTATTCAGGGTGTGAACGGGGCTCCAGAACGGATCCCGTTTGTATCCCGAGGTACCACTATATTCACACTTCCCGCCTCAGTCCTTCATTTTATTCTTGTGAAGCCAGTGGTGTAGTGGCTAGAGTGTGAGGCTAGGACCTTGGAGGCCAAGGTTCAAATATCTGCCCAGTTATGAAACTCGCTGGCATATTTTATTGGCCTAATCAGAAGCAGTATATAATAATGTTGCTTTCTGGATGATAGAAAAAGGTATATTTTGAAGTTGATATTTCCTCAGTTATGTGGTAGGCTTTGATATTGGAACCTGTGGAAAGTGGTGTGCTCACTGCTAAATTTTACTTAATTTGCCAAACTTTGGGCAGTGTGTCTGCATGTTTTGCTCTTTCTATTTTTTTGTTTTTGTTTGCATTTGTTGCAAATGGGCACCATGGCCATTGGGCTAAGAAAGTCAAAGACTACTCAGATTCTGACCATTCTCGTGATCTCTTTTTCTAGTGCTGTAGATGGATCTGTAACTTAAAAAAAATAATCAAATATAAGAGTTTGGGTTTCTTAGTAGAAATGTGTATTGCCCCCTCCCCTCACAAATTATACACTTGTTTTTTCCCCAGAGGTCTCAGAGAGAATCTGGGACATTATCAAGGAGGGCACAAAGCATATTGGCACCTTCCCATCAGTTAGTTTCATAAAAAGGGCTCTTGTGTTACTATACAAAACCCTGAGCAACTTGGGTCCAAGTAATCTTAAGGACCACTTGGAACCTTATATTTCAGCCTGATCACTAATACAGTGGTACCTCGGGTTAAGAACTTAATTCGTTCTGGAGGTCTGTTCTTAACCTAAAACTGTTCTTAACCTGAAGCACCACTTTAGCTAATGGGGCCTCCCGCTGCTGCCGTGCCACTGGAGCACGATTTCTGTTCTCATCCTGAAGCAAAGTTCTTAACCCGAGGTACTATTTCTAGGTTAGCGGAGTCTGTAACCTGAAGCATCTGTAACCCGAGGTACCACTGTATCATCTGGAAAAGTATTGAGAGTTGTCCCCCATGATACAGAGACCCAGCTGGCTTCAGCCAAAAGCTGCACATTTAGAATGACTGACCCCGTGCTATGGAAGACTCTTCCAGCAGAGATTTGGCAGGCATCCTCACTTTTGACAACTATCTAAGATTATGGTCTGAAGTTGCATGATACAGCAACCTTACTGACTCCAAAATAGTCATTGTCTAGTCATTTCCTGTATGGGAGACCACAAGGAACCCTCCCTTTAGTTCTATGGAAGAAAGGTAGGATACAAATGTAATTCAATAAATCATGTCCCTTGTAAGTAGGTTACATACATTTTTGGGGTAATTGATTGCTTCACTGATCGCAGTCCGTCCTAGGTGTAATGTGGGAGGTAGTGCATTGTATTCTGTATCTCTGTTCAAATCTATTTTCACCCTTACTGTACTTAGTTCCTTGACATGGGTGTGGTTTCACAGATTTGTCTGGAGTGCTGTGATAGGAACAAGCTGGGTGGGAGGGTGGAGAATTTTCCATGGCTTTAATTTTTTTGTAGAAAACTCTCTGTTTCATAACTTGATTAGTAACAATGAGTGGGTGCCTATAGCAAATTTATTATTAGGCAATCTTGGAAGTTGCAAAAATTTAAATTTGTATTATATAGAAATAAAAGAAACATGCTTAATTAGATCACTCTCTAGGGCATCAGAATTTTGTTCTGATGCAGATTGATAATGTTCCAGTGCAGACCACAAAACAGACTAATTTGCAATTTGCATTTTTTCCCAGAAAACCAACATCACTGGTAGCAAGATTGATATAGCTACCTGCAAACTGGCTTGTCAAGTTGCAATAAGAACAAACGTTCTGGTGACCAAACTTACATAAGGGTCTGTTTATATCAAGGTGGTCTTGATGTGTTAAATAGTTTTGCTATAGCATGATCTCTTCATCTCCTGATTTTAAAACTGTATGTAGATCAATGATTGTTGTTCAGAAAATGTGATGCTCTGCATTTTGATACATGCCCTGTTGTTGCCATGTTAAGATGGAAATTCCTACAGTCTCCTGGTCTCTCTTCTGCTTAGGGGAAATTATTCCTTGTTCAGTAGAGAAATCAAGTCACTGTTGTCTCAGCAGAAATCATTATTTTTTTTTAAAAAAGAGACTTCTACAACATTTTGCTTAATATTTTTAAAGAAATTGTGCTCTAGAATGATTCTGGATTATGACATCATAATTTACCTCCTGGAATCTTATTGGTTGAAGTTAGCAATTGTTATGACAGTTGCGTTGCATCAGCTCACAAAAGGGCAAAACTAAATTACAGTATTCTAGTTGTAAAGCGAAACAGAAGGTAATGTGTACTAGAATAGAGGAATGTTTGGTTTTGAACTGCCTTTCTTTATGATCTCCAAAATGAGTACAGGCACACACACACACACACACACACACACCCAACTTGCGGTTGACTTGCGCACGACTGCATATATGTGTGGTGGTGGGAAATAATTACATCATTTAATTCATACCTGGAAATGGAGGGAGAGGGCTGGAGAGTCCTTGGAGCCTGAGGAGGACTTCAGTGAGGGCAGAGAAGAGACTGAAGGCACAACCGGGCCTTGTTTAGACTCTCTGCCTAACAGCTGGTGTGTGGGGTAGCGCAGCGCCAGCAGCTGCTTTTCTGCTTGTCCTCCAGCCTCCCGCTGGCCCCAGAGCTTCAATTCCAGTTGAAGTTGTTTTTGGTACAGTATTTTTGATCTGGATTGGAGAGAGAGTGGTAGAGAGGGCATTTGAAGGGTGTTTAGAGGGTTCTCTCCACTTATGTGATTTTCACTTACGTGCGCAGGATGCTGGAACATAACCCCTGCATAAGTGGGGGGTCGCTTGTATAATATTTGAGTACTTCATAGGGTGGTTTGCTTAAAACAAATACTTGGATATGAGATGGTGGTTAGAGTTTCAACTTTAAATCTGTTTACTCAGTAGATTAGCAATGTGTTCGAAACTGAGATACGGAAGCTAGGAGCTAAATGGCACCTTAATCTGAGGTTATGGGCGCAACAATGGAATGTCTAGGCAATTTTTTTAAATAACAATAATACAAAGCTGAAAATGAATGAACTGCAGCTAAAATATTATGTTCATTTTTCACATGGTCTAGTCCTTTCCCCCCATATGTTCTTAAGACGGTCTCTTCTCCAGTCTCCAAAGAGTAGCTGGAAGTGGAGAGGCAGAAAAAGGTCCTCCTTCACTTCCACTCTGCAGTTTTAATCTGAAATCTCAGGCGCAGTGCTGCACCCAGGGCTCAAAAACTGCTCGTGCTAATGAAATTCCCCGTCGCAAAATGCACCTAGAACAATGGGAGTTTCGAACACTGTAGTAAACTGATTTATGGTAATGATAATGATGATAATGATAATAGTAATAATAATAATAATAATAATAATAATAATAATGGACTGCTTTCCCCCTCCAAAATGAAGAAAAAAGTCATTTGATCCAGGGACAGGCCACACATATATTGGCCTATTTCTACCTTTTTTCTTAGTGGTGACACAGACCATTCATAATGTAAGAATATTCTTCACAACTGTGAACAGGACAGTGGGATGGAGTAAGTGAAGACAAGCTACAACAATTAACTATAACGTTGTTCACTGCTCCTTCTCAGGCAGCACAGAAAGAAACATCTCGGTTCCTGAAATTTATTCTGATGGTGCAGATGAAATGTAACTGATAGAATTCTACAGGATGTGGTCTTAGTATGTGAAAACAGTCAAGATCCAAGGATCTCCAGGCATGCACCTCCAGATGGTGGAGATGTCAGGCGCCATCCTGGAGCCCAGGCATCTTCACTGGTTGCAAGTGGCCAATAGCCAGGGTGCAAAATGTGCCTGGCACCTGGTTAATTTTGAACACTGGAGAGGGAAATGGACAGCATACAAGCCAAAGACCACTTGTGTACATAACAGTAAATGGGCCATTTCTTCAGTATCTTAGAAAAACACCTGTATTGAGGTTTTGGTAATGTGCAATGATGTAATCAATTAATCTTTCAGTTCACTTTAATCTGCCTAAAGGCAGATTAGTACAATAGAAGATATCTTTGTTGTGCTTTATAGCCCTAGTGACAACAAGTAACTACTTCTGTTTTTTGTGTTGTTTCAGGTACATATTGAGATTCACTAAATCGTGACTTATGCTACAACTAAAAGGCATTCCATTATTTACTGCAGTTCAGTACAATGCAGAGTTTGGAGGACAGACGGGTGATGCATATCTCTTATATTAATATGGAACAGGAAGATGATGTAGGACACCAACACCTGCGTAAAAATGCCCTGAATGAGCAGAATGAAATTCTTCGTCTTCCAAATATCCAGTCGTTAGTGAACAACTCTCACGTGGATAATAATCATTTGCAAAAGGAGTTCTTCTCTCTTAAGATCAGGAACTGCACTCTGTTTAAAGCTGTCCCATTGCCTCATATTGGCAAAAAAAGGCCACCGCGCTTGAGTGATGCGGCGAATGGAGCTGCATCTTCCAAGGAATCGCTAGGTCCACTTTTTTCTCCTGAAAAAGATATATTTGAAAAGCTCTTTAAACATTTTGATAGCACTGCGGTGACAGGCTGGCTGGAGAAGGCACGCAACTTCATTAGTGACATGGGCACGTGGAGTTGTTGTGGAGATAACTTTGTACGTTTTGCACATTTCTGGCTGTCTGAACTCCAGTACAACCACAAAGAGCAACTGTTAGAACTGGAAATGGGAGTTATTGAGGATGAAGTACGCCTTGCTTTTGAGGGGTCAGGCTCCAAGGAGTTCCAGCCATCGGATTTGAATTCCATTCTTGCAGCTGCGCTGAGTGAATATCCCATCGGACTTGTGAACGACCAGAACCCATATGTTTTTCTTGACTATTTAAACCTTATGTCTTCAGCGGACACATCTGAATATAAGGAAATGCTTTCAGCTATACAGTACACAACCAAGAACCCTCAGATAGCTCAGTGGTTGCTAGCTATACGAGCATTTGCACTTGCAAATCTCTGGCATGCAATAGTGAAGGTAAAAATGCAATAGTTTTGAAATGCTAGTGCCAGTTTGTTGCAATGTTCCTTGTAAAGTACTTTTAAGATCTGTCAGTGGCCAAGAGAGATAATAACAAGAAGTGTTGTAGTAATAACTTTTAGGCAACCAACATAAAAAAAAGCTTTAGAGAGTTAGTGAGCTGTCATACCTTTTATTATGATGTATGTTGATGGAGAAGATTTCAATATTTTCAGGCCTGTTGAGTAAAATGTGTAGAACTGGCTGATAACAGGCATTAAGGACCCCATCCCGTTATTTCTTCTGAATTAGTATATAAATATTACTAGGACAGGGTTGTATCCAATACTAGTCCTATTGCAATTAGACCTATTGAAATTAATGGACATGCATAATTTAGGTTTATTAATTTCACTGTATCTATTTGGAATATAACTTAGTTGGATACAACCTGCCGTGTCTGAACTTTGCACCCCTTTGGGCTGTTTCAAATGTATTATGGTGACAAACCTATATTTTTCATTGCATCTACACTCGTCACGAACAACCCCAACTTTCTGCCTTGTGCATGATAGTTGAATGCAAGTATTGTGAGTGTACATTACTTTTTTAAACATAATCCGTTCAGCGCTTCTGTTGGGCCTTCCTAAATCCACTTGCCCTTGTTCACGCTATGAGATAGTTCAATTGTAATGCCAAAATTGCCACCATCTGACAGATGCATGATTTGCGAGTGGCCACTGAGCCAGGATCTGAAACTGTGGCTTGAACTGTTTTGAAAACAGCAGTTTGGTCAAGCTGGTTTGGCATTCCACCCCAACAAAAATCACCACTGCGTCTGCTCTTGGAATCCGTTGTTTGATAATTCTCTGAAAAGACAGTGGCAGGGGGAAGCTGCAAAGCCCATGTTTTCCCTGTTTGGCATTTCAATTGAACAAATCCTACGAGAAGTCTCCCTACTGCAGCAACGTTAGTAAGGTCTTTTTATTCTAAGCATATATCTGATACTGAACACATGTGCTTCTTTTAAAAGAACTGGTTACTCTAGAGCTGTGAAATTTATCCGTAGGCAATGAATGTGTCTAGAAGTCAGCACAAATGTCTCATTATTAATCTCAGCTATATTCGTCTGGGGTGGAGTGTTGGCCATGGTGCCTGCCAGCAGCCACTTAAAAAACTGAACTTTGGCAATGCAGATAAGCATCTTGCCTTGGCTACTATTGGCATGGGGCGGGGGGAGAATGGGTGAGGCTGTCAGGGATCCTTAGGGCTGGTTCCATTGCTACTCATGACAGTTGTTTAACTTGTTCCTAGGCAAAGGTCTTTGGCTGAACATGGGCTAAGCATGCTGTTAAACTGTGTTTAAAGATGATTGTACACCAGCCTTCCCCAACCTGGTACCTTTTAGATGGTTTGGGCTACAACTCCCATTGACCGTAGCCATCATGGGGAATGGGAATGGAAGATGGTAGTTCAAAACAAGGTGCAGGGGGAAGACTGGTGTTCAATATTGGGTAAAAAATTGCCATGGATGCAAGCCTTCATTCTATTTAATAAAATAATCAAGAGTTGGAATGCTGTAGGAATCTTGTGTCACACTCTTCTTATTTCTTTTATTTTTTCTAAGAGGAATAGCTTTGCTTAGTTTCTTACAGGAAGAACAATAACCAAGTGTCATGGGGCACCCTAAATACTGACATACATTGCGGCATAATTTCTTGGGGATCAGCGATTTCATATCCGCATTCTCCCTCTTTTTGTGCATTTGATGAAGTGGACTCTGGTCCATGAAAACTTTTACCATATTAAATCTGGCAGTCTTTAAGGTACTTCAAGATCCTTTTGTGTGTGTGCATTGCTACCAAAGTCATGAAGACTTCTGTCTCCTTGCAGTTTTTTACTGATTTTTGCGTGTACACACACAACCACAAATCAGAATGCTTGTAATAAAAGCCTTAATATGAAATTGTGGACTGTGAGGAAAGTCTTCCATTTTAAAAATGACATTTTAAGCTATTAAGAAAACATGTTGGATAGATGACTTAGTAATTTTCAGCTAGATCTGTGAGGCAATATATATTACAGATGTATAGCCCTTATGTCTTTTAACAGCATTCAATTTATAGTTCTGTCCCTAACGGTTCATTGCAGAATTTTTATCCTTATGCCAAATATAGAGGATATTGTGTATATAAGCACCGCCAGTAAGGCTTCTTTTTTTCCTTACCCATAAAGTACCAGTAGTTATTCCAAACAAATGCCAAAACTACTGCTTTGTCTGACTGTATGTGAGTTTAAAAGATTGGATGACATAAACTTGATTATTTTTTTAAAAAAAGAAATCCATATCCAAATGAGAACTAAATGTGTTGCAATAAAAAAACTCTTATTCAGTGAGCAGAATATAGCTGCCCCCTTTAGGTGTTAGGCTCTTTGTGGGCCTCTATATGATTGAAGCATCTGATTGGGTGGAGAAGTCAGTGGTGGTATCCACCTAAACTGTTTTGCTGGCACTATCAGCTCCCCTAACCTATCAGAGCAGATCTATAGGGTGCATCAGGAGAGGAGAGGGTGGGGAAGTTTCATTGTGCAGCTAACACTTATTGTACTAGTGGAATAGCTGGCTCTCACTTCAGGCCTTTTCCCAATGTGTAGGATGTTGGAGGAGCAGCCAGGCATGGTGTCAGGGCACCATGTTCCCCTGTATTCGTTTGTTAGCCCTTCATGTGGCCAGTGTGTGACGAGAGCTAATCAAACCCTTGAAAAATAGAGAACATCCACCCACAAAGGACAGGCGTATTCACCAGTGTTTAGTGGTATGGTTATGCTCTGCTTTCAGCAGTCATCTTTTTAAATCTCCTTGAGCCAGAGCAGACATAATGTTTCCCATCCCTGAACCATGCTTAAAGGATTAAAAATGCACCATAGGTTTATTAGCTTCTTTTCTCCCCAACCCTTTTGCCATACTTCATTGTTTTGCCAACATTCAACAATAATGAGGATTTGCTCCTGACACTTTGGATTTGAAGTCATAGCTAGAATCTGGTTTCACTTCTTGGATTAGGACCAAATCCTAGTTTGTGTTAACCGTGGCTAACATCCATGTACAATGGGTAACAACATCAAGCCATGTTTAAGGGATGAAAGTAATGTATACTGATTGGCTCATTGTCTGGAGATTACTTATCTTTAACAGAAGTTCGGGCAGCTTTACTTTCTTTGTGTTTGGCTGGCTTCTTTCTGCAGTCTTGCATCTCGCACTAGAACATTAACATAACTCAGGTGTGCATTGGTTTTCTGTGCATTTGTCATGTTGAGGTGTCAGAATAAGCCAGTGGAGCACTTCCGTTTTAAGGCATTTATGAAGGCAGAAAGCATAAATCTTAACTGGAAATCTTAGTTAACTATGCTTCTTGTTTAGATCAGAGCTGGGGAACATTTGGTGCTCTGAGCGTTACAAGACTACAACTCCCATCATCCCTGATCATTGGTCATTCTGCCTGAGGCTGATGGGAACTGGAATCCAACCAGTTTCCTCATTTAGATGCTGATGGATATTTTAACTGTCATTTAGTTACTGTGAAATACAGTGGTACCTTGGTTTACGAACTTAATCCGTTCCGGAAGTCTATTCTTAAACCAAAGCATTCTTAAACCAAGGCGTGCTTTCCCATTGCAGCGGAGGACTCAATTTACAAATGGAACACACTCAACATGTTCTGCTTCCAAGGCAAAGTTCGCAAACGAAAACACCTACTTCCGGGTTTGCAGCATTCTTAATCCAAGTCGTTCATAAACTAAGCTGTTCTTAAACCAAGGTACCACTGTGTCCCTGTATTCGTTCTATAGTGTGTTGATCCCATAGTCTTTTCTGTGTAAAATGTTGGTTGGTTTTACTTCTACCCATAGCAATTGCTTGACAGCACTCCTGTTGATACTCTCATCTAGAGGCATAAATGGCGCATTTAGGTGTCATTTGGTAACAGAGGCAGAATTACAGGGATTTGGTAGAGCTTTGGGGGAAAGAGATTTCAGAGCCCTCTTATTGTTATACAGTTCAAGAGGTGCCCCCCAAAAGCAGTGACTTTCAAGAGCACCTTTCCCTGCATACCTCATAATAATCAGAGACATAGGTGCTTCTGAAAAATTATCACAAGTGGTCCAAAATATTTGAAAACTGAGGTAGTAATTGAAGCACCCTTGCCCTCTCTGAATGACACTTCTGCTTAAAAGAGGCTGCATGCATTCACCTACCAAGTTGCATTTTGCAAAATATCAGAAACCTTTGGGAATAGATAGACACAGATGCATCTTAAAGCTCTGTGTGTTTAAAAGCCACAGGTGGCTCTCAGTATTTTGCTGTAAAACATCTCATCAGTCCAAGCTGCAATAATCATTATGGCATTAATGATACAGACTCATATCTGGGGGACGATGCAACAAGTTCTGCGAGCCCAAGAAGACTTTGGGTTTGTGTTTCTTGAATAGCAATGCATCGTGTCAAAGTTCTTTTTGAAATGAAAGTTTCCAAGAGCCTGCTGGCCATAGGGTTCTGCCTAAAATATGTGTATCTGTGTGTATGTTAGGTTTCTAGCATCTCTCTTTAAAATTTCCGAGTGAATTTAGTGCACTTGTACTTTTAATGAAAATTGTGTACCTGCCTTGAATTTTGACTTTTAAAAACCTGGATGGTAGTTGAAACATTCCAGCAGAACTAAAAGGAAAGTGGGTTTAGTGAAGTTACTAACAGTATGATCCACAGTTCTGTTAAGCTAAGAGAATGTTCAGCCTGATCGGCTGTTTATCCCCTTGTGTGTACTCAGGCTTACTCTCAGCTAAGCACAGACATGGGAATATGACTTTACCTTTTATTTCAGAGGGACTAGCAGCTTAGTCCTAACCACATTTGTTATTCAGATGTCCCATGCAGTCTAAAGAGGCTTACTTATCAAGTACATACATTTAGAAGTGAAGCCTACATTGGCAAAGATTTGAATACATCTCCTTAATTAGGCTGTGGATTGTATTGTAACAACATACTTGTAGAGTCTGCACTTTATACTAGGGTGGGGTGGGGAGGAATCTATTTTTAAAGAAGTTTCTTGCACTACTAGAATTATTTAACTGACAATGTATTTAGCTGACAATGAAGGCTTATATAAAAATAAAATGTTTTGTTCTTGATGAGGGGGTGAGGAGTAAGGGGTGGGTATAAATCAAAGAAGGGCTTGTTTAATATCTAATTAGGGTGTTCACCACTTTTACTGCATGTGGCTTCTTGGTCCACTTTTGTGGAAAAAGAGACTTTAAAACTGAAGATAGAGTTTGATCTCCTAGAAAGCCGAGGCAGATTTCGGAATTATTCTCTGTAAATGCCCTTTTTAAGCTACGAGTTAAAACATCAACTGCATACTTGCACCTGAGTGAGTTTTGCCCTTTTGAAACAGGGGTTGTAGCAACGTGAATGGTCCCTGAATTGCTTTCTAAATGTCCTTGAAGGTTTACTGTGAAATAGCAATATATCATTAGAAGTCTGGGGGACGGGGAGAACTAATGCCCACTCCGCAGACTTACATGCCTTATTCATGTGACATATCTTCTCTAGACAAGTTTATATTTCCTGAGTATTGACAGAATTGGAATTAAATTATAAGATTATTCGCTAAATGTCGTGCTTTTTAAAATTCAGTTCTATAAGGCATTGGTCAAAACCCAGCTCTCTTCTGAACAACCTATCAAGAGTTCTGTTTCTGCTACTAGAAAGCAATCCAGCGAAGTGGTTAAAGAAAGGTAAGATTACTCACATTTAGAAAGTGAAACTTTTTGATAGCATATTTCCTGACTTAATATTGTGTTTAAACTAGAACTGATGCAAAAGCTGCACTGCTTTGTGAAGTCATTGGGCACCACCCACCATGATGTATAATTTTCCACTTGCCCAGCCGAGATGGTTGCTGGTGGATTGTGGCCATTGTCTTAAAGTTAGGTTGTGCTTTATATATATATATATATAAGCTTGAACTGACTATGTGCCTGTACTAAATTTTGTATGCAACGCCAAAAATCACAGCACAATAATGATTTGTTGATGTTTGTCAATAGTCTTGCTTATTAGTCTTTTTTTTAATAACCACACAAGTATGTAGAAAGGCTTTTTAGAATGTAGTATATAAGTTGGTAATGCTTATAGAGGCTACATATCTAATTCACAGTGAAGCCTTGCATGACTGAAATATTTGTTGTACGTGACTGACCAATACTCACTTGCTTCATAGAAGAAACTAACATAGCATTGTATGTTCTGTAGAGCAAAACCGTGTGTGTTCCTTTTTCTTCCTCCTCAAGGGTGCAACTTCTCAAATCAGCATCCTATCTGCAACATTAATTAATATCAATGGAATTTGTGCAAGGACTGCATTTAAATGGATTGATGTTCTTCCTTCTTCAGCACAGCTTAGTCAATTGCATTTCTGGGTTTCCCCCTCTATGCACAATGGGGCACTGGGTGGGATGCTAAAATGTCAGGGTTTCAGATCAGTCAGACATGGGCATAGTACCCAAATGTGGGAGAGTTCTGCCAGGCCTCTGTCCCCCTAATCCCTCGACAGAACTGCAGATCTAAGCAGCATGAAAGACAAAATAGATTTGCACCTCCAGTATATCTCTCCAAACCCCATCAGTGCACATCAGTTAAATGGGAGCACAAGAGGTGCACTTAGATCACCCATTTTCTCCACTGCCTCCTGGCACTGTCTGTATGCATAACAACATAAGAACCTTGACGGGTTGCATCAAAGGTTCACCCATTCCTGCATCCTGAGTCTTTCTGTGGGCAGCCTGGTGCTTCCCAGGCATGACAATGGCAGCGCTCTCCCACGGTTTCGCCCCAGCCACTGGCATTTAGTGAAACACTGCCTGGGAGCATGGGAGTTTTTATGGCCTACTCTCTTTTCTTTAGTTTTGTCCAATTCCCTTTTCAAAACCTCTAAACCTACCCTGAGGCCCATTTCCAAAATGCCTTGTGGCAGCAAGTCCTTTAATTGCTACAAAATAAAAAAAAATCCCTTCCAGCAGCACCTTAGAGACCAACTAAGTTTGTTATTGATATGAGCTTTCGTGTGCATGCACACTTCTTCAGATACACTGAAATTTAATTGCTGTGCTTTGTGTGAAGTGTTTTCCCCATGCCTTTGCACTGGGATGGGGAAACGGGAAGCAGAGCTCCATTGAGCATTATGGGATTCCTCTGCACATGCTGTTCCTGTGCACCACTGGATTTCCTATCAAGAAAATGTTTATAACTTCTGCTCACAGGTTTCTCTAGTAATAGTTTTAGATTTTGATTTGGCATGGACCACTGTTGAAGAGATGCAGCAACTGTCTTGATTTTTGCATTTTATTAAAACAATATCTTAATGAAAGGGGGCTCATGTACCACATTCAAACTATGTTTCAAAGAGAGTTGCAACCCAGGAGTGCATTGGTATCTGTACAAATACTGTACACAAATTTCAAGAAGCTGATGGTGGGATTGCATCCTTGCACCACAGGAGGGAGATAGAGGTCAAATTCAATGTTATTAAAAATGTTGCAGCATTTTTAAGTATCTATATATCACCTGCGAATCTGCTGAATTTTAAACTTTTCTCTCACTGTTGTCATAGCAATTAGCATAATATATCAAAGCTGAAAACCATATATATGCATTGTGATGGTTTTAAAGTCTGAACACGAAATGCTGCTGGATGGTTTTTACTGAGCTGCGTGGAAAAAGAGAAATAAAAAGTTGTGGTTGAAAACCCAGAACCAATTTGCTTTTCCTGTCTTTTCCCAGTCTTGTCGTTCTTCTGTCTGTCTCGGCAGGAAACAACACTGCTGTCAGCTATCCTTTTCAATCTGTCTTTCTGCTGTCACATAAAGTTGAAAGGGCAGATATACTGACACTGTCCAAGGTCCAAAGAGGCTTTTTACAATCAAGCAGTATGAAATAAATAAGTAGATAAATGATGGAACAAGTTCTGTGGGGCCTTCTGCAAATAGTTGTCTGTCCTTTACCTCTTGGTGAGGAGAGTTTCAAAATCAGTTTGCAATAGGTGGTGGCTGCAGTGATGGTAGTCAGAAGTGCAGAGGGAAAAAAATCAAATACCACTCTGTGTGTGTTTCATAGGGAGTTGCCAGCCAAGTATTGTCTACTCTGACTGGCAACTCTCCAGTCCTCAGAACCGCCTGGTACCTGATCCTTTTCACTGGATATGCCAAGGATTGAACTGGAATCTTACCAGTCAATCATAGTATTTCCTTTTTAAAAAATAAATAAACTGTATATTTTTAGTCCAGTGGCCATGCATCTTTGGAAAGGAATGAACAGACTAAAAAACTTAACAAGGCACATCGTGGACGTGGCAGGTATATAAGAGAAGAAAAAAATAGCATAAGTATAGATTTTAATATACTGAAATAAATAAAAGGCCAACAAAAGAGCATTGACATTTAATTGTAAGATGTATTTTAATAGAAATTGTATTTTAATATTTTGCTGGAAGCCGCCCAGAGTGGCTGGGGAAACCCTGCCAGATGGGCTGGGTATAAATAATAAATAATAAATAATAAATTATTATTATTTATTATTTATTGTAAGGAAAAAATTGAGTGGGGAGGGGAATAGACACATGAGTTAAATCATGATGAGGAAAATAAAAAGGGGGAATACTAATTAAAGCTGCTTCCCGATGAATTCATACCTTGCGGGGAGACTACATTGAGATGGGACGATTATTAAGGTCCATCATAAAGGCCTACCAAATACAAGCATAATCCTCAGGCTCTGCTGGCTCTTGCTATTCTGGTTTTTGAAACTGTTTTAAATTTTTTTTTATCTTTTCCCCTCCACCCCAGAAGAACTGTTTTTCATATTGAATTTTAAGTTGTTGTAACCTGCCCTGGGACTGTATAGCAACAGGTTATAAATGAAATCTAATAATAGTTATAAAATATTGAATGTGGTGGACCAAAGGGGAAATATGTCTGTGTAGATTGCAGAAGCGACTCAGAGGTCAGTGCAGTGCAAACACACTGGGAGGAACACCTGATTGGTACTGCCAATGTGTTTGTACGGCACAGACCTCCCCACTCCCTTCCCCTCTTCCTGTCAGTAAGCAACAGCTGCCCACCTGCTGGAAAGCTGGCATAGATGCTCCACCCAACCCAGTGAGCTGCTTGTGGTAGATTGAGAATGCCCTCCCTCCCCTACAAAGCTATTATGAAATGCAGCAAAATTTCACAGGGGGATAACAAATCTAGTCTTGGTATGATTTGCTTTTAGTTTGAGGTTGCCTTGCTCACTGAAGTTTTCAGAGGTCCATAGAGTGATATAGAGCATGTGCTTTTGCATTAATACCAAATAAATATTTAAAGCACGTGCAAGGTCATGGTATTGAAAGTGCTACGAACAACACTACTGTGCATTAGTTGCTTTTCCTTTGTGCAGGAGGCCAGTTCTAACAAAATGCACTAGAGGGAGCTCATGTATGTGGTACTGGAACATGTCTGGTCAACTGTTTTCTGTTGTATTGCAAGCCTCTCCTCACACATTCACACATTATGCATTGGCAGAGGCCAGTGTCCCCATACATCTCATGCTTCCATATGTATTGTGCTCCCTTGCACATTTATATGAAAATCTTATATCCTGTTAGCCAAACGTACTCGCCCCCAGTTAGAATCATGCACAAATAGTTAACTGTGCACTTCAAAAGAGAAAAGAATGGCCGGTCAATTGAACCAAATTTAAGAAATGCATAAATAAACTTCCAGAAACCCCACATTTTAATCTGTATTTGATGGGGGATTATGCTGATGGGGACTGATGGGAGCTGGAGTCCCACAACATCCATTGGGCATCACATTGGCTACTCCTAATGTAGTACAATGCTTCTGGCACCCATTATTCCTGACTTTGGGACTTGGTCAGCTGCACAATAATATTGTCCTGGAATGTCTTGTTGAATAAGGCAGGTAATAAATCCGGTTTCCACCATATAAATCTGTGTGACAGAAAGGATGCAGGTAGAGCTGGAGTCAGGAGTTTGGTATTGTTGTGTGTGTGTTTTTAAAACAATTTTTTTATTGATTTTTAAACAAATACAAATGCAATAACCATTAAACATTTATCCAGCAGTACAGCTGATGGTGTTCGTTTTAGGATTTTGATACGGTTGAGTTCTTGCCTGCCCAATAGCATCACAGGAAGTTAGGCTCTAAAAATCAAAGTAGTTTTCAGCTGGCTGTCCCTAGGAAGCATATGTTTTTATGCCAGACAGAAGCTTTACTGCTGCCGGTGAAGAGTCTAGCTGTGTGTAAGACTACTGAGGGAGAGAGAGAGAGAAGCAAATGGAAACACCTCCTCTGATCAGGGACCAGCTGAGAACCTGGAAGGCATGGGTCGATCCCCCCTTCCTATGAAGCAGGTTGTTGCCTATGGCGCCTCATGCTGCAATAAATCAGTTTGTCTCTTTAGTGCCCCAGATTTCTCAGCATTGCTGCAACAGATGTATTGAATCGCTCCCACCTTGTGACATGCTGACAGTGAGGTTGCATTGGAGTGGAATTGCTGTCAGCAGCAGCTTTGGTTTCCTTTGATGTACGGATTCTCATCTGCAAGTTAAAAGAATCCACGGGTTCGTTGATTTATTCTCAGCCATGGTTCATAGGCAGATATTTTCATCAGCCACCAACCATTGCAATTTGCTTAGAAAGTGCCAATGTGTATAAATACACCTATGCATATAAGATTGCCATACTATATTTAAAATTATACCATTTAAAACTGGGAGAGCATCCTCGTGGGCCTTATTTTAATATCAGTCACTAGAAATTATGCCGTCCCAGGCTTCTTTGATTTAGGCTCGCCCATGGGTTAAAGAAACGCTCTGAAGATGGCCTGTCCTTGTCAGAGAAGTTTTCAGCTTCTTTTGATCTGACAGAGATCAGGCTGTTTAGCCTCGAGCAATTCACTGTGATCTCAGTGTTTTTCGAAGTACTTCCATCCACCTACTGATTTTATTTAATTCTAGGCTATTACCAAGCTAGCGTACTTGTGTGCCCCTTCAGGTCACTTGCTATAACGTGCATAGCCTTTATTCTACGATGCTCAGAAATGACCATAATTAGAGCGGCCCTAGCGATTTCTGTCCAGTACAGTTTGCAGACATACACAGGCATTCCTAGATGTTGCTCAATCCTCAAATGCATTTGCATCCTGTCCCTGTGTGAAGAAGGAGCAGATGTATTGCTGAAGAAGAATGCAGAGCCAGGTAGACAGGAGTTCTGTCAGCGTTCAGCCCTGCCCAGACCTTGAACCTCAGGTCTCTTCAGGGGAAGGACCTTCTAGCAGATCTCATGCTTACCAGTGTGGAGGAGACATCCAATTGGAACATCCTTGCCACAGCTTTGGAGGTCCCCATACCATTTGCCTGGGATCCTGGCTGGTTCTTAGACACCCCCCCCCCCATCTTCCCTTGGAGCAGAGGTGGCAGCAAACCAGCCATGCAGCTTCACAGCTGCTGGTGAAGTGACTAGCTGCAAGTCAGGCTTTGACCAGGCCCTGAGAGAAAGGGGCAGATTGGGGCCTTGGTCTTAGTGGTTTCATTGCTGAAGCATTTGCTCTCCTTCAAGCTCTAGCCTTCCTGACCTTGGGGAAAGGGACTCCTACTCATGCAGAAGCTTCTTCCTCTCTTTTGTGATGAGAATGTTCCATGTATGCATAGGGATGTTCCATGTATCATTATCATCATTAATTTGTACCCCGCCCATCTGACTGGGTTGCCCCAGACACTCTGGGCGGCTTCCAGCATATATAAAAACATATTAAAACATTAAACCTTAAAAAGCTTCACTATATAGGACTGCTTTCAGATGTCTCCTAAAATATATATAATTATTCATCTCCTTGACATCTGATGGGAGGGCATTCCACAGGGTGGGCGCCACTACCGAAAATGCCCTCTGCTTGGTTCCCTGTAACCTCACTTCTCGCAATGCGGGAGCTGCCAGAAGGTCCTTGGTGCTGGATCTCAGTGTCTGGGCTGAACGATGGGGTTGGAGATGCTCCTTCAGGTATACTGGGCCCGAGGCCATTTAGGGCTTTAAAGGTCAGCACTAACACTTTGAATTGTGCTCGGAAACTTACTGGGAGCCAATGTAGGTCTTTCTGGACCGGTGTTCTATGGTCCCGGCGGCCACTCCCAATCACCAGTCTAGCTGGCGCATTCTGGATTAGTTGTAGTTTCCAAGTCACCTTCAAAGGTAGCCCCATGTAAGTGCGCATTGCAGTAGTCCAAGCTGGAGATAACCAGCGCATGTACCACTCTGGTGAGACAATGCACAGGTAGGTAGGGTCTCAGCTGGTGTACCCGGTGGAACTGGTAGACAGCTGCCCTGAACACAAGTATGCAGGAGGAGTTTCTCCTGTAGATGGAAAACTATATGAGAGAATGATAATACTGTGGGTGCTGTGTGAGAACATGCAGACACACATGCTGAGATTGCTGTGTAACCAAAAAATTATATATATGGGAGTTGTAATGTAACAGCATCTCAAGGGACACAGGTTCCCTTCCCCTGAACTAGACAAATTGCTTTTTCAAGTCTTGTCTATAAATAGCTAGTCATTGATTTGGAAACAGTATACTTGCTTATAGTTTTATTCAAATGAAGGAGGATGTTGGGTCTTGCTGCTTTCTTTGCCTTGGTTCCACCTATTCTCCAGCAGCAGTATGAATCCTGCTGTCCTGAAACAGGCTTTTGAATTGAATTCATTCTGTATATTGATGAAGAGCGTGAGAAGATCCTGCTGGATCAGGCCAATGGCCCAACTAGTCCGGCATCCCAGTGGCCAACTGGATGCTTATGGGAAACTTGAAAGCTGGACCTGAGCACAACAGCACTCCCCACTCCTGTGATTCCTAGCAAATGTAATTCAGAGACAAAATTGCTCTGACAGTGGACATAGAACCTAGCCATCGTACATACACCATCAAATTGAAAGAGACAATACAGTGTAACTGTAAATTATTTCCTAATTGTTGTTGTTTAGTTGTTTAATCGTGTCTGACTCTTCGTGACCCCATGGACCAGAGCATGCCAGGCACTCCTGTCTTCCACTGCCTCCCGCAGTTTGGTCAGACTCATGCTGGTAGCTTCGAGAACACTGTCCAACCATCTCGTCCTCTGTCGTTCCCTTCTCCTTGTGCCCTCCATCTTTCCCAACATCAGGGTCTTTTCCAGGGAGTCTTCTCTTCTCATGAGGTGGCCAAAGTATTGGAGCCTCAGCTTCACGATCTGTCCTTCCAGTGACCACTCAGGGCTGATTTCCTTAAGAATGGATAGGTTTGTTCTTCTTGCAGTCCATGGGACTCTCAAGAGTCTCCTCCAGCACCATAATTCACAAGCATCAATTCTTCGGCGATCAGCCTTCTTTATGGTCCAGCTCTCACTTCCATACATCACTACTGGGAAAACCATGGCTTTAACTATACGGACCTTTGTTGGCAAGGTGATGTCAGTGGGACTTGCTTCATAGGTTAGGGGTGGCTAGCCTGTGACCCACAAGATGCCCTTGGATTTGGCTCCCATCATCCCTTACCATTGGCTATGCTGGCTGAAGTGATGGGAGCTGGAACTCAATGACGTATGAGCAACCACAGGTTCCCCATCCTTGATCTAGGTGATGTGGGTGAGATGACTGGGTCTGAAGCCCGACTGTCCCTAGGGCTTTATGAATGAAATTGGTTTGGAGCACTCCCCCTCAAGAGGTTATTTTCTGATCTTCTTTGATCATGTCTTCAGATATATGTAGAAACCTTTGGGCAAGGTGCAGAAAGCAACTTCGTGTTTACCCAAAGGGCACATATATATATATATATATATATATATATATATACCCTGTTGGTTCACTGCCATCACCTCTACTTGGGACATTGAACTCCCGTCTCCTATTGCAAACTGTTGTTGAAACTCTCCAAAGGGAGGCTGGCTTAGGAGGGGAAATACCAAATTAAATGCATAGTTCTTTGGAGTCTGGCTGTTGATCGGACATAACAGTGGCCAATCAGTTTGCATGGAATGTAAATAATTGAAATAGTTTTGCTTTTCTGTCTTCTTTTCCAAGCAGTGTTAACTGTTAACATATTTGCTTTTTCCCCTCCTCAGAGCTTTACAGACTGTTCAGTTGGGATATGCAGATGTCTTGGATTACCTTGTTAGAAGCCAGAAGCTTGATCTCAGTGTTGCTGATGAAAAGAACAGAAATCTAATATTTTTAGCCACTATATATGATCAGTCAAAGATCTTGGATTATTTCCTTGAAATGGTCAGTCACTCAGAAGATTCACATTTACATTTATTTTTTAGGTTTTTGAAACTCTTATTATAAAGCAGGAGGTGTGGAAGATGTTACGCCTGCAGACCTATGCACATTTACATGGGAGTAAGCCATGTGGGAGAGAATTACATTTACTTCTGAGTAAGCTTGTCTAGGATTGCACTGTAAATTGCTATTTAGGTGTAACTTTGATTCTGATATGCACTCTCATTCCCTTAGATTTAAAAAAATTCGGATTCATTTTTTATGATAATGTGAATTTGCAAACATGTCACATTTACACTTTAGATGTTTTGCCAGCTACCGTATTTTTTGCTCTATAAGACTCACTTTTTCCCTCCTAAAAAGTAAGGGGAAATATGTGTGCATCTTATGGAGCAAATGCAGGCTGCGCAGCTATCCCAGAAGCCAGAACAGCAAGAGGGATTGCTGCTTTCACTGCGTAGCGATCCCTCTTGCTGTTCTGGCTTCTGAGATTCAGAATATTTTTTTCTTGTTTTCCTCCTCCAAAAACTAGGTGCGTCTTGTAGTCTGGTGCGTCTTATAGAGCGAAAAATACGGTGCTTAAAGCAGGCGTGGGGAACATTTGGCCCTCCAGATGTTGCTGAGTGACATCTCCAAGCATCCCAGGCCAGTGGCCATATATGCTGGGGCTGATGAGAGTTGTTCTTCAGCAACATCTGGAGGACCAAAGAATCCCCATATCCAACCTAAAATGTCTTTGGTACACATCTGAAACTACAATGTGTGAAGCAACCTTCAGCGGTGTGAGGCTGAGTTAAATGACTGCTTCTGAAAACTGCACAGCTGTTGATCCATTATCCCCCAAGGGTAATGTGCAGGCTTATGGAGTGGTGATTGTTCAAATTCCACATGGTGTTGCAATTGTCTTTTTGCAGAAGCAAGCTGGTGTCAACTTTATTAGTTCAGGGAAACGTTTGAATTGATGCCTGCCTCCCAAACTCAGTAGCATCTCTCGGAAATTGTTTTCCTTGGAAGCGTGAATTACAGGGAGATGAGCTCCTCAATAAGCTCAGAAGTAATTTACAGTGAATTCCTCGGCTTATCCACTCAGAAGTAAGTTCCACAGAGTTCAGTGGGACTTATTTCTAGGCAAGATTAGCACAGAACAGAAAAAGGCCAGTGTTGCAATCGGAATTCTTATAAAAGAGTTTATAAGACACCAGACTTACAATGGATGCCATAAGTATTGAGAGGCTCTGCGGAGGTGCTGTTTCTTCTTAACACCCAAGAGGTCCTCATCTTGATCAAGAGCCATCATTATCTTCATAAATGGTGGCGTTGGTGATGATGACAACAATTACTGATGAGGTTATACAAGTTGAGCATGCTCAGTTGGCATGGAATGCTGACCTGGGGTGGGGGCGAGAGCAGGGTGATGGAGTGAAAGGGAGAATGAAAAATCCAAGCCACTCTTCCTCTAGGTCCTGCATCTCACATTTGGGTCCCTCCTCCAGCTCACTCCATTTCAACCCCAATTCTTTTCTGCCACCACGTTCATCTATCTCAAAATTTAGATACTGCTTGAATAAGTGGCTTACAAAAGCTGTGCAAAGCTGAGCATTTAAAAAAATTGAGAAGAATTCTGTTGGATCAGACTGAAGACCTAACTTCTTAGTCCAACATCTTGCTTCCCACAGTGATCAGCAAGATACCTCCAGGAAGCCAAAAAGCACAGGGCATGAAGGCAATGGCCCTCTCTTGCTACTCAGTGGTATACTGGCTCTGAACTTGGAGGTTCTATCTTAGAAAGCAGCAAAGGGGCAAACACTCCTTCCCCCTCCATTACTGGATCTCTGTTGCTTCTTGGAGAAAAGACATTTTTTTCACACACAAAATGATAACTGAATCAAAGTGGAAATTAAAACAAGGCTGGGACTTCTCTCATGTACCCCAAACCAGCGTTAAGCAGGATTGATCTCTCAGCTGGTGCATGGAGAAGTCAACCCTCCTCCCCCTACCTCTACAGGCCAACCTTGACAGGTGGGCACCATCACCCACCTGTCAATCATCTGATGTAATTAAGGTGTCTGGTGATTGACAAATGAGCCCATCACCTGTCATAGTTGGCCCATGAGGTTGCCAGTGGTGGTGGGAGATAGAGATGGGAAACCTTTTTGGCCTTCTGGGCCAGATCTTTGTTATATGGCAGTGGTTCCCCATTAGCTAAGTACTGTGTACCCCCTGTTTTTCAAAAGCCAAGCCATGGAAACCCTTCTTTTGAAATAATGGATATCTCTAGGGTAGTTTTTGTAATGTGAATTGTGCCACAGACCCCCTGGGTGGGTTACTCCCACGGGTCCTCAGGCCACCAGTTGGGAACCACTGTTATATGGCATTTGCTTTTCCATTTCATTTGATAAAACTGTCCTGTCATTGCAAAGGCAGACAGGTCTTCTCTTTCTAAACTCCTGATAGTCTAGAAAGCTATGTGCTCCACAGGGAAGGGAATGAACTTCCTTTTGTGGTGAGGTCACTTGGGTAAAGGGCAAAAAGGTTGCTGCTGCCTCCTAAGCAGGCATTGCTTCCTAGTGCCTGGATTTGCAGGAATTCTGCAACTCCCGTGCTGATGCACAGTTCTATTTTAAACTGTCGTACCCTGAGTCATGACAGTCTGGAGTAGTATTGCTTCCCTTGCGTATTGCTGTCTTTCCACGATTTCAACAGGGATCTTTCCTATCTCGGGCTCTTTAGCTAGAGTTTGCAGGAATTGAACCTGACTCTTCATGTGTGGGAAGCTTCAGATCTTCCAGAGATGTGCCCCATTCCGCGCTCTGTTGCTGCATTGCGATGGTGAAGTGGAACCTCCAGGTTCAGAGGCAGTACAGTGCTAAATAACAGTTCATGAGGGGCAGCAAGAAATGTGTGCAATTGTCTTCATGCCTTTAGTGTGGACTTCCCAGAAGGTACTGACTCTGCACTGTAGGAAATGAGACGCAGTACCAGTTGGACCTTTGGACTGATCCACAAGGGCTTGATTTACCGTATGTCACTGGAAGTCTTTTAAAATGCAAGTCTTTATATGCTCTAAATCCCCAAGCGTTTTGTAAAACTCCAAAACCGCCAATGAGATTTCTGATGCTGCTGTACTTACGTAGTTAAATTTATTTCAACATTGGTTCTAGCCTATCTGAAGAGAGGTGAGGTGGGAGGTTTTTTTTTGGGGGGGGGTATTTTTACATTAAGACCTAACCGAATAACAAAACTTATTTCTCCATGAGTTTTCTAGGTGGTTTAGAAATGGAAATTACTTTAGTTTTAAAACTTCAAGGCAAATGAGAATTAGAGATGAAAGTGACCTAGAAATCAAAAAAATTAATGCATTGACAAAATGGGTCTAGCAACAAAATTTTGCAGCATGGAGTGTTTCCGTTTAGGGTTACAACCAACCATATTCTTTACTGGGAGAGCTCTTTTATTCCCCTTCCCTGGGTTTTGTGCAGTCCAGCATTCTGTGTCCATTGAGCATGCTCAGTCCTTATTGAGCTGCTTTGGAATTCTTAGGGTTCTCAAAAGCCTGCTGATATTTCCTTTGGTGTGGATGTGTGCAATTTTGGCTACATAAGACTCTACATTCACATAATGAGTTTGCTATTAGTATACAGTGGTACCTTGGTTCTCAAACTTAATCTGTTCTGGAAGTCTATTCCAAAACCAAACATTCCAAAACCTAAGCTGCACTTTCCCATAGAAAGTAATGCAAAATGGATTAATCCGTTCCAGACTTTTAAAAACAACCCCTAAAACAGAAATTTAACATGAATTTTACTATCTAACGAGACCATTGATCCATAAAATGAAAGCAATAAACAGTGTACTGTAGTCACACAATCGATCCATCAGTAGCCGAACTGGGTTCCACACAGTCACAAAAACAAAACAAAAAGAGCTGCAAAAACAAAAACGCAAAATAAATAGCAAAAACAGACAGATCTCAGCGTAACACTCAAAACGTGTGGCACTCAAATTGGAAGCATAACACTCAAAACGGAGCATATTCAACTTCTAAAAAAAGTTCGCAAACTTCTGGGTTTGCAGTGTTTGGGTTCCAAGTTGTTTGGGTACCAAGGTACCACTGTACAATATGCTAGCAGTGTTACTCAGGAATTCTAAGAAACCAAAAAATCAGTGCAATTTTGAAAGGTTCAGTTTGCCATCTTCATTCTAAATGGTGTCCAACTGTATCCAAACATAGGTGGATCTCGTGATCTCCTTGATCTCGTGAACCATCGTGCAAAATACGTTTATGATATCTTAAGAGGAGGCGTGCAAATGCATAACTTGTAACATTTCTCCCCAAATATATAGTAGATTATGTAGGAAAGTGCACAAAATGCCGGCTTTCTGATTTTATTCTAGCTGGCCCTTAGCTCTGCTTCGGTGGGTGAGCAGTATTTCCTGCTAATTTTCCAGGCTCTTCCTGTGCCCAACATAAACCAAGTAGCAGAAAATGGAAACACGGCACTTCATGCCGCAGTAAACACTGGAAAAATGCATCTCGTGTCTTCGCTCTTGCATTACCCTGGAATTAACGTGAACGTCCCAAATCCACAGTGTGATGGGGCGACTGCGTTACATCTTGCTATTGCTTACGGTAATGCTTCAAACCTTTTTTTTTAATAAGTTTTGATTTTAAGGTAGTTCTGTCATTTTTCAAGTGCAAGGAGGTAATACAGGTGTTTTGCCCCTCTTTCTTATGGCCAAATTAGAGGAAACAGTGGAGATTGTGGTCAGATAGAAGCAGTCCAGTGTTGGGGGGAAATTGGGAGTTGGAGGAGGTTTTTACAACCCTTTCTTCCTATGCAAGGGGTAGGGAAATCTCAGGATTGGGGACCAAGTTTCTCTGCCTGGGTGGAAAGCCTAGTTAGTGCTTCCCCAGCTTTGGGAAGGAGTCGGGAGGGCTCTAGGACCCCGCCAGAGCCCTCACGCCCCCTTACCTGCCTTTGGGAAGGCGGGGTTGGGGGTGGGTTTGGCCTTGCACAGGGTGTCATAGTACCCAACTCCACCACCCTCTCATCCCAGGCCACACCCCCTCCCTGGCCCTGCTTCATGCCCTGAGATTGCCTAGCTCAGGGTTCAGCAAACTTTTTCAGCAAACGTTTGCCCCACAAATAACCCAGAGATGCATTTTAAATAAAAGCACACATTCTACTCATGTAAAAACGTGCTGATTCCTGGACCATCCACAGACCGGATTTAGAAGGCGATTGGGCTGGATCCGGCCCCCAGGCCTTAGTTTGCCTACCCATGGCCTAGCTGGAATGTGCTCCTGAACTCTGACAATGCATCTTGCATGTCTGGATGGAGGTTAAGAGAGGGGGTGTTGGTAGAAACTAGCCTACTGCACAAAGGTAAACTTTACATGTGTTGCTCTGCTTACTTTTGCATCTGGCACCACCCACCACTGGCATGTGGCCCTTCCAAGGCAGGGACAAGACTAGACTAGAGGGAATGTGGCCCTCAGTTTGCAAAAGGTTCCTGCCCTGTGACATTTTCCTGATGATAAAATCATTCCCACCCATTTGCTCCCTAAAGGAAAGCATATGCATGCCATTATCCATAGGTCTTAATGGGGCAAATAACAGCTTTGGGCAGTGGTGCCATCCTGGCACGGCTCTGGGCAAATGTCTAGGGCCCCACTGAATAACAGGAAGATCCCCAAATGCAGCTGTGCCGGCTTACCACATTTTAAAAGTTAAGTTCTTGTTGTTAGCATCTGTCTGTCTCGAGAGACAATGGAGTGCACCTCTGGGGTTGAGACTGCAATCCTATATACCTGTTTACCTGGGAGTGAGTCCCACTTGACTCAGTGGGCGTTTCTTTTCCATAAGCATCGGATTGTGTTATAAGTGATGTAATACACATTAATACACAGTGACTGCATGCCTGGCATCAGGGTGTGTGTGGAGAGGTCAGTTTCATAAACCACAGTGCTAAATATGCTACAGAATAGGGACACTGGGAACTCTACTCCAGCACTGCCATCTTAGAGGAGCTCTCTTATAAAAGTTTCTATCTGCTTCCAGTGCTGGGTTCCTTTATCATTCAGGTGTAGGGGAGGGAGAAGTAGACTACACTGACAATGTTAAGTAGATCTCAATATACTTGTTGTCTGCCCTGTTTGACACGGAAAATTGTTATGCATGCCGCATACAATACCATACATACCTGTCAGGTTGTTTGTTTGTTTGTTTTTTAAATCCAGAACATCTAGTCTTGTCCCTGCCCTGACCTTAAAGTCCCAACAGTTTCAAACCACAACAAAATTTAAAGACAAAAATAAATCACAAGTATTCTAAAATGTGCATTAATATTCCTAAAGGTCATGTTAACATAGATATCATAATTAAGATGCTTCCTGTTTTCATGTTTTAAGTCTGAAAGGTAAATTTGAAATATTTCACTTGGTAAATTCTAATCCACATATCTGTTGCTAAGCTAGTTAGGAGATGATTATGAAACTTGGCTAAAACAGATAGATAAAATCAAAAGTCTTGGAAGCCCCGGATTAAGTTCCTGAGATCTGAGCAATACAACAAATCATCAAGTTGAAATCCTAGTGTTAATGGGTTATCTTCATAAACCTATAAAAGTTGATTTTATAGCTTGGGAGGGCTTAGTTGCAGAGCATACACATTTGAAGCAGAATGTTCCAAGTCCATTGCCTAGTCTCTCCAATTTAAAAATGCACACCAGGTAGTGGGTGATGGAGAAGACCTCTGTCTGGTACCCCAGAGTAAGAGTGGAGAGCCTCAAAACGTTGTGAGACTCCTAACTCCCATCAGACTCAAACAGCAAACAGGGATAGTGGAAGTTACCAACACCTGAAGGGTCATTAGTTCCCCATCCTTGTCCTAAATTGTTGGAATTTGTTGGCAACCCTTTCTCTCCGGAGACAAGGGAGGCGTGCACCTTTGGGGGTGAAGTTAAACTATTGCAGAGCATGATAGATAGATAAACTGTTGATATTGCTCTGTGTGAGGCAGCTTTGGGTGGTTGTAGAAAATATATTCTATGCCAAAATACATTTACCTCATTCTTTCTCTCTTTTAAAATCTATTTAGGGCACCTGGGAATTTGCTATTTGTTGCTGAATGCCACCGCTGATGTAGAAAGTCCCATGGGAGGGTTGACACCTTTGCAACTTGCCGTGATGTTTGGGAATGAAACTATAATCGCCCTTATCAAAATGCACGTAAAGAAATTTAAACTTGAAAATAAAATGTTTGCCTGATCATCTTGTTGAACAACATCCCGTAGAATTTTTGAAAATATACCACCTATTTTAATTTTTCTATTAAAGCTTTTCCCCCGCACAAACTTGGGAGGTGAGTGTGTTTTCTTTGTTAGAAGTCTGGCATTCTTCACCAATGGTGCTCCTTCAGTTATGTTCAATTCTGTTCTGGGTGCTTTTATATTATTTATCTCAATCTGAGGCTGCTTCCTGGTTTTCTTATATTTCTGGGTTCTCAGCTGTGACGGAAGGGACAAACTGCTGGTGGGAGAACAGTATGCCGCTTTGGGGGCAAGAGCAAATTGACTCGTGGAGAACCTGAGAACAGGGAAGGGAGAAAGGGCATAAGTGATCATGTGACAGCTAGTCCTCTCCTGGCTGGAGCAATTAAGTGAGAAGTGGATCAGGCCAATGACCCATCTAGTCCAGCTTCCTGTTCTGACAGTGGCCAACCAGATGCCTGTGCAAGGCCTGCAAGCAGGACCTGAGCGCAAGAGCATGTTTGTCTTCTGCAGTTTCCAGCAAATGTTCTTCAGAAGCATGGTTGGAGGCAGAGCAATAGCCATCATGGCACGAGTTCTAATATCATGAGATCACAGGGGCAGATTTTCTCCATCACTTTCTCCATGCTCTTAACTAAAAAGTCCCAAATGCTTCAACCTTTCCTCATAGGAGACCTGGACCCACCATGAACCAGGGTGGAAGAGTAGGAAAGAGGTGAGATTTGTGGGGAGGGCAAAGTACCTGGGATGTTAGGGAGGAAAGTGGGAAATTATGCTAGGATGGTTGGGGTGGAAAAGAGAAGATGGAGGGAGACGTTCCCAGTATTTATCAGATTTAATGGACATTTAGATAGTTTTGGGATATTCAGATACCAGACTCCTTTGCAGTGGGATTGAGGGGCTGAATACAGTTGTACCTTGGAAGTTGAATGGAATCCGTTCCGGAAGTCCGTTTGACTTCCAAACCGTTTGGAAACCAGGGAATGGCTTCTGTTTGGCTGAAGGAAGCTCCTGCAGCCAATCGGAAGCCGCGTCTGACATCCGGGTTCCAAAGAACATTTGCAAACTGGAATACTCACTTCCGAGTTTGCGGCATTTGGGAGCCAAAACGTTCGACTCACAAGGCATTTGGGATCCAAGGTATGCCAGACTGAGCCCCAGAATAAAACAGCTTTCCTTCAAGATGCAGTAGACATAAGCTGAGTAACATTTACAGGAATAGAGAGGCCGTGAAATCACATTATGCCGATAATGTACTAATATTGTCCTATGAAACTCCAGTTATTAACCCCAGCAGCTGATGAGTCAGCCATTAAAGAATCATGCAATGGGCTTAAGAGCCGAGGGAAGTAAAAGGCTGCTTGTCTCCTGTCTCCAGCTGTTTGAACCACTTGCTGTAACGTTGCATGATAACTATGTAAAATCCTGGGCATAGTTATCTGGAAGTAAGCTCCATTGAGCTCAGCGGTACTTACTTCCGATTGCATAGGTTCAGTTTGTGAAACAGGTTCAGCTTTAGCAAAATATTTTCAGCCAGCCAAAGTACAGCTTTTAACTTTTAGCTAGAAACACAGACATTCTTGACCATTTAAACTGCTGGCATGAAGTAGGAACCCCATCCATGAAAAGTTAAGATGTATCCAGCCTTTGCTTTATTGTTTAACTCATTCTCTGCCTTCCTCTATGCTAATCTGTCACAAACAAACTGGAATGGGTTATAATCACCTCATTCACTTGCTGGAGAAAGAAGGATCTGTCAATTCCCCTGGTGCTCTGGCAGATGACTTAATTGCTCCAGCTCTGGAAAAAAGTATTTGAGCTGCATTCCTCTGCAATCCCTCTGTATTGCACCACAGAAGCTGATTACTAATCACTGCAGCCCTGATTTGTAGCCTTCTTGACTACAAAGATGGTTCATAGCATAGCAATCTTTCATTTGAAATCACAAGGTGGTATACAGTGAAATAAAATATTAAAATTACAATTTAAAAATAATCAGCAGCCAATAGGTTAGGGCATACATAAAATTAATGATCTGGAATAGTGCATTCTTGTTTCAATTTTGCAAAGAGTGCCAGTGTGCTGTAATAGATTGTTCAACTGTGACCTGAGTAACCAGGGTTCAAATCCCCACTCAGCCACAAAGTTCACTGGGTGACCTTGGGCCAGTCACCGTCCCTCAGCCTCTATCCTACCTCACAGGGTTGTTGTGAGGATAAAATGGGTAAGGAGAACCACGTACACCACCTTGATCTCTTTGGAGGAAAATATGGTATATAAATGTAATAAACTTAATCATAACAAAAACAATAAACATCGCTGAGAAATATGCTAGCATAAATTTCTCAGTGATGTTTGCAGAATACCAGGTACAAAATGAGATGGGCAACCTAGTTTTTAAATCTTGGTTGGGACTCTTGTCTTCTTAGGGTAACGGCCATGGAGCAGTTAGAAACCCACATGCTAAATATATCAGATTCTGGGCTGCATAGTGAATTGTTTTCCTACACCCATGATGGTGTAAATCCTATTCTGGCCACAAAGGGAATGTAAAGTGCCAAATCCATCTCAGTTCCACCACCATAAACCACAGTGGGATTTCATCAGGTATTTATTTGACTCCTGTATGCTTGCAGCTTCCTCGGAAAAATTCCTCTATTTAGTGTTTTTTTCCACTCCAAAATTCCTTCTTTGCCTTCTGAAATGCTGGGCTGATTTTCTCCTCCTTATGCAAAATTAACGGAAAATATAGACTGCGTCCCATTTTCTTAATTACTGGTAAAATACAGATTTTAAAAATGGTAACCAATCCTTGCTTCTATACAAGTCTTTGTTGTGCAGTTATTCTATGCTGCGAATTAATGTTTCATTATTCTCTCTATGAATGCTTAATGATCTTTCAAGATTATTTTAAATGTTTTCCTGGAAGCTCAGCCATTACAAAGCAGCTGCTCAATAACATATATATTTTATGCTTATATGCTTATATTTTAATATTCATTTGGAAAATCCACCCTAAAAAGTTGTGTTTACTCTTTATAACAATGTAGGAAGGAAGGCTTGTTAAATTGTCAATAACCTTCCTCCAACTGTGAGACATCTGGCTAATTAATGACATTTAGTTCTTTTATGGTGTTATGAGTTTGACTGACTCAGTTAGCAGTAATGAGACGATTTGCTGGGGTTTTGCCTGACAGACTTGATGGGTGATTTGGGGACAAGAGAAAGGGGCTTCAGTGATCCTTAATGTTGCCTGGATTGCAATGTCTATCCAGGCTATGGGTTTTGACACACCTGAAAGAGTTTGGGGTGGGGGTGGGGTACAGAACAGAAAGTTAGAAACAAGTTTGGATTTGGGAAAAGACATCTATATAAAATGTGTAGCTCAAGTCCTCTAGCCTTGGAGCAGATTGGTTTGTTGCTTTGTAGAATCTGAAGCTGCCTCATTCTACCTAATGATAAGGCCGGTCCTACCTGTAGGATCCATAAGGGAAAAGCTGGATTTGTGATGGTTTGGCTTGCCAAGTGTAACAACCTCTCAGGGTACTCCCAGAAGGTTACCTTATATCACAAACTGGTCATTCAGGTCTGATTTTTCTTTGTGCACATCTGGTAGGTTAGTACCTACACATTTACATTTTTCAGTCATAATACTCACTGGTGTTGGCTACTTGCCAACCATACCAGTGGTTGGAGCTCACTCAACCCCAAGTGCTTTCCTGTCGCTTCCCTCAAGTACTCCCGCACACCTCAACTACTTTTTTCATCATCATCATCATCATTATTAGAGCCTGATGATGCACTGTGACTGCAGTCTCGCAGCCAGGTAATCCCCCACATTTACTCTGTGGAGATTTTGAGTATCTGATATGATCCAGTATGAACGTGGCTTGTAGCCATCAGCGAATATAAGTTTATTTGTGTCACAGGAGCGTGCAATTCAGTAATCACACAATTCAAAATTGGAGTTAACTTATTAATGCCAAAGCACAATCTCTACAGTCTTGGTTGAGTGACAGGCCTAAAGAGCAGAGCAGCTCATTCCTGGTGGACTTATTCTATGAAAATCAGTTGCTGAGGCTGAAAGTCCCTGCCTCCTCACATCCATCTAAGTCCCCTCCTGCTCAGGGTTTTTTTTCCAAGTAATCGGAGACTGCACCTGCATGCAGCCAACCTCTCCTCCGCCCTTTGCATGCCTCTTCTAGTTCTGGGAGACAAGTGGGGAGGGGAGGACCTCCCTCTTCCTCTTGGCCTCCCTCTTCCAACTCTCCTGCTTCAGCTTCAGCCTCTGATTCCGTCCACTCTTCTTGCATAAATGACAAGTTTTTAGCCACCAGCTATTAAGTAAACAACACAAAATTAGAGTACAGTGGTACCTTGGGTTACATACGCTTCAGGTTACACACTCCGCTAACCCAGAAATAGTGCTTCAGGTTAAGAACTTTGCTTCAGGATAAGAACAGAAATCGGGCTCCGGCGGTGTGGCGGCAGCAGCAGGAAGCCCCATTAGCTAAAGTGGTGTTTCAGGTTAAGAACAGTTTCAGGTTAAGAACGGACCTCCAGAACGAATTAAGTACTTAACCTGAGGTACCACTGTACAGTAGTAATATTATTGCATGTGAAATTCCTCAATATAATCTGAATGACATGTTAAATTTCCTCACATGTGTAATAAACCATTTACTCAACCTTTATTAGCTTTCCCCTGAACAAAAAATTAACCGGAACAAATAATCCCAAACTGCAATAAAAGCAACATAGTGAATGTAGGGAATCTGATCTGTTTGGGAAAAAAAATAAGCTAGGGCCTAACAAAAAGGATAGGAAATCTTTGAGCCCCTCAGAGACGAAAACTGAACTGTGATATTTGAGGAACACTTTGAACTTAAACAAGAATGTCAACACAGCACTAATATTTGTGAAGGAGCAATATAAAAAAACCAAAGAATAGTTCTCTCTAGGGATTAATAAAATGACAGTAGAGAACTTGAAAGGTATTCTGAGGAAAGTCAGACCCAGCAGTTTCTGAACTATGAACAAGGAAATATATACATATAGAGAGAGAGGGAGGGAGGGAGGGAGGGAGGGAGAGAGAGTTTTTCACACCTTTCATATCATCCTTCTATGGCACTTACAACAGAAATCCTGAACATAGCACAAAATGTGGAAATATTCTAAAATGCTTCAGATTAATGCTGCAGCAACAATCTTACCTTGGTTACTAACAGTCCCCATCCCATTTCCAGTCATCATTTGCTAATCTCTCAATGTAAGGAGCTCAATATAGGGAAAATAATAATTATAGGATTGGCTTGTCAGCCCTACTGTGTACACACAATACCTTTAAAGCACATTTTAAGAACACCTCCCCCCTAAAAAATAATTTGTAGACTCTGTCCTTTGTTAAGAGTTGCTGGGATTTGTATCTGTGAGTGTGTGTTGAATGTTCTTTAAAGGTATACAGTAGTATGTATTGGCTGCCCTAACTTTGCTAATACTGCACTCTGAGTGAGGAATTTTTTGGCACAATCCCATAATATTTCTTATTATCACAGTAATTCATTTCCATACAGTTGCTTTCTTCTCTGTAGGTACCTGTATTGTTGTTGTTATTATTATTATTATTATTATTTTCATTATTACTATTATTATTATTTAGTGCCCCCTTTGTCTTGGCACCCTATGCAGTGGAACTGCCTGCACCGCCCCAAGATTGGCACTGGCTCCAGTTATGGGGTAAACCAAGACTCTTTTGGGGTGCTAATGTTGTGAACCCCTCCACTGCAGGCTCAGGGTGAGTATATACGTGTACACAAACTATATAGCCCCTAAACTAAAGACACCAGTCTCTGCTGTGTCTCATTCCAAAAGGAAACATAAACCCAGAGTAAGCTCCGGGATCCCCTGGAATCTCGCACCGCTCATCCAGGTGCCAGGCAACTGGATCCCCGCAGCTTCCAGACTGCTCCTATTCATCTGAATGTTTGCATATACACCCATGCAAGTAACCTCGCGTCTAGTTTGGCCCGAGTTAACACCCAGACGGGGCGAAAAGTGTTTTAAACCTTGAATTTAAAACTGCCGTGAGGCGACCCAGGGGTGCCAACTTGAATAAAATATGGGAGGCAAGAACCGCTCCGCATAATCGATCACTTGACACGGTGCACTATTTGAATGGCAATGCCGACCGACTTTGCGGGAAGCCTGCACCCTCAAATATTTTATTGGAGGGCCGAAGCCCCCAAGGCGCTGGCTCCTCTGACCCGCCCTGAATGAATAACAATAGCTGCCGTTGTTCAAACGACCAAACGAATCGCTCGCGGAGGTGGGCGCTCTTTGGAGTTCCTCGGGCAGTTGGGGGACGGTTTTGGGTTTCTTTGCTTCTTCCCAGAGATACGATGCGCTTTATTTTTAACGGCGGTTTCCCGAGCGACTGGGCAGCCTTGGGAAAAGGGGAGCGGCGGCGTCCCTTCCTCGAGGGTCGCCTGAGGGAAGCCGCAGCTGCCCCCCATTTCCCCTCACGGAAACCCGGCCTTTCGGAGCGGCGGCGGCGGCGCTGCTGCCTTGTGGCGGAGCGCGGCGTCGAAGGAGGGCCTGAGCTTGAGGCGGCCTCTCCTCCTCCTCCTCCCTCCCACATAATATTTCTTTCTCCCTTCCCCTGCGTGGGTCACATGAGAAGGGGCGGGCGAGCCTTGCTTAGCAGCAGCAGCAGCAGCAGCTGCGACGGGCGGTAGCGACAGTCGGAGAAGCTCCGCCGAGGAGAAACGAGGCGAACGAGGACATCGGCAGCCGCCTCGGAGCTGAGGGGAGCCGGAGCCGCCGGCCGCCAAGCGCCCCCCTCAGGAGTCCGCGCGGGCTCCTCGCGACGCCTCTAACATCGCCCAGTGCTCGGCCAGCAGCCCCAACATGGACGAAGACGGAGGAGGAGGAGGAAACGGTGAGTAGTGGCGGCAGAGGAGTTTGGTTTGGGAGCTTTATGAGGCGGCGGCGGCGGCGATGGAAGACCCTGGATAAGGGGGACTCCATCATCGCCCTCACACGCAGAGCGACCAGAGTGTCTCTGAGCGTGTGCAGAGTTTCCCCCTTTAACGCAGGGATTCTCAGACAATTTCGGGAACAGTCTGTCAGCTTCATCCAAGGAGGATCAGGGGAGAGATCTGTGTGTGTGTGTGTGTGTGTGTGGTTTGGGTCGCCCTATTTCATCCTTGCAACAATCCTGTGAGGTCGGTTTGCAAGTTGGGCGGTGTCGGTCCCAAGAGTCTGACAAACTGGAGAGCTTCTTATACCAGCACTTTTTTGTTTATGTTTTTGGCTCTGCGAATTTTAATGCCTCTTGTTTGGTTAGTCCCCATAGTGAACATATATTATTTGGGCGATCAGCTGCATCCTTCCTGGCGAGGTTCAGAGCAAACTTGCCTGAAGTGCAGTTTGATACTTTAAAAAGAAGAAGAATAATCTCTCTCTCTCTCTCTCTCTCTGTTTTGCTTTGGTAAATTGTACGTGTGATTCCTGTGTGGGGAATGAAACCAAGTACCAATTTCTCGCTCTCCCAGTTCTGCACTTGAGGGAGTTTAAAATCCTTTCCAACAACGCATGATTACATTGTCATGTCAGTGAAGTGCATTTTGATTCAGAGAAGAATTGAATTGACAGGGTCAAGTATGCAGATATATTGCACCCTCTCAGAATAGTCTCCACACAGCTTGAGGATTTTTTGGTCTTCGGTGGACTTCTGCTCCTGTTACTGACACGTACCCCAAGCACAAAGATCACACCCTTGCCTTCCATGTACTGGCCTGTTTCTATACAGTACTTGCAATCACCAATGAAGATTAAAGTCCTCCTTGCAACACCCGTAAGCATGCACTGAATTTTGGAAACAGCTGACTCCTTTTACTATGCTTTTGACCAGCCCAATTGTAATCACAGTTTTGAGGGACAGGCTGATTGGCATTAAGCTAACCATTTAAATGATTTGAGTGATGAGTGATCCTTGTTCTCCTGAATGACGCCAGTCACCATGTCCCTTGCTTCTTTTGTTGCCCCACTTCTCAGTTTCCAAATTTAGTTTTGCGATATGTCAGAGATTGTGTTGGGTAGTTTGATCCTGACAGCTCAGAAGTGTGTTGCTTTTTACTTTTTTGCAGGGCAGGGTGGAACTCTGTGAGCTGGCAGCTGCTGTCAGTTTGTGGGGCTAGCTAGCAACCTGTTGCAGGTGACATATAACAGTGACTGTCCTCTGTGGTGACTCTGATCCCTATACAGTGGTACCTCGGGTTAAGTACTTAATTCGTTCCGGAGGTCCGTACTTAACCTGAAACTGTTCTTAACCTGAAGCACCACTTTAGCTAATGGGGCCTCCTGCTGCTGCCGCGCCGCCAGAGCCCGATTTCTGTTCTCATCCTGAAGCAAAGTTCTTAACCTGAAGCACTATTTCTGGGTTAGCGGAGTCTGTAACCTGAAGCGTATGTAACCTGAAGCATATGTAACCCGAGGTACCACTGTACAACAATTTTTCCTTTCATTCTACCATCGCAAATATTACTATTTCCCCTACAGTTCCAATCCCCACGTGTTCCTATGTATGCTTAGTCCCTTGTTCTAAATTCCATTGATTCACAGATGAAATGGGTTATCCCTTTTTTACATTTGTGAAGCTATACATAGTTTCACAGTGTTTCTGTCCTTTGCAGTTTTATTTTGGCAACATAACCTATTCTCCTATTTTTTCATCCTGTTGCAGTGAGTGACCCCCTCCCAATAGCTACTCATATCATGTCTCCCATTCTCTATAACCACTTCCACTCTTAAAAACAACAACAACAACAACAACAACCCTCCTCATGTGTACCTCTTGACATGGTTTGTTCCTATCTCCTAACTGCACACAACTCCCATTCATGTATATTTTTCTCTGCCCCCACACTGTCGCCCACAGATTGCTTTTTCACATATTTATCAGTGCCTCTCGGGATGGGGCAGAGAATTGAGAGACATGAATATAATAAGGAGTAGTGAGTAGTTTTCAGGCTGCTGCCTGCTATATAAAGAGGAGTGTTGTTGAAGGAGGAGCTGGGTTAATTTTTCTGGCAAGGCAAAGCAAGCACTGCCTGTTTTGCTAATTCTAATGTAGGGATGCTGTTCTGATTGGGACTGTTCCATTCAGCATGGAGGACAATAGCGAACTCTGTGTCGTGACACACCCTAACTTATTAATGTCCCCTTCCCATTTTCCCCCTTGAAAGGTCATCTGTTTCTGGAGGAGGAAAAATGAATGCATAGTGTTTAGGGGTTGTGTCAATGGTTGCAAAAGGCAAGTTAGTGATGCAAGATGAGGCCTGGGTATAAAAGATCCTATAGAAAGGGGAGAAGACTAAGGGACATTAGAAGCTACATGGAGATGCAATGAACAGTTTCAAATTGTTGATTTGTGCCACCAGTAGTGTTAAGGTCGATGACAAATTGTTCGTTCTTTCACAGTGAAATCCTTGTGTGTTCTTTAGCCTGCCTGAAATTGTGTATACGCTTTGCTGAAAACAATGTGTGATAGAAAGGTTAATTGTTTCTTATAGTTTGACATGGGCACTGTTGCTGCCTCAGTCTAGGTGCAGCAGTAATTGCTAAGCAGTTTATCCAGTTTGAACAGGCATACAGTTTCCATAGACATTTGCTCAAATGTTTGTAAACACATACCTTTAAAATCTAGGACGTGTATTTCATAGTGTCTTTGGGTTACTCCTTCAGGCTGTTGAATTATAATGGATGTGCCCATAGTTTGAACATCATATAGGATTTTCAACTAAAGGGATTGGGTTAAGACATTTGAGTTAAGCTTTGCCTAATCAAACAGCACACAAAGGACAGTGGTAATAAAATTGTAACAGTAATTTCTGTAATTTCAAGACCAAGGCATTTTATCAAGAAGTCCTTAGAACAACCATGGGACCCTGTTTCCCTCCAGGTATATGCTAGACTGCAGCTCTGATCATCTTTGACTTTTGGGTATGCTGACCAGGGCTGATGTTAATTGGAGCCCAACAAAATCTGGAGGGTCACAGGTTCTCATCCCTGCTTTAGAATAAGGAAGCTGAATTTGTTCTGTGTTCCTTTATTTATATTTGTTGTGCAAATATATGAAGAGCTAGTTATGTGGCATGAGTAATAGTTGCATTATGATCTCTTGCACTAAGACTAAGAAGCTAGAATTCTGAAACCAAGTGGGTGTGGTGTGTTTATCTTGACATAAGGAAAAAATGCTAGGATTAATCAGTGACATGTTGCAGGAAGGCATCCTATAAACAAGCAATGCTGCCATTAACATTTCTCAGCAGTTGTTTCCTGAGCTGTTTAGTAGGTATTTGAGACTGTTCCTTCAAAAGCAAACATGTGTTTCTGGCAGTCCTGTTTTCTACAAACTAGGTAGGGGGTAAAATGTTAAATAAGCTGCCAAAATGAGCAAAGTTAGACTTTCCATATTTAAAACACTTTTGTGTAGGTTGTAGTATGTATTTATAAAGAATAATGGGCTCCACATGCAGTTATCTAAACAAAAAACTTTTGAGACTGTCTCCTCCTTTATCTCAGCCTCAGATGAAAATTGCCTTTTTGTGTCAGTTTTGAATGATAAGGGGACTTAGAAGAACCCTGTTGGTAAGTGTCACCCATCTTTAAAGCACTTCCCTTTGGAGGTTCTCCAAAACCTGAACCTTAATGTGTTCCAGTTTGATATGAATGCATAAAAACAATCACAAAAGTGTTAAAGCTACAACAACAATATATTGAACAAATATAGTGGAAACTCTTCAAAATAACATTAGTTATTGTGTTTACTTTACTAAGGTTTTGCACTTTATTGGTTGTTTTATATTTACTGCTCATAACTATACTGTTGCTGGAAGATCTCTCGCAAATTTAATGAAGGATATGTAGTTCATCAGGCCCCGATTATGGGTCCAAAACTGGCAATCCAGCTGGTGGTGCTTCGTTGTAATGTCTGAAAGGATGGGCATTGCATACAGTGAATTTGAGCCCCCTATTATTTTTCCAAGCAGGCTAGCATTGTGCTGTAAAATTAATTTGGGGAAATAAATTAACTGAAGACAATATAGAGATGATTTGGAGGTAAGGGGTTAACTGAAGAGGAGTTGAATTGATTTGGAGCAGGATCTATTGGGCAATTAATGGGATAAATGAATGGAAGAGGAACTGATTTGGGGTAATAATAGGGTGGATTGCAAATGAATTTAATTTATCTGGAGCGATTTGGATGGGGAATTAGTTGGCTTGACTTGTCCAACATTTGAACTCTAAATTTGCATATCCAGTAACATATGCAAATCTGTAAGGAAATAACTACAAGCACACACTCCAAATACAGGCACAGCTTGTGAATGGCCCCAGAGACCTTTTCCTTCACATATTAAAAACATGCTTTGTCAGCTGAATATTCACAGTGCCACTCATTTGGCTCTGGTTGGCAGCAGCGCTTGTAATGCCCAAAGATGTTTGTTGGACAACATTCTTCTTGTTGGTTTATGGAACTAAAAATGCCAAGTAACATTAAAAATGAAACCCAAGGATGTTTTGTCTCATTACACCTCTAAAGTAGCAAGTATCAACATTTTTATGTGGTTTCCTTTTAATATTCACAGCTTGTTCAAATTAGACTTTCTGAGACTGTGCATGCATAGCTGGAAATCTGTTCTCTCTTTTTTAGTCCAAATTTATTTTGGCTTTTTAAAAAACCTCTCCTGTGTTGACACCATGTTTCCATCTTTGTATTTTTAAGTGTATTGTGTTTTCATTTAGTAGAGCAGTGGCTGCGTCAAGCTTCCTTGCAGTGATCTTTTTCATGCAGAGAGATTATTTGAACTGCAGGTAATCTGTGCCTGCAGATGGGAAGGAGATTTTCTATCACTTTTCCTGTGTTCAGTTCAGAAGAAATGGAAATCCAGATACTTATTTTTTATGTATTTATTTACATTATGAAAATAGAGGATATGAAATTTTAAGCATTACTCTTATTGATGGTTGCCATTGGACTGTCAGCACTGCTAATCTAGGGTTAATTTTGTTCATGTCCTCTTTCCTGTTAACTCAGCAGGCAGAATGTGTATTTCTTGGTTTTTGCAGTTCTCTTGACATGAAAAACTAATATCTTCAGAGATGCTAATCCTAGAGAAGGATTCTAGTGCTGCTTTCTATACAACTCACTGGATTTTAATTGAACATTTGGTGCTATTGGAATACATTGATATTGGTTGAAAGTATTTGCAGCTGCATGCTCACATTAGCAGTTATTTTTTGCATAATGGGGCATATCCCAAATCATTCTCCCTGCTTTTAGGTAATTCTGATTGGTCAGTGCATTACAGGTGGTGATGATCTCATTTTAGAGAACATGGATGGTTGTTTCCAGTTTGTGTCCTGAACTAGGACTCACTATGCTGTTTGGGAATGTGTAGCTAGAACACCTAAAACTGTATTAACTTTTACATATTTAACCTATAATAGTGTTGTGCCATGTGAAGCCACTTACTGGGCGGTCTCCTGTTGCAGACTGGAGTTAGCAGTGGCTGAAGATGCTGAAGACTATTGACATAGAGTTAAAGCTGAATTTTAGTTGTGCCTTGTGCTTATCCCTCTGAATCAGTATCTGTTAGCTATATCTCGATGCTAACAGATTTCTTTGCTTCAGAATTCTTTGTGACATCGTGGAGATATTTGTGTCTCATCCTTACAGTGCAGAGCAAAATCATTTTTTCTCCTGCCAATACCTTCTTTCTCCTTAAGAAGATCTGACTCCAGTTGGAGTTTAATGGCTCTGGCCTAAGCTATTCAAAATATTTCTGACAAATGAAGATAAATGTGAGTCTTTGATATTGATGTGTACACATACACACTTATGTGTGCACACACAAACACATCCAGTAAAAGTAGATGGGAGTTCTTACACAAGAAAATTGCATCACTTGTACTTGTGGTAATTCTCTGTACAGTATTGGCAAAATATAAGGGTCTCATCTTGTAAACAGTGATTTCCTTGGTTTCCTTGGTATGCAGAACTTTACGGAAGCTAGTTCTTTCTTTCTCCTTCTAGGCCACAATTACTAATATATGAGGGTTGCTCATTAAAGATTTTCCCTGGCCCACTTCCGGTTATTGTAGGAGGGTGAAATTGAACATGTGTAATGATACATCTCTCAATAGGTAATGTGGTAATTTGTAGTTCTGAACTCCTAACAGTTTCTCTGTTATGGGTGCTAACGTGGAGTAATGTCTGATAATGGAACCAGTTGAATGCAGAGCAGTCATCAGGTTCCTGTACTTGAAAGGGAGCATATCATGGGAGACGTTCAGTGAGATAAAAGGGACTTATGGGGAGGATGCCCCATCGTATGACGTAGTCAAGCACTGGCATCGTCAGTTCAAGTGTGGTCAGACTTTGGTGGAACGGCTCCCGTTCCTGGGTGACCACAATCTGCCATTGATGAAGACACCATCCGGCAAATGAAGGCCACAATTTAGGAGGATCGCTGCATAACTGTTTGCCAACTAGCAGCATATGTCAAAAACAGTGTGGGCACTGTAGAAAAAACATCCACAACCATTTGCACATGGGAAAGGTGTCTGCACGGTGGGTTCCCTGGCTGCTGCTGCCTTTCCAGAAGCAGGAACGAGTCACATGCTCATGGGCTCTTTTGGCCATGTGTCACAAAAACCTTGATGACTTCTTCACCAGACTAATTACTCAGGAAGAAACATGGGTCCATCCAAACAATGGAAGCACTCTGCCTTACCACCTTCAAAGTAGGCACGTGTCTAATTGCCAGTGGGCAAGGTCATGCTCACAGTCTTTTGGGACCAGTGCGGAGTAGTGATGATGGATTTCCTGGCAAAGGGTACCATAATTACCGGGACATACTACGCTTCACTGATGCAGAAATTGCGGAAGGCCATCAGAATCGAGAGGCATGGTATGCTGACCAAAAGTATCCACCTCCTGCAGGATAACACCCCAGTTCACAACTCGCATGTTGCTCAGATGGAAGCATGGTCTTGTGGCTAAGAAATCCTTCCTCACCCCCCTTATTCTCCTGACCTTGCACCATCAGACTTTCACCTCTTTCCAACCATGAAGTTATTTTTGAAGGGCAAGCTATCTTCAGACGATTAAATGCTGATTTCTGAGTTCAAGACGTGGCTTCCGACACAACCTGCCGACTTCTAAACACGAGGTCTCTACAGCTGCATAAACGATGAGGAAAGTGTTTGACTCTTGCTGGTAGCTATGTAGAGAAGGACTAATAACTGTGCCCAGTTTCGTTTGTCTCAGTCCACGGGAAGTACGTCAGGGGAAATCTTTAATGAACGTCCCTCGTAGTTAGTTGTATGTCAGCTAATTTGCAAGACAATATGATCCCATTTTATACAATTTATCTTTTGGCCTAAAATATCCTTTTACTTAAGTAGAGATTAAAATAATGCTAGATTATGACAGAAAATTATTTCTATTGAGGTCCTAAAGTAAAGTACTTGGAAATATATCCTACTAGTTTCACTGGAACTTCCTTTCCCATTGTAGTCTTAGGGTTGATATGACAATTGGTGCTAATCTTCTATTTTGTTCTAATTACAAAGATCTCTGTATTTAACTGAATTTTTGAGATGATACTGCCTTCTCCATTGATTGCTTGAATTCTCATCTTTTTATGTAGCTTCAATTGGAAGAGGCTTCCCATTAATCATAGCTCTTTGGTGTTGGTGTCTTCGAGTAATTGAAATCCTGGCATCCAGTATGGCATTTGATAGCAAGCTTTATGTTCGGTTAAAATTGTGAGTGTTTGTTTTGAGGATAGAATACTATCCTGAAATTAAGTAAGGACTCTTCTTGAATACAAATTCATAGTACAGTATGGCTTCAGTTATCTTGTGTACTGCTCATACTTGATTTATTGCTTCCCATCCCTTTGAAATAAAGTCTAAGCTGCAGCTGCTTTATAAATTTTCTTTTTTAAAAAAAGAATTCCACTTATGTATAAGTTTGTTGCTGGTTTTTTGCACTGTTGTGAATGATAACATGCTTTTTATGTTAAAAAAAGATAACATTTAAATGCAGTGATGGAAAGCTGAAAATGGCAGAAACATTTACGATGTTGCCTACACTATGTCTGCACATTAACCCTGAATTTTGGGAGTGCCTTCTTGGAGTGGGAGAAATAGTTGCTTGCTCGTCCTGTTCTTGGTCTCTCTGTGGCAAATGTCTTTCTAAGAGTTCCTAGTCTGGTATTTTATTTTTTTGGCACAAGGCACCTGTTCCTCCAGAACTGGACTGAAGCTTTTCCACTGAGAATGTGAGGAGTGGGGAGAGAATGCAGATTTAGCACTATGTGTAAATTACTTATGTTTATGTTATAAACCAAGGTTGCTTTTGAAGGAAATAAAATTAAACATTTTAAAATAATTTGAATGTCTTACAGCTGTGGCTTATCTTTGTTCTCATCAGGAAAGATGAATGAATGCTGGAGAAAAATTGAGGCAAATGGCAAGTGGCATAATTTAGCCCCCACCCCCAGTTTTGTGTCTTGTACCAAAATGCAAATAGCTGTCATTCACTCAGAGAAAAACCATGTGTAATGTTAACAAATGGATTTTGTTATGACTTCATGACGGTCCTAATAATACTATTACCAACTGTAGACTTGGGAATTTTATCCTATGGGCCCACAAGACTACCTTTGCTTTTTATACACCTGAAGTACGGTATACATAATCTATCCATTCAGGGCAGAATCTGCAACCAGAGGTGGAGAATACTCTACCATTTGAAGATGGACTCTGCTTTTTCTAACTGTTAGGTAATGCTGCACTGCTTGGCTTCCATTGACTCTTTTACGTTATACAAGATCCAAAATTAAGCCCTGGCTTTGCCAAGGTAAAAACTACCATGCTTCTCTTTAGTTCTGCTTTCTGCATACCCAACAACCTGTATGCTATGCTTAAGGTATTGGACAGATCTGGATTACAAGCTGGGCTTTATTTTCCTCAAAACTATGGGGGAAAACAGTCATTGCTGCTTCATTCCAGAATCCTAGGTGTGTAACCTGATATCTGTAGCACCTGGGAGGAACTGCAATCTCCATTGTGGAATTGAGTCTACCAGATGATCTCATGGCTACAACATTGAACTTAATTTTGTACTCCCTCATCCCTTGTCCTGCCACCTCCTGCTCTGTGCAACAGCTTGCCCAACGAAGAGTTCTGGAGAACTCAAAAGTTTGCTACCTTTTTACCCCTTTTTTGTTGCTCTTAATAAAGGTATTGCCCAACTATAGACTTCGTAGGAATAGTCTGATTGTGTAACTGGAGTCTAATGTAAAACACACACACGTATCTTGGATCAAGAAGAAGTTTGTGCCTGCTGCTTCAATTTTGGCATTCCCTGTGTCTGAGTGATTCACCTTGCAGTTTGGACATGCTTTTTATTTATTTATTTTCTGCGGCAGCAGTTTAATCTCTATAAAGTTACTTGGATATTTTGCATGATTGTTACCTCATTCGGATTTTGACTGTAAGCTTAAATCCAGCAGATGCTTCATAAAATACTGGCCCTGCAAACTGTTGTTTTGGACAGCAGCATTTCCTTTTTCTTGGCACAGACACACACAATCTGCTAGAAAGCCATGTGTTTTTGTGGACCCCTGAGATTTGTCTGAAGAAGGAAATGGTTTGACCTGTTTGGTTGCTATGAAGTAAAAACACTCTTGTTTGTATTTTTGTGAACATCTGTGTTGCATTTATTTAATTCCCTTTCGGAGATTCTTAAAACCCTGTAGCTTGATGTTATAAGGTTTCATTAAAAATACATTGGTGCAGCTATAGTCAGTTCTAATGTCTACTTGTAGACAGGTCTTAAGTGGTGCTTAACCAGATGTTGAAACTGCCTGTCCCAACCATGTCCCCAAAGGGGTATACAATACTCATAAAAGGGGAAGATGATAGGGCAGGGGTGTAGCCCTGATGATACATGCCTTCATAAAAATAAAAAAAAACCTGCAGGATGTGACTGTATCATTACACAGGCAGGCCAAGTAGAGAGGGTGTACTGTTCAAAGTGTGTGTGTGGAAACAACACTACTAAGGTGTGCCCCCCAGCACTTTCCCAGCTTTGGGAAGGAAGTGGGAGGGCTCTAGGGCCCTGCCAGAGCCTTGCACCTCCTTCCAAAAGCCTGGTGCCTCACTTAGGGAAGACAGTGTGAGGGTTGGGTGGGGGCATCAAATTTTGGCCTCTCCCCACCATGCAACAAAGCAGTGTGAGGCCCGCAGGTTCTTTGTTGAAGTACTCTTGCGGCCCATGTGATATGAAAAGTTGGACCACCCTGGTCTACACCGACTGGCAGTAGTTCTCCACAGAGGTTCAGTCAGGGGGCATTCCCAGCCCTACCTGGAGTTGCTGAGTATTGAATCTGGCACCTTCTGTACACAAAGCAGATGTTCTTCATCGTAACATGTTATGCATTGCAGGTTATTTTTACAGAATGGATTTTCCATAGTAAGAGGAAAACAGATTAAAAAAATTAAAAAATACAGACTCACATTTTGATGGCAACATCATCATGTGGATGATGTTAACAAACTTGTAGGTATGAGCAGCACTGATTCCACAGTCAAACTGTGTGCAATCACTGCTGGTTGTTTTGGTGCCAGCATCATATTTTTATGACACTTTATCCATCCCTGAGCAGGTCTTGCCCCATTTGAAGGTGGTTCCTAAAGCATCCTGCCATCTAAGCAGTTGAAAGACTTTGGAGATTGAAATCACCATCAAAGCATTTTCTTCTGTGTTCATTTCCTTGGCTTATATATCCAATTATGCTTTACTCAGAATAGACCCTTTGCAATTAATAGACCTAAGTTAGTCATGCCCATTGATTTCAGTGGATCTTCTCTTAGTAGGACCACCATTGGATGCAACCTGTTATTGTTTAGTGTTTTCTTCTTACTCCCTTTCCTATCCTTAGCTCTCAGGACTAGAGACTTAATTCTTAATGAAAGCCAGGACTACTTTCTCAATGAAAGCTAATGTTTGTATGTTTTTAACATGGATGCCTCAGTAGTCCCCTGCAGGCTATATGTTGTGAACTTTTTCCATAACTAATTACATCAGCACCTTTTGATGTTGTTTAACTATGAATCAGAAACTTATCTGTGCAGTTTTAGGAGTGTAGGCTGAAAAGTGTATCAGGGTAGGATAATTTTTGTAATCCTGAATGTAAAATTAGTCTTTATTAATTTTAATGTGTGAGGGAAATGTGGGGGCTTTAAAAACATTTGGAATGCACAGTTGTAAAGATAAATCTCTCCTGTGTGTATGAGAGCATCTGTAATTTATAGAGTTGATTCATTACACAGAACGTCATTAATTCTCTGAATATGTTTTAGCATGAAGCCGAGTATTTCCTGCTAATTTATTCATGACCTGTTGTACCCTCCAGGTACTTTCTTTCAAAGATTTTTGTTACTTGGTAATGGATCATAAGTCTAGGAAACAAGGACAGTATTTTTTACGGGTTTGCTTTTTTAAAATTCCTAGTATGCCAGTTCTGCAAAAAGAATCTTGGAGGTTTAAAAAGCTGTATAGGAAACAATGTCAAGCTGGTTTTCAGTCTGCTTAGTAGTGGCCGGTGTGGCAGTACAGTAGAGCTGCATTTCTCTGTTGCCTTCCAAACACTGTGTGTTGTTGCTGCCACTTACTAAGTGTGGGAGGTGTGTGGTGCATGGGGCCTGGTGTTGTGTGTGGATGCAAGAATGTTGGATTCAATGCACTGCACCATATCGAGCTCCCCAGCCTCATTCCTTCCTGTCCTGGTAAGTGACAGTGACACATGGTGTTGGGAAGCCAGGAAAGCGACACAGCCCTACCTGTGCCACCCTGCTGGCCACTGCTACATCTGGTGTCATATATGTGATACTTGGGAATGTAGAAAGCTCCCTTATACTGTGTCATGCCATTGTTCTATTTTGTTCAGTATTGCCCATGTTGACTGGTAGCAGCTCTCCAGGATTTCAGGTAGGGAACATTTCCAGCTCTACCTGGAGATATCAGGGATTGAACCTGGGACCTTCTGCTTGCAAAGCAGATGCTCTACCACTGAATCACAGCCTTCTCCAAGACTCTTTGGACCAGCCACATCCCTGTGTGCTCTAGGAATCCAGCTTAGTGCCAGGGAGCGACTGCCACAAACACAGTCTTTCTCATGGCGCTTCCACATTGCAGTTTATTGTGGACTCAGCACTACTTATGCAGGAAAGCTTTGCACAGCATCTGCACAGCATCGCCCCTGATCAAAATACCAAGCTATACTGCTTTCCCTATTTACTCCAGATTTACTGTTTCTGTGGAAAACCCTGCAGAAATGGTATATCCGGGGGAGAAGGTGATGGTGGAACATGGGACAGGATTTTGATAAGGGCAACTGCATGGATGCTGCAAAAAAAAAAACAACACAAAAAAACAACAACAAAAAGAAACTTGCACGCATGAGAAGCATCAAGTCCATTGCCATGTGGAAGGATCCTCAATCTCAAATCTCCTTTTGAAAAATATATTCCCACCTAACAGTGTGGGTGTGATATCAGAAACAAACATATGAAGTAGCATTGTACAACCTGATACAGTTGTTATTAATTAATTAAATTTTGTATTGGCCTTCATCTGAAGATCACAGGGTGGCTCGCAACATAAAAATACAAAATGAAAACAAAAAATACATAATAAAACAAAAGCAAAATAAAAAACAATAATGCCCCCTCACACAGACACATTAAAAAGGCAATAGAATGTTAGTCAGCCAAGTGGCTGTTGGAATACCTTTTGATCAACAAATTGTTATTTGTTGAATGTGTGACCACATATGAACATATGTATTTGGGACTCTAGCTAGCTAGATTGGAAGTGGGCAGTTTTAGCACCATGCACTGAATTAGGTCAGCTAATTTCTTAGGACATGGCCTGCCAGCAGATGAATCTGTATTGTGGTCTTAGTGCTTCTGAGGTAAACCTAAAATTGGGGTGTTGGATGGACTGCAGTTGGCGAATGACCCCAGTAAGAGTTAGCTTGATTCAAATATAAGACTTCATAGGCCAACACTATTAATCATCCCTGTTTTAAAACATTTAAAATCTTGGACACTGCATACCACCAGGCGACCTAAATATGACCTCTGCATTTAGAGCAATGGTATGTCTTGAAATAGTTCCAGAAGGGTTGTTTGTGGAATTAACATTGCAGAACAGATTGAGTATTGGGGAATTACAAAGTATTGGGGGAATTACAAAGTATTGGAGGTATTAAGTCTTGTGTGTTCTTCAGCCAGTCTTTGAATACTTTTCTCATAAGACCTGCCAGTCTGCTTCCTGACTCCAACAGACCCTTGAAATGAAACTTTCCTAGCAGGATTGTGTGTTTTGTCCCGTCTTGAAAGCACTAATGATGTACTTGTGTAAATTGTTTTGTAATATCCTCTTATAGAAAAAGAAGCCAAGGCACCTGGAAGAGAATGAGATCTAGGCTACAGCTGTGGAACAGAAATGTGCATGAGACATTTGGAAGGGAGTTGGCTCCGTGGAGAAGAGACCTTGTTCTGCCTGACCATTTAAGGCTGTGTCTGCACCATACCTTTTAAGCACCCCCCCTGCAAATATTCCTGAGAACTGTAGATTACCCTTCACAGAGCAACAAGATATATAGTGTCCAGTTCAAGGGAAGTAATAGTACCACACAATTCTGCCTTGGTCAGACCACACCTGGAATACAGTGTCCAGTTCTGGGCGTCATACTTTAAGGAGGAGGACAACCAAGATGATCAAGGGTATGGAAACCTAACCTTATGAAGAACAGTTGAGGAAGCTGGGAATGTTTAGCCTGCAAAAGAGGAGACTGAGAGGAGATATGTCTAAAAGGCTGTCAAATGGAAGATGGAGCCAGCTTGTGAAGATGGAGAGCCAGTGTGGTGTAGTGGTTAAGAGCGGTAGTCTCGTAATCTGGGGAACCGGGTTTGAGTCTCCGCTCCTCCACATGCAGCTGCTGAGTGACCTTGGGCTAGTCACACTTCTTTTAAGTCTCTCAGCCTCACTCACCTCACAGAGTGTTTGTTGTGGGGGGGGAAGGGAAAGGAGAATGTTAGCAGCTTTGAGACTCCTTCGGGTAGTGATAAAGCGGGATATCAAATCCAAACTCTTCTTCTCTTCTTCTTCTTCTTCTCTGGCTCCAGAGAGTAGGACTCGAACAGGTAGATTCAAGTTACAAGAAAGGAGATTCCGACTAAACATCAGGAATAACTTTCTGAGAGCAAGAGCTGTTTGACAGTGGAACAGGCTCCCTCAGGAGGTGGACTCTCCTTCATTGGAGGCTTTTAAGCAGAGGTTGGATGGCCATCTGTCATGGATGCTTTAGTTGAGATTCCTGCATTGCAGGCTGTTGGACTAGATGAGCCTTGCAATCCCTTCCAACTTTACAATTATGGATCTATGAATTCCTGGCACCCTTAACAAACTACAGTTCCCAAGGTTCTTTTTGTGTGAGGAGGGGGGGGGAATGTGCTCTAAAGATATAGTATGTATGCAGCCTAAGTCTTCCCAGCCCCAGCTGTGACTTTTTGAAGGTTCTTTCTTTTGTCTAACCATGGCTAGAGAAGAAATGAAGTATATGATGGTTGAAAGCTTTAATATGCCTGGCCCTAAACAGCCTACTAAATCATGCAGGTAGATTTCCTATTATGATGGAGTATGTATCTACTTAAAAATTTATTTGTCCATTATGTTTGCTGGAAGGTCTTTCAGTTATCATTCTGGCACTCAGAGGGCTCTTGCAGTCACCTCAGTTTATGCTAACAGAAGGACAGTACATTAGCTCTTTCTCGTCATGGAAGGGAGTGTTGGACCCTAAACTATTACTGCTTTTTTCTGTTTTTTGTTTTTTTTGGAAAAACATATTGTGCCAACACTGAGAGTCTTTGATGAAAGGACAGGATATAAGCCCATTGAAAGAAGCCCGACAGTTTACATTACTGTATAGTTGTGGCAATTATCCTAGGAGGGAAGGAAGGATATGCTAACAGAATCAGGATGCATTTCAGATGGAGTGAGGATCTCAGTGGTTTGGTGGGTCAAAGAGGTACAGGAAAAGAATTGGCTAGGCTGGAGCAGCAAGGGCCAGGGAGCATCTTCTTAAATTTCACAAGTAGTCATTGTAGACATTGTAGCTGTCACATCATTTTCATGAGCTTGTCCTTGCTTTGGGGTAAAGCTATTTAACTAAAGTTTCCTAAAGTGAAGTGAGATTTCAGGGTTGAAGCAATAATCTTATTGTGGGATAGTAGCTGGGAAAAGATTTGTGTCTCTATGTGTATAATAAGTTGCATGTGATATAGCTTTGCCTCAGAGGAAGTTCTTGCTGCTGCTTGACTGTTCCATAGCAACATACATGGAGGTTGAGACACTAGCAGATGCTGGCGATGAGAAAATAGAGTATGTTGCACTGTTTGAATAGTATGTTTTCATTCTTCCAGCACAAATGTTTGTGCATGTATTGGAGGGAAAAGAAAATCTAGATATTTTTAAAACTTTGAGCACCTTATTATCATTCCCTCTAATTGCCAATTCAGGTGATTGGGTGCCAGTCAGTTTGTTTTTTGTTTTTGTTTTTTATAAATATTTTATTAGATTTTCTTATACAAAGTCAAAAGTGTAATACAAAAGAGAGAAAATAAACAAAGAAAAGAAAAAGAAATATAAAAAGAACCAACTTTCCAAACCATTTTTGCCAATCTAATCGGACTTCCCCACATCTTCCAGACCCTGCGTTCTTTACAATAAAAACATCAGCAATTTGTTACCTTGTTTCATACCTTACTGTATCTTTCAGATATTATGTTTCTAAGTTCAAAATGCTATTTCCCAATTACTTAAAATAAACATAATGAAGTTACTTCACATTTCTACCTTGTCTTTCTTATAACTTAATTTCCAATTCATCAAATCTAGTTGCTGAAGCTATAATTTCCAAATCATGCACATTCTTAACATTCATACAGCTTATAATGTTTTTGCAAATAATCCTTAAATTTTTTCCAGTCCTCTTCCATTGTTTCTTCTCCCAGATCTCGGATTCTGCCAGTCATTTCTGCCAATTCCATATAGTCCATCAATTGCGTCTGCCACTCTTCCAGTGTGGGTAGATCTTGTGTCTTCCAGTACTTTGCGATTAAGATTCTTGCTGCTGTGGTTGCATACATAAAAAAGGTTTTGTCCTTCTTTGACACTTTCTGGTCTACAATGCCCAGAAGGAAGGCCTCTGGTTTCTTGGGAAAGGTATATCTAAATACCTTTTTTAACTCATTGTAAATCACTTCCCAGAAGGTCTTCACTTTTGGGCAGGTCCACCAGAGGTGAAAGAATGTCCCTTCAACCTCCTTACATTTCCAACATTTATTATCAGACAGGTGATATATCTTAGCAAGCTTGACTGGGGTCATGTACCACCTATATATCATTTTCATAATGTTTTCCTTCAAGGCATTACATGCCGTGAATTTCATTCCGGTGGTCCATAACCTTTCCCAGTCCTCAAACATAATGTTATGCCCAATATCCTGAGCCCATTTTATCATGGCTGATTTAACTGTCTCATCCTGTGTGTTCCATTTAAGCAGCAAGTTATACATTCTTGAAAGTACCTTAGTCCTGGGTTCCAACAACTCTGTCTCTAATTTCGATTTTTCCACCTGGAATCCTGTTTTTTTATCCAATTTAAAAAGCTCTTGAATTTGAGCATAATGAAACCAGTCTTGCACCCTATTCTTTAATTTTTCAAAGCTCTGCAACTTCCAGTTGTCTCCAATTTTTTCAATTATTTCCCAATATTTCGGCCAATTGGCCTCTGTATTAAGTCTTTTTCGAGCCTTGGCCTCCACTGGTGATAGCCACCTCGGGGTCTTACCCTCTAGTAAGTCTTTGTATTTTATCCAGACCATAAATATTGCTCTTCTGACAATATGGTTTTTAAACATTTTATGGATTTTTACCTTGTCGTACCACAAATATGCATGCCAACCAAAAGCATTATCAAACCCTTCCAGATCTAGGACATCAGTGTTCTCAAGGAGCAACCAATCTTTCATCCAGCAGAAGGCCGCTGCTTCATAATATAACCTCAGGTCTGGCAGGGCAAACCCCCCTCTTTCTTTTGAATCAGTTAGTATTTTAAACTTTATCCGGGGCTTTTTGCCCTGCCAAACAAACTTAGAGATATCCTTCTGCCACTTTCCAAAACATTCCACTCTGTCCACAACCTGTAGAGTTTGAAACAAAAATAACATTTTCGGCAATACATTCATTTTTATAGCTGCAATTCGACCCAACAAGGAAAGTTTCAGTCTTGACCAAATTTCCAAATCTTTTTTGATTTCCAACCAACATTTTTCATAATTATCTTTAAATAAATTCAAATTTTTAGCAGACAAATGAACCCCTAGGTATTTCACTTTTTTAACCACATTCAGTTCTATCTCTTTCTGAAACCCATCTATTTCTATAGATGTCAAATTTTTTGCCAAAACCTTAGTTTTTTGCTTGTTCAACTTAAAACCCGCCACCCGACCAAATTCATGAATCAGTTCTAAAGCTCTTTTTGTACTAGATTCTGGCTCCTGTAATGTTAAAACCAAGTCATCTGCAAAAGCTTTCAGTTTATATTGTTTCACTCCGACCTGTATTCCTTGCACCAACCGGTCCTCCCTAATCATGTTCAAAAGCACCTCCAGGACTGAAATAAATAAAAGAGGGGATAGTGGGCACCCCTGTCGTGTCCCTTTTTCAATTTTGAACTCTTCTGTCACCACATTGTTCACTATCAACTTAGCTTTTTGCTCTGAATAAATTGCTTCTATTCCATTTTCAAACCCCCGTCCCACTCCCATCCCTTCCAAGTTTCTCTTCATAAACATCCAAGAAATATTATCAAAGGCCTTCTCCGCATCAATAAAAATTAGCACGGCTTTCGTATTGATATTAGTTTGTAAAAGTTCCAAAATATCAATAATGTTCCTAGTATTGTCAAACAAATGTCTCCCTGGGAGAAAGCCTGCCTGGTCCTTATGAATTACTTCATTAAGTACTTTTTTAAGTCTACTTGCCAAGATATCCGCAAAAATTTTGTAATCCACATTTAGGAGTGAGATGGGACGGTAGTTCTTAAGTTGAGTCTTTTCAGTTTCTGATTTAGGTATCAGTGTGATGAAAGCTTCTTTCCACGTTTCCGGTGCCCTCTTCCCCTCCATAATCTGATTACAGACCTCCATTAGCGGTAATATCAAATAGTCTTTTAATGTCTTATAGTATTTGGAGGTAAGTCCATCTGGGCCTGGAGATTTACCTAGTTGCATATTCTGAATGGCACCCTCGATTTCCTGTTGTGTTATTTTACAATTCAGGATTGTTCTTTTTTCCTGTGTTAATTTTGATAGTCCATTAATTTTTAAAAATTGGTCTATCTCAGTTTCTTTCTGTGGCCCCTGTGTATAAAGTTCTTTAAAATATCTCTGGAAACACTTTCTAATTTCTTCTGGTTTCTGAACATTTCTCCCTTCAATCTCTAGGTTAGTAACTGTATTCAATTTTTGTCTCTTTTTCAACTGCCATGCTAGCAGTTTCCCACATTTATTTGCTGATTCAAATGATCTTTGCTTCATTTGTTTAATTTTCCATTCAATCTCTTGATTTATCAATTTCGAATATTGTGCTTGATGGAATTTGATTTCTCTCAGCACCTCTCTCGACTTTGGTTTTGTTCTCAATTTTTTCTCTCCATCTCTTATCTTCTCTAAAATTTTATCCTTTTTTTCACTCCAGAGTCTTTTCTTAATCGTATTCTGTTGTATCAGAAACCCTCTCATAACTGCCTTACTTGCGTCCCAGACTGTTCTTTTTTCCACCGTAGTGTTCAAGTTTATTTCAAAATAGTCTTTTAAAGTTTTTTGGGCCTTCTTCACAATCTCCTGATCTCTTAATAGGGTGTCATTCATTTTCCATCTAAAGGAACCGGTTGGAGTTAGTCTCAATTCCACTTTCAAAGCATTATGGTCGGAGCAGGTTTTTGGGCAGATTTCCACTTTTCTAGTCTTCGGTGCCAGCCCTCTAGTTGTCCATATTTGGTCGATTCTTGTCCATGACAAATGGGCCTCAGAAAAGAAAGTTCCTTCTTTACCTAGGGGATTCTTTGTCCTCCATATATCAATCAAGTCCATATTGTCGGTTAATTCAAAGAAAGTTTTAGGTAGTCTGCCATCTTTTGTTAAGTTTTGATTTTGTGACTTATCCATGTTTGTAGATACCACCCCATTCATGTCTCCCATCATAATGATGTTAGTATAGTCCATGTAATCCAGCATCGTCTCATGCAGCTTCTTATAAAATTCTGATTTCCCTTCATTTGGTGCATATATTCCTAATATCAAAAATTTTTCTCCTTGTGTCTGTATTTCAATCGCCAAAATTCTTCCTTGCTCGTCTTTAAATAAGAATTTTGGTGACAGGCTCTCCTTTGCATAGATGACCACTCCTCTTTTCTTAACTCTATCCGAAGAAATAAATTCCTGGCCTAATCTTTTATTAATTAGCACTTTCCTGTGGAGCCTAGTCACGTGGGTTTCTTGCAAGCATATAATGTCTAATTGTTCTTTTTTCAAAATATGAAAGATTCTTCTTCTTTTTTCCGGGGAATTCCCACCATGTATATTCCAACTAAGTAGCTGCAGAGACATCCTGGGTTAATTTGATAGGTCTATAGTGGCGTATCTTCTTTTTCCTCTATTCCCGAGGGTCTAGGAGTTGATCCAACTCCAGGTGGTGGTGGTGGCCAAGATGCTGCTGCCCCTTTTTGAAGGTCTTCTCCGTGGTCGTTCAGGAACTTTTGATGGTCTTCTGGTGTTTTAATTTTGACCTTCTTTCCTTTGAAATTAAAAGATAGTCCTTGAGGAAACTCCCACCTGTAAGGAATTGTGTTGTCTCTCAGTAATTTTGCTAAATCTTTGTAGATAACTCTAAGATCCAAGAGTTGTTTCGGAATATCTCTATAAATTTCTGCTCTTTTATCTTGTATAACAAGTGATTTTCCAAAATGAAGGCCTAATATCTTGTCTCTCTCCTCTTTAGATCTCAGTGTAATCAAACAATCTCTAACTCTGTCCTTCCTTACCACTCTTCCCAATCTAAATGCAGTTGTAATTTTAAAGTCCTTATCTTCTGCTATACCCCAGAACTTTGAAAATTCTGATGTCAAATAGCCAATCAAGTCTTCTTGTTCAAGTTCTGGAATAGCTCTCAATCTAAGATTATTTTCCCTATTTTTCAATTCGACCATAGACAGGTAGGCCTGTTGTTCACCAATCTGTTTGTGCAGTGGCTTCACTTCTACCTTAATCTCCTCAACCTTCTTATATGCTTCCTCTGCTTTTTGACTGGCTTCCTCAGCCAGTTTTCTATTTTCTGCCGTTGCTCCTTGCAGACTCCCAATTGCTTGTGTATGCTGGGCAACCTGGTCAGTCAATTTATTAATCGAGGATGTAGCTTGGTCAATTTTTGTTGATTGATCATCCACCTTTTGATTTAGAATTGCCAGTTGATCCAGTATTTGTTTTAAGACTGTTTCTGATCCTCCTGATGCCATATCTTCTGTTACTGGCTGCCCAACTCCCCCCTCCTGTGTTCCCAGCACAGCTGGGACGGATGATCTGCGTGGTTGGGAAGTCAAAGTTGTTTGAACCAATTGTACTGTTTGCTTTGCTTTCGTTTTGGCTGCTCTTGTTCTCCCTGAGCCACTCATTCCACACCTGCCTATGTGTCAAGGTCAAATTGTCTACTGTCCCATGGGAACCACAGTTCCAAAATGTAAACAGTCAAACGACAGAGAGTCAAAATAAAATTTAGTTCTCATACAATTATATCTCCAAAATCCTCTAGGGGGAGTATCACTGTAGTTCCAAAGAAAGAAGAAACTTTTTCCGCCATTAAAGTCCCTGTAGTTCCATGTAATTTAAAATAAGAGTTCTTCTTACCTTCCTTAAAATGTAGAGCTCTCTCTGAGTTAAACAGAATCTTAAAAAGGGATGCAGGAAACAGTTTCCCTGTTTGTATCCAATTTATAGCACTCAAAAGTAGCACTTTTCAGTTTAGTTACAGTTTCCGCAGTTTGACAGTTCTCTTACGTCTGGCAGCCCGGAGATCGGGTTTCTCAGACCTTTATAATCCACACACGAGAGGAAAGTCCCAATTAAATCCCAGTAAGTTTAAAACAATTCTTAACTTTCTTCCTTCAAAGTCAATTCAGTTAGTGCACGGTAGTCCCAACTTTTTACAGTCCCTTTTAAAGCGCTTCCCGCTTGTCAAAATCTTTGCTTTGATCTTGTAAGCAAAATCGGAAGACGGACTTCCTGTTTCTCGTCTCCCGTTTTCAGCCAAATTTAAAGCTTTAGTCCCGAAAATTTTATAATCCCTACTCACGGGTATGTTGTTTTGAATCTGATGTTTCAAGAAGAAAGGTCGGCGCTCATCAGCAGCAGCTGCGCGGCATCGCTTCCGCAGAAAGAGCGATGAACTCACAGCACCGCTCCCCCTTCTACGTTCCGGAGCCCCTTACGGGGTTCCTTCTTCGTTTCTGGGGGGGCTTCTGGTGCCCGCCGAGTCCCACGGCCGCGGGCTCATTCTGCCCGCGGTTTTTCTTGATGGGTCACCGCTATGCCGCAGCGGGTAACCCTTTTCTGCGGAGCCCCTCTTCAGAGCCTGAGGAGGACCGCCATTGCTGTTTCGCGCCGCCTCCGGAAGTCTGGGTGCCAGTCAGTTTGGAAGGGAAACTGGGCCACCCAAAAAAGATACATGGGGGCCCTCCCTCCTTTAGCATTACAGAAGATTGGAGATTGGAGAAGAGATTCAAACAAAACCCACCACCACCATAAAAGGTCTGACAAGGACCTGAGAGTTTTCATGGTGAGGACATAGGGATAAGAAAACGAGGGAAGAGTTAACATCTGGGTTCACATTCAATTCCTGGCTTTGCTCCCCAAAATCAGCACCAGATTTAGGGTGGTGTGGGTGGTTCCTGTGCAGAGAGTGCTGAGTTGAGGAGGTGCAAAATTGAGAAGATCCATTGAGGGCCACCAAATTTTGGCCCTACACAGGGTGCCATATTACAAAAGGTTACCAAAGTCTGTCCCTGCCCAAATGGAAGGTAACAGCCATGCTAAAATCTCAGATCTTCCCATTGTTGGTTTTCTATGGCTACCTTCTGCTTATACATCTACCCTGGAGGTGAAAAAAGGACCTAAAGCAGGGGTAGGCAACCTAAGGCCTGGGGGCCAGATGTGGCCCAATTGTCTTCTCAATCTGGCCCACTGACATCAGCGTGTTTTTACATGAGTAGAATGTGTCCTTTTATTTAAAATGCATCTCTGGGTTATTTGTGGGGCATAGGAATTCGTTCTCCCCCCCCCTCAAAATATAGTCCAGTCTACCACATGGTCTGAGGGACAGTGGACCGGCCCATGGCTGAAAAAGGTTGCTGACCCCTGACCTAAAGACTCCAGAAGTTTGGCAAACTCTGAGAAGCTTATCAGTTCAGTAAATGGGTGAGAGCATTGCTATGGTGGTGGCCAGAGAAGGAAAAAATAAGGGAAATGAAGGGGAAGCCCAAAGAGGAAATAGTTCTGCTCAAGCCCCTACATATTGTGAGTAGGAGGAGGAATAGGTTGGAGGGATGAATGACTTGAAGCAAAGCAAAACAAAAACAAACTCCTCCCAACCCTGTACCAAATGGGAATGTTTCAGGAAAAAAGGAAAAGGAACATCCTTTCCCACTTCCCAGAGCCACCCACCCACTTTATAGCGACCACGTCCAAACACAAGCATCCTAGTATTACTTTAGTACAAGAGGGGAAGGCCTTTGAAGGGGAGGAAAAATGGTCTTTTTCTAATTCCTTCTGCTCAGTCTCCTAAATCTTGACAGGGCTAAAAGGTTACTGTTCCAGGCTGTTTGGAATAGGGTGCTCCTAGCAGGTGGGATTACACAGCAACATTATGTTGCAGTGTCCACCCCTTTATTGGTGAAGCAGATCAATAAAGCTTGTGTTTGGGATGTGCTAGTTCATGGGTAGGCAAACTAAGGCCCGGGGGCCAGATCCGGCCCAATCGCCTTCTAAATTCGGCCCGCGGATGGTCCAGGAATCAGCATGTTTTTACAAGAGTAGAATGTGTCCTTTTATTTTAAATGCATCTCTGGGTTATTTGTGGGGCATAGGATTTCGTTCATCCCCCCCCAAAAAAATGCAGTCCAGCCCCGCCCCCCCAAGGTCTGAGGGACAGTGGACCGGCCCCCTGCTGAAACAGTTTGCTGACCCCTGTGCTAGTCCTTAATAAACTACTTGTTTGACAATTGATTAAAGAAGGGTCTCATGTGTTGGCTTTGAAAAGGTTGGTGTGCTTGTATTTAACTACTTGTAGAAGTGATTGTACTTCCCCTATTAGTTATTCATACTTTCCATTCTTCTGAAACCCCTCACAGATAGTTTCTTGCTTGGAGCAGAAATCAGAGTGAAAACTGTGGTGGTGAGTGCTGCCAATTAGTGGGACCATTATTTGGCTTCTCCTGGTTCCACTCCAGAACTTTAAACCAGTTGTGGAGGGGAAATGTTGGAGAGTGTAGCCCTGAGCCTTTTTGTCTTTTCTCTTCAGAGCAGAAATGATGACATCAACTTGGGAGCACCAGGGTAGTTTATTGACACCCCTCCTTGCTCAGGCAAGTGATTGATTGATAATAGGGCTTTAGTGTTTGTGACAGATTAGCATAGGGGAATTCCTCTTCCATGACTGTCAACTTCCTACCCCAATCTCTCCTTTCCCATTCCCAGCTTGCCCTGGTGTGTCCCAGTCCCAACTGCTGGGATCCTGTTCCTCTTCTTCCTTCTCTCTGTTGTCTTGCCAGTTCATGCCAATCCCTTGAAAACTTTCTTTTATGCAGACTGTCCTTTGCAGCTGTTTAATTTGCCAGTCATTTTGATATTATTTGTATTGTGACTTTAATTGTTGTACACCAGCCTGATACTTTTTGATATGGTGGTATGGAAATATTCTTAAAGCTCCCTGCTTTAGCAGTGTTGCTGTGAATTCTCCCTGGGAGAGTGGCTATGGGTGCTGTCAATGTTAGCTCAAGTACTTCAAAATTTCCACTGTACCATTGATTAAAAAGAAGTTACTGATACTTGTGGTGAATGGTTTAAGTTAAAACTTCTTTCTGCAGTAAATCGATTGAATCTAGGCCAGTTATTCCTTTACAGTGGTACCTCGGGTTACAGACGCTTCAGGTTACAGACTCCCCTAATCCAGAAATAGTACCTCGGGTTAAGAACTTTGCTTCGGGATGAGAACAGAAATTGTGCGGCGGCAGCAGCGGGAGGCCCCGTTAGCTAAAGTGGTACCTCAGGTTAAGAGCAGTTTCAAGTTAAGAACGGACCTCCAGAACAAATTAAGTTCTTAACCCGAGGTACCACTGTCCTTTGCAAGGAACTGCATGATGGCATGTGATAATCTCTGGTCTGTAGGTTGCATTGTGACAGACCAAGTGGCATTCCAGTTGTTGCAAGTGGTGCAGAGATGTCCCATTCTGACTTACCATACCTCTCTCTTACGCCAAGCCTTGGGACCTGAACATCCCCAAGTGTAGGTCAAATAAAGTCACAAAGGATTTACAGCCCGATCATGGGAACTAGCATGCTGAGACAGTAGTTCATAAGTTGAAACATACAGTACTGACTCAGTGGGAATGATACAACCTCTCACACTTAACGCTGGAAAGCGACCCCAGCTCAGCAACTGGCATATGGCAACAACTACAGAACTTTTCTCCTGCCTGACACAGAAGCCCCTATCCCCATGGAAAAACAGCTTGCCAGATATCATTGTAATTTGTGACCAAGTTTATCTAGTTTTGGGGGATAACTAACCTTTAAAAAAAATCTGTGTTAAATTGCTCGATACACTAAATTGCTTTTTACTGTTGTTGGAGGCTGGATGAAACTAGTTATCTAAATGAATTATGCATAATTCTCAGAACTCTAATTTGGTGGGTGGGTGGACTTGGCACATGCATTCATTCATGGTGTTATATTTAAAAGTCCATATGGAGCTGATTATTTCCTCAGCTTTCTGTAGTAATTATTTTGCTTTTATTTTAAATAAGGCTCTTCTAGTATTTTAAAGCTCAAATTCAGAAAATATGTACATGCCTTTATATGTGTTAAAACAGGAAAATGTTGGATTACACGATGGAGAAATAAATTGATTAAAATGTAGGGAAATTTCTCTCACACTTTTCTTGGCTCTTTGCATTATAAATGTAGCTCAAGATCACTGTGCATCTGGGAATAATGCAGGATCCAGCTGTATGGGTGGTTGTGTGTGTGTATGTGTATGGTTCAGTGGTGGTCAAGTCTAAGTCATGGTGTAAAAATTCACTACAGGAAAAAGGCAGGGTGGGAAAAAAATGACGCTGTGTAAAAATATTCAAGGAATAGCAACAGGAAGTTGGTGCCTCCATTTCAGGCTTGTTCTTCAAACCCCATGTTGAAATAATTAGATGCCAAAGCTTTCAAGTTTAGATGAGATTAAGAATAGGCAACTGTGAATTTTCATGTTTTCCTTCAAAATGAAATCATGTTTAGATAATAAAAAATTGATACATTTCCTGTCCCAGCCTTTCTCATTCTGAAGTCCATGTGATCCATTGCTTTCTTTGCCATCAGATAAATAACAGGGTTTTTAAAAGTTGAGTGTTTTGATGGAAATGTTTCCCAGTCTCTAAGATGCATGAACATTTTACTTTTTTGAACAAGGGGAGAAGGAAGAAGAAAAAATGTGGGAAGCTGGATGAGGTTTAGAGTGGACAGAAAATGGTGGTGATGATGATAACTGCAATTATATTTTGTGTATCATCTTTGTGGATACTTGTGCTCATGATAGTTTGAGGAGACGTTTATACAATTTAGAAGTGGGGGCTTGTTCCCAGCAATAATTATTATTATGTTAAGTCTCAAGTTTGTTACTCTGCACCTGTTGCAATTTAACTTCTGAACAACTGTTAACATGACAGTAGATATAATTATTTTAAATAGATTTGAAAATGTGTTGAGTGTCTGCCTTTTGCAGTTTTGCAAATTGTGATAACTTGCTGCTTTGCCAGCTAGGGAAGAAGAAGAAAATTATTCCTACACCTCTTGAAAACTGTGGGAAACAGAATGTGAGGCTTTCCTTTTGCTATGTGCCATGAAAGCAGCCCACCTTCTGTCAATGAGCATGAAAGAACTCAGTCTATCCTTGATGATATAAGGCAGAGGTTTTCAACCTTTTTGAGTCCATGGATCCCTTGACCAATTACATTTTTTCTGCAGCACCCCTGTGGGGCTCTGGAGCCCAGTTATGTCAGCCCTTGCCTGCAGAATTGGCAGCCTCTCACCCTTTTTCAAACACCCTCCCTTATGGAGTGTTCCCTCAGCCTCCTCTCCTCTCCCCTGACTTTGGGAGTCACAGCCACACAAGCCTTTGAGAGACAGAGATGCAAGAGGTCATCAGAGGAGGGAAGGAAGGAAAGAGGGTCAGAGGCCAGTGTTACCTATGGCATTCTGACCATTATTCAAGGCACCCCAGGGTGCCATGGCGTACTGGTTGAAAATCACTGGTGTAAGGGATTATCTCTACCTATACCAGATTAGGGTAATCATAGGAATAATGTGCAAGAAGTCCTGAATTCCCTCATAACATGTATAAGGTAACATAACGTGGTAAGGCAGCCCCTTCCTTACACTTGTAAGGAATTTTCTTTATCTCTCATATTTGGAGGTGAAAAAGTTCTGGGTTCCCTAGGATCCTTGGAGCCCATACCCCCAGACAGGTGAGATACAGAATACCAGCTTCTGTGTACCAGTAAGTGAGGAAGAGTTGCTCCAGGGCCCTGAGTAGGCTGTTCAGGGAGCAGGAACAGCTTCCTCTCTTCCACCTAGCCACAACCCCTTTCTAGCTCTGATTGGAATTTATTTCCTTTATCTCAGAAGTATTCCAGTCTGAGCTTCCTGGGTCCAGGCTTACCACACTACACTGACTCTCAGGGAAAGGTGATAAATATTTTATCTAGTTACAGTGGTATCTCGGGTTAAGTACTTAATTCGTTCCGGAGGTCCGTTCTTAACCTGAAACTGTTCTTAACCTGACGCACCACTTTAGCTAATGGGGCCTCCTGCTGCTGCTGCGCCGCCAGAGCACAATTTCTGTTCTCAACCTGAAGCAAAGTTCTTAACCTGAAGACTATTTCTAGGTTAGCGGAGTCTGTAACCTGAAGCGTATGTAACCTGAAGCGTATGTAACCTGAGGTACCACTGTATTTCATAAAATTTATACACTGCTTGATAGTAAAAACAAAAAACAAAAACCCCTCAAAGGGGTTTACTGTCTTTTACTGTAATAATACATTCCCCGTTGATTGGGAAAAGGTATCTTCCTTCTCCAGACTTAAAAGTGCCCTTTACGTAGCCATGGGGATATGCTTCTGCTCTCCATTTCTCTAGGAAGTTTTAACAGAACAAATAAATGGGGTTGTCTTTCTCAGCCCTTGAACAGTGTTAGAAACTGAGATATGAAAGCTAGGAGCTAAACGGCATCTTAAACCTAGCTTATGAGTGCAACAACAGAATGTCTAGGCAAACTTTTTAATAACAAGGATACAAAGCTGAAAATGAATGGACTGCAGCTAAAATCTTATGTTCATTTTTCACATGGTATAGTCCTCATCTGAAGACTTCAAAAAAAACACACAAAGCCATGCTTCCCCTGCCCACTCCCTTAATATTTTTAAGAGGGTCCCTTCTACAGTCTACAGAGAGTGGCTGGAAGTGGGGAGGCAGAAAAAGGTCCTCCTTTCCTTCCTCTTTGCAGAGAAGCCCTGGATTCTCCCTAAACCCCCTTTCCTTCATATAAATATATCTTTTTGGCACCACAATCAACACATATTAAAGGCCTATACAACTGATGGCAGAGACACCCACCTTGAGAGTCCAGTTTGCAAACCTAAGACTTAAGGGTCCTTCAGTGATTCCACTCCAAAATTTGTTTCGATTTTAAGCATCACTGTGAGAGTCTGAGGTAGATAACGTTTTAACATGCACAACTTAAATCATCATACAGGTAGGTAGCCGTGTTGGTCTGCCGTAGTCAAAACAAAATTAAAAAATTCCTTCCAGTAGCACCTTAGAGACCAACTAAGTTTGTTATTGGTATGAGCTTTTGTGTGCATGCATGCATGCACACGAAAGCTCATACCAATAACAAACTTAGTTGGTCTCTAAGGTGCTACTGGAAGGAATTTTTTTATTAAATCATCGTAACTAACTGGCTAGTATATTTCAAATTAAAAGCACATCATACATTAAAAGTACATTAAACAAGGCAACTAAGACCTAAACAAAACATGTTGGGTTTAAAAGAGAAGAGAAGAGAAAAGAAAAGCTTTCAGGTCCCCAATCCATGCACCTTTTACTCAGGAGGAAGCCCCATTGAACTTGGTTGGGATTTACTTCTGAGTAACAGCGGCAATTTTAATATGAAATATTAGGCGCGGTACTGCGCCCAGAGCTCAGAAACTGCTCACGTTTATAAAATTCCTTTCACGAAACGTGCCCTTGGGAGAAACTTCCTGGACACCCATATAGGAAACTGCAGTTTTATAGCTTGAAGTAAGTAGTGGATGCAATGTCTACTCGACTACTGAAGCTCTTCACTCTTCTCAGTCAACAGATCATTGGGCTCTCTTGCCATTGCTGGCTGCTGAGATCTTCTGGCTTATATAAATGATAGGGATAGCATGCATTAATGGGAGTGAAGTGATTGTTTTGTGTGGGTCTCTGTAAATTGTCGCTTTGAATTTCCATTAATTGCTATGGAAACAGTGCTAGCTGTTTTATATGAACCCATTCACTGTAGCATGGGAAATTATATGGAACTGCTACAACACCCTTCCAGAGCATTTGTACAAACTAACTCTTTAAAGTGTTGTGCTAGAAAATTTATTCAAACTCAGAATTATTTTATTTTATTTTTAAAAGTACACTTCTTGTTTACACTTCCCACCAAAAACATAAATTAGCTTCAATTTTCTTTAGATCATGTTCTAATAGCTATGTTATTGGGTTCCCTTATGTTACCAAAAAAAGCCCCAAAAAGCCCCAAAAAGTCTAAATCTGATCTTTTAGGAGTTCATAGCAGTTTTAAATTGTTAAGATTTTTTTTTTAACTTTCTAGATATAACAAAGGTTCCTTTATAAGTAGCATCATGGCCAGAGACTGTTGCAGTTGCGGATTATGTGCTGAAATTTCTGTCATCAATATTCTTCCTGGCCGCTGCCACCTGCAGCTTTGATTTGTGCTAAAAAGTGTCGGAATGCCACTGATCTGTGTCCTCCCATCCCCCAACTTCTGAAAGTGTTGTGTTGGCTGGACTGAGCACTCCGCCCCAAGTCGGCATCAGAATGTGCTTAAGATCACAGTCCAACACCCTGATACTAAGCCATTGCACCATTATATCTGCTTTTGAAGTTCAAGCATAATTATGTTGTTATGTAATGTCATGTTTGTTTTAGGCTGTGCTAGCACATCCATTAACACATCTAAATACCAATTAGATGTTGCTGCACACTCCAGCATTGATATATTAGCTTTGAGTCTCAGGTCTGTTGGTGCCTTCTTGATTAAAATGGTACTCCCTCCCAGCTATTCCACGAGTGAGACATTCTACAGTGCTGGGAGAAGGAATAGGTGATTTGGTGTCAAATTCATTTGGAAGTAACTTTTTTGTTTGTGTGAATTTGACGCCTCTGATCTTAAGAGGTCTTTCTTTGGAATGGCTTCACTCTGGGAAGTTTATATTATTAGAAAGAGAGGTGTCAACAAATGCCTTGATGCCAAAAAATAAAATAAAAAATCAAGGAAGTGTTATTATAACGTGATAATTAATTTTATGAGAAATACCTCTCTTCTATGGCAATACAGAGGTTGTTGGTGATAGTGATTATGCTTCCTTTTTTAGTGCCAGGTGTTGTTGTTTTTAACAGTGCTGTGTGTTTTTTAAAGTAAAGGGTGTTTTCCTGTATAAAGAAAATGGAACTTCCATTTGGTAACAGGGATATTCCAGTGGTATGTGTGACTATTGTGAAAGTTCTGTGCTGCTGAGGGGGAAAAACATCTGGGGATTAGAGTATACAGAACAAGAATGAAACACGATGTCATGGAAAAACAGTGAAGTCCTGGGGGAAGCAGATTACAGGCATCTTATGGAGATGAAAAATAACGTGCCAATGGCAACACACAGTCCTTTTAATTTTGCTACAAAAATTTACATTCCTTTCTCCCTCTGAGATGCATTATAAATATCAATCACTATTTTAAGCAGGACTGGATTTCCTATAGCCAGTCTCTGTTTTCGACTGAGCTTAAATTCTTTTTGTTTTGTTTTGTTTAACATACCAGAAGATTTTCCCCCTTTGTGTTTCAATTTTTGTTTTGAAATATATATTTTTTTGGTATGAGGCAGGTCCCACCCACTTTTGTAACATGTGGTACTAATATCTTATTGGCCTCTGTTTATATTATTGCAAGGCATTTCCCCTTTTTCATGGCTGAAACATTACTTTTATTTTATTCTTTGCTTTTCTGAAGAAAAAAAGCTCAGCTAGGAATCTCTCAAAGGTGCTTTATGTTGGAACTGGATGAAAAAGGTTTTATTGCTTATCTTCCCATTCCTTATTCAGACTGTAAAATTCAGTTGGGGTGATCGTATCTTATATGCTCAAATACATTTGAATTTTCTTTGTCCTCAGGAGGAGAAGCTTGGCAGAGGACCAGACTATTTTCATTTTTCATTTTCTTTTCCATATGGAGTTTGTATTGTTGTAGCAATATAATTAATGTTTCATTTTGGAAGATTTGGGTTGTTATGGCTCTGAATTAGATGCTTTGTAAGATCATTTACAATGTGATGCCTTTATCTCAGGCAGCTTAACATGCTGAAGTCAGCAGATGACAATTTAACTAATGGACTTTGCTCAGAATTGCAACTAATGGCTTTAGTGTCTTTTACTCTTCATGTAGTATATCTGAAGTAGAAACATGGGAAGCTGCCTTATATTGCATCTTCTGCAAACAGAAGCATGACTATACCCATTATTGCCTTTGCAGTACAGCACTGGAGGCCGTATTCCTTCTTCTTACTTAAAAAATCATCTTATATTGAATGAAACTTTCTAGCTCTCTGTATTACACAGCATACTGTCAAATGCCTTCTTGAAATGAGTTGTATTGCTTTGCAGGGCCAAGTTCATTGTTTGCTTCTGTTCTCTGTAGTTTTTGTTCTTAGTTTGGTAGTTCAATAAAGCCAAAAATTTCTTTCTATCTTTTTTCTTTTAAAAAATAATTTATTTATAACATAGTCCACAACAACTCATACGTACAAACAAATCCACAACCATTGACAATTTAATTATCAAAATTAAACTCCTATCCCCTTACATAAAGAAAACATAAAAATAAAAGACTTCCTTTATCCTGTAAATGGCCTCCTTATTGTATACGGTTTCGTTTATATGTGATTATTACAATTATGACTTAAAAAACTGCAAAGTCTCCTGTAGAAATTAATCGAAACAAGTCCAGGTATATATTTTGGGGCACTGTTTGGTAAAGTATTCTCTGCATTCCCCCCATTATTTTTGTAATTCTGGGTTATCCTCTAATTGTCTCTGTTAATCTGGCCAGTTCAGTATAATCTAATAATTTATCCTGTCATTCACAAATTCTTTCTTCCAATTTCTGGCAAATCCAAAATTTTCTTTTCTTTTACATCCCTGTTATACCCATGACACAACAAACTTGACAAGCAATGTTTAATGCAGCTTAAGAAAAGCAACCCAGGAAATCATAAGTTCATTTTTGGAAAGGAAAAGGTTGTGTGCGTTATAAACTTCTCAGTAATTTTCCCTGATACAGCACCCACTTTTTCAAGGACCCGCGCCCCCCCCCCCCCCCGTTGTATCCAACTAAATTCTATGAATAGATCCAGTGAATTGAATGAAGCTAACTATATCCTTTCATTTCATTGGCTCTGCTCTCAGTATGACTAAAGTTGGATACACAACCCATTATATTTCCCAAATTTGTTGACTTCTGGATGCTCTAGTCACACAGTTTGCAAATCAAAATCCTCATAACTTTATTTTTACATATAATACCTTGGTGATCTGATAATTCATGAGTAGCTAAAGGGCATTTTTAAAAATTCTGGAATGTTGCCTTAATGCTACAAACTCTCAGATGCAGATAAAGGCATATTTTCTTTTTATGTTTCATCAGAAGACTATGAGAAGTGCTGCTTTTGTGTTTGAAAATGAAAGAGATGAAAAGTTGGCTGAGGAAAAATATGTCTTGAATGAACAATGTGGGTTCATTACTTTTCTGTAGACCTTGATGGGGCCTGGATTTCTTCAGCTTTGCCTAAAAGCAGTAGTGTGAGTTTTAATGTACAAGTGTGTGTGTATGCACACGTGTGTGTGTGTGCGCGCACACACACACACACACACACACATGTATGGATGGATGGATGGATAGTGCAAGACTTTGCGTGTGGTTATTTGTTTGAATCTGATTAGAAAGACTTAACACTAAAGAGGAGCTTTGTCTGGACTGTTCGTCCTGAGCTTAGCGCAGCATTCAAAACTCCCATTGTTCTAGGTGCATTTTGTGGCAGGAAATTTCATTAATGTGAGCAGTTTCTGAGCTCTGGGTGCAGTACTGCGCCTAAGATTTCAGATAAAACTGCCACTGCTGGAAGGAAGGGAGGACTTTTTTCCGCCTCCCCACTCTTAGCCACTCTCTGAAGGCTGGAGAAGGGACCCTTATAAGAATATTATGGGAGTGGGCAGGGGAAGCATGGCTTTGGTTTGTTGTTGTTGTTGTTGTTGTTGTTGTTGTTGTTGTTGTTTTTTGAAGTCTTCAGATGAGGACTAGAACATGTGCAAAATGAACATAAGATTTTAGCTGCAGTTCATTCATTTTCAGCTTTGCATTCTTGTTATTAAAAAGTTTGCCTAGACGTTCTGTTGTTGCACCCATAACCTAGGTTTCAGGTGCCATTTAACTCCAAGCTTTCATATCTCGCTTTCTAACACTGGCTTAGAACTATGTTTAAGCTTCTTCAAGGATAAGAAGGGAAAGGCAAAGTTAAAATGCAAAAGAGTAGCACTGATGAAACAGGGCTGTGTTTGAGCTAATGTATCTTCCGCTTAAAGTTTGCAAATAAAGGAGCTGGAAGACATGCACAAACTGGGTTGGATGATAAATCTGGGTTGATCATTCTAGCAACTGTACATCTACAGATTGCCTGAAACAGGCAAGGCGTCCCAAAGTATGAAGCAATCAGTATTTATGGATACAAAACAAGAAGGTGGGGGCAAACTCTGTCCTGACTTAATAGCATGTAGAGAGCTCTCTGTGCATGCACTTATAAACATGAATATCTCAATAGATGTTTGAATGGATGCATCTGGGCCAGGGGAGGAGCTGGCTGTGAAATAGGGAAAAAACCTCCATACACCTCTGCTTGGTGCTAAATAAATGGATGTCATATTTGTCAGGGAAATAATATTCTGTGGATTATCTAAATACATAAATGAGGTGGTAGCAGTTGTAGTAGCTCATCTTCTATATCCTTTGGCTGTACCAGTCTTACCCAATGGGCACCAGCCACTACTGGATTGCCTGACATGTTGACTGTGCTCTTGCTACCACCTGCAGTCTTGTTGGGTAGAAACATAGTGCATTGGTTTTGCCGGTGCATGTCAGTGGAGGGAGTGTGGAGACACAGATGTGGTACATATGAAGTTGCCTTATGGCAAAACACACCATTCTAGAGTAAGTTCTCTAATATTCCAAAATCTGTCTTTCAGCTGATGGAATAATCATAGATCAGTTTGCAGTGCACAGTTCAAGCTGGTCTTTGACCGTAGTAAATTATCTCTCTATCTATTCAGTATGTTTTGCTTCTATCTAGTTATGACAATTGCTCTGGAAAGCAGCATGGAAGGCATTACTCTTAAAATTGCTTTTGAGTAAATTTACAGAGGCAGCATAATGAGTTACTGTGCCAGATAAGTAAAAAATCTTCACAAACAAGTAGATTTTAATTTAATGTAATACCGCTTTTGGTGCCTGCACACTCATGCCTCATTGGTGGAAGTAATCCTGCCATATGCAGGATTAATGGTTATTCTAGCTTAAATGATTATTTGAAAACTTTCCACCACAAAACTCATTTTATTAGAAAGCCCTTAGTGTGCCCTCATTCAGCTAATCCCTTTAATCCAATTATAAATATTAAACATGCCTAATAAGGTCTCAAGAGAAATAATATCTGAACTATGATTTTAAAAAGCTACCTATATTTCGTATTTGAGTTAATTTTGTCACTACCGTAGCAATATAATCTCACTAAAAGCTACAGAATATTTTTTGGCCCCTGCACACCACTGTATAGCAACATGATGGCATGAAGTGCTTATTAGCATTTACTTTTTCAGCATGATACTTTGCTGAATATCTTCTGGTTTGTCTGTTTTATTTGTAGGACAAGTGCTCTCTCTGACTGAGAAAGAGGTCCTATACTTCTCCTTTCACCCAGATTTCATAGAGTGGCCCCTTGCAGTGTCACATTTCAGAGTAGGGGTGAGGAATCTCAGGGCAAATGTGACCATCTAGGCCTGTCTGTTTAATCCTCTGGCACTCCCCGGACCATGCCTCCATCACAGGCCACACACCCCTCACTAGCCCTACTCAGCCTCCCCACTTAGTGATTTTACATGGCTGTTGTGTATTGTTGTGCTTTTGTGTTGTCAACTGCCCTGTGATCCTTGGATGCAGGGTGGCATAGAAATTTGATAAATAATAGAAATAAAATAAAATAATCCCATGAATGTGCATGTTGCTCTCTTGTCATTTTGATCCTTTTTCCAAACCGCTCTTGGATACAATTGTGTATGTCAAATTGGATTCACTTGCCGTCTGTAGATACACGAAACTCGCTGACAGGAATTCAATATTGCATTGTGAGAGCAGTTATCCAATACATGTTAAAAGGAATGTACCTGTTGGACAGTTTTTGCAGTTGAGGCAGAACTGTAGCAAGGTGGAGCCGTATAATAATCAGGCATGTAGATCTTCTGAATAACGTTGTGGTTAAATTGGTTAAATTGGCAGCAGCTTGACAGGATTTGCTTGGGGACAGGGTGTCTAGCCCATCAACTGGTCAGCTTGGTGTCGTTACCTGGAAAGCTCCTAGGATAAACAGTTTGTCTGTGAGCAAGTCATGCCAAATAAATATCATTTCCCCCCAATAGTTACAAACTTGGTGGATCAGGGGAATGCTGTGGATATTTCAGTAAGGCTTTTGGCAAAGCCCCCATGATCTTCCTGCAGAGAAGCTGGTAAAATGTGGGCTAGACAAGGTAACTGTTAGGTGGATTTGTAGTTGGTTGACTGACCAAACCCAAAGAGTGCTCAGTTCCTCATCATCCTGGAAAAACGTGACAAGTGGGGTGCTTGCTGCAGGGTTTTGTCCTGAGCCCGTTGTTGTTCAATGTCTTTCTAAACAATTTGGATGAAGACGTTGAGGGGATGTTCATCAAATTTGCAGATGACACCAAACTGGGAAGGGTAACTAATGATGAAGGAGACCCTGCTCTTTGTGTCTTCCACAGCAGAGATTAGGAGGGCAGTAACATGAGAAAGAGTGTCACCACCAAGAATGGAATAGAATCATAGAGTTGGAAGAGACCACAAGGGCCATCGAGTCCAACCCCCTGCCAAGCAGGAAACACCATCAGAGCACTCCTGACATATGGTTGTCAAGCCTCTGCTTAAAGACCTCCAAAGAAGGAGACTCCACCACACTCCTTGGCAGCAAATTCCACTGTCGAACAGCTCTTACTGTCAGGAAGTTCTTCCTAATGTTTAGGTGGAATCTTCTTTCTTGTAGTTTGGATCCATTGCTCCGTGTCCGCTTCTCTGGAGCAGCAGAAAACAACCTTTCTCCCTCCTCTATGTGACATCCTTTTATATATTTGAACATGGCTATCATATCACCCCTTAACCTCCTCTTCTCCAGGCTAAACATGCCCAGCTCCCTTAGCCGTTCCTCATAAGGCATCGTTTCCAGGCCTTTGACCATTTTGGTTGCCCTCCTCTGGACACGTTCCAGTTTGTCAGTGTCCTTCTTGAACTGTGGTGCCCAGAACTGGACACAGTACTCCAGGTGAGGTCTGACCAGAGCAGAATACAGTGGCACTATTACTTCCCTTGATCTAGATGCTATACTCCTATTGATGCAGCCCAGAATTGCATTGGCTTTTTTAGCTGCCGCGTCACATGTTGGCTCATGTCAAGTTTGTGGTCAACCAAGACTCCTAGATCCTTTTCACATGTACTGCTCTCAAGCCAGGTGTCCCCCATCTTGTATTTGTGCCTCTCATTTTTTTTGCCCAAGTGCAATACTTTACATTTCTCCCTGTTAAAATTCATCTTGTTTGTTTTTGCCCAGTTCTCTAATCTGTCAAGGTCGTTTTGAAGTGTGATCCTGTCCTCTGGGGTGTTAGCCACCCCTCCCAGTTTGGTGTCATCTGCAAATTTGATCCCTGACCTTTGCACAGGGAGAGCAGCTAATCAGCCACAAAGAAACACACACACACACAAGAAAACCCTTTTTGCTCCTTCTTCAACTGCTGCCCTGCAAGCTCTGTCCTATCTGTGAAATTTGCTCTGCCTTTACTGTAGAAACATCTGAGAGAAGGCTTAAGATATAGTGAGTGAATAATTTATTGGGGTGTGTGTGTGTGTGTGTGTGTTACCTGGTAAAAATCTTCCCATCTAATAATTACCATACTAACCCTGAATGGGACATGAAGAGTGTGGGAAAAACTTGGAGGAAATTGCATCAATCTTATGTAATACTGTGATTCAGCCTGTAAGGATGTGAGTGTGTGGGCAACTGAAACAAACAGAAATTGGAAGGTAGAAAACTTGAATAGTTTCTGGTAGTGCAACATAGTGTGTTTACATCCCCAGACCAAAATTGTGCTTTTAAAAGATGGAAAATAAAATACGAGAATGCCTGCTTGAAGGGAATTCCTCCAAAATTAGACTGTGTATGTCAGGCCCTCTGTAACTAGCAGCATCTGTATACTATGGCAGTCATCCAAAGGGTCTGTGGACCTTTTACACACATGACTTCCTGCTCTCCTCTGTGAGAAGGGAAACTGTGCAGAGGAGTGCTGATTCTGCTAAGAATTATAAATACACAGTTTGCTTAAAACCCTGTAATAGTTAGAAAAGTAGGTGGCTGAAGATGAACTTGTGATCTGCTGTAAACTGCAGTAGACGGGCTTTGTGTGAGATAGATTTCTGGAACTGAGCCACTGATTTTTAGAACAGCTTAACCTTTATTTTATTACATTTATATCCTGTATTTCTTCCACCATGGAATATTTGGGTTGGGGGAGTAAAAAGGCTTGAATATTTGCTTAAATAGGTCCCATTAATCCTGGTCAGGAACACTTTGAACTTGAAGCTCCAAGGGAGCTGCTGCTTCAGCAGGGAAGCAGCTCAGACTTCAGTCTCATATAGGAGTTGAAGGTTTTACCTGTTGGTTGCTCTCAGCTAGTCATAGATCTAGACACCTGCTAACTCCTCCACCTGAATGCCTGACTCACTAGCTTTTGTCTTGTGAGCCTGGAGGTGAAGGATAAGGTCTGAGAGCCAAAAAGGAACCTAGGCAAGGCAATTGGTGTGGAAATGTCTAGATCTGCTGACTCCTCAACATTGTGGGAGATAGAGATCTATTGGGGTGGTGTCCCCAGGTTTCAGTTCTGGACAGGGGTGAACCTTGACAAATATTCTGCTGGGATTGTTTGTATTGAAAAATATTGTCCCACAATGAAATCTGACCACGAATCTATCATTGTAGGAAATTTTTGTGAGATCCTAAGAAGCTTACAAGTGATGAACTCCTTATTTATAAATGTTATATGGAAGTTGGGAAAGATTCTAGTGATTAAGTAGAAAAGTTGTGTGTGTGTGTAGAACAGTGGACACAATAAAAGCTGTTCGGAATAATGGACTAGGCCGGTCAGTTTAGTTTTTCCAGTTGTGTTTGTAATAGGTATTGACTTGAAAATAACCATGCTATTCAATCCACTGCCCCCCCCCCCAATATCATACAAGCTTTACTGGAATATAGAGCAGGCATTTTTGTAATGAGAACATGCGTCTTAACAAAAAACAGAATACCATTCTGTATTTTACTGAAAATAACTGACCACACTCTGGAACCTTTTAAAGTGCCTTTATTACTGGGATTGTGTGCTTAATTGTCACATGATACCATGTCAATGCTACTGGTCTGCCTCTTGACAAGAAGCAAACTTGTTGACAGCACCCGTTTTTACATCTCTTCTGAGGTGGAAGTACTAGTCCAGATTTTTCACAAAGCTGGGCTTTGGGGCTTGCAAATGGGCATCATCTTTGAAACTGTTCCAAACAAAATTCTGTGACTGGAACGTAATCTGCTAAAGAAGTACACTGACTGCTAATAAAGACATAAATGGAAATTTAGTTCCATAACTTTCAGTCCTCAGTTTAGCTTTATACATTAACTTTAAAAAACCCTGGCATGGCCTGCAAGTAAATTACCCAGACTTTGCATGGAGGAAGAGACCCTGAAGTGACCTATGGGGAGACTGTTGACTTGGTTTAATTCAGGTATCTGTGCAGTGTGGTGGCCTGCCCTCTGTCTAGGATGGTGCAAGGTCCAAAGTCTGGCGGAGGGTTGAGGACACTGATAATCTGACGTTTTTTCTGCCTAGCTGTACTCTCTCTGCCTATTCTTTACAGGAAGTAAAAAGTAGTAGGCCGTTCTCTCAGTGTAGAAAGTAGAGTCCCTCACATATTGGAACCTGTGTTGTTTTATCTTGCTCATAAATGATTTAGAGTTAGGGATAACGAGGGAGGTAACAAAATTTGCTGATGATACCGAATTGTTCAGGGTTGTTTAAAAGGGATTGCGAGGCGCTCTAAAGGGTATCTTCAGACTGAGTGAATAGAGAGTAAAATGGCAAATGCAATTCAGTGTAAAGTGGTTCACTTTGGGACAAAAGATCCTAATTTCACTTATATGCTAAGCAGGTCTGACAGTGACTGCCTAGGAATGATAACTTGGGGTTGTAATGGATAGCTACTTGAAGATGTTGACCCAGTGTGTGGTGGCTGTAAAAAGGTGTATTACAAATGAGGGATACTTAGGAAAGGGATTGAAAATAAAACTGCCAACTGATGTACTATGTTTTTTAAAAATGAAAGCATTGTCCTGTTAGTCATATAATTTGCATTTATATGCAAAGACACTGAGCGGGGCATACACATCATGGGCCATGCTATCTGTGTTGCTTGTTCTGCTGGCGAAAATTCACTTAAGGAAAGAGGAGTAAAGGTCAGCAGTTCAGGAAGAATTGATTAGGAGCTTTTAAAGAGTCTTCAAGCAATTTTCTTCTAAAACCATCTTATTGAGGTTAGCCTTTCCTCACTATTCATTGAAACCCATCTTTAAAATAGCCCTTACTGTGGATGGTTCTGGTTATCATTAACGAAATGTGAATTAACCAATAGATTTTGCATTTTCTTGCGTAGAACGAAGTTGAAACAAATTGTTTCATGTGCCCTGGTAATTGACTTTTTGTATGCTCTGGCACTAAAAGAAATGGAAACTTCTTTTGTAACTGTATCATGATGACATCAAGGTATGCTTCAGCTGCTTGCTCAGTTGTGCTGAAACTGTTGCCCTGTGCAGGAAATCTCTTGTTTTCTTTCTTTTTTCTTAAAAAAAAAAAAGTGACCTTTCCACCCATGCACTTCCTGCACAAAGCAGTGGACTATAAAAATGTTAGGAATTTGATAGTTAGAAAACAGTTTTTAGCTTTATTATTATTATTATTATTAAAAATGCTTAATATTAGAGGCTTCGTTCATCTATGGAAATCTTTATTGGTGTATATTTCAGTATTGTTTTAAGAAGCTGTCCGTGCTGTAGCCTTCTGGTGTCTTGAGGCAGTTCTCTTTAGAACACATCCTCAGTACCATGTCACAAAAAGTCTGTGGATGATTTAAGGTATGTAGAAATGACATATGACAGCAGAGATGGATGGGTGACTTCTTGTTACCCCCACAGACATGGAACCCGGGGCATACCCCCCCCCCCGCCCCGTTGTGACACCACTACTGCATGGTTTAGTAGCATTTTGGGTAGCGGTATTTTTAGAAAAATGGGTGGCAATATGAATCAGAAGTGAATCAGAATAAAACAGTGACCCATTTGGGTGGAGGTTACCTTTCCTCTTCCTAATTTCAGAGGAAATATGCCTACACTAGCATGTTTTATTTCCTCTTCTCGTTGCACCTGTTTTTGTGTGTGTGTTTTTGTTTTTTTTAACAGTGTTGTTCCACAGAACACTGAATTCTAGAGCAGACCACCAATAGAGTTAAGATTTTGTTTAGGATTGTCGTGTTACACTGCACCAAAACTCCGACAGTAGCAAACCCTTGTGTTGCATGACTGGAAGCTTTGTCACTTACAGCTTAGTTGCATAATTTGGGTCTCATACCATAATGTCTTCTCATAATTTCAGCTCTTTTGCCTAGTTTCTTTGTTTCTTTGGCTATAGTTTCCAAATCCTATGATGTGTAAATGCTCTCCTTCGTATGGGTTTTCCCCACACCAGAGTCAGTGATCTTGATGGTGGTGCAGTGATGGGTTGAGAAGTGCCTACATGATCTGGAAATGTTACCCATAATTATATGGGAGCTGACTACAGGACAGTGACAGACACGTCCCCCAATTCAATGAAACACAACAGAAAATAGTAGTTTTAAATTCCACATCCCATCTGTGGAATGTTCTCCCCAGGGAAGTTAGCCTGTTGCCTTCATTATACACCTTTAGGCACCAGGCAAAAACATTCCTTTTTTACCAGGCCTTTGGTTGATTTGATTGACATTGTATGCCCTTATAAATTGCTGTTCTTTTTTTGGGGGGGGGGTGTTATTGGGTTGTTGTTTTTTTGATTATATATATATATTGTGGTTTTATAGTTTGATTTTGTTCTGTGAACCGCTCTGAGACCTCTGGGTATAGATTGGTATATAGATTCAATGAATAAATGAATGAATAATTTAAATATCATCACATGAGAAGGAAGAAGCATCCATGTTTGCAAACCTATTTAAAATGGAGGACTTTTATACTCAAGATTTTCCAGTCATTGCTGTGAGTTGACTTTTTTTAAAAGGTGTGGTTGTGGATAACTAAACTGCATATTGTTCTGTCATGGTATTTCCTTGCAGTTTAGAATATATATATATATATATATATATATATATATATATGGAAGAGTAAATTTGATTAGTTGGCAATACTCGTTATGTTTTATGATTTATATTCCTAATTCTTTTGTTATTTATATTCAGAATACCAAGTATTCTGAATGCTTCCAACTGGTGTTTATTTGGTATTGAGAGTAACTTCAGTAGTGGTCAAATACATTGAAGAAGAGACAAAAATATTTATTTTTTAAAAAGTAACATTTGCTGCTTCTTTTTATCCAGTTTTCTAAATGTTTGTGTTTTTAGATAAGCAAAAAGCATTTGCTGTATAAATGACTTCATTTATCACACTTTACCGTTAATGTGGAAAAAGTAAAGTTGCTAATTATTTCAGTATTTGTCTATCATGAAGTCTGAGGCACGAACTGCTTTTATCATTTTTTTAAAGCAAACAGTTTCCAAATTACCCTGTGCTGTACCTCCTCATTGAAAAGATGTGTTAGTCCAGTTGTTAAGTTGACAGTGTTGAATTATGTATGGAAAATGTGGCAGCCTGAAGGTGTTTACTGTTAGACTAATACTTCCCCTAAATGACAAGAGCTTCTCTTCACAAGAAAACATATTATAAATATGCTTTGTTATGTCAGAACTAGCACAAACTGTCGTTAGCTTTAATGATGGTTTGTTCAGACGAGCCATCTTCACATTAAGATTTTAAAATCCTGGGTTGTATAGTGAAAACTAATTACAGTTTCCAGTTCAGACATAATGACAAATAACAATTAATTAAAAATAGGGGGGCTGTATCCAACCAATTTTTATTGTCTCCATTAATTTCAGTGGGTATGCTTGGATGCAACTCAACAGCATATGCTCTTTACCGCCTAATATATATGAGGGCAGTGGGGTGGGGGGAGTGGGAAGCAGGCTTATGCATGCAACAAAAAACTATGGCTTAATGTAATTGCTGAACAAATTTGCTGGTTCCTACTGGTTCACGAAGTGCCATTGCAATCCGTTTGCTGGCTGTACTTGACTTGAGGCACAACTGAGGATAAAACAGATTTAAAAGAGAACCAAGATGAAGGAAGACTTTAATGCCCTTTGATTACTGGAATGATGCTTGTAATATGAATGTAATACACAATAGAATGGAAAGCAGTTTACTTTTCATAATGTGGAAACTATCTGTCATTCATACTGAAACCCTGAGACAATTGCATTTGTTAGTTAATACCAAGTTCTGTATACTGGAACCACTATTTTCTCCAAAGTTGGTCATTAAGAATGTTGTCTGTGCTTTCTTGGCACAAACTCTGTTGATGTGAATGAGACTTTTACTTGTGAAACATGAAGTACCAGAGTATAAAGCAATTATACATAATTGTGTGTGTTTTCCCCTCCAGTGCCTGATGATCTTTCTGTAGAAGAGAGAGAAGAGCTTTTCAATATTCGCCGTAGAAAAAAAGAATTAATTGATGATATTGAGGTAAACATTTTCCTTAAATCAAAATGTCGGTTGCTCTGAAATTAATGGTACGAACTGTGTATTGAGTTGTAAAACACTATGCTAGCTTTTTACCACAGTCTGAAGAGATTAATTTCCAATAATTGCTATTAGAATTAGGTGTTCCAAGTACTGTACCTCTGCAGAAATTGATGTCATAGTTGTTGGCATCCATCTGTCTCAAGAGACAATTGAGAGCACCTCCGGGGGTGAAGTCAAATCACTGCATTATAGCACATAGTGACCTCCCCGGCGCGCAAGCCTGGGCAGTGTGCATGGGCTGCCCACACGATAAGACCTCCCTTTTGGTCTGACTGATGTGGTCCAAAGGAAAGCAGAGCGATACGTTTGGCACCAGCTTGGCAGCAGTAGTTGCTGAAAGGAGGCATACAAGGCCCCATCCAACTTTTTTGGGATTCCACTCCGGATTTGTGTAGGGTTTACTCCTTACTCTTTTCTTTTCTTGAAGATATCCCACAAGACAGCAGAGGTTTAGGATCAGAGTTTTCCTTCTCCTACATGGGCTGTCTTCCCAGCTTGACAAGCCCCATCTGCCCCTTACTTCCCTCTACATGTGCAGAAACTGCCTTCTTGACCATTGGACCCACAATTGGTCTTATGCGCTCAATCTGGTGGAGCCCTGTCTTCTCATGCAGGGGAAGGCCCTAACTCACTGAGGGTTTGAGACCCATTGGCTATCAGCCAGTCAAAACCATTTGCTAGGTGTGGCTGTTGTTGCATGCTGACAGCTTCTAGGAGCCACATGTGAGAACTGAGTGCAGGGTGAGGACCAAAGGGGGACAAACTACCCCAGAAGGAGCACAAGGTGTCCCCCACCAGAGGTACTACCCCTCCCCTAACACCTCATACACCCAAATGTCATAGTGGTGTGTGAATAGTATGATATTGCAGGTAAATACACCAGAGCAGACTTTTGTGATAGGATTGTTGCTCTGTTTCTAAATTCAAAAAGAAGCCAGTGAAATCCACCTATTTTTTGGAAAAGCTGTTTAATGTTCGCTTGTATTCTTCTCTCATTTTTGCAGCGGTTAAAATTTGAAATAGCAGAGGTTATGACTGAAATCGATAACTTGACAAGTGTAGAGGAAAGGTAAGCTGACTTTGTCACATGTGTGCTTTATGGAAAAGCAGCATTCTGTTGCTTCAGCTTTTTTGAGGGCCTTGCAGAAATAGCCTAACTTCCAGCAGAGACCTTGATCATCTTCTATGTACAGTACTGCCTGTATTCAAGGGGGGGGGGAATAATTAGAAGTAGTTCTATTATTGACATTTACTGCTTATTCCCACAAAGAGCTAGTTTAGCAAATGCAGGATGGGGTACAGCAACTAGTTAGCCCCATGATTATGATATTCAGCACCGCAGGCACTACAAAGTTGAGAAATGGCAACTGAGTGCACTGTTTTGGGATGTGTCTCTCCCTTTTACCTTGCACATAATACCACTGTTCCTGTGTCATTGTAAGCTTCCCCTTGATGGCTGTGCATTTGTGTAGGTTCTGCACATTTAGTATTAAACTTGGCTAAGATGATTCTTGCTATTTGGTCCATTAAAATCAATGGAGCCTGTGTCTGGAACCTATAGGACACAAAATGTTGTTGTTGTTGTTAATTTATTTATACCCCACCTTTCTCCCTTAAAAACTGCTAAAAATATAGGAAAAATCATGATTAAAAACACTGATAGAATTAAAGCTATATAAATCTATAAAATACTGTATATTTAAAACATACAAATAATTGTAATAAAAATAATTGTAATGGCACACGCCCTTTAGTTAAAAGCAGTCATTTCCCAAAAGGCTGTCTTCACCTGCTGGCAGAAGGATGGCAAATAGGCAGCCTGTCTAGCTTCTCCAGGGAGGGAGTTCTAAAGTCTGGGAAGCAGCCACCAAGAGGGCTGTGCAATTTACTTATACACCAAAGTAATTAAGTAGCATCCTGATCTTAGCAAATAGGGTGTATCTAGCCTGCTGTGCTGTCTGCCACTTTCAGTACTTTTGTTAAAGTTAATACTCAGTGTGTCACTCTGGGTGCATTTGGGTTTGTGTTGACTGGAATGCCATTAGAATGCAGTGTGTCCTCGTTTCTGCAACACTTTCTTCTGTCTTTGTGTGATGCAGCTAACATAGTGCAGACTCCCACAACTTCTCTGGCACAATGTCCTCAGCTGGCATGTTCAGCCACTGCAACATCATAGGCTGCTGTTTTGTGCTAGCATTGCAGACCTAAAGGCTTATTTGCCGGTACAGAGACTCCAAAGATTGCACCGCCAATTGGCTTGGATTGAAATAATCCAGTTTAACTGGTTTGTGAGTTAAAGCCATGCACATTATCCTCTTTAATGCCCTTCCTCTAATGTATGTCAGGAGGGTTTAAATACAATGTATTAAAAATCTAAAATGAAGTCAAAGCTACTTTGAATTGTTTTTTAGGGTAAATATTTCCCTTTCACTTTGGGAGTAAAAGTTCAGCCATTCCATCCTATTCATACTGACTGTATAAGATGAACATGTAAATAACATTTAAAATGTAAACATCAAAGATGTTTAACCAAATACATCTGTGTAATATTCTTTTCCTTTTATTTCCTCCCTTACAAATATACAGCAAAACTACACAGAGAAATAAACAAATAGCTATGGGAAGAAAAAAGTTCAATATGGATCCCAAGAAGGTAGGACTGTTGTGTTCTTGAGAATGTATGCTTATTTATTTATGAAGTTTTATATCCTACTTTTCAGTTATGATCCCAAGGCAGCTTGCAAATTAGATTTAAAACATATATACAATAAAATCACAATGAAGTATAGTCGTACCTTGGAAGTCAAACAGAATCCATTCCGGAAGTCTGTTCGACTTCCAAAACGTTCGGAAAGTGCAGCTTCTTATTGGCTGCAGCAAGCTCCTGCAGCCAATCAGAAGCTGCAGAAGCCCTGTTGGACATTTGGGTTTCAAAACACCCACTTCCAGGTTTGCAGTGTTCAGGAGCCAAAACGTCCAAGTACCAAGGCGTTTGGGACCCAAGGTATAACTGTACAGAAGAATGGACAGTTAAAAAGCCAGAGCAACATCAAACCATTTGTAGCAGTCGGTACAAATAAAAAATGACCCCAAAGACTGGCAAAATAAGACTGTCTCAGCCATTCACCTAAGGCAGGGTGGTCCAACGTGTGGCTTGCTAGGCCTTTTTTGGCAGCCCCAGGCAAGGCAGGGAGCTGCAGCACAGGGAAGGAGACCTGAGGGCTCTGACAGGGTCCTAGAGTCCTCCTGTCTCCTTCCCAAAACCTAGTTCTGTTTGCTTCATCAGCGCACATAAGGCACGTGTATTCTTCCTTGGTGGGGATTTTATAGAGACCTGTGCTGGCATAAGCGCTAACAGACAGCCGCTGCCAGGGAATCAAGGCTGACTTCACAAGGATGATCCCAAGATGGAGCTTCATGGTTGATGCCATTGTTCTAGGGGGACTTCTCACCTTTCCCCGTGTCACATGCAGTGCTGCGCTAGGCAACTGCCTTAGAGTGTTTGGCATATACCGAGTCACACCATTGACCCATTGCTCAGTATTGTTGCTGCTGGCCAGTAGCCTAGCTATCCAGATTCTCAAGCAGGGAATGTTCTCATCCCTACCTGGAGATGCCAGGGATTGATCCTGCACAGAAAGCAGATACAGCCCTGCACCCAGGACTAGTCCCTGCTCTGTATTGCTTCATGTTATTGTTCCTCTGAAAGAGCACAGCAGATGTTGCTGCTCAATGTTTACATATACTGTATTTAATAATATAAAGCACTTTATTCTCCTTATCTCATATCTTTGAGAGACAGCTTCACCAGCACATATTTGCCTCTTCTTTCAGTTCTTTGCCTTTTTCTTGTTCTTTTTTTCCTGCTCTAAAAGCTTGAATAGGTCTGGAGTCTTGTTTTCCTAAGTGGTTTGTTTCCAAAGATGACAAAATATTTGCTTGGGGCATCTGAATTTCCAGAAAGCAGGCTTTATTAAAGGAAAGTAATTTCAGAAGCATACAGATTTTAAAAATGGAGTCTATTGATGAGATTTTGAATTGTAACTAATTTCTTTGCTTTCAGTGGTTTCCGGCATGAGTGGAAACATGGTTGGCAGACATGTTCCCCTTTGCAGCAAAATGTGCATCTTTCTTTGCGATTTTTAAAAATGAAGTTGATTGTTGGTATTCATGTTCCAGCTGGGTGTTCAGGGAAGTTTTCTAGATGGTAAAGCAATTCAGAGGGAGACTGGGTAAAGAGGAGAGGGAAGGTGGGGTGGGGGAAAGAGAGAGCATACAGTTTCCTATACTAAAAATAGCTTCTCAGACTGATAAAATGGCATTGGGTTTGCCCTGATAAAGTAGGTTGCAGTTGTTGATTGAATTGTCCAGCAGCAAAATATTTTACTGCTGTTGTTTCTGCAACCTGTTTGCTTGCATCCAAATGCTTGTTCCATTTGTTCACAAATATTGTTTTTCATTATCTCCAGTTTATTTTTAAAAACAACATTTGAGCTTGCTGATTTTAAAAATGAACCATTGCCATTTCTGTTGCATTGTTGCAAGTGCCATTGCTACTTAAGATAACAGCAATTAAACCAGTAATAAAAACATGATTAAACTCATTTAAATCCTGTTAAAATGCACACATGCCAACCTGGATAAAAAGGTGCAAACTTGCTTCCCAACCGAAAATAAAAAAGGGGAGGACATACCCTAATGTGGTCTGGATTAGAGAGAACATCAAGCCATAATTTGGTGCAATATTAACAAGCCTTTCTTTTAAGGACCATTGGGCTCATCTGCTGACTTCTTCCCCTCATGCATCATGATTCCCTCCCACCCTTCCTCCTTAGTGTTTGGCAAACTATCCATTTGCCTTTTTCCAACCCGGTAAACCAGAGTTTGTGTTTGCCCTGTAAACCACCATTGGAAATGATGGTTTGATCCTGGTTACCAATCCTGGTTTGCAGGGCAAACACAAACCCTACTTTGACAGTTCAGATGAAACAGCAAACTAGGATGTTCTACAAGCCAGGGAGGGAGGGAATAGCAGTGTGTGAGTCCATGTATCTTTTAAAAGATTTAATTCATGTACCCCGATGCTTTTCAACATCTTTATGCGCCCCCTCGCCCAGCTTGTTCGGAGTTTTGGGCTGGGCTGCCATCAGTATGCCGATGACACCCAACTCTGTCTGTTGATGGATGGCCATCCTGACTCGGCCCCAGACACACTGACCAGATGTTTGGAAGCTGTGGCTGGATGGTTATGTGGGAGCCGGTTGAAGCTAAATCCTTTGAAGACAGAGGTCCTGTGGCTGGGACGGGGCGATATGGGATTGGGGGGGCAACTCCCATCTCTTGCGGGGGCGCAATTAGTGCCAGCACTGTCTGTTAAGAGTTTGGGTGTAATCTTCGACACCTCCCTTTCCATGGAGGCGCAGATTGCAGCTATAACAAAGGCGGCATTTTTCCATCTCCGCCAAGCTAAGCAGTTGGCTCCTTACCTCTCTTGCCCTGACCTAGCCACTGTGATCCACGCGACGGTCACCTCCAGACTGGATTATTGTAACTCGCTCTACGTGGGGCTGCCCTTGAGACTGACCCAGAAACTCCAGCGGGTGCAGAATGCTGCAGTGAGACTCCTTACGGGGTCTTCGCTGCGAGATCACATTCACCCGGTGCTATACCAGCTGCACTGGCTCCCGGTGGAGTACAGGATCAGGTTTGAGGTGCTGGTTTTAACCTTTAAAGCCCTATACGGCCTAGGACCCTCGTACCTACGGGACCGCCTCTCCTGGTATGCCCCACAGAGAAACTTACGGTCTTCAAATAAAAACATCTTGAAGGTCCCAGGCCACAGAGAAGTTAGGCTGGCCTCAACTAGAGCCAGGGCTTTTTCGGCTGTGGCTCCGATCTGGTGGAACACTCTGTCACAAGAGACCAGGGCCCTGCGGGACTTGACATCTTTTCGCAGGGCCTGCAAGACAGAGCTGTTCCACCAGGCCTTTGGCCAGGGCACAGCCTGACTCCCTCCCTCGGCAATCTTCACGGAGCTCTGGCCCAATGGTTGCCAGCGGCTTGAATTAATTAATTCTATAATGAATGATTTTAGAGTGTTGTTTATGCTGTACTTTTGTACTGTTTTATTGTTGTTAGCCGCCCTGAGCCCGGCTTCGGCTGGGGAGGGCGGGATATAAATAAAATTTATTATTATTATTATTGTTACTACCAAATCATAACTGTCTGTTATGTCTGAACCGGCTCACATGTCTGTGCTCTATTTCAAAGTCATTTGACAGAATTGGAGATTATTTTATTGACTTCAGGACATACCATTATTTGGAGCTCTTTTTCAATCCTATGTATGTTTACTTAGAGGTAAACCCCATTCTGGTCAGATTACAGATTTCAGCCTTAGCTGAAATAAAGACACAAGTTTAGATTAAAATACGGTGCATAATATCTAAGGCTATATATAATTTTATAGATACAAATGCACTGAATGCTAATGTCACAGTTAGCTCCATGGCTCAGATTACTATAACTAACTGCTTTATCTGATGATACAGTTGTAATTACATGGTGTTATCTATTTTTCTATCTACTCACATTGAAGTTTCCCAGATCATGCTGTGTGTCAAGTCATTAGCATGATGAACAGACAAATATTCAGTTATAAGAAGATTATCTCTGTAATTTGCATCCTGAGGGCTAACATGGAATAGATAATAATTTATATCATTACTATTTGTTTAGTAGATCTTCTAAAATGATTTAATGTAATAATAAAAGACTTGCAAACAACAAGCATCAGTTGCTTGTCAACAGTATACCTGCATTTAATAAATATTGAAAAAGAAAAAATAGAGAAAAGAAGCGGGGATTAAAGATGTGGCAGATTAAAATTCCTTAATCTGTTTCTAAACATACGTAGGTCTCTTGTATTGACTCAGACAACTGGTGCATCTAGCTCAGTATTATCTGTTTCAATTTAGGGTCATGCAGCCCTCGTCTTTATGAGTCTTCAAATGTGTATTGAAGATCTATTTATTTCCAGTGTATTTTCCTTGAAAGCATATTAGTCTGCTGCTGCTGCTTCATCTGGTGCTGGATTGCGTTATTTGTTTTTAATGATATTATCCTGGGGTGAACAATATTGTTGCCTATTTCCACTGCTATCTATTCGGAGGGTTTAAGGTGAATTGTGATTGTACATTTTATGTTTATATCTTGTAAACTGCTTTAACTGCCCTTTAGTCGGGCTAAAAAGTCCTTAATCAATTTACAAAGCAGCTGTCCAAAGCCTTGGGCAGAGTTATTTTCCATCTTGTACTACTTATAATCTTTTAACTAGTGATACAAGGAATTTATATTGGGATGCTATGGAGACATGATTAGGCAAGGAAGAGTGCTATTGTGTTCATGTCTTGTTTGTGTACTTCCCCTAAGCACCTGATAGGCCACTGCGAGAGCAGAATGCAGGACTTTGTTGTGTAATTCAGCAGGGACGTTCATAATAGCTAGTTATTTTGATTATACGTATTTTGTTTTAGTTTCAGTAAGGTAAGGGGGATGATCCAAAGGCTTCCCAGAAAAGGTGAGCTTTGAGGAGGGTGTGCACAGATGAGGCTGCATTTGTCAACCATAGGCAAACTCCTACTTATCAATGAAATCGATATAATAACTCCACAGCTTAATATTTCCAGAACATATAATCTTGTGAAGACGAAAGCAACTGAATTCATTTCCTCCTGCTGCTTTTTAGGGAATCCAGTTCCTCATAGAAAATGACCTATTGCAGAATACTCCTGAGGACATTGCACAGTTCCTTTATAAAGGGGAAGGGCTAAATAAAACCGTCATTGGAGATTATCTCGGTGAAAGGTAAGTAGAGAACAACCTGTGTGTCTTTTTATGTTAAGCTGGACATGGGGAGCCATGCTTTGATTCTTCTTGTTCTCTTTGACCCTGGCTGTATATCATACACATCTGTAAGAATGTATACGCCATGCAGGAAAATAGGGACACCTGAGAAGTTTTTCCAGTATGACTATGGTGCAGAAATATCACCCCACTACCCAACAGATGAAAATGTACTTTGAGGTTTTTGTTTTTGTTTTAAAATGCTTAAATATTTATGTTGAAAGCATATGGTGACCACAGTACAGCAAACCAGCAGTGCATCTTAATGGGCAGCTATAGAAAGCAGAGAGTCTGTAGGCACAGACTTTATCCTATCAACTGTGGCCTCCCTACTAAGTCATTTGCAATATTCAACTTACCTCCTTATATAAGCACATTTATTATTTATTCCTTTGATAGGAACATAGGAAGCGGCTATACATGAGACCAGGTTGTCTGTCCAAACCATCCCAGTATTGTCAACTTTGTTTGGGCAGTAGTTCTCCAGGGTCTCATGTGTTCACCTCACCTGCTGCCTGATCCTTTTAAGTGCTGTGGATTAGACCTGGGGCCTTCTGCATATGATGTATATATTCTGTGATTTAGCTGTGGCCCTTCCCTATCCTTGTAAGGGATCTCCAACATTGACTCATAGCCTTCCTCATAATATGCTTCCTGATCCTTCTTACTGGAAATGGCACGGATTGAATGTGGAACCTTCTGTGTTCAAAGTGTGTGCTCTACCACAGCTCGAAGCAGCTCATATAGGTTTGTGAATTCCAAGGGGCATTTTCTCCATTGCATTTCTTTTCTTCTGAAACTCAGAGATCTTAAAGATCTAGATAGGAATGCATGTGGTTGGGCAGAGACTGTTTCTTCTAACTGGAAGCAAAATGACACATTGCACAGGTGTATCTTCTTCATACATGCTTTCCTGAGTAGAGGAAACACTTATAAAAATGAGTGTATAGGATTAATGATAATTAAATGCTTGGGTTTGTGATACAAATCTTGGGAGGTTTCAGAGTTAGATTTTGACAATCATGTGTGGAATTTTATGTTGAGACCACAGAAGAAGAGCCTGCTAATCTTAGGAGACAGCTGGCTACATAATTATTAGCTATCAGCAAGGCTACTGCGTGTCCTAATAATAGTACTTTTCGTCTGTTTAATGTTGTCTTCTGTGAACATCTTATTGGTGGTAATATATAGTTTAAGCAGGCACTTCAGAGGGATAGCAGCATCCCCTAGTTTTTAATGTGAACAAATATTAAGCATAAAGGCCATTCTGGCTGCAAATTTGATCTTTAAAATGTAGAACCAAAACTGCAATCAATGTATAGCAAAGACTGCAAACTTAAATCATCTTGAGAGCTTCTTTATCCAATTTAACCTGGATTTCCTGGTCTGCAAACAGCTTCAGGTCCCTCACCCCCCCCTCCCTTATACGTGACTGAAAATAGTACAGACTCTGGCAGAGAGTATCTTAATAGATACCAGATGCCTTATTGTGATGTAATGCTTCTTGGAGACGAAAATATGGGGCATCGTTCACAAGCTCCGTTGCAGTCGCAAAATGGCATGAATAAAAGTAGTAATTCATACTGGAGGAGTAGATACTCTCAGTCGCTTTGGGTGTGAATATCTAACATGGTATTTCAGAGTTTCTTAGGAGTAAGGCTTTCTTGTGTTTCTAATGTAGGCAGTTGAAAGTTAAAGAACATTGTTTTTTTTGTTTTTTTTTAAATCATATTTATTAGAATTTCCAATAATATAGAAAAATAACAGAAAAGAAAAGATAGAATACATTTAGAGCCTTACTTTCGTTATCTTCTTTCTAGGACTCCCTCCTCCCCCCCCCGACTGTATTCCCCTTTCATTAATTTGGTTCCACAAGCTCTCACTCCCATTTTAAAACTTAATATGTTTAACCCATTAACCAATTTAAATTATACAATTTTATCATCATCCCTCATCATTAACAGAAAAAGAAAAAAGATTTTTCCCCAAGATCAACCCCAATTTCCTTCCACGAATTCCCTTTTTTTTAAGCATGCCAAATCAAAATACCATAATATACAAAAGTTATATAAAGAAATAGAAGATAAAAAGTATAAGAAGTTTCAAAAAGATGGTTACATTAGCCTTTGGATTCCAAAACTCCCCCTTCCCTTCCCCGGTTTGAATTCCACATGTCCATCAGTCTATATGTTGTCAGCCTGGAGATCTCAAGTCCATGGCCAGATTTTTCCCATTCCACCTTGCCGGTTTTCTTTTAATTTGTTTATTTTAATAATGTTTAGCTTCAAAAATCCAGTCTAATAGATGCCTTTAATTTCCTTGGTCTTTGCTGCTCCTCCCATTGTTCTTTCCGTGTCGTAGTTAGTCCTTTGTTCTTTTTATTCCTTACTTTCTCAGGTTTCTTGTCTTGTTCAGCTGCTAAAACGTTCTTATTCCGAAATCTGGTATCTCTACAGAGGTTTGTTGTTCAGGAACAAAAACTTACGTCCAGTCCCTTCCTTTCTTCAATAGAAAATTCTATTGTCTCCTTTTAATGTAAACACCTCTGTAGACAAAATACTATGTCAGTTTTGCAGCTTTCCCAGAAGATAAGTCCTGTGCGAATCCCAGAGTGATTTTCCACATACGACCACTTGTAATGTCCCGAAACCCCTCTAGGGGGATTGTAGTAACTTTATATCCTCTAATCCAAAAGTCAAATTGTTGTTCCTTATTTTCCGACAGTTTATATCCATATTGTGTCAAATTGTAACAGAATTAGCCAGCAAAGTCCTTATAACAAAGTCCTCTTTATATTCTCCAGCTTTGACAGCTACTTTGACAGCTGTCAAAGTCTCCGTCTCTCTTCGCCAGGTTCTACGAATCGCCCCGGTTCCCAGGGGGGGTTGCATTTTCCCTCTCACCCTCCACTCTTCTCCTCCAGCACAATTCTTGTAATTTCCCTTCGTGGAAATAATGATTTTTGTCAGCAATAAACTTCTCTTTCGATCTTGGTTACCCAGTCCTTGTTTTAGAATGTTTACAATCAGGGGGGGGACTGACTTCCTTTTTAGATCCCCCCCGCTCGTGCCGAATCCAAAAAAAATTTCTTTTTTTCTCCTTTTGTACCCGGTTTCCCAATTACTCACGGGTTGTTGTTGATAGTCCGAATTTCCAATGGAAGAAGTCAGCGCTCTCCGTCGAATGGCATGCGGCTGCGCTCGGCAGGGGAAGCAATGGACTCAAAGCACCACGCCACTCCCCGGCACCCGATCCGAAGCCTTTAAAAAGGCTCCTTCACGAGTCGGGAGGGCGCTAGCGGTGCCAGCCGAGTCCCCATGTCCACGGGCTCCGTGCCCGTGGTTTTTGAGGGTCCCCGCGTCGCCGGCGCGGTAGGACCCAGCCCCTGCCGAGCAGACTCCCTCCGGAGCTCGGAGGGAGTCCGCCATTCGGCGATGGCGCCAACCCGGAAGTCCGAAAGTTAAAGAACATTGTTCTGCAACAGAACTGAGCTGCTTTTTTGTGTTGTTCCTAATTTATGTCAATAAACTGTGGCTAATATAAAATATATTTTTAAAAAAGAAAGTGTAGCTAACTATGTACATCTGGAGTGGGGAACTTTTGTTCTGTGGGTCTAATTAAACCTGCTAGGCCTTCATATTTGCCCTGTGAGGCCATTCTTGCCAAGCTGCGCCCACCTGTCCTATACCTAACAAATAGCTCAGGAGGCCAGGCCTAGTGAACACAGCAACTCTTCCCAGTAGATCTTGCCCCAATGAGGCAGTTGTGTGGACTGTATGAAAGTTTTGTAGCTTAATACTTAGCGGCACTGTGGAACTAGGAAGTGTTTAGAACTGCAGTCCTAGCCATGTTTACTTGAAAGTAAGTCTCATTGAATTTGGTAAGATTTACTTCTGAGTAACAAGCTTAGGATTGTGTTGTACCACTTGTGAATGGCATGTCAGTTCAGGGGAGATAAGTTTGACCCAAGTGTGTATTATCTTTAGCAAGTTATTTAGTGTCTGAGAATTTTCCAAACACTTTCTCGACATTTCTTCCGATGGTTAAATGTCTATATGTATACTAAAAATATATTTAAAAGACATCCTCATATGCCCATCTGTCTTTGGGGAGGATCAGCTTGCAGTACAGAAATGTACAATGTATGCAATAATTTGAATGTTTGAGATGGAAAGTTCAAACTGAGGAATTTTATAGCTTTAAGGTTCTGGGCAGGCAAAACTATATATTTTTTCTTTCATTTATCCTCCCAAAAATCATGTGGTCATTATTTATTTCTATTTTACAGATGGATGACAACTGTGTTGTCACTATTTCTGTTTTATACATTAACTGAGCCTTAGGGAGAGTTCCTTGTCAAAAGCCACCCAAAGAGCCCATGGCTAAGCTACAATTGGTCTTCACACCCACATCTAAATTTCAGTTCCAGAGCACTGTTCTTTATTGGTGGGTCAGGACCCACAAAAGGGTGATACCAGGACCTAGTATGGGTTACCCTAGTGGTACCACCACTACCTTCTTTTAATAAATCATTAAACAACAAAAAGAAAGTCTGAAATCTTGTGAGTGTCTTTATGTGTGTGTGCCTGGGAGAAAGGTGGGATAGAAATACTACTACTACTACTACTCCTACTACTTTGCGGAGGCAAAGTTCTTGCACTCAGCTGAAAATACTGCATTTTTTGTTTACTCTGAACTAGTCTTAAACCTTCTGCATTTACCACTTGCTTCTTATAGTGAACCAGACTTGCATGCAGGATAACAAATACTTTTGAATAATTTTTTATGTAACTGACAGACGGAAAATCGGAAGTCCTTTTTATTCTTCTGTCTTCTCTTTTCTCTCTGTCTTTTCTTCTATAAGTTTGTTCTTTTATCTTCTCTCTTTTTTGTTTTGTTTTCCTTTGGTGTCCTCTGCTCTGGGCCGTTATTGGGGTCCAAGGATTACACACACATGGGTGGATGGATGGAAGGACCCTGAGTAAGAAGTCAGAGAAGGGAAGACTTCCCAGGGTGAAAGACTGGGAGAAGAAAGGAAAGCTCTCAGGCAAGAGCTGGGAGGGCCCACCACTTTCTTTTCTCTTTCTCTGTTTTTGTTTTTCGTTTTAGAATAGTTTCTTTTATCTTATTGTATCATGAAAAAAGCTTTAATAAGAGCTTATAAAAAATGGATAGCAAATAGTGCCCGGTTGCCATAGATGGCAAGGCATTGCATGCAGGCACTAGCTGGTCCACCCATTAGCAAGGTGAGGTAGTAGCCTCAGGTGGCAGATCCAGCTTCCTCTGCCGCCTCTAACCTCCTCCTCCATGCCCAGCCACCCCCTTTGCCACTACCTGCCACTGCGGAGGCAGCAGCAATGGAGGGGGAGGGGAGAGGTGTCAGGGTGGGAGCACCATTTTCTGTTTTGCCTGAAGCAAAGTGGCCCTGTGGAAGTGAGTCAGTGGACCGTCATTGGCAAGGGCAGGGAGACCAGGACAGAGCAGTTCAACCTCCCTCTGTGTCCAACATAGAAAGCAAGTAGTTTGCCAGAAGAGGGAAATCCCCTCTTTTGAACCCAGCATAGGATTGCAGTGGACCTCTGGACAAGGGACAGAATTTTCTACCCCTCCTCTACCAGCTTCCACCCTGCTGGAAAATACAGACTAGAAATGGCTGTACAATGTCCAGATAAGGTTGAAGTTGTGTACTGTATAACCAAGAGGGAAACCTAGAGGTATTTCTCCGAAGGATTCTTCTTGAGTGTATTTTCTAAATAACATTAATTACTTTCCTTATTCCATTCCCATTGAGGATAAAAACATTCCTTTTGATGCGTTGATCTACTAATTTCCCCTTGGCAAGAGCTTCTATTGTATTTATAACAGCAACAACTTGCTCACATCCTATTTAATGAGTGGAGTTTTCAACATATTAATTAAAATACTTGAAAAGGTTTGTTATGTACACTTAAGGAGGCGATTCAGGCACCTGTTTGCTTTAGAAACCCGCCTACCTGTTGTTGAGTTAGAAGCTGATCTGCAACATTTTCATTTAATGATGTGATTCAAACACACCCTAAGGATTACAGGGCATCTGAGTCCAGTAGTATTGAAATTCAGAATGGTGCTGAGTCAAAGAATAACTACCTTAGTTGTATTACCATTTTTCTCTTTTTTAAAAAGAGAATAAAATATGCATAGTTCATAATTCATGCCCTTATATGATTTTACATTTTGTACAGTGTATAGGAGAATAAAATTTATGTTGCTTATTAAAATATTAAATTGACCCATCGGTCAATTTAATAGTTCATAATGGCACTGATTTTATTAGAGTCCTGAGATTTCCAGGTTTGATTTAAAGGGGGGAAAGGTTTCTAGTCCTCATGACTGTAATGCCAAGTTTGAAAATGTCATGGCAAACTGAAGCCCAAGCTCATTCTTTCTTCCTAACTTCTGGGAATTCTGGGAAGCCTGTAATTCTGGGAATTGCATGTTTGTTCCATTGCCTTTGAGATGGGAAACTGCATGTACAAACAAGTTGCTTGTATAGCTTTTTACTCCCACTACAGGCGACTGAGAACAAACATGGCTCATATTCGGTTCAACTTGACTGCCAGTTCAGATACAGAGGGTTCTTGGGTCCTGCAGGTGACTACTTGCAAATTGAACTTATTTGCACCCTGTTTGAAAGCAAGCCAGAAGAAGTTGAGTTCTGCACTGGCTGGATACTTGATGCATTTATTGCCGTTGTTAAATATGTATCCTGCAGTTTTCAATAAAAAATCCTTCTCTCAGGGCAGCTAACAGCATGGTTATTTGTTAAGGAGGGCATTGTGTTGGACTACCTCAAATTGGATGTTGTCTGGCCTATGCTAAGCATGGATGTCCTTGTTGAGTGAGTGGTTACTCCACAACTTTAGCCCTGCTTTAAGTATCATCATATTCTGGATCCCTGCTTCCCCTTCTTGTGTACATGTGGTTATTGTGCAGGATCATCTGAGGAACAATGTTGGTATATGACACACCAGTGCCATGCCTCTTAACTGGGTCAGCTTGGTGTGCATCCAGTATTTCACTGTGGTTGGGGAACTGGATGTGGGAATATTGTTGGACCTCAGTCAAGATTCAAGTTCTAGGCAATAGGGACGTGAGACCAGGAGTTGGGTGTCAGTCAGCCCTCATGGGCTAGAAGTGAGTGTGGTCTGAAACAGGCAGAGGTCAGGTAGCAGTGAAAGGATCAAAGGGAGCAGGAGCGTAGACAGCCATCCCTACCATTTTAGGCAGTTGAATTTGGGGGCAACAAATAGTTGGTTATTTAATTTATTATTATTGTGTTTTTATTGCCAGGGGATAGCAAGAGGCACTTGTGAGATTTTCTGCCGCAGGTGCAAAAATAACTCGACTGGCCTTGAAAATCATGCAGCCTGATTGTGGAGGGGAGGATTTGCTGCTCCCCTTTAGGCAGCAAAGTGTCTTGGGTCAGCAGGGAGTCTCACTGTGCAAAAGATGAGTGCTGTAGGCTTAAGGAGCCAGCTCTGAGGCTGGGGCTTTATAGGACCTGGGGCAGGTGGGTGCAGCAACCTACAAGGCAGTTCCAGAGTTAGGTTCTGCAGTGGACATTTGAGTGCTGGTGCCATAAGAGATAAGGCACTGGAACCTGAGTGCTGGGAAGCCCTAGTTCAAGTCACACATGTATGTATCTATGCACACCAATGCCACCTAGATAGCAGAGGCTAAGCAAGAGAAGGGACAAAGGACCATTGGGACACCTGTTATTGATGAAGCCCAGATTCCCTTTGGTCATGTGAGCAGCCAAACCTTGTGGATAGGCAGGCTGGGGAAAAAAGAAGTCAGAATATTGAAATGAATTGCCGCTGACATTTTACTCTGTGTGTTTTATTTCACAGGGATGACTTTAATATTAAAGTACTTCAGGCTTTTGTTGAACTCCATGAGTTTGCTGATCTCAATCTTGTACAAGCCTTAAGGTGAGCACACGAAAAAAAAACCTCTCTTACAACTTTTTCCTAAATATATTTGCAATTTTTAAGCAGAGGCCACAAAAATAACAGAATCTGCCCCCCCAATGCCTCAATTTGGTGATCAACACAAATAACAGTGTGTGTGTGAGAGAGAGAGAAAGAGAGAAAGAGAGAAAGAGAGAGAGAGAGAGAGAGAGAGTGAAATATAAGGTTACGAATCATATAGCTAAAGAAAAGAAGAATTCCAGGCCATGTTGATAAGTCACAGCAAATAGTGTTAGAGACTACCTTGACCTATTATGGTTTGAACCTTCACCACTGATAACACAATGTTACCCAAAACAGTAAATAACTCCTCTTTCAAGTTTGGCATGCTGTTAAATGAAGGATATAAGTTTTGTTGCCTATATAATTCAATGTTACCATCAAATAATTTGTTTCATGGTGCATTTCAATAATTTATTTTGAAGGGTCAAAGGGGTGTTATAAGCAGAGCAGCATTGCTGGCAATAGTGTTAATGAACTCTGCCAGAACTCACCCAGGTGGAGATGAGTGATTACTCTAGTTGCCTTTGGACTTAATGTTAACCCATAGCATTACAGGAATGGTTGTGCAGTGAGGAAATTGCAAGCTTCTTTTTCCAATTAACTGTACTTTTGTGTTGTAGCCAAATCCTAAACAATGGTCAATCTTAACTGTAGTTTACTAATGCAAGGCAGTTTCATAAAAGCATGGTATGAAATTGTTTAGTTTAGTAAGTCCTAGTTAGTACTAACTGTGGTTTGTTTGATTCAGATGTTATGAGTCATGACAAGATATGATTAGTTTAAAACAGAAGTGAAAGGTCCCAGAACTGTCCATGTGGCCACACCGGACAAGAGGAAAGGGAGGAATACATACCATGATCCTGGGTTGGGTGTAATATTAAGCCAGGAAGCATGATTTTCTCCCACAATGCACAAGTGGAGAGCCCTCTTGGGCACAGTCATAGTAAACCATCAGCTGTGGCTCATTGTAACACATGACTGGGGCATCTGATTAACATAAGCTGCTAGGCTACCAATTTTATTTTGGGGGGAAACTTGAAATCAGTGCTGATCTACAGAGACATAGTGTTTGATAGTGTTGTAGCAAGAGATACTGTAGTGGGTGATATCTGACATGCAAGTTAATGTATATCTTTGCAGGCAGTTCCTGTGGAGTTTCAGGCTTCCAGGAGAGGCTCAAAAAATAGATCGCATGATGGAAGCTTTTGCTTCACGTTATTGCCTTTGTAACCCTGGAGTCTTTCAGTCTACAGGTTAGTGGTGACGGCTTTCCTAGCCTGATTGTGTTTATTGTGTCAGTAATATTGGGTAAAAATTGGATGACAAGAAGCTAGAAACCTGTAACAATCTTGACTGGAGAGAGCACAAGAGTCCAAGCTCATTTCTCTGGCTCAGTGTCTCCACTGAGACCCATGGTTCCTCTCAGGAGACCCAAGTGGGAGAGGTGAACTGTTCATCTCTTTAATCTAGCCTGCTTTGGAATGTTGTTTAATGGTAATTAAGTTACGGGAAATTGAGACTAATTTGTGAGTGGTTCAGGCATGCTCTTTTCTAAAAGCAGTAAATCTTCATACAATCACTTTAGCTACCTCTTTTCTGGCATACATAAGAACTTTGGGTGGGTTCAAAGCTCCGGTTGCAAAGTGTGACTTATCACCATTGGGGTTTTGGGAGAAGAGAAGGGGCTTCTCATGCCCTTGCTTTCTTATTAATAACTAGCCATGGGCTGGTTTTACGAAGAGTAATCATTCCGCTTTGATGCTACATTTCAGATACATGCTATGTGCTATCCTTTGCAATCATTATGTTAAACACTAGTCTACACAACCACAATGTCAGAGACAAACCAACAGTGGAGCGGTTTATATCTATGAATCGAGGTATTAACGAGGGCGGGGACCTCCCCGAGGAACTGCTGCGGGTAAGCTGCTTTTACAACGGCAAGTGTGCCGACTTTCTGCTTTTGATGTGGGGCCAAGAAAGAAGTGCATCAATTTTGGCACTGATCTCTTTGGGAACCAACACAGTAGGATTTATTATCATGTAACACTGGATCTCTGGAGAAAGAATTCTCTCAGTAATGCTAGCTTGAGAATAGCTGGCTTGCCCCCAAGGACAGCAATCAGTCTTTAGGGACTGTGCTGGGAACTGAACTGGGGTTTCCCCAGTCTCCAGGTCCACTACGCCAGCCACTACTTTACACTTGCTTTTGTTCAGTTGTGTTTATACTTTATGCAGCATTTTGAACTAACTCTCTTGTGTGAGCAAGGGGCCATTAACTGTAATGTCCTCCACACATCTACATAACTGACATTGGTACATAACAAGCTGAGTGAGACCTCTAGTCCATCTAGCTCAGAACTGCCTGTGCTGTGTGCAAGTGGCTCTCCAGAGTTTCTGGCAGTCCTAAAGTGGAAATGCCAGGGATTGAATCTGGGGCCTTTTTGCATGCAAGATGTGCTTTACTACGGAACCTTTCCTGGATAGGAGCTCCATCTCTGAAGATGAACAAATGCTTCCAACACAAATGGTTAACTGTACATTCACCTATCATGGTTGTTATGTGTTGACCAAGCTGGCCTCTGCTTCTTCCCTCACATTCAACTACCATAGTACCTCTATGTCCTGCTGAATATGGAAAGATGTTTATGAGATATATATATATATATATATATATATATATATAAAACGAGTGTGTATCTTGCAGGTAGGTGCTTCTTCCTGCAGATTTCCAAAGTAGAACTACTATTTTCCAAGGAAAAATCTCATTAGCCTTTTTGCTTTCTGTAAAGTGGATGATTCTCAAAGTGAGAGATTCATGCAAACCCATTTTACCTGATTCAGGTGTTTCCTGGTGTGTTTTGAATGGTTGAACATGTTTACAGATTATTTAATTTTCAGTGCTTCCATTTTTGCCTTTTTTGTGACCTACTGTTGAACAATTAACATAGCTAGCACAATGCATGCTTACCTTGCCCATGAAAAGTGCAAAAATATTTGCAGATATGATCGTGCAAATAGTTTCTACGAAAATAATTGATTTTAGTTTCTCTTTGAGGTGCTTTGACAGAACCTGCTGGCTGCACCTTGCAGCCCTGGCAGTGGTGTTAAACTTTTCCTCTCCTGTTTTCTTCCAGAATTTATACGAAAGCATTAAAAATGAGCCCTTTAAAATCCCAGAAGATGATGGGAATGATTTAACTCACACGTTTTTTAACCCAGACCGAGAAGGTTGGCTGCTGAAATTAGGTCAGTAAGTGGATAATTTCCCTGATACTTTATTTTGTGTATTAGCATGTGCTGCTTTTGTTATCCCCCCCCCGCCCCACTATTACGTTGAAAATTTAATGCAATGGAATCAGTATTAGTTTCTGCTCAAATATTACCAACCACTTTACATAATTCTTTTGTCTTATTACTACTTTATTATCCTCCTACTTCACAATTTTGAGTGAAGTTTGATTTCCAGCTTCTTGGGGTTGAAAACCTCAGCCGAAACCGAGTCCCGGCTCTTTCTTTCGTAAAGGTAGCAGAATCTGATAGATTACAGGGTTGTTGTTGTTTAAAAAAAACTTTAAACCTTTTCCAATAATGCTGTTGTGTTGATTCACAATTAGGTTTTCTGCGGTCACACAAAAGAACACACCTCTCTCTTCCAAAGGTTATTCCTGTATGTCTTTAGTCCCCCCCCCCCCAAACCCTGGTACTTGTTTATTTCTGTTGGTTTGATTTTTGGCTATGATTTTTTTAATGAGTGGTTTAAATGTGCCTTCTTGTTTTCCTTATGGCCTATGACCTATCACCTTTCTGTTCTGTGACTGGCTGTCTCTGCTTATTCTGCATTAGGAGGTACGTAACTGATGGCTTTCTATCCCCTTTCTCTTGTTCTGTTGCTCATTCTCTCTTTGATTTTACCCTCCCCGCCTTCCTCCTTGTCTTCCTCGTTGCTCAGTTTCCATTATTACAACATTTGTGGGGTTACCATGCTTGTCACTTAATACCACTAACTTTAGTCTGGCGAAGCCAATGGGATTCTGCTCATGGATAAGAGCACAAATGTTAGCTGCTAGCTCACGTTTGAAATGCTCAACACTTAGCAGTTGACGACCTCGATATTCAGTACCAGTTCTGTGCAGCTTGATCCATATGGGATTGGTGAGCTAAGTGCCCCCAATTTATTAATGTATGTATTAACAAACAAACATACCCTATCTGTTTTCCCAACAAAGTTTATTGTAACTTTCCCCTCTACCCTTGATGCCTCTGTGACAGGCTTGGACAGTTACAGAGAGCTACTGTAACCCTAAAAATAATCATGCAAAGACATTAAGTGTCATGGACTTACCACAAGACTCTAAATTAGAGATTTTGGATTAGTAAGTGGAAACGTTTGTGGCTGCTTGTTCAGACACAGAGATGTCTACATGAATGGGAAAAGCAGTGTCGGTTCTGAAGAGAAGCTCTAGAATCATTTTGCAAGAAATAAATCTGAGAGGAAGGATTCTTTAGACAGTATCACACACAACCTTCATGTGCTTCAGAAATAGAATTGTTCTTGTAAGGAAACAGTATGTTAAGATGTTAGCACTCCTTTTCTTTTTTTAAATAAGTATTTCCATCTGAACTGTATCGTAAGTCCAGGAGCCTATTTGTTCTGTGCACATTTTTATGTGTATGTTAAAGAGTTTATTTGAACAAAGCTGGAGACCTCCTGAGTCAGTAGGAACCTGAAACTTTTGGCAGCTGGTTGGTGTTTGAGGGCCAAAGTGTGCGGAGTCCATTCAGGCTCTTTTGAAATGTGAGGTTGCTTAGTTACAAACTTGGTCTTAGCGAGACAGTCTTGCCAAATATCAGGTTTTGTTTGGTCACCAGTGAATTTAGACCTTGCTTCTGCATTGTTTGTTTTAAAATGCTGATATAAAGGCCTAATCCCAACCAGGTTCAGAGGCGGCTTTGGGTTGTTGTTGAAAATAAGGTGCATTGAGACCCCCTTGACACTTTTTCCATAAAGACTGGCCAGAAGTCTGATGTTTGTATTCTCCTAGTGTAAAGTTGCCTTGTAATCAGGGGGGCCAACTTGAATAAAATATTGGGAGGGGGCGGGTAAGCCCTGCCCTGCATAATTGAACACAAGATGTAGTGCGCACACACTATTTGAAATGCAGTGCCCATCCACTTTGGGGGGCCCCAGCCCCCAGCTGTTATAGGTCCTGGTCAAAGAATACACCATGCTTATTTTAAGAAGTTTAACATATAATCGCTTTATAATTGTTTAATTCTACTTCTTCTTATCTTTCTTTACATAGATCAATCGCCTTCTATAAAGCATGACAGTGATTGTATTGGAGTGTGTGTGTATGTGTGTGTGTTTGGAAGGAGACAGCAGACTGGGAAAAGCTAGCCAAAGATTTTCCTAGTAGCATCAGACTCTAGTTTATTTTGGGTTAGTTTGCAGGCATTGCATAAGGATTAATTGTGGGCCAAATGAGGGGGCGGTGGCTGTAATAAAATCCCTCCTTCTGCCCTTTCTAGTAGACATTCCAGCTGGACAAAGATCTCACAGGCGACAGATCCCGGGATGCAATTCTTCTGTACCAGAATTGTTTTTTCTTCTAATAACACTGTCTGCTGGCAATAGCTCAGCTAAACTGTCTAGTACTAAAGCATTTGTTGTACTTAGCTGAGGTCTGGCTTTAATATTTTCCTCTTGTGCTCAAGAAGCAAATATGTTAGTTTCTTGGGTTTATTTTTGGCCACTCTGAGGCTTTTACTGAAGATGAACTATTTTGCAGTGGGAATTAGAATGTGGAAGGGTGGGGCATCATCTGCCTTCTTTCTACTGTGCCAATTTCCACACAAACTGGTGCCTTCCAGATGTTTGGGCCTTGGCTTGCCTGGACCTGATGGAGGGCACTAGGTTGACGATGGTTGTGATGTGTCAGTAATGATTCCCAAAGCCTTTTATTTTCTTGTAAGGGAATGAGTCAACTACTGTACTTGTCCAAATGGGTGTCCTTTTTACCAGCAAGTTTTTTACCAACATTTTGCCGAAAGGTCCACTGTTCAGGATATGCTTTTACATATACATGGTAGCTGTTAAATCCTACCTCATTTACCATCTTTTTTCATCATAACTCTTGGTGAAGCTTTTAGGTCTCCTTGATACAAGATACCTTTCTTTTTAATTTAACACCTACGAATGAAGGACATTGTTCATTTTTTCCTGTGTTCTAAAGTTTCACTTAGCTGCTTTTATTGATTTTCTTATACAGTAATGTGACTTCTCTAATCTGCAAGGTGTGTATGTTTGTGTGTGTGATGTTTTATCCTTCCTGTTGACTCTTCTTTCCCTTTCCATTATTAACTGACCTTATGCTATGAATGGGATACTACTACTACATATGATTTCCAGACAACCTGTCACTTGGTTTGCTTTAAATGTTTGCCTCTAGAATTATCCATTAATTTTATAACATGCTTGCTCTGTTTGTGGAGGGAAGACAGATTGCTTTGGGAGATGCTCCTTCCTTTCAGCTGTCAGAGTGAGGATGATAGGAAGGGAGAGCAACACCTTACGCCAGAATCGTCCCTGAAAAGCAGGACTTCCCTTGGGCTCCAGTTTAACTGCTTAGGTCTGCTCTGCTCTGTACATGAACACACAAAATTTGGCTTCATTTTGTCTTTTACCTGCTTCATCTCCTCCCCTGTTATTTTTATTAATGGCTGTACAGTGAGTAATGCTCAGGTTTCCTTCTTTTGAAAAAGAAGTCTGGACTCTCTATGTAGAGAGACATTAGAGAAACAGAGCGATTTATCTAAGTAGAGTATTATGAACGTTGAAACAGACTGGCTAAGGTGTCGGGCAATGGATCAAATGGAGTAGACTGGGCTCACAACTTGAGTGCCTTCTGCCAGATAACAAGAGCACAATAAGGAAATGCTACATTTTTCATGTCCTGGTGAACCCCAAGAATGCCAAGTTTTGGTTTTTGTATATTGGCTGATTCAGCCCTGGCATCCATTGACTTGACTGTTCTTGGATTCCATTGACTTGACTGTTCTCTGATTCCAAACCGAGATAAACATTTGCGAATGTTGGCTTTTTCCTGTTTGTTATCTGCATGCCACCACCTCTTGGCACTAGTTCAAGTTAGTAGTCTTTGCCATTAATTTTGAAGAGGAGTTTGATCAAACTTACTGAGTTAAGATGTAAGGATCAAGATGTGGTTTAACTTGTAGAGGCTCTTACGTTGAGTCAACATGCAGCGCACCACCAACTTGACTTCATCAAGTTCTGCATCTTCGCCTTCCTCTGTTTCTGCTCCTTGACCACACCCAACAGAAAAATGTTGTTTTGACTTGTTAGGACTATGAAACATAGGCTTATATGTGGTAGGAAACTAGAAATACACATGAATGGAATGTAAGAGCAGCACTGGGCTACGTCTGTGAGCCCTGTAATCCCTTTATGTGCTATAAGCCACTCAGAGTGCTGGGGAAACCCAGCCAGATGGGTGGGGTACAAATAATAAAATTATTATTATTATTGCTTTTGCTTTTAAAGTCATATTGGACATAACATAACCTCTAACTTTAAGAGCTTACATTGCAGAGCAGTTTGAGAAAACTGCAGGATATCCAGCATATTCCTGTGATTGTTCTGCAGTTCAAGATCTTGTTTGTTTATTTTTACAATGTATTGTGCCAACAACAAGCTCAGAGAGACAAAGCATTGTTGACCAAGGAAGAGCTGCAGATGCTTTTATAGCTGTGCCCTGGATTGAGCAGCCTGAGTCACTTAAAATGATTAATCCTTGGGTGAACTATACTGTTTAATGAGAGCCTGATGTTCACGGTGTTCAGTAATAAGATCAGCTGTGCTGAGAGTGAAGGCTAATGGGATTAAATAGTGGGTAAATGGATGAGGCACAGGAGGTGATGCAACTCCTAAAATCTCTTAACTGCAGAGATATGAAAGCTTCAGAGTGAGAGCATCAAATCCATATCTGCATATGATTTTTTTGTCTGAGTTTTGTTGATGTTTAGAACACAAAAGTACCAATATTCTGGACCTTGTTATAACACATTTCTGAGGTTTTTCTCTCCTTATATCACCTGTTGACCACACCTGTTGTATCACCTGTTGACCACAAAATAGGGGTGCTAAAGTGTGAATTGTGTGTGTGTTAGAGAGAGAGAGAGAGAGAGAGAGAGAGAGAGAGAGAGAGTGTCTTCCCAGCCTTCCTCTCCATGTTTGTGTGCTGAGTGGTGTTTCTGTGATAATTGGTTAGTGATAAAACAGATTTGAGTTTGCAGTCCTATTATCAGTGAACTAATCTCTAATTAGAAGCATATAATCTTGTGAATTTACTCCTAATTCTATCGATTTACTGTAACTGATTAGGTTAGTTTATTTGTACCTAGTCACTCCACCCTCATGAAACAAAAGTTTTTACAGTATGAAAGTAGTGAAAGCAACGTCAATAGAAGTTAACTCTGAGTCAAACAAACTACAACATAAATATAAAATGCCAAATTTTCCTGGCCATTACATGTCCCCCTTTTTAAAAGGAAAAACAATTTACTTCCTTCAGATTAAGAAACTTGTGTAAGTAACTTGTGAATCCAAAAATCAATCAGTCTCTCTTCCTTTCATGGCACTATCCAGTGAGCAACTTGTGCTTTTGGAAAGTGGGGCACATAAGATGAATAAGAAATCTATCAGACAATTCCACCTTCTCTCTCTCTCTCTGACGTGTGTATTCTTAAGTGCACAAAGTACAGTGACATTATGAGCAAGGTATAGTGGCTGCTTGTGGTCCAATGTAGGGGAAAATGCATATCCCACCTCCACCCTCAAGCTGACTGTCAGTCCACCAAAATCCAGTTGGGTTGGGGTTTAATTAGTGTTGAGGAAAAGACACACTGCAAAGATTAATTTTATTCTTTGATATTTGAGTGCAAAACTGTTGTCCATGCAAGGTGCTTTCATGGGGTCTGATAGCTTGCCATTAAGAATAAAAGTGCGTATTGACTTACTGTCTATAGTGCCCACTTTTCACATTTTAGACAACCCAAATTTTATACATTTGTATTACCCACATATAACCCTCAAAAATATTAAAATGTTCACAGTTTAAATATCACAGATACACTGGTTAAGTTGTAAGGTAGTGATTCGAAATAAAACCAGCAATACTGTCATATAGACAACTGTTGGCATGCTTTGATACAGATTTTGTACAAGCCGGTTTCCTCTGCCTTCAGTGAGAGCATAGAGACTGTATCCATCAAACAGATATATAGTTGGCAGCTTTGTAGTGCATCCTGTTTTAAAATAGTCAAGCACAATAAGAAAATTGGTGGCTGTGTATGTGAACTGGACTAGCCTGATAAAGCAAGTTTAGCTGCTCCTTTGATTATCTGAGCAAACTAGTTTTGATGCCGTGACAATGTTGTGATTTAGTGTTAGCTCCTATCTGACGATGAGCTTCCGGAGAAGAGCTCTACTACTTTTAACATATGCTGGAAAGGGAAGTTGGGGTCTTGGTGGTTCACCACTTCATGCTGAGTAAGATATATTTTGCTGTTTGAGGATGTCTTGTGTTCCTTTTCAAAGACATGGCTAAATTATTGCACGTTACATGTGCGTGTATGCAGAAAAATGGAAAAGGTGGTGATCTCTGATCAGCGCCCATTCAAGAGGACTTTTGCATATTAAGCAAGAACTGCCCTTGCTTATTGGTGTGTGTGTGTGTGTGTGTGTGTGTGTGTGTGTGTGTGTGTGCAGCCTGATCCTACATGAAAGTACTTTGGTCACTAGGTCTTACCACCAAGTAATGGTGTATAGTCTGTTCACTGTAAGAGACTAACAGTGGAATCGTATTCATGTTTGCAAAGAAGAAGAGGTGCCGTCTTGTGCCCAAGATTGGGGGGGCGGTGCTTGTGATGTCATTATGCACAACGTCGCATCATCAGGAGGAGGCCGAGCACAGAGCACAGTGCAGCGTAGTTCAATGGCTGGTTTCTCCTGAGTGCAAAAGAGGAAGCTGCGCCGCACTGGACTTCCCACTCAACCTCCTCCTGCAATGTCATTCGTGTGTTGCATGTATGATGTCACATAAGTGCAACACGCATTGTCAGGAGGCGGCTGATCAGGGAACACAACACAGTGCGGCTTCCTCTCTCATGCTCAGGAGGAGCCAACCATTGAACCGTGCCACGCTCGGCCTCCTCTGCCCCCTCAACATCAAGGAGGCTCAGCTTCCTGCCAGCAAATACTGAGGTGGCCACAAACCCCTCTGCCCCTAGGAGTTGGCACACCTGCAAAAAAGTAAGTCTTAGTGTTCAGTGAGGTGTCTTCAGAGACAAGCATGTGTAGGGTTGTAGCATTATTGTAGTATCAGGCTGTAATATATTGTAGTAAAAATACTGGGCTTTTTTTGGATTAAAAAATATAAATTTGATAAATAAATAAATTTAAGGGGTGTTTTTTAAAGTTGTCCATTGGGTGTATTGCTTTGAGCATTTTGTGAAGCAGCTTATACATCCTGAAAAGGAACACGTACACTTCAAATGTTTGGGCATACAGTGATTCTTCATATGGAATTTAAACTAATTACTCTTTCATATATCTTCAGAAGCTGATCCGAATGGGAAGAATTCCTCTGTTTCTTAAAGAGGAATATGAAAAACTGTCTCTAATTCCTCTTCCCCATCCCTCCACCCTTGCACAGGTGCCTGGATCACACATATTATCATTCACATGACCATCAGGTGTACTCACAGAACAGCATATTTTACTGCCAGGCTGAATGTCTGAGCTGGCACCATTTGCTGAAGTGGAAACTGTTCTGTTTGAAGATCATATCCCTGAGAGGTGATAGGATGGCCATCTTCAAATATATTCACATGGAAGATGGAGGAAGCTTTTTTCCTGCTGCTCCAGAGAGTAGAATCTGAACCCATGGATTCAAATCACAAGACAGGAGATTCTGACTAAATATTAGGAAGAACTTTTTGACATAAGAGCTGTTTGATCATGGAATGGACTACTTTGGAAGTGGGTGGAGTCTCCTTTCATTGGAGGTTTTTAAACATAGGTTGGATGACTTATCTGTCAGGGATTCTTGAGCTGTGATTCCTGCACTGTAAGGGATTGAACTAGATGGCCCTTGGGGTCTGTTCCAGCTCCTCAGTTCTATGATTCTGTTATCTATTCTGTTCTGCTGATTCTACATTGAGAATGAATTAGAAATGTAGAGAATGTGTACAGTGGTACCTCTGGATACGAACGCTTATGGTTGCGCCCGCATTGGGTTACGAGCTGTGCTAACCCGGAAGTAATTGCTCCCGGATGTGAACTTTGCCCCGGGATGCAAGCGGAAATCATGGGCCAGAGGCACGCACGCGTAGCGGAAGATGCGCTTTTGCTAATGGTGCCTCATGTTAAGAACAGTTTCAGGATAAGAACGGACCTCCAGAACGAATTAAGTTCATAACCAGAGGTACCACTGTACTTGTCCCCCCCCCCCCTTTTGGTAAGAAAGGGTTTTGATTGGGGGTGGAGGGGGGAAAGGGACAAGAATTTCCATTTCAGATGCAGTGGGGAAGATGGCATTCCAACACCATCACCTTGTAATATCAAAAGGATATTCCCAATAACCCCTTACATTCATTCAACCTTGACTCATATGTTTGCTTTCACCGAAGCCTGTCTTTTGACAAGCCTAACCATTTAATGAAGTAACAAGTTAACCCAATTCCTGTTTGTCTGCCACACAGAAGCGGCTTGGCATGATCTGGTGTAACTTGAAGGTGCTTTATGTCTTTACAGGCGGAAGAGTGAAAACATGGAAAAGGAGATGGTTTATACTGACAGATAATTGCCTATATTATTTTGAATACACAACAGTGAGTATGCTGGGTTGCAAATCATAATGTCACTTCTGCCAAGCACAAGCTCGGGGCTGTTTACTGAGCACTGTCTTTCCTGGACTTGTAGGACAAAGAACCCAGAGGAATTATCCCTTTGGAAAATCTCAGCATAAGAGAAGTTGAGGATCCGAGAAAACCGGTAAGGCCTTCTCCTTCTTCATGAGATACCATTCTGTCAGGAACCTCTGCTTTGTAAACACAGGAAAAATCCAGATGAGCTGCATAAGAGCACAGCTTTGATCTTAATCAGCTTCTGTTTTTTTGAATAGTGATAGTACTGGAGGCTTCCTTGGCGGAATGCTTCTCTAATATGATGTCCTCTTAAATGAAACTCATTATTTTGTACGATAATCCAACCTTATAGCAAATTTATAATTCTGAGCAACTCTCCCTTTCTGTTTAAAGATTTGGAAAAACACTAAATTAGAGAGAGAGAATTGCACATACACCGTAAGAAGCCCTTGACCAGAACAGGCTGGATAGGACAAGAGAAATGACATAAAGATAACAAAAAACCAGGGTTGGTCTAATATAAATAAAGCATAGAATATTTGCTGGGGGAAAGCCTTATTTGGTGTCTCAGTAAAGTGAAGAAACCGTATCCCCAGATTAGCAACAGTAACAAAAAAATCCCTAGGCTAGTCTGATTCTTCCTTACTCTTAATTAGTGATACTTTTCCCGTGTTTGGGATGTGCCAAACTTCCAGACACTGCTTTTAATACCCATTTTGCAGTTTGTTTTCAAACTCAGTTTCAAAGACTGGGGCTGATCTTACGTCTTTTTCAATTCATTATATATTCATTATATATCATTTCGCAGTAAGCTTTTAACCTTACTGCAAGACTACCCCATATGTGTTTCTGTTTCCCTAGAATTGCTTTGAGTTGTATAATCCCAGCCATAAAGGACAAGTCATTAAAGCTTGTAAGACGGAAGCAGATGGCAGAGTGGTAGAAGGCAACCATGTGGTTTACAGGATATCTGCCCCCACCCCTGAAGAAAAAGAAGAATGGATCAAGTCAATCAAGTGAGTTCTCTCTCTAATACAGAAGTGCAACTTTCACCTAAAGCAGTGGTTCCCAATTAGCTAAGTACTGCAAACTACCTCTTTCTCAAAAGCTAAGCCGTGGAGCCCTACTATTGCAAATGTTGATATTTTTGGGGTAGTTACATGAATAGTGCCACTTTGCCCTCCAAGATGTCCCAGAGCAAAACTGGGCCACGCTGCTGTGCGAGTCACATGACCTGCGCAAAAGCATGATGCCCCCAAAAGGCATGTTTTAATTTTTCTCAGCCTCTTTTCTCTTTTGCAAGGAACTGTAATATTCTCAAAATGGGATTCCTCAGCTTAGGGATGTCTTTTTATATTAAGCAGAATAAAAATAAAATAAAATATGATTTAGCTTAGCCTCTGAAACAGTAATGGCTTCTGTTTGACTGGAAAGCCAGAATAAGAGACCATTGCCTTACATAGTTTTGTGGATGATGGTTTGTGCTCACTTTGATTTGGTGAGAGGCCTGCTTTGATAGATCCTAGTTACAGCTGTTTCTGGAGGCTGCTGCACCATAGATATGGTGAGCAGATAGAATGTGAAAGCAGACAAGTAAGTAGCTTTAATCTAAACCATGGTTTGCATGTATACATGATTTGGGTTCTAAACTATGGTTAGCATAAACCATGATGTCTAAAACAAATCTCTTTGGAAATTTGTCAGTGTGGCTAGCAAATGTGCATATCAAAAAACTAATTCACATCTCCTGTTCTCTTAGGGCAAGTATCAGCAAGGATCCCTTTTATGATATGCTGGCAACGAGAAAAAGAAGAATTGCTAATAAAAAATAGCACTAACAGGGGACTCTTGTGGATCTGCCTTAGCCAAATTGCTAGTACATTATAAAGCCAAGGTAAAGTTCCAAGAAAACAAGACTTGTATTGGAAATGTAGTCACTTTCCTGCAGCATCTACATTCTCTTTGCCCATTTATAATATTCCATGAGATGCTGGAAGACGTTTCAAGCACATGGATCTATGTGAACTGAAAATTTGGAAACCTTATGTGCCGTTTTGTGTGTGGCAATGTGTGTCATTGAACCAGGAGGTGATGGTATGTAATCTGTCCCTCTCCTGTTTTGGGGAGCCTGTGTTCTGGATTGTGACCCGCTGCTGAATCTAGCATTCACAGCTAGCAGATTACTCTTCTTTCTGGGTATGCAAAAGTACTTTTCTCTCCCTTGTTCAAGCCTTCCCTTCCCTTCACAATGCTGCGAAAGTTTGAGCCCTGCTTCAGCTCACATCCGGACTCTGGTGCTTTCATTTAGAATCCCTATCCTCCAGCTTATGGATAGATAGGAAGGTTACACTGAAAAAGAAACAACCGCCACAAGCCTGGCAGCTATATGATTAAGAGGCCTCCCTCTCATAAACAGATGGTTATGCACTGAAAACATGAAGTTCTCGAAGATGAAAAGGTTACAAACATGAGTTTTGGCAGTATCTGTGTAGCTTATCTTTGGTTTTTGGATGCTTTGGAGATGTGTGACATTGCCTCTCCAAGTGTTAGCCTGAAAAGCCTTTCCCAGGTCTCAGTTCTGTCTGGTAACATTCAGCATCATCTTATATTTGTGTAAGGATGTACTAATAATGGTTTGCAGGGCTCCAAAGTTATTCAAAAACACCAGCTTTAATTGTTCTCTTTATTTATTGCCACACAGGAAAATCAAGCAAGATTTTTGTTTTGTTTTTTAAATGGGAGCAAGCCAAAAAAGAGAGAGTATATGTGTGTATGCGTAATATTAGTTATCCATTGTTAGTAGGGTGTACAGAATTGCCTGAATCCTTGCTGGGCTTTGCATCTTTCTTAATGAAGATGTGTGCATATAGCTGGTTGGGATAGCCAATTGAAAATGATACAGTTTGGATGATCATTCAAGTTTTCATAAGCCATAGTTTATGAAGCTGGCTCCAATCCCTCCCCACTTTTCACATTCTCCTGTTGTATGCCAGCTTCCTGTGAAGATTCTGGTTTCTGTTAAACCAGAGTCCCCTGTTGCATCTGAACTCTGGCTTAACGTTGGTTAACAAACCAGGACAATAAGCCAGGATCAACACCTCTGCTGGGTGTGCAGGAGAACAGGGGATGGTGGGTCCTGCTAGCCTGGGGCATGTTCAAGATTTGTGCTAAAGCACAGGTAAACGTGACATGCCAAAATGACCGCGCTGTATGGTTTGAGGATAAGAAGACTCAGATTTGATTCCATTGTACTTCCAAGTACAACCAATAAATAACAGGAATAGGAAATTTGTCTGCAGTGATACCTTGGAGCTTTGAAATCACCTGTCAGTCAGGGATTGCATTTTTGTTTTAGTAAGCATAAAGCAAAAGCCTTAAGATACTGTTTGTATATTGTATGATACTGTTGGTTTATTGTATGTATGTAATTAATATCTGCAATATTCATAGGAGGAAAGCATTGGCCTGTGCAAGCAGCCACTGCTGTCCTCTCAGGTGGCAGCATCTCTTATGGTTAGAGCTGTAGATATTATGGGAGGTGAAAAAACTTGATGGGGAAGGATTGTTACAGGATCAGCACTGCAGCCTCATAGGAGAATCTGAATATAAATAGCACAGTGGCTCTAGAAGATAATGGAGGCAGCCTTCTATAGGGTGAATTAAGACATTTTTATTTAGATGTTTCTGTTTGCTGAACTCTGAAATTAGATGTAGATTTGCAGAATCATGACCAGCGGCCATGCTAGCTGGGACTGATGGGAGGTTGGAGTTCAACACCACCTGGAGGACCCATAGCTTTGCAGCATTTCACCCTAAGATTGTGGGCAATTATTATTTTTTAAATATTTTATAGAACTCTGATCCATAGTCTGGTCTGGCTTTACGCTTCCCTGGTTTCAGTTTGTCACATGTAATCCCTCAGTGAATGTGTTGAAATTACTGACATTTCTAACCCATCTAATTAGCAACCCTGTTTGCAAATACTGTGTAAATGGAGTAATTGCAGTGTTCCATGAGCTTCTTGTCCAAGTGGAAAATAACACACTTCTTAAGTGTAGAGAATGTTTGCATGGCTGCAGATGTTCTTATGTAACTGAATGATTAGGGATTGAAATTGGGCCAAACCTTTCTGCTTGCCCATGAGGCCAGTGAAAGAAATTACCTAATTTGCAGGTACAGCTTTCCATATAGGTGCAATTTTCCAGTATTTTTCAAATACTGGAATCACTTTCAAAATGAAATTTTATTTTTATCTATTAATTCCCTCAAATTTGTTAGTAGAATGCCTGGGGGCAGGGCAAGTTATGAAAATGTCTAATTTTAATATAGTTATAGTCATTGGTACCCTACCTTGCCAAAAAACATTTGCTGAATGGCGATTTAACCAACAATGGAAAAAAATTCTTTTCTGCCTGCATTTTGGACAGATTACTGGAAGGCTTTTGTATCTTTGGGAAATTCTTTGGGGAGATTGCGCAAATATTTTTTTATCCTTTACCGAGAGATTGTAAATACTAATATTGTTCCAAATCTCCTTAGGCAGATTTGTTCCAAAGACCTTTTCCCATTCCTGAACATATCCGAGCCTTTACTTCTGCTACTATCCAGCATACTTTGGATAAGTCTTTTGAGTTCTTCCAAGGCTAATCTCTCAGATTGTATAACTTGCCTCAATTCTGTTCCTCAAACTACTTGAGTTTCTTTACCAGATATTTAAAGGATGCCTTATTTCAAAGGTTTTCAACCTTTTTAGTCCACGGCTCCCTTGACCAACTACATTTTTTGTGCGACATCCGTGGGGCTCAGGAGGCCAGTTATGTCACCCCTCACCTGCAGAGCTGGCAGCCTCTCACCCTTTTTCGAACACCCTCCCTTGTGGAGTGTTCCCTCAGCCTCCTCTCCTGTCTCCTCTACTTGGGAGTCCTCTGGGCAGCTGCTGCTACCACTGCTGGTCTCTGAGCTCCCCCCCCCCCGGCCCAAAAAGAGGTGCCTCTCAGAGGCACTGTTCACCTGGGGAGCTTATAGCCAGGGATGTGGCAACAAATAGCTGTGGAAGCCTTTGGGAGGCAGAGACATGAGAGGGCATCAGAGGAGGGAGGGAAGGAAAGGACAGGCCAGTGTTGCCCGTGGCACCCCTGACCATCATTCAAGGTACCCCAGGATGCCCCGGCACACTAGAGAGAGAGAGAGAACTAATTCATATGTCTAAGTATGCAGATACCAAAAGATATCTGAGGGTAGAGATTATTTATCCCAAGCATCCTGCTGTTTTTGCAGTACTGTAATGGTGCAGCTACTCCCATCATGTAATTTCTTAATCAGAGTAGTTGGCCTCCTAGCAAGTTTTGTTCTAGCAAACTAAGAAAATTTTGATTGCTCTTTACCATCTGTAACAAACAACCTAGTAATATTCACAAAGATCTGCTTGTGAAGATCCCTCTTCTTCTTCGTTAAACATAGGTAAAGGTAAAGGACCCCTGACCATTAGGTCCAGTCGTGACCGACTCTGGGGTTGCGGCGCTCATCTCGCTTTATTGGCCGTGGGAGCCGGCGTACAGCTTCCGGGTCATGTGGCCAGCATGACTAAGCCGCTTCTGGCGAACCAGAGCAGCGCACGGAAACGCCATTTACCTTCCCGCCGGAGCGGTACCTATTTATCTACTTGCACTTTGACCTGCTTTCGAACTGCTAGGTTGGCAGGAGCAGGGACTGAGCAACGGGAGCTCACCCCATGGCGGGGATTCAAACTGCCGACCTTCTGATCGGCAAGCCCTAGGCTCTGTGGTTTAACCCACAGCGCCACCCGTGTCCCATAGGTCTAAAACATAGGTGTAAGTAAATTCTAGGGTTTTTCCTTCCCAGATAATTAATATCTTTCAGTTGTCTGCCATCTCTTTATAATCCTGAAAAAGTATTTGTAGGAGGGCCAGTGTGGTTTGCCATCCTATTGCTTGGGTGAACCTTCTTTTGCTTGTCTTTTCTGTCTTTTCTCTATATTACCTTCTTGAGGGAATTCTTTGTTCTTAGCAGACTGGACGTAGGGTTCCTCTGACCAGACCTATCAGGTGTTCCTTCCTTTTCTGAGGAAATACTCTTGCCTCCAGATCCTAGTTTTAACTGGGCAGATCTAGTGCAGACTGATGCTAGAAGGGCCTGATCAATTTGCCCAGTATTTCATTGTCAAATTTCACTAGATCACCCCAAACGTTCTGCAGAAATCACTGTAAAAATTTTGACCTTTTAAAAATCATGCGCTCCGATCCCTGTTGGCTTTCCACAGCCCTTTTTCTAGCACGTGCATTTAGGGGATTGAATTTAAATGGGTTGGCAATGCCGGTGATTCTTCTCTGGTTTATTTTTGTCTGATTAAGAGTCCTCTGTCAGCAAAGAACATGTAAACCGAGTAACCATGATGCTCTATAAGCATCCTGCTAAAGCGCAGCGCAGCATCCTTTCTCCAGCTATAGAATGGTTGCAGATGTGTGTACGGAACAGTATTAGTAGGGATTGAATTTGAGCCAAAACCTCCAGAGGCCAGTAAAGAAGCAAGCTAATTTGCAGGAGTGGCTTGTGAAAGCTTTTGGCTTTGGTTGAGGTACTACCTTTTTGAAAATACAAAATAAACCTCTTCTTCTACCTAACTCTTGGTCTTGGGGAGTTGTAGCTTTTGAAAGCAGCGAGAACCGCAGAGGCTGAAAGCAGTGGAGGCAAATGGCATTGGGTACTTCTGTGGGTGTTATTCAGGAAGCTGTCTCCACTTCTGTCCTATTCACATTCCCTGACCTTGTTCCATGAAGTAGTAAGATTTCCCCCACCATTCTCTTACTGTGTTATCTGAATTGGGACTTATGGTTATGCACTCTTCTCCTTAATCATGAGCTGTAGCATCCCCCCCCCCCCATTGTTTGTAGTTAAGGAGCTTAACCATGAGGCAGGTTCAGAAGACATGCTAAGCCACAGGGACCAGGGTGGCACACAGTGAATGCAGGCTTCCTTCCCCTTAGGAGTCAGCATGTTTGCATGGTCCCCCCTAAGCCATAGTCATGCAAACCAGACCCACTTTTGCCCAGTGCTGCTTTTCAAGCCTTGAGGACTCTGGTTTTTGAAGGGGTGAGTTTTAAAAAGCACTTTAAGTTCAGCTGGCCTGACAGGTGCTGAACCTAACCTGAGGGAGGTTGTCGGTGGGTGGGTGGGTGGGGGGTGGAAGAGAGAATTTTGCTTTGCTCTGTCACTTAAGGTTTTGGATGTGTTGAAGTGTGCAGTACTTTATAAAGTGAGCAGCATTTACAGTGCTTTGTATTAAAAATGCCTATTTTTAAAAAAACGTAGTACATATCTTTCTAGATATGCTTGCTGGAAGAAAGGTCTCTTGGATCCAGTGCAGATGTAATACTCTCTACTGACCATTGCTTGCAAAATCAAGATGCATCCTCAGAAGCAATAAGCACTCTCTCTCCTCTGCCCACAATTTCCTCTTCGAGAGTGGAAAGCTTAGCATTCCATTAACACTGATGCTGCTCTGGTTGAGGGGGAGAAAGTGTGCTGGCTGTTGGCATGCAAGGAACCAGTGTTACATCTGCACAGGCCATTAGAGCCCACATGCTGCAAACTAACCTGTAGCTCACCACCTTTTCTTTCTATATTTTCTTGAAGAATGTTTCTTATTGACAGTTAAATGTATATACTGTACATCTGTGTATTATTGATTTTGAAGGTTTGTTACTCTCGTATGCCAATGAATTTGCATGGACTATTCTGTATCTATAAACTGTTATACAAATATCTATGGTAATCTTGTATGACTGTTTTAAATCCACTGCAAGTATTTAGTTAACAAAATACATTGCAGAGGGAACTTCATTCTCAAAAATAAAAGTCTGAGTTCCAAGTGCTGCTTTTCTATAACATACACACACTCCAAGCACCTGGACCCAGAGGCATTTTGTTGTCATGTGTGTCCCTTGTGGTCCCTTGATAAACGCAGGTTGTCACTTGCGTAGACACACTGTTGGCAATCTTACATCTGAGCATGCAGACATAGGCATGACACTGGTAATTGTACTTAAATCAGACGTACACCCTGTCAGACAATTTACCCCAACCCTCTTTTTCAGCAGTGATGTCTCATGTGAGGGTTGAAACTCATCAACAATCTTTTTTTACTTCCAACTCCTTTGGCATATCTTGATGACATCCACGTTTTCAGCTCTGCACTTAAAGGGTTATTTTAAAACAGGGGTGGGAAACCTGTAGCCCACCAATAACTCTCATTAGCCCCAGACAGCCAGTGGGCAAGGATGGTGAAGAGGTAGTTCAAGAAGGTAGTTCCCTTGAAGGACAGCCAAATTTAAATAACAATCTGACACACAGCTGTGAGGCATTTGCGAGCTTTTTTGCGGAAAAGGTCCTGTTGCTCCGCCATGACCTCCCTGCCAATTTGGACACAATAAAGGAACTGGAGGCCCCTCGACTGTCCTCGGGTCCAGTATTGGACCACTTTGACCGGATATCTCCAGCCAATGTGGACAGATTCCTCCAAGCTGGAAAGCCCACCACCTGTCCTCTTGACCCGTGCCCGTCTTGGCTGATTAGAGCGTGTCCAGACGAGGTGCGGGCCCCCCTGGGGGATATTATCAATTTGTCCCTTGGCACCGGGATATTCCCAGGGGAACTGAAGGAGGCAGTGGTGCGTCCGCTCTTAAAGAAAACATCTTTAGATCCCTCAGATCTATCCAATTACCGCCCGGTCTCGAATCTTCCATTCCTGGGTAAGGTGATTGAGAGAGCGGTTGCTGAACAGCTTGGTAGGTTTCTGGATGAAACATCTGCTTTGGATCCATTCCAGTCCGGCTTCCGCGCTGGTCATGGGACCGAGACGGCTCTGGTCGCCCTAACAGATGATCTCCGCAGGCAGCTGGATCGAGGCGGGTCAGGGCTGCTGATTCTTCTAGATCTGTCAGCAGCCTTTGACATGGTCGATCACGAACTCCTGGACCACCGCCTTGCCGAGGTGGGGATCCAGGGCACAGTCCTTCAATGGCTACGCTCGTTTCTCTCTGGTCGGGGACAGAAGGTGGCGCTTGGGGGGGAATTGTCATCGCGCCACTCCTTGGTGTGTGGAGTGCCTCAGGGTGCGATTCTCTCCCCGATGCTTTTTAACATCTTTATGCGCCCCCTCGCCCAGCTTGTCCGGAGTTTTGGGCTGGGTTGCCATCAGTATGCTGATGACGCCCAACTCTATCTGTTGATGGATGGCCATCCTGACTCGGCCCCAGACACACTGACCAGATGTCTGGAAGCTGTGGCTGGATGGTTACGTGGGAGCCGGTTGAAGTTAAATCCTTCGAAGACAGAGGTCCTCTGGCTGGGGCGGGACGATATGGGATTGAGGGGGCAACTCCCATCTCTTGCGGGGGTGCAATTAGTGCCAGCGCCGTCCGTTAAGAGTTTGGGTGTAATCTTCGATACCTCCCTTTCTATGGAGGCGCAGATTACAGCTATAACAAAGGCGGCATTTTTTCATCTCCGCCAAGCTAAGCAGTTGGCCCCTTATCTCTCTCGCCCTGACCTAGCCACTGTGATCCATGCGACGGTCACCTCCAGACTGGATTATTGTAACTCGCTCTACGTGGGGCTGCCCTTGAGACTGACCCAGAAACTCCAGCGGGTGCAGAATGCCGCAGCGAGACTCCTTATGGGGTCTTCGCTGCGAGATCACATTCATCCGGTACTATACCAGCTGCACTGGCTCCCGGTGGAGTACAGGATCAGGTTTAAGGTGCTGGTTTTAACCTTTAAAGCCCTATACGGCCTAGGACCCTCGTACCTACGGGACCGCCTCTCCTGGTATGCCCCACAGAGAAACCTACGGTCTGCAAATAATAACATCCTCAAGGTCCCAGGCCTCAGAGAGGTTAGGCTGGCCTCAACTAGAGCCAGGGCCTTCTCGGCTGCGGCTCCAATCTGGTGGAATGCTCTGTCACAAGAGACTAGGGCCCTGCGGGACTTGACATCTTTCCGCAGGGCCTGCAAGACAGAGTTGTTCCGCCAGGCCTTTGATCAGGGCGCAGCCTGACTCCCTCCTCTGGCAACCTGCACAGAACTTTGCTTAATTGGTTGCCATCAATTTGATTTAATTAATTTTATAATGAAATATTTTTAGATTGTGTGATTATTTGATTATTTGATTGTTGTTAGCCGCCCTGAGCCCGGCTTCGGCTGGGGAGGGCGGGATATAAATAAAATTTATTATTATTATTATTATTATTAAGAACATACGCTTCAAAAACTTGATCGTGTAGAAGCCAGGATGCTAGCTCTCTGCAACTGCAGCAAAGGCGCATCAACCAGAGTGTGATTTCTTGAATAAAATATACAGCTGCTGTATCACGTAACCAGAGGACACACACACTATACAGTAAGTGAGTAGTTATTACATTAAACGATTCACCCTTAGCTGGGGATATACAAAATACCACCATGAGCAGACAGCCTGAGCAGAGAGCATCAAGAATATAAACTTCGTTAAAAGTCACTGGTGTAGAACAAAATGAAAACATAACACTACACACTAGATGGAAACCAGTGTACATTGAGCAACATTGTTTTGACTTGTTGTATTTATATACTATATAAATTTTACATGCCATATATTTACAAGTGGGGCAAGTGCTTTATCTTTAAAAAAACAAAAGATCAAACTTTAGACATCTCTGAACAACACAGCTTGTATAAACCAGACAGATTATTCAGATGAACTGTATTTAATACAGTTTTCCCCACTCCGTCTCCTGATGCAGGACCAGTGAATTAAGTGTATCACAGTTTGATAGCAATTCATCATAAAAAAATTAAATCACAGTATGAATGTGTCTGTAACTAGAAACTTTTGAAGGGACAAGGACCAGACAACTGAGACCCCGTCAAGACAAGCAACGCTATAGTAAAACACAAAAACATAGTGGATGTATGAGGATGGCTCCTGCTGGCCGTTGTCGGAACGGCGCAGGGGGACCCCGCTGCCGCCACTGCCGTCATCTGTGGGCGTCTGAAAGAGCCGTGGAACAGATGCTGGGGACAGGCAGCTGCAAGAGTGGAATCAAGGAAAGGCAGAGACAGGAGACAAGGGAAATAGAAGCTAAACATGGGGCGGGGGGAGAGTAGGGGAAGGAGAGAGAGAGAAAGTGCACAGAACAGGAAAGAAGAAGCCCCACAGAGTGAACAAGAGCCAAAGGCAGAAGCCTTCAGAGGAGGAAAACTGAAATGCAGCAAGAGAGAGTGTAGTGGGAGAGACAGAAGGAGAGGGGGGCAAACATCTGCCGGAGACATCCCTGCACCAGCCGTAACAAGTTCATGGGTGAGACGACAAGCCTGGCCCTTCAAACACCCTGAAAATGGCCAGCTGGCAGGTGGTTGGAGACATCGCAGGGCCCAGAGAGACAGCCCTATCCATGGGAGTGGCCGCAGCAGGCAAAGGGTCTTCAGACATGTTCCAAGATACATTCAAAAACTGGTAAAGAGTCCGAACGGCACGTTTCACATAGTCCAAGACTGGATTCCGACGGGGTGGGAGGGAATGGATCGAGTTTCTAGTAGCAGACATCACAGAAAAAACAGATGAAGCTCTTGCAAAAATTCTAGTTGTATGTGAAATTTTTAAATAAGTCTTTAAATTAAATAAGAGACTATCAGTTGCAGCTTGATAATTCTGTGGTTTCCTCGCCCCTTTGCACCAGGTGTGTAGACTTGGAGCAACATCACATGAATAACACAATCAACCTGAGTCTGTAACTAAGCAGCATTTGAGATGTTCTATTCCAGGGCATTAATTACTGTGACATTTACAGGGTATATTTTATGATGTTCAGCAGTTGTAGAAAGTTTCCATCTGTTTTTGTTTCTTTTTCTTTTTTTGGATTGCAGGTAATTTAAAAAAAAGTCTCAAGGTAAAAACTAAAAAAAAGGGTTTCTTTCAATGGTAAAATTCTGTACAGTATTTCTGAAGCACCAATTATGAATTAAAGAGTTAATCGCTTTTCGGTTTATAAATATACTGCGAGCTGTGGAGGGATGGCTTCCAGCAGACACTCTGGATCTGAAAGAAGAGAAGAGAACCAGGTTATTCTTGGATGCCTAGATCTGATATGAGCTTTTGTCTAGTTCCTTAATGGCACAGCACAATTGTGGTGCTGTGTCACACAAGCTGTAACAACTGCATCACTGACAATTCCAGCACTGAATAATCCTCAAATTGTTTCCTGCTTTCCTTGAGCCTTCAGCAGCAGAGAGTGAAATGGGATCACTCTCCATCAATCACTCTCCATCAGTCTGGCTAAGAGACCAGCTGCCATTTGGCTCCACCCCTCCCTGAAATGTCTCCGTTCAAGCTGGTCATCATAAGAACAATTATATTAGTACCAGAGTTTGCTGGTTTTCCCATTCCTTCCCTCTTTTTATGACATATTCATTGGCCTGCAAGCTTGTAGACAGGGACTGTTTCGTTTTCTAACTCTTTGTACAGCACCTAGCAAACTTTGCAGGTTTTATAAATGATCCCTAATAAACCATGCTAACCAAACTCAGTGGTGCAGCATCTGCTTTGGATGCAGAAGGTCCCAGGGTCAGTTCCTGGCTGGCAAAAGACTCAAGTCTGAAGCCAGGGACAGGCGCTGCCAGACAGTGTGGACAATACTGAGTCTGACTCAGTATAAAGCAACTTTCTATATTCCTATGATATTTTGAAGCCCCTGAGGAAGCTTAGGATTACATCAAGTTATTAGCAGCATAATGAAACATGCACTGTTGATTGAATCTTGGGTTAAACAGCACCTTGATGCAATCATTTGTCAGGAACGCAGTCATTTTCCATTTAGATACAGAAGGTGGGGAGCTGCTGACATGTTGGGACAGTCCTATGGTTGGCCTGGGAGCTCTGAGGCAGTGCAGACAAAGCAGCCTTAGCATGATTCTGGGTTCCCAAACTGCTGTCATGAATTGTCCAGGTTTATGAAAGCGAAAGGGAGGATCACTAAGCCTTATGGGTGGGAATGCCTGCTCGAGGTGACCTCACAGACAGCGTGATATAGTGGCTACAAGGCTGGACCAAGGATGGCCATTTCCAAGTGGAAAGCTCTGCCTGACCTACCTTCACACAGATCCTCATAAGGATAAAATGGAACAGTGCATGCCGTTTCTTGAGCTCCTTTGAGAGGATATGAGATAGAAATGTAATAAAACAAAGTAAGAGGACTCCAGAGGTTGCCCAGGAGTGGGAGGGAGAGCTGCTTTACAGCAACTTCTGCCAGCGTGGGGATCTTCCAGGGATTCTGGGTGGCTACTCTCATCAGCTCCAGTCACCCCACTGGGGGTGCTTGTCCAAAACCACTGGAAGCTCCCCATGAAGGCGAAGGCTGCTCTCCAGACACCACTTGGAAATCCCCCTCCAAGCTTCTTACCTACGTTACGATCTGTAGGTGGGCAGCAGCTCTCTCTGTTGCTACCTTCTAAGCTCTTGGTTTTCTGGCAAACAGTCTCTCCATCCTGGGGGCCCTTGCCCTGTTTCCTATATGCATCCGAAGAAGAAGACTCAGTCATTTCCCATGCTTTGAGATTCTTGGTTTCCAAGCCGGTTGGCTTGGGAAGACGAGAAGCTGGCGTTTCGGCGCGCTCTTCTTTCTTCGTGCGTTTCTTCTTCTTCTTCTTTTTCTTCTTATGTTTATGCTTGTGAGTCTCGGCCTCGGAGCTGGATACAGACGGGTCTGAATCCTGGTGGTACCTGAAGGAAACGGAAGCTAGTTAACAGGAAAATCTGCAATGCAAGCTCCTGGAAGGCAACAGGTTCTTCAGCCAAGAGGAAAGTGTCCTGAGTGGGTCACTCCTCCCACTTATCCCAGGGTGTGTGTGTGTGTGTGTGTGTGTGTGTGTGTGTACGCGCGCGCAAATGAACACAGACATTATTCCTACCCAGTTCATAATGACAGAGTGATTTCAGAGTTTCTGCTCTGACTGGGTTTTGAGCCTCCCTACATTTCACTAGGGACGCGGGTGGCACTGTGGGTTAAAGCCTCAGCACCTAGGACTTGCTGATCGCATGGTCGGTGGTTCGAATCCCCGCGGCGGGGTGCGCTCCCGTCGTTCGGTCCCAGCGCCTGCCAACCTAGCAGTTCGAAAGCACCCCCGGGTGCAAGTAGATAAATAGGGACCGCTTACCAGCGGGAAGGTAAACGGCGTTCCGTGTGCTGCGCTGGCTCGCCAGATGCAGCTTGTCACGCTGGCCACGTGACCCGGAAGTGTCTGCGGACAGCGCTGGCTCCCGGCCTATAGAGTGAGATGAGTGCACAACCCTAGAGTCTGGCAAGACTGGCCCGAACGGGCAGGGGTACCTTTACCTTTACCTTTTTTACATTTCACTAGGTAATGTGGAAAGGGAGCCAACCTTAAGAATGCAAGATGACCAGTGGTCTACCAAGTAGTCTAATCCTCCTTTAAAGACATCCAAGTTAGTGGCTGGGCAAGGAAACTTAGGGAAGGGCCATGACTCAGTGGTAGGGCACTGCTTTGAATGCAGAAGGTCCCAGCTTCCATCCCTGACACCTCAAGGCTGGGCACAGAGAGACCCTTGTCTGAAACTCTGAGGAGCCATTGTCACTCAGCTGTGATGATACTGAGCTAGATGAACCAATGGTCTGACTGGGGATAAGGCAGCTTCCTTTGCTGCTGTTCACCTAGAGGAGAGGGCATTCCCTCCATGGAGGCTCATGGTCACAGCTCACACACAGCTCAATCTGCTATGAGTAACATGACCTGCTTGTTGTTTGCTGCCTTGGGATCAAAGACACGCTATATGATCTTTATTGCTTTTGTTCTCCCACCCTGAGGAAGAAGAGTATGATTATTCCCATTTTCTAGTTGGGGGACTGGGGTTGAGAAATAACTGTCAAGCCCAAGGTCACCAAAGTTATTCTACTGGGGGTTTGTTGTTGTTATTATTATGATGTTATGCGCTTTGTGTTCTTATGTTGTAAACTGCCCTGTGATCTTCAGATGAAGAGTTGTTTATTAAGTAAATAAATAATGGCTTACGTGAAACTTCCTACTCGATCCTCAGTGTAATTCACTAGCACCACAAAGTTCTAGTCACTTTCCTAATAAAGCACTAAATCAGTGCGGCCCAGCTTTTCATACCAAGTGGGTTGCAAGAGTACTTCAACATGGAACCTGTGGGTCACACACTGCCTTCTCATGCGGGGCAGGGAGCAAGGCCAAAATTTGAGGCCCACGAGTTTTTGCACTGCCTTTCCAAAGTTGGCTAAGTGAGGTGTGGGCTTTGGGAAAGAGGCGTGAGGCTCTGGCAGGGTTGTAGAGACCTTACACCACCTTCCTGAAGCAGGGAAAGTGCTAACTAGGCTTTGGGAAGGAGGTGGGAGGACTCTAGGACCCTGCCAGAGCCCTCATGCCTCCTTCCCAAAGCCCAGGGCCTCGCTTACCCACAAGGGCTGGGAACATTGTCAAATGTTGCTGAGGGTCGCATGTGGCCCTTGAGCTGCACATTGGAGCATAGTGTACTAAATTAACCTTCTCCCCCCACCGCAATTTAAGGTCTGCTAAAGATCCTGTAGGGATGTGGGTGGCGCTGTGGGTTAAACCACAGAGCCTAGGGCTTGCCGATCAGAAGGTCGGCGGTTCGAATCCAGAGAAGCGGACACGGAGCAATGGATCCAAACTACAAGAAACTACAAGAAAGAAGATTCCACCTAAACATTAGGAAGAACTTCCTGACAGTAAGAGCTTGGAATTTGCTGCCAAGGAGTGTGGTGGAGTCTCCTTCTTTGGAGGTCTTTAAGCAGAGGCTTGACAACCATATGTCAGGAGTGCTCTGATGGTGTTTCCTGCTTGGCAGGGGGTTGGACTCGATGGCCCTTGTGGTCTCTTCCAACTCTATGATTCTATGATTCTATGAATCTCCGCGACAGGGTGAGCTCCTGTTGTTCGGTCCCTGCTCCTGCCAACCTAGCAGTTTGAAAGCACGTCAAAGTGTAAGTAGATAAATAGGTACCGCTCCGGCGGGAAGGTAAACGGCGTTTCCGTGTGCTGCTCTGGTTCGCCAGAAGTGGTTTAGTCATGCTGTACGCCGGCTCCCTCGGCCAATAAAGAGAGATGAGCGCCGCAATCCCAGAGTCGGTCACGACTGACCTAATGGTCAGGGGGTCCCTTTACCTTTAAAGATCCTGTGGATGATTTCATTTCAAGAAGCAGGACCTTTCCTGCTGTGGCCCTAGAGCTTAGTTTTATCCCCCCTCCCATGGGAAGCACAAAAGGCCCCCTTCTTGTTTTCATGCCACAGCCAGCTTAAGCTTTTCCTCTTCAAACCTGCCTTTGGCAGCTGATCTACTAATACACTCTGGACCTGAGATTAGCTTCATTTATTTTATTAGTGGATTTTAAACAGAAAGCGTTTATGAATGAAACATAGGACGCTTCCATACACCAACGAAGTTGTACCACTGGCTCCATCTAGCTCAGTATTGTATACACTGACTAGAACTGCTTCTCCGGGATTACAGGCAGAAAGCGAGCAAGAGAGAGCGAGCTATTTCCCATAGCTGGCACTTCCTGACCCATTTCAACTGGAGATGCTGGGGATTGAACGTGCAAAGGAAGCTATGGCCCCTTCCAAGTGAAAAATAGTAGAATTAAAAATAATTAAAAAATAAATGCCAGTGCACTGCAGAAACCACCACATTGCAGAGGTACCAGCTAGTTCGAGAAGCGGCAAGTCAATTCCCGACTATCCCATTCCAGGGTCATAAGCAACTGTCAGGGGAAGACCATAAAGCTTCACAAAAGTTGGGTGTGTACCCAACGCTAGTTGTACTTAAGAGTAAGACTCCATCTCCCTTAGGCCTCCTCCCCATTAGACTGCCTCCATGGGAGAGACAGGAAAGATCAGCACCTCCTACCACTGGAATGTGCCAGCCGGTCATTGTAAGCACTGTTTAAGAATTGGTGCCTGAGTTTGATTCCACCCCCTCTCTTGTGTGCTTTCCAGATTGCAAACCTGTGGGGAGGGACTGTCTTGCTAGGTAAGCCACACTAGGAGCCTTCTTGGCTGAAGAGGACTGCAAATGCTCTAAAATAAATAAAGGAGTAGATCCACAGAAATCAGCAGACATGGCTAATGGTGGGTCATTAATTTCAGCTGGCCAACTCCAAGTAGAACTTATTTGGGAATAGCCCTGGGCTCCTGCCATTGGCTTCCCCCCACCCCCACCAACTTTGCACTAACCTGGAATCTCTCTCTCTGTGTTTGCTTTTCAACTTCTTCTTCTTCTTCGACTTCTTGTGCTTCCGCCCTCTTTGTTCCTCAAGAGACTCACTCTGTGAGAGCTTACGGTGCCTCTTTTCCGGGGGGGTCTTGCTCCCCTCGGGGCTCTGGCACCTCCTCTTCCTTTCCTGGTCGTGAGTCCACCTGCTTTTATAATGATCGTATTTATACGGGCTACTGTAAACATGACTTGATTTGCTATAGTCTCTCTCGCAGTGAGTGAATTTCCTATCCTGATTGTACCTGGGGCCGTGGGAAGAATAGTAGTAGCTGTAAGGCCTGCAGCTCTCCCATCTCCTCGGGCCATCTTGGTAATACCGCTCCTTGCTCCACGACTGCTCCCCTTTCCCGTAGCAATGCCTGCTCCGTTCAGGGTCCGTTTTACCTCTGCTGCGAGATCTGTAAGAGGGATATTTCCCCATGCCCCTCTCAGGATCAGGGCTGCATGGGAATCTGTAATAGTTTGCATTGTAGTATTCTCGCCGGTAGTGCTCCTGCTTGGCCCTCTCCCTGCTGTAGGAGCACCACTTCTTGGGGTAGTGCCCTTCTGGCTGGCCCCGGGGGGCTACTGCTGCCTCCTCCTCTTCCTCCTCCTCGCTTTCAGAGCGCTTCCTTTTGGAACGGTAGTGCTCTTTGTCTATTTTTTTTGAAGTGGATATTTTTTCCTTAAGGGGCGAATGGGATTTCAACTCATGCCTTTCTGTATTTCCTATGAACTGTTTGCTGCTGCTCTCTCCCAATCTGCCGTTGTCCTTCGAACACTGGCTTCCTCCAACGGGGTCCAGCCTTGTAACGGAAGGTTCATCAGGAGGCGGGACATCCTCGTAGCGTTCCGCACTGTCTTGTGTTTCTTGGCATTTTTCTGCCACGTTTACAGTGGCAAGCTTTGGAGAACTACATTCACCGTCGGACCTTGTAAGGAGGGGGCTGTGCACCCCCTTTTCTGCTGCTCCCCTGACAGGCTCGGGGCTCTTTTCCCAAGCTGCTTTCCCTTCTTTTGGTCCCCTCATCTTTTCAGGATGGTCCTCCACATCACCTTCCCTAGGGAAGTCTTCCTCTGCTCCCAACGAACTGGATTTAGGGTCGTGCTGCCCATCACTCTCAAGAGGCGTGCTCTCTGTTTCGGCAACAGTCCTTTCACAGGAGTCTTCCGTCGTAGAGGTGATTTCAGGGTCTGAAGGGGCCAAATGAGTCTGGATGTTGTTAGGAAGAGTACTGGCTCCCTCTTCAGAAGGGCCATCTGTTTTTTCTGTTCCACTACCACTGCACATGAGAAAGAGAGAGATGCCACTGACCAGAAAAACAAATATATAGCAAACATTACATATACCTTCGCACTTTTTCAGCTTCCGGAAAACACTTCTCTCAAAGCAGAATAAAAGTCACAATATAAAGTACACGTACCCAGATGGTTTTAGGAATTGCGTGGACACAGAAACTTCATTCACGTGTCACAGTAAACCACAGGTAATGTCTAACTGTGATCCCTGAAGAAGTGTGCTTGCGCACGAAAGCTCATACCAAGAACTAACTTAGTTGGTCTTAAAGGTGCTACTGGAAGGATTTTTTTTATTTTGACTATGGCAGACCAACACGGCTACCTATCTGTAACTGTGATCCCTACCTTAGTGTTATGTCTAAACCAGGGATCATGGTTTATTTTGCCTCAACAAACCACAATACGTAGCAAATATTTTTTTCTCTCTTGGCTTACCGATCATCATTTATTGGGAGTGGAACAAACACAATCTCTGCTTTGGACATTATGTTAACCCAGGGGGTTGGGTTGTTTTCTTACAGCACAAATGGAAGCCTCAAAACAAACAAGAAAGGTGCAAACATGGTAAAACTATTAACTATGGTTCAGGTCTAATTTTCTGATGATATTATGAACTTACATGCTTTGCTTCTATGTTTTCATTTTCCTTTATTATTCATGTTTGCTCTACGTATTGTTACAATGCTGTTTTCGAAAAACCAATAAACTCTGCATTTAACTCCCCCCACCCCCATAAGTTTACTGTGATGCGCTAACTGACTGGGCCAATCTTACACCGAAGCAGAATTTTCAGAAATCTTCCTTGGAGCACCACTGTTGATAGAACATTAAATCCCACAAGGTATAAATGCTCCAAAGACTTGTGTTCTTTTAAGGGAATGAAAGAAGATGGTAGCTTGCCACAATCAAGAAGGAGTTTGTTCTACCATAGCTCTTACAATTCTATTTAGCCACGGAATACACTCTGTCTTTAAATGAAGTCTTTGGGTCACTAATTTACATCAGGAATGTGGACTTCCAGATGTTGCTGGACTGCAATGCCCATTATTGGCTGTGCCTGATAAGAGTTGAAGTCCATCAACATCTGGAAAGACAAAGGTCCCCATCCCTGCTTTAAATGCTCAATGTTGCCCAAGCTTTAGAAATCTCGAGAGATCCTGTTTAGACCGATTTCAGGACAATTATATAGAACTACTTTCTGGAGTATATTAGCATAAGGTGCACAACACCAGATGTTGTTGGAGCGAAGGCACAGCCCAAAGATTAAGCTCTGATTTCCACAAACCCTGCACTTATTTCCAAACAAATGGCTGCAGATCCTACAGAATTAGGCATCGGCAATATACTGTGTGAAAACACACGCGTCTGAAGGAAAGCGTATTGGAAAAAGCACATGTGTTTTACCTTATTTCCCCCGATGAGGTTTTCAGTTGATTGTATCTGAAAGAGTCTAAGATCCTGTCTTCAGGGACTGGGGGCAAAGCTGTAGGCACACCCTATTATTGAAAACAAATAAGGTTAACATGCAGTATCAGCCAATAGGGACAACAACTACTTTAAGTGCTTGTGAGAAACAAATTGCCTTCCTTCCTCACATGGGTAAGAGACGTATTAGCTAAGACTGGCTCCCACCAAGTACCATGTTCAATAAACACCAACTAGAAAAGGCAAAAGGAGTTTTAAGTAGCTGCCTTATACAGAGTCAGACCCCTGGTCTGCACAGCTTGGTATTGCTAGGGGGTTGCTAATGTGGTGCCTCCAAACTTCACTGAAGCTGTTTTGGCGCTCCCTGAATAAGAAGCAAAATTCTTCATCCAAGCCAAATTCTGCAGTACGAGTAAATGACATCAGTTTTTGCCATCCCTCCAGATGTTTTGATTTACATTTAGATGAATTACACAACCCAACCAACTCTGCCTATATTGGCTTCCATCAATAACTTCACTTGTGGGACATTTTGGACTACAACTCACGTCATCCCTAAATTCTGGCCATGGTAGCTGTGTCTGATGGGAGTTGTACCAGGTTGTGGAAGGCTGCCGTAATGCAATGGCAGATGTGTGGGGTATCCCCACAGCCATGCTGATAAGCCACAAGCTGATGCAGATGGAATGGTGGTTTGGAATCTGGGAAGCTGCCCCAGAAATGCTCACTCCCCAGCAAGGATGGATAACCTCTGCCCTTCCTAGATTAGCCGTGGTTGTCTACACCAGCGCCAACCATAGTTAAGGCTGCACCAGGACTCCCATCCCAGCTGAAATATGAAGTGGATTTACAAACCCCGGTTAAGAGGGAAACTGATTAGCGCTAGCCGCCACTGTTAGCATCATGGAATGCCAAAGCACAGGTAAGATCTACAAAGGTAGAGGGGAGAAAGAATTCATGCCACAGTGCAGAAGGAAAGGAGCATGGGTCTTGCTATCAACAGCTTCAAGTTTATTTGTATCCAGCCTTCCTTCCATAGAACACAAAGCTGTGTGCACAGGATTCCCAGGCAGTCTCTCATCCAGGCCCCAACCATACTCAGACCCTCCTAGCTCCAGCAACACTGTTGCATCATGGGACTTCAAGACCACACCCTAGACCACAGACTTTGCAAGCCATGGTTTGAAGGGAGCTGGCATCACACCTGCACTGAGCCACAGAAGCTGGAGCGGAAAAATACTCACTTTCCCAGGCAACCCATTTGCTTTGGAGAACGGGTTTTCGGCTGATTTAGCAGGCTTTGCTTGGCTAGTGGAATCGTTGCATATCTGTCCGTTTTGTTTAGGGGTATCATTTATACTAATGGAAACAAGAACGGTAATGTTTTTCGGCGCTTCGTGCTGCGGAGCCTCCTTCTCAGCGTTGTGACAACAAGAGCCCTCCAATGCGCTGGCTGCATTTTCAGCTAGAATGCCGTTGAGGGGTGCAGCGTGGCCGTTCTCTTTCACCAGTCCTTTGGACTCCTCGTCGGAGTCTTCAGAAGATTCTGCCCCGTAAGGGACCAACGTGCTGGGGTTCAGCTTGGACTTGCCATTCACTACCAACTTGGAGCAAGGTTCGCTCGGAGGCATTTGCTTGGGGACTTGGTTAGGAGCCGAGACGGCAGGTGCGCTTGAGGTAGATTGCACAGCAGCAGGGCTGGAAATGGTCGAGGACGGGGCAGGCTTGCTGGGGTTGTCCAAGGTACAGCTGGCGTGAGAGACACTTTGGCGAGCAGACAGCTTGTTGTGAATACTGATGGTTATTTTTTGCTTCTTGGAAGGGTCGGGAGTGGCGGCGGCGGTAGGCCTGTTCATCGTCCAGTTTGGGATAGACATGGCCGGAGGAGCAGAAGATGGCCTGGTGAGGGTGACGTTACTAGCGATTGCCACAGAACCGCTGGGAGTTTCTTTCAGGGATGCCGTTCCATTCAAATGATTCGAATTCTACAATGATGAAAAATAAATCCTCTGAGAAAGATAAGCCTATGTAGAAACTAGCTTACAGCAGAAAGGCAAATTTTACATTTGTTGCTCCACCCACTTTCATATCTGGCTCCACCCACTGGTATGTGGCCCTTGGAAGGCTGCCCAGAAAGGAGTGCGGCCCTCAGACTGAAATAGATCCCCTACCCCTGCATTAGAGCAACAAATGTACATAATTTGTTGTTTCAAAAACCCAGATTTCCACTACAGTCGTACCTCGGAAGTCGAACAGAATCCGTTCTGGAAGTTCGTTCGACTTTCAAAATGTTCAACTTCCAAAGCGCAGCTTCTGAGTGGCTGCAGGAAGTTCGGGTTCCAAAAGAACGTTCGAAAACCAGAACACTCACTTCCGGTTTTCGATCGTTCAGGAGCCGGAACTTCGACTCTCAAGGTGTTCGGGAGCAGAGGTATGACTGTACTTGTTTGAGAGCAAAATTTCTGTAAATGTTGCAACATTTACTTACCAGGTGTTTCACCTGCATTGCAAAAAGAGGCACAGAGAAGTTACAGTAACTTTTAGAGCTACAAGATTTCAGTAAACCCTTGCTGCCTAACTTGCTACCTTTATGCCACTGGCTTCAGAAGAGAGAAGTACCTTAATCATGTGAGGGGGTAGTTGTGGTCCAATAAAGCCTGGCGCAGTCTGCTTATTGACTACCCGCTGATTGATAACAGGTCGAGGAGAAGACTGCCCAGGAGTGTGAACGGAATGAATGTGTTCGCCGCCATTTTTCATGTCATGGGACCTAACAAATAAAAGACATATTGATCCACATTTGTTGACTAAATTTCTTTCTTTCTTTCTTTGCACAAACCTATTTCTACCATGAAATTCTCCCTAGGGCTCCTATGACTTATTTGTCTCTCATGCTTTCAGTCGTAGTTGAACGTTCTAACCACTATACCACACTGCTATGGCTAGCAGCAGCTGCCAGAACACCATAGCAGACTTGCTACACAAGTTGCCCAAAGAATAGAAAAGGGAAGACAGATAACATGCTTTTGACATATTTGCAAGACAGCTTTCGCTCCTTGCAAGGCAACACCCCATAATGACTGAGGAGGGATGTCAGCCAATTTAGGTTACCCAACTGGCTAAACAGCAAATGCTGGTCGGTTTGTGTCTCTGCTTGAACCAGCTCCCCCAAAATCCGTGTGCCAGATGCCGAAGAGTCAGTGAGTGCAGAAGGGTATTTGTATCCAGTGACTAGAACTGTCTGGCTAACAGGCTTTAAGTTAAGCCAAGAGTGGGTAAACTTCAACTTTGTGGAAATCTTCCTTTTTTAACTAGAAACCCAATGTCTACCAACTGGAGCCAAGTACACAGTTGTGGTCTTTAAAGTGGTTGAACCAGATGTACTAACACTGGCCAACAGAGTTACAGGAAGGCTTGGTGAGAAAGACAGCAGTTAGCACATGTGTTTCAGAGACAAGTAAGGCAGGAGAAACCAGCACATTTTTAAAAAACCAGCACATTTTTGCTTGCTCCTGCTGTTGCTACAATCTTTGGTAGTTGGAAACCCTTGCCGATCTATGGCAAACCACCCAGATTTCTACCAGTAGATAGACCTTCTTTCTGCCTGCCCCAATTTCAGCCCTTGAATTAGGAATGATTTCTCAAAACCCAAAAGGCTTTAGACATAACTAACAATGATGCAGGCACAGCGCAAGGGAAATCAACTTGCATATACCTGATATAAAAAAGTACGTAGGCTTGTTGATTCAATACAGTCCTGATGTCACTGTTTGAGACGGTGGAGTCATTCATCTGGTACCACTGCCCATTACTGGCCTGCAAAAAAGAAGAAGAAAACGTTATTGTCATCTTTGCAACTGGTTACAACATGGTAGTGTTTTTACGCAGTGCTTGAGCACACAGTGACATCTCAAGGTAGTTTTGGACGATGTGATTAGATCAGGAATGAGGGACTGGCAGCCTTCCAGATGTTGCTGGATATTTATTTATTTCATGAAATTTATATGCCCCTTGATCATCAAACAAACACACACTTCAAAACTGTTTACAGGAAAAAAAGACTACCTCTCCCATTACCCCCTGCCTGAGCCTGATGGAAGTTAGAGTCCAGGAACATTTAATAATACTAATAATTTTATTATCTGTACCCCATCCATCAGACTGGGTTGCCCCAGCCACTCTGAGCAGCTTCCAACAAATACAGAAGCATAATAAAACATTTGGTGGACTAGGAGCTCAATGCCCTTCCATTAGATGTCAAGGAAATAAACAACGATCTGACTTTTATAAGACATATGAAGTCAGCCCTGTATTGGGAACTTTTTTAATGTTTGATGTCTCACCACAGTTTTATAATTGTTGGAAGCCGCCCAGAGTGGCTGAGGCAACCCAGTCAGATGGGTGGCATATAAATAGTATTTTGATGGACCTCTGCAACTTTCAATGTCACTGGCAATAATATCTCCAGAAGTGCCTTTCTAGGATGTGGCTGAAAGGAACTGATGAATGGTGGGCACTTCCTGGAAGTGGTGCTACAGGCCTCCTGGGCCTGCCCCACATAGTTTTATTCTATCCCCTAGTAGCAGGATCCCATCTAACACGCATCCTAGAAACCTCTGCAGAGGAAGAGGCAGATGACCTTACTCAAGCTGAAGACCAGGAGGAACCCACAGCAGTTCAAGGGCAGCCTAAGAGATACCTCATCTGTCTCCCCATTTTAATTCCAGCCTTAATCACCAATTTCTCCAACACCAAACTTAGCCCTCAGGAGCGAAGGTGGCAGTAGAGCTAATGGGAAGCCCCAAAGTCACCATAGGAACATTAATCTGGTTGCCAAGAAAGCTCTATCACCAGGGCTCTATTTAGAAGGGTCTATGTGGGAGGAGGAAAAAGATGCCATTGCAAGCAGTGACACAGTAGAGATGGAGCTGGCAGTCTCTATGTCTTTTCTGGACATTTGCTGGGTTAACAGCTCCCTTCCAAGATCATTAATCTCCCGCGCTCCCTGGCTCAGCTCCTGTGCCAGTTCTGACTCTGGTTCCATCTTCCCCACTGGGTGTTCCTCACACCCATTTGTGGTCTTTAACATCTATGTGAAATCGCTGGGAGGACATCATCCAGGGTTTTGGAATTTCCTGTCATCATAACACAGATGGCACACAGTTCTACATCTCCTTTCCATTAAAAACCCAGTGGGTCATGAAAGTCTTGGGGCCACAACTGAAAAGGCCGCCTTCTGCCAGGGTACCTGCCCACCACATCAGATGGTGGCAGGACCAAAGAAGTGCCTGCAAAACGGAACAAAGGTCCTGGGGAAAGTTCACACAGCTGAGGAGCAAGGGACTTAATTCCTGAGATATCATAGGAAGGTAGACCAAATTCTGAAGCAGTCCAGCCTATATTGGCCAGCTAGTTCTCCCAAATTATTCAATCTCGCAAGCATACTAGGTATCATGTCCAGCAGACATGCTATGAAGCCCAGAAGCAGGAAGAGAAATTTGCGTGTTTGATGGCACTTTGAGATCAGAATTTTCAGAATGCCAAGTTGAAAGAGAAAGTAAAGCGGAACAGTTAAAAGGTGACTAAGAGTTCATCAATCTCCTAAATATATTTTTTAAGGGACAGTAAATAGCATAAGTAGACTGTTTATAATATGCCAGGAAACCATAATCTCTCTTCTGCCCCCAAATAATGCATTCAAGTTTTGGCATCATTTCCATCCAACTTTTTTGCTCCATGCATCCACGTAATTTGTAAGAAGTTGTAACAGGCATAATTGTTAACTGTACTCTATTATCAACATAAACAAAGCTGCTAAGTACACCTAATATTACCATACACCATATCCACTGATGTCTCCCAGTGTGATGTACTTAATTTCACGCATCAAAATTCCAGCAGCAGTATACACTGAATAATTTATATTCATAATTTCTCACGCTTCTGAGCAAGGTAAGTGGTTGATTTCATATGCTCCAGATTCTAACATAGGGACAGGGAACTGGAAAGCACAAACATCAAGTGGATTTATGATATTTAGAAACAAAATGTCCCAATCTTAATTGAAAAATGGCACTCTAGGGACCAGGCAACAAGAGAAAGCCTGCCCTCCAGTGGAAAAAATGTGAAATAAGCGTGCCATATTGCTGTACTACTAATAGTTAAATGTGCCCATATGTCTTGGACTAGGGAGACCCAGGTTCAAATCCTCAGTCAGCTGTGACTGACACTCTCTCTTAGCCCAGCCTACCTGCAGAATTCTTAGGAGGATAAAATCACATATGTTGCTTTAAGCTCACTGGAGAAAAGGAAGAATTTAAGTGCCAACAAATAAAACAGGACGATTCTGAAGTTATCACAGTCCATACGGGCCATTTAGTCCTCCCAAATTATTCCACGTCACAAGGGAAGGATCACATTTCTACAGGCACAAGACAGTAATGCTGGATAGGTCAAATCACATCCTACCATTCTAAAGCCTGGACATTATTATGTTAATAAAACCCGTAAGATTTGTCCCAACTGTCTGAAATTAGGCGGAGAGGGTTATTGGTGTGTTAAGTGCCGCACGCTGCCCACATTTCAGACGGGTTTGGTGCAAAATGTTTGAGATGTAGCAGCTTAAAGAATTCACCATTTGAGACAAATCTGGCTTCTTCCATTCATTTCTGCCAGGTATAACATACCTTCAGAGTTCTTGTTTTTTGCCCCTTTAACCGAGTCCAAAAATTCGAGGGAATAGCAGAGGCCTTGCCCTTCCTGTTTTGATAAAAACCCATTGTGTATTTATCAGCTTACACAGTTTTAAAACCTCAGTACATTTTCCAGCAACAGCAGTAACTACAAGGAAGCCCATGCTCAGAGCCTCTGTTCACATGCCCAGGTTGAGCCTCTTCCCTAAACAAAGATGGCCACCCTGCAGGGAGTTGGATTAGATGACCCTTTAGGGTCCCTTCCAAATCTGTAATTCTATTCTATAACCACAAGGGGGGAAAGGCTGGTTGTGAACAAGTTTTTTTTTGTGTGTGGTGCCTGCATGGCTATGCCTATAGTGACTAGACCACTCAGGAGGGATCTTTATTGCTAAGAATTGAGTCCACCACATCACATATTGATGAGATACTCAAAGCATGTCACCATGCAGGAAATGATCGAAGTAGTAATCAGAAAAAAAGGAAAATAACTAAAGGCTACAGACAGTTAAGCTAAAAACATGATCAAGTATAAAGACAAGACATAGGCAGTTACACAGGATGAAACTATTCAGGCTTGCCACCACAAGAAACAAAAATTATTTTTCATCCAAGATACTGCTTGATGCTATATTTCAATAGCTGAAATAAATGCATCCTGGGACTTGCAGCTGACAGCTAATTTTACTAACAAAACAGCATTTCAGACTGTTTCCGAACAATCTTACTTCAGAGGATTAGTATGAAGTTTCTAGTGTCTGGCATAAATCATCCTCTCTCCCACCCCCCCCCTAAGAGTCTTGTACGATTTTGAAATTAGATTTTTTTGGCAGCACAAATAAATCTGTTGCGTTTATTCGGCTACACAACCACCTTAACTGACAATACAACTGGTACATTACAAAATAAGAAAATGAATTGTGGGGGAACAGATATCTTGATCACGTTTATTCTACCTAGAAATGTACATTTTAAAGCATGTCAGCATTTTAAATTTGAGTCCATTTTGCTAACTGAAGGGGGGGAAAGTTTTTACTTAGCTTAGTATTATTACCAGACAGATAGCCTAGTGCCACCAGTCCAAACAACCTACTGATTTTTCTTGTCACAGAAACTAGTCCTAGTTTCTCAACTTGCTAGTCCAAGAATTCCTAAACTCTGTTTAGGCTGGTACCACAGATTTTTGTAGATTAATTTTATACCCTGCTAACTGTATAATGATGTTTATGAATTATTGCTTTCACTGACTGGTATTAGTCAAGGAAAAAGACAATATGGCTGGTTTGGATCCTGTGTGCAAGCTGAAGATCACATATCAGGAGGAAGAGATCAGAGGCATCCATTTCTGATTGACTAACCACAGCTACTTGTCAAGATCAAATTCAGGGCATTCTGGTTTGAAGTCTACTTAGTTCAAACAAGCCAGGATCAAACCATGGTTTATGAACCATGGGAGTTCTCCATGTCTGGTCATAACAGGCAACTGTGGTTTAATATTAAACGTAGAATCTTCCATTTAATCTCCTCTGGCGTGTGAAAGCAAGCCTTGCATATGAGCAGTTCATCACCGGTTGTCCTTCAGAAGCTGTTCAATCCCATCTTTCCTGATCACCGACCATGCTGGCTGGGATCAATGGGAGTTAGAAGTCCAGCACCATCTGAAAGGCCACAGGTTCCTCATTCCTGGCTTAAGGAATCAGTTCTTCACACCGTGAGGAGGCTCACAGAAAAACAGCAATCTAGCAGTCAACAACTGTCAAATTAGAAAAGGCTACCACCAAGTCAACCAAATGAACTCCAGAATAAGTGGATTTTAAACCCTTTCCAGAAGAACAGTTCTAAACCCGCATCAAGGACAGATTCCACAGCCCTGTGGCCATGACAATTAAGGCCCAGCTCCACGTGGCTGATATGCAATGAAAATACAAAGGAGCAGGGTCTGGCCCACAGAAGCACATGTTGGGAAAGGTGGTCCCTCACTCTGTAGAATCTGACCTTCAACTGAACCAGGAACATGAAAACCAAGTGAAGCTGAAATTTGTGAGGAGGCTGTGGAATCTGGGCAGAGGCAAGACTACTGCAGAAAAAACAATAAGAGATGACAACCAGCTTCAAGGCAAGGAACGGGCTAAGAGGAACACAACACAAGGATTTTCCTGTGTATCCAAGCAACAGACAGCTGCTTCTCTTTCCTGCTCAGAGAGAAAGCAATAGGATTATATACACAGTTACAACGAGCAGGGCCCTTTTCACCCAGCCACCATCCAATTACAATTAGTCCTTAACCTTGTATTGCTTCAACAACAGTCAAATTTCCTTATGCTACAGCTCAGGCTGAAAATCAATTACAGAGCAGTGGTGGCCAGACTTCATATTCTTGTTTCACTAGAATCTCAAGGTCCACAAATTGGAGCCAGGTGCGAAATAGAGGCTGGAGGCTGCAGTGGTAGAACCAGATGTAAAACGGTGGCGCTGAAAGTACAGCCAACTATCCGAATCACTGTGTACTCCATGAGCCACACAATGAATTAAAGAAACCAGGATCTACACTTGAGTTACTATGAATCAGGAATCCCAACACAAAACTAGAGCGGCAAACAATTTATATTTTATAGAAAAGCTTAAAAATAAACTTTTTAAAATGTGCATTGCTACCCGCTTTTGTTAACTGGGCAGGCTTCTCCAACCTGATGTCCTCTAGATGTTGTTGGACTACAATTTAAATCATGCCTGACCAGTGGCCATGCTTGTTGGGGCTGATGGGCGTGGTAGTTTAAAACAAACTGTACGGCACTAGGCTGGGGAAGCCTGCTGCTGATAGTCAAGAGACCTTTGCTGACCTACTATCAAACACACAGAGATCTACCAGTACCTCCAAACCCCCCTTCTGCCACCCGATACAGAAGAATGTTCACTGCCCTGTGAACTCCATGTCTGCGCACCAACTGCACACGGCACACCGACAAACTGAATGCAGAGTCTTGCAACTGCTGCTGCTGCCCCTACCACCTCCAGCAGGTGACTGCCCGAGACAGAAGAGGTTGTGCAGCTTTCCCTTCATGTCTCAGGTGTCTGGCAGCGGGGTTTCCCAGTTGGAGACAGGGATGGCAGCAACAGGCAGGCAAGCGAGGAGACAAGAATGCCACGTGAGCAGCGTTTGATTTGCTGGCATGCCAGAGTCAGGTGTTGAGTGCAAAAAAACCTACGCCCCTTGTTCTCCTTGTACTGCCACAGCAGGATGCTTCTGAAGTTCTAGGATGAGGCTGACCCCCAACAGCGCAGACAGAAATGTATTCTAAAGCATGATGGTCAAAGTGATCTGAATACACATAAGCTGTGTTTGTTATCAGGACAGACAACATGTGTCTAAAGTCATTACCAGTCTACTTTGAATGTCTGCTTGTTTTCACCCAGACGCCTTTCACCCCTGTGGCTCAGTTTGTTACCAGCCCAGCCCGGTAATGCAGGGATCCAAAACCCTGACCTTCCCAGTGCTGTTGGGTCTCTAAGGGACAGCTTGCCCTCAACCTTTCTTGGAGAGATCCAGTACTGGGCTCCAGCCTGCCTGCAGCATCTTCTAGCCCACTTGAGCCTTGCCTACACTGAGCAGTATACATCTAAATCACTGCACACAAAACAACTTCTGCAAAACTTCTCCTCTCCGTCTACCCCCTGCACACCACCCTTAAATGTTTTCCAGAGGGACTGGAGGAAGGGAGACTAGGGAAGTCCCATCTCCTACAAACACACAATTTTTTAGATGGATACAACCCACTGAAAAAACACACAAGATGGTAGTGGCACTAGGGAGCAACACAAATCACAACCTCCTGGCATCACAGAGATGCAGGGTGGAATTCCCCCCCCTCCCAGTGCTTCATTTTTCCACCAAAAATAAAATCTGTTTCATAAGTTCAATGTTAATAATGAACAGGTGCCAACTGTAAATAAATACTAGGAAAATAAATGCAAATAAATACTAGGCAAGCATCGCAGTCAAAGCGATTTAAATTTCCTTTTATTAAGTAAAAGTAAAATAAGCATGATAAATTAAGTCACATTCTAGGGCATCAGAACATTTTCTGATTCAAATTGGCCAGTAGTTTGCACAGGAAAATTTCCCAACTCAAAAAATTTCCAGAAAACCTGCATACCTACTAAAGAAAACAACTTGACACCACCTCAAACACATGTTTAACTGTTTAGTGAACAACTTGCCCCTGAGCTTGTATGATGACCTCAACATTATATATTAATCAGCACTCTTGTATTAGTACCTCGACTCTACTGAAATTCTGCTGTCTTCTCTCTGTTTGTAATGTCGTGTTATATTTGTGTGAAAACTTTTAGTAAATATAAATATATATCCAGAAAACCCACACCACTTATTTCCACCCCTCTCTTCTTTCAGGGTGGCAGATTCACAGAGCTGCATCACAAACGTTTCTGAGAGCTGCTTCAGCGATCATGTGGAATTCTAAGTCACAGGCCTACTGAGCTTCATAGTTGTCTTGCATGAACAGAAAGTATACCCCCGCACACACTTGTGGTTGGACATTGCAAGAGAAAAGAAATAGTGGTGGACAAACTGTCTTTCAAGGAAGTATGTCCTAGTTGTCTGCCGTTTGCTGAGCTTCTCTTTCAAGAACTCCTAATAAACTTCCAAGGAACCCTAGAATTCCCTGAAACATAGTGTGAAAACCACTACATTGAAAAACAGCCCTTTGCTTTTGCTAGGGGCCTTGCTAATGACATGGAAGACAACATATTTTTTAGTTGCTGAAACCATCCCTGGCACTCTGTCCTGGTGCAATGACCTCCTAACAGCCCAGCTAAAACAGAGGCAAACAACTAAAATTACAACATGAAAGTATTCTGGAGCTGTGGGCTGCAAGAGGACTATTGAGATGTCTCTGTAGGAAGAGAACACGTCCTTCCTTTTATCTGCCTCCCCTACCTAGCTTAGCATGCGTTACCTTTGTGTTACACCCAAGATATTTTGCTGCTGAGGCACAGGATGAAACATGCCCCCCCCCCCAAATACCAAAAGCTGACCACAGTGGCAATTGAATCTTACTAGCAATGGGATAGTAACCTGAGGACAGCAGACTAGCTTAGGGGATACAGCTCTGCCCTCTAACTCCTCACTGCCATCTCCTTAATTCTGGCTTATGTGGTCTGACATGGGTCTACCTAATGCTAAGGCTGCCCCCGATTTTATTCTTCTGAAAATGAATTGGGAAAGGTATACATGGGGGTATCACGTTTTATCCTTTCAATGTCTATGAGGCAGGTACATAGGAAAATAGGAAGCTGCCGTATACCAAGCCTTGATCTATCTACCTTGGTATTGTATACACTGAGTGGCAGCAGCTCTACGGGATTTCAAATGGGGAGGCTGAGAGAGAGAGAGAAACAAAAACAAAAACAGAGAAAGAGAGAAAGAAAGGAAGAAAGAAAGGAAGAAAGAAAGGAAGGAAGGAAGGAAGGAAGAAAGAAAGAAAGAAAGAAAGAAAGAAAGAAAGAGGAAATTGCCCAGGGCCAATCAGCAAGTGTCTCACAGCTGAGTGGAGATTTGAACCCAAGGCTTCACAGTCCATCGCCAACACATTGTCCCTCCACACTTACTTGCTGGGAGTCCTCTGGAGCTCTCGGCTCCACAAGCACTTTCTTTCCTTTGCAGCAAACTGTGATCCAGATTGCATAGGTAGGCTTGTCTTTGTCTTTTGGTCAGGGGGTTGGACTAGCTGGACTTTTGCTCCTTTACAACTCTATGGTGCTGTGAAATTAATGGGAGGTTTTTGGGTAGTGCTAAGACTCAGTAGTGCAGAAGAGAAGCCCCATCTAGAAAGCAACAACAATGGGCCTCTTTCAAAAGGACAAAAAAAAGAGGGATAAAGGACAACCTTTTTACGGGAAGGGGCCAAAGGAGGATATATCACAAAAAGTGCCTGCTTGCAAACACACTGAACAAAGACTTCAGTGCAAAGAAAAGGAAAAGAAATCCTTAAGTGGAAAATTTTTATTTTTAAAAAACTGGCTGCATTAAAGGGAGAGGCAACAGAGTGGAGCCCCCTCCGTCAGCCGGACTGGGATCAGCTGCTGTTTAGTTCCTCCATTCCCAGAACTGTTTCCACCAGCAGCCAATCCACTAGGCTGAATCTGAGGGAGGAGGTGACTGCAAGGTTCCCTCCACTGCTAGTTGGTGCCTCCCCTCCCAGAATTCTCTCCTGCAGTGACAATTCCACATTACATAGTTTTATGTAACCAGTGGCGGACAGTTGATTCCTCTTCCCTCCCCATTCCTTTTTCCTCTTGTATCGTGACTCTTATAAATAATATTTACCTTTATATAGCAGTAGTAATGTCCTGCATGACAGCTGAAACCAGTATGTACCAAAACTGCATACAATGCATAAATAATTGGCTCTCCATTTGGCTGGGACATATATGGCCGAATGTCCAAATACTCAGGGTATTTCACCTCCTAAACAGAAATGAAAGGGGGGAAAACACTTGCATTTTTCTCAATTCAGCAGAACAAGGTTTTGGTATGAAAAAAAGCCCTATACATCTCAGGACCAAGTTACTTGGGAAACTGCCTTATCTCTTTTATAGCTAGTAGTTCACTGTGTTCTGCAGGACAGTTTCTCTTTCAAGCTCCCAAGGTATCAGAAGCCTGATCTGTAGCAGGTTGGAGCTGGGCTTCTAATGTGGCCCCTCTGTTCTGTGGAGATATTCCTGTCAGGATACAACAGGTGTCCACTATCTTTGCTGAAGGCAACTTTTGTTTCTAGAAACTTGGACGAAAAGATGTACACCTATATGTACATTCTGTGTTGCTTTTAAACCTATACTTTGCTGTTCCTGTACTATATCATAATTAGCAGAATATAAAACCATTTTTATATCGTTCTTCACAATATTTGCTTCCAGGCTGCAGAATGCATTTTAACATGCGTCAATATTTATATCTGGGGCTATAAAATCCAATCCAGTTGTAGCACTGTGTTACCTTTGTAATTTTGCCACCACTGAAATTTGCGAACCGTTTCAAGGACAAGGTGAGTACGTTTGAAGCCCGATGTATTGTAAACCGCTTTGATGCAGGAACCATTTTTTTACACCTAAAACGTAAGCAGAGGACATCCAGTTCAGCTTTCGAGGCTATTTTCATTTGGTGTTATCCCATTTCCCTAAGTTCCCAGGGCAGCAACGACATAAATTCTGGAAACATTTTAAAAAGCTTTATGAAAAACAGCTTAAGATATTTTCTCCTCCAATGGTTTCAGGGTTGCCAGGGTTTTTTAGCTGCTCTTCTAATGCCCCGTTTATTTGTTTCTGAGAATGGGGAGGAGAAAATACAACTTCCAATTGTCCTCAATGAATTTGGATTGCTTTTAATACGCAAACAAGTGTCAAAATAAAGCTTGCTACACCACAGATCACTAAATATCAGTGATAAATAATTTAGCAAATGCCATTTTGCCTTGCAGTTGCACATTAAATGAAAGCCAAACTTTTTTTTAAAACCATGTAAGATTCATATGACAAATTGGTATTTTATTACAGAGAAACATTAAATTTATTTCTTCTTACTTGCTACATTTATAGGCATTTTCACCATCCAGCTGTTCTGGCTTGACAAACTGCTCCAGAGCTTTGTTAACACTTTGAGCTGACTAGAAAAAGAGGAAGAGGAGAACTGAAGTGAGCGTCGCAAATAAAAATAAAACTATTCCAAGTTAACTCTAGTTCATGGCAGAATCTTCCAACTACCAAATGCTTTAAATCAGTGAATTAGGCACTCCAAAGTCATCTCTATCTATCATCCCCCAAACTACAAACATTGTAAAATCATTTCCGTGGTTTTAAACGACGGCATAAAACCATTTTTGCAGGGGGCATGCCACCTAAATACTTCTTGAAGTACTTATTGAAGAAAATTCTTCTTCAATCAATAAAAAATTAAATTATCCAAGGGGACCTGCAAAAAAACTGCAGAGTGCTCCTGTCCGTTCTCCCAGTTTTCTGTTTCCCCTCCCGCAACAGTCAGTCAGCATTCCGCAGCAATAAGCATGCTCAGTCCTCATTGAGCTCTTTCTGAGTTCCTCCCCCCTTCAAGACTTTTGGACTCCTCCAAACCTTGGGGTTCCCCCAAAACAGCTCCATCTTGTGTGTGCATGGTTTCATTTTTGCTTCATAAGCAAAGCTCACCCTAGAACACTGGAAATGGGAGAGAATGCTGGAACTCATGGCCACAAGGTATGCTGATGGCCACTAACATATGCAGAGGAAAGACCTGTCAATGTCTGTTAATTACAACAGCTATATGGAACCCTCCATGTTGAGAGGGAGATGATACCCCTGATTGCCAGTTGCTGGCAGGGAAGGCAACAAGAGGCTGCCTTCTTGCATTCATGCCATGCCTGTGGATTTCCTGGAACAATCTGGTTGGTCATTGTGGGAAGTAGGATGCTAAACTACTTGGCCCTTTTGGTCTAATGAAGTAGGTCTCGTGTTACAGGAAAACATCTACTTTTCATGCACGCAATGATGAAGACAGTTTTTGCAGTACAGGCTTGCTCAAGCCTTCATTGTGGGGAATGATGGGGACTCTCAGGCCTGGGGCCAAATGTGGCCCTCCAAGTATTTAAGTCTGGCCCACGGGACTCTCACGTGCTCACCTCAAGTGCTTTTGTCTGGCTGGAATGTGCTCTTGAGCTGTGATAATGGGTTGTATCCAATTAAGCTCTACTTAGAGTAGACCCACAGAAATTAAGCCATCTGTTAGCTGTGTCCATGGGCGTAGCCAAGGGGGAGGTGCAAGGGGGCAACTTCCTCCTAAATCAATACAAATCTGAGGTTCTGCCCCCCTAACAAAAATCCTGGCTATGTCCATTACTTTTAATGGGTCTACTCTGAGTAGGACTAGCACCGGCTACAACCCAATGCTTCTTGCTTGCCTGGATGGAGGATGAAGAACTCTGTGGGCAGAAACTGCTGACTACTGCTACAACATAATCTGTTGTGGAAAAGGTAAGTGTCACATAGCTGCCTGATCCAATTTTTGCCTCTGGTCCCAACCCATCACTTGCATGAGGCTCCCAGAAAGCTGTACATGAAGGAATGTGCCCCCTGGGCTGTAAAAAGTCCCCCCCCCCCAGCTTTACTGAATGGAATGGAACTAACCCCATTGGCAGCTTTCTTATATTTTGGAGTAGAAAAGCACATTCCTAATCTAACCAAACTGCATGGCTGTTGGAGATTTAAACAAAGCTTTTTCTTTTTGCAAACTGGCATACCTTTATCTCCAATGTAATATCTAGGTATGGATCAAAAGTATCTGAAACTCCTTTGCAGTTCATACATTTTACTGAAACGGAAAAAAAGAAGTTTAGAATAATATGCAGTGATCGAAGCCAGAGTTCAACAGCACTCAAACAAGACAGATTGTCAACAATATGCTAAGATCCTGGTGTTTTAGGAACCTACCTCTAGATCTTAGGTATCCTCCAAATATTTGATGAATGAATGTGGTAGCTTGGGTATGTCTGTCCAATCTAAAAACAAATCACAGAAGTAGGTAATTTAGGTCAAAAGAGATTTCACAAACACAATAATAGTTCCGGGGGTGGGGGTGTACTACTCCAGCTACAACTTACTTGTTGCTACCATTCAGGCATGCTTTCTGCATAGCATCAACGGTGTACCGTAGAAATTCGTGTGCATCTTCCTGATTGCCAAAACGGAAATGCTTTGCTATTCCTAATATGCAAAGAAAGAAGTTACATTGAATATATCACATAAACCAGAGGTGGCAAAATGTTTTGGCCCAGCAGACCAGATCTTTACCTCCCCACACCCAGCAGGTCAACTTTAACAGGTGGGTGGAACCACCCATCTGATGTCAGCTGATGCACAGAGTTCAATCCTGCTTTCCCCAGGCAATGGCTGTGTGGGGCTGTCAATCCAGCCACGTATCTACCAGCCCACATTTGACATCACATATGACATCAGGTGTGGGCATGGTTTTGGAAAATGGCCTGGTGGGCCAAATTTGGTCTGTGGGCTGACAGTCCCCCACCCTGATATAAAAGTCAGGCTTACACAACCTGCAACTTACCAACTGAACTCAGACCCATCAGGGGCACAACATCCCTCCTGTTTTTGTTGCCTGCCTAAGACGGCAAAACTAGGAAAGTTGGTAGGCTACAATATATGGCTTTATGCTGTGGTGGGGTTTGTGGTTTACATGTCATGCAGACGCTATGTAGTTTAAAGCATACTAGATGTCAAAGAAGATAAACGCTTACGTCTAAGATCATTTATGACAGGCATAGGCTTGATGACATTGCCGGAGTTTGAAAGCGCCTGGGTGATGTGACCTTGCATGGTGCACATCATGCAAAATCCCTGCTCGTGACCTGAAAAGGAAGGGGGGCAGGGGAGAAATACCCATCCTGTATTATAAAACAAACAATTGGACAAACCTTTTTGCAGCTCACAAAAAGCAGTCAGTCAAACAAAACATTGCTTCAAGGATAAGTCATTGCAATTGCTTCAAGGGGCAAAATTATTTACATCCAAGGGGAAAAGGGATGAATTTTTAAAAGGACACATATTATATGCAATTATCTCCAAAACAAGCAATAGACACCACACTCAACATCTAACAAATTCTGAGCATAGTAAGCAAAGCAATTCTATATGCTATGTGTGAGGCCTAACAAAAATAGGCTGGTTCTCACCCACCTGCCTTCATTCATATCTATAATTTGAGCAGCACTTACAGCTCAGGATAGTAAAAACACAGGGGTGTATACTCAAGAGTAGATCTACTGCAGTTAAAGGACATGACTAACTTAGGTTCCATAGGAACTGTCTTATACTGCTTTTAAGTTAACAGACCATGTTCTTAAGAAGCCTGCCATATTTAGAATCATAGAATATTGTCCACATTTTTCGAGAAAGTGTGACAAACGTTAAAATATACTCACAGGTTTTGGAGTGTTCATGGGAAAGCATGTAGTTGGCAAGAGGTGGGGTGTAGGTCAGACACTGCAGTGCAGAGTTGAGGAAGCATGTGTTGCCAAGGTTTTGGAGACCGGCTCCAACTCTGTGTGTTTTTTGCCATTTCAAGCATATCTTCTCTGCCGGAAAGAGGACCTTCTGCGGGGCAGTAATGCCGTCACCAACAGCGGCTAAAGACCAAAGACACATTTTAAATATACTGAAGCGATTTAAGATTTTGAAAGAATGATTACTCAAAGATAGAATTTTAAAATTCAGAACAAAGGATAATGATGTTTGGGAAGCTCCAGCTAAAAGGTGGCCCAGGGTACGCGTGGAACCACTTTTAAATAAGTAATTTACAATAGTAAAGATAAATACAAACCCATTTTAATTACCTTCCTGACCTGAACGCTGTATCTTTTTAGTGTTAAAAATGTTAACTATTGGAAAAATCTTAGGTGATAAATAGTGTATTTTGTTCTATTGATATACTGGGCATGCGTATCACAGGTTTTTCTCTTTTTTTAACATTTCTATTCGACCTTTCCTCCAAGGAGCTCAAGGTGGTGTACATGATTTTCTTCCTTCCCATTTTACCCTGACAACTCTGTAAGGTAGGCTAGGCCGAGAGTGACTGACTGATCCAAGGTTTCCCAGAGAGTTTTACAGCTGAATGGGTATTTGAACTCTGGTCTCCTAGTCCAACACTCTGACCACTACTTCACACCAGCGCCACAAAAGAAAAGTAGCATTTTCTCTGTTTATATAGAATGTGCATGTGTATCTTAGCAGGCAGCTTCTTAGAAGAGGCACCCTCTTCTTTCCTACACCGGAAAGAATGCCTCTCAATATTATGCTTGCCAGTTTCAGGCTTTTAAAAAAACGAATATTGATAAACACTATTACGACGCATAAAAATCTTCTTAATCATCTTCTTAATCAATACCATTTTTAATGTGCTTAATGGTTCATCCCAACTGCTAACTGTGCCTTGTTTATAGTTACGAAGGTAACTGTGGCATAACTACTGCAATAGGAGAATATGGCTTTCTCCTTTGGCTCTTGCCACAGGTGGAACAAATTTTCAAAAATTAAGGTTGCACGAGTTGCACAATAGGCTTAAGAACGTAAGAAGAGACTGCTAAAACATGCCAGTGGCCCATCTAGTCCAACACCCTGTTCTCACAATGGCCAACCAGATGCCTCTTCTGGGAAGCCTGAGTGCAATAGCCATCCCCCATCCTGCAGTTTCCAGCAACTGGTATTCAGGTGTATACTGCTTCTGACAATGGAAGTACCTTGCAAATCCAAGTGTTCTGGTTGCTATGCTTTACTGCTTAGTGTTGGTTTTAATTATTGTGCATTGTATATTTCACTTGTTTGTAATCAGACCAAGGAATGTTTATTGATGGGTGAGCATATGAATTTCATAAACAAAATAAAAAAGCTTCGCTGTGTGTTTTCTTTTCTCTCTCTTTGTTAATAGAGCAGCTTTACTTACACAGATCCTTCTGAGCCAAGGGCTTGGATTTATCAGGTACTGATGAATTAGAGTACACTGCAGCTCCTGGCACTGGCCCCAAAGATATTTTGTGTTTTGGAGCTTCTAAAGAAGAAGACACAGCACCCCATCCTGCAGAGCCCGAGTCCATTTCTCCAGAAGCTGGTGCCACGGAGCTGAAAGGCTGTTTCTCAGAAGCCGAAGGCTTTGAGGACTCAGACGTCTTGTCAACTATGGTCATTGTTCATCTCTGTAAAACCGAGAGAGAAAGAGAGAGAAACATATTGTGGATGCACGGCAAAAGGAGTAGAAATCTTGATTCACTTTCTAAGTAGACAACACACAGTTCTTTTTATACATGACGGAAACTCAATCAAAGAAACGTGAACTCCTCAAACAAAAGAAATGGACTGGTCCTTTGGCCATAGCACAATGTTCCCAAGTAGCACCCACCCACATAATCTCTCTTGAGACAGTCGCTCGGTGTCTCGGAGTGGCCACACTGGGCCGGTCAGGCTGCCCCAAGAGGTGCTTTTCCAGCTCCCCCAACCTCTCTGGCAAATACACAAATCCATTGTGATGACCACAACCTAGATTTAAGGTGCCATTTGGCACCTAGCTTATATATTTGAGATTCTAACACTGCTGCAAGGTCAGAAATGATGGCTCACTTGGTTTTTCAAGGAGGCTGCTTGCAACTCAGTAGGTGTCCTGCATAAAGTGACAAGGTGCTTCACACTGTGCATTGTTTCAGAGAACACTAAGGCTTCCATGTGCGTGACAGATTGCAAGATTCAGTATGGCCTAAGGCATGTGTGAGTATCAGCAGCACATTGGAAAAGAAAAAAAATCCCACCTTGCCAGACTGGATTGACCCTAATCAAGCATTTAAGAACCACAAGCCCCTCTTTTTGCCATGCCTGTTTTCATAACACGTTAAATACTGATGTTATTTTTTATAAACAAGTTGCATACAACTAAGTACCGTATTTTTCGCTCTATAAGACGCACCAGACCACAAGGCACACCTAGTTTTTGGAGGAGGAAAACAAGGAAAAAAATATTCTGAATCTCAGAAGCCAGACCAGCAAGAGGGATCGCTGCACAGTGAAAGCAGCAATCCCTCTTGCTGTTCTGGCTTCTGGGATAGCTGCGCAGCCTGCATTCGCTCCATAAGACGCACACACATTTCCCCTTACTTGCCACTGCACATGACATTGTGTGGCATGGCAGTTTCTTTTGGATTAATGCTCCCCCCCCTCCCAGGCAATAAAAGTATTCCAGTTCCCTAAATGGCTGCTTCAATCTCTAGATATAGGGGGTAAAGGGAGGCGGAAGAACTAGCTTAGTTGCAACATCCTTGGCCAACCCTGGCTCATGGTGGATGGTGGGCCAAACAGCACCATCCGTCTACTTGATGATGCTGACGTTCACAGGGCTCTCTGTGTTAATATTAGTCTCAGAATTAGTTATGTCTCATATCAGCCTACCAATTGAGCCTGACCACGGCAACGTGCTGCAGCCTGCATTATCCCAGTTCCCAACTTGGAAAGATGGTGCTGCATTGCAGAAGATGCTAAATTTATGGCTCTCCCAATTCCTTCTGGCATTAACGTCAAAAGAGGGTATGATCACACAGCTACCCTAGCATTGCATATACTCATTTAAATAAATACATAAATGCTGCACTAGAGCTGCTGCCATCCATACGATATTTTCTGTCTTGAAGGCTGAAAAGTGGGGAGTGTACACACAGCTGCAATAGTGCTATAGCAGCTCTGATTGTGACAATGTCTTCTGGCTGTAAAAGGCTAAAATATAGAGTAGTAGTGCTACATTACTCCAGGCAGAGGAAACCAATTGCAGCATGTGCTAGTTTAGCTTGCAATTCAACTGCTGGCATGCGCAATTTCTTCGTGTGCTAAGAGAATGGCATATGCAAGGCTGGACCAAAGGCAATTTAATACAGCCAGTAATGTCCCACCAGTGCATATCATTTTGAGTTTGGGAGGGAAGCAGAGAGAGGGAGGATCCAACAGGCAGGAAGAGCCCATGTTAGTGAAAGGAACTGCTGAAGAGGGCTAACTGTAGCATGTACTATATTAACTCCCTACTGTATTTTGAAACCAGAGAGATCTAAAGCAAATCTAATCTCTCTGGGTGTCTAGATCAACACAAAGCTCAGAGATTGGCTTGACAGTAACTGAGAACTGAAGGTTACTGGAAGTGTTTCACACATATGAGGTTACATAAAGTAAATCTAACAGCTTTCATTGCTCTGTTAAACAACACATTCTCAGAGCTCCATATTAAATCTGGCTTCCTTTTGGAATTAGAGGGCTCAGGTTACCAAAATTGCCCAATAATGTAGCAGAAACATACTGAGAAGCACATCTCTGCGCCAACACTAAACATGCTTAAGTATTTACTCATTTCCTGCATGTGTCTGTTCGTTCTTAATGGGAATAGCAATGAAAGAAGAGCACATTGGAAGCGCAATTCTCTTCCCCCTATTAACTAGGAAAAGGTACAATGTGAAGGGGCACGGGGAGGAAGGGGCAGAAGGTCAAGGAGCCCTCGATGTACAAATAAGTCAATAACACAATTGCTGAGCAGGAGTTCACTTGCAAGTCATCTGAGAGAATTGTTTATAGAAGAGAATGAACACAGCAGCCAAAATTCATTTGGAAGATAGTAAACTACAGTCCAAGTGCATCATTCCGGAGGTGCCTGGAGCAAACCTAGTAATAAGAGACAACTCCAAAACTGTCAACTGCTCAGATAAGATTATCCGACAACAAACACAGATGCGAATCCAGACAAAGAGTACGTTCCATTAAGCAGCGGGGTGGGGCAGGGGGGAAGAGGAGAAAAAAAGAGGTTTATCATCTTTTCTCCTCTAGGAAACAAGGATGCTTCACCACCACTTGGGAAATGTAACAATAATGAAAAAAAGGCAAAGAGGAAATTGTCACAAAAGTAAAGAGTGAAAAGTAATTCTACAGCGCAGTCGCTGTGATTCACTATTTACACAAGCACTTTCTTGTTAAAATGGCATGGCTCTCAATACTGTTGCCAACAACACATTAAGAGAAAATATTTATGACTCCTAATAAGCCACAGAATGTGGCGTGTGCCTAAATGGTACCCAATCAGCGACTAGTGTTGTATAACTTGCACTGATTTCAATCGGGTGGGACCTGCAAGTCTTACACAATCCTACGTGACTGGATGGTGTGTTACTTCACATGGGCATACTTACTGGGAAGTAGGCCTTACTAAATTCAGTGAGACTTGCTCCCAAGACAACAGGCCTAAGATCAGCTTTCATGGGAGAGGTCTCTGATCTGACTTAACAAGCCATACCGCAGTGCTTCCAGTTCACTGCTCCCTGGGAGCAGCAAACAAACCAAGAAGTGGGCAGGCAGCTTATGACACATGCTGTGTCTCCCCAGTCTCAGCCTATACAACACTGATCCAGGTAGTCACCAGTCAAGGCACTGACCAGACCTGCTTAACTTCAGCAAAGGTCCTGCATCATGTGCCCTCAGATAATGCCCTGGGACTAGTCTAATCACCTGCTTCATAGCAGGACTCTCAGCTTCTGTAGGTCAATCTACCCAACGTAGAATACAATACAAAGAACAGGAAGATGGTTGCATAGCAGTTAGCTCCTGATGACTCAAAGCAAGTAAGACAAATGGCATGCACTATATAGCAATGACAAACCTAGACAACATCTTAAAAAGCAGAGACATCACCTTGCCAACAAAGGTCCGTATAGTTAAAGCTATGGTTTTCCCAGTATTGATGTATGCAAGTGAGAGCTGGACCATAAAGAAGGCTGATCGCCGAAGAATTGATGCTTTTGAATTATCGTGCTGGAGGAGACTCTTGAGAGTCCCATGGACTGCAAGAAGATCAAACCTATCCATTCTGAAGGAAATCAGCCCTGAGTGCTCACTGGAAGGACAGATCCTGAAGCTGAGGCTCAAATACTTTGGCCACCTCATGAGAAGAGAAGACTGTCTGGAAAATACCCTGATGTTGGGAAAGATGGAGGGCACAAGGAGAAGGGGCGATGGAGGATGAGATGGTTGGATAGTGTTCTTGAAGCTAAAAGCATGAGTTTGACTAAACTGCGGGAGGCAGTGGAAGACAGAAGTGCCTGGCGTGCTCTGGTCCATGGGGTCATGAAGAGTCAGAAACGACTAAACAACAACAACAATAGCAGCAGAGAAAATACATATACAGTGGTACCTCGGGTTAAGTACTTAATTCGTTCCGGAGGTCCATTCTTAACCTGAAACTGTTCTTAACCTGAAGCACCACTTTAGCTAATGGGGCCTCCTGCTGCCGCCGCGCCACCAGAACACGATTTCTGTTCTCATCCTGAAGCAAAGTTCTTAACCCGAGGTACTATTTCTGGGTTAGCGGAGTCTGTAACCTGAAGCGTATGTAACCTGAAGCGTATGTAACCTGAAGCGTATGTAACCTGAGGTACCACTGTAACACAAAGTACACAACAAACAAACACACAAACACAGAGTCACTGGTCAGCCTGACTTATGCATAGGAGTTTGCCTTCCAAATCTCCAAACTACGCCCCAGTTCCATATTGCGGTTATATCCGTGTAAGAAAATTGTCAGTGTGTGTGAATGGTGTTTCAGATCGGAGACTGGGCGGGTTGTGAAAGTGCAAGATTCTAATCACTGGTATTCTGAAGCAATCTGCAAGTCAAAGACTGCCTGAATTAAAAGCACCACATGAAAATGTGAATTGACCTTCAACAGTTGCTATAAACCATGGTTAGGCAAACTAAGACCTAGGGGCTGTTTCCAGCCCAATCACCTTCTAAATCTGGCCCACAGATGGTCCGGGAATCAGTGTGTTTTTACATGAGTAAAATGTGTGCTTTTATTTAAAACGCATCTTCGGGTTATTTGTGGGGCATAGGAATTCATTCATTTCACACACACCCCCGCCAAAAATATAGCCCGGCCCCCACAAGGTCTGAGGGACAGTAGACCGGCCCCCCCTGCTGAAAAAGTTTGCTGACCCCTGCTATAAACATTGAACAAAACAATTAATACTACAGGGGTAGGAAACCTGGAACCCTTTTGATGTCGTTGGATGCCAATTCCCATCAGCCTCAGTCAATGGGTAATGGTCAGGGATTATGGGACGTGTAGTCCAGCACTTCTGGAGGGCACAGGGTCCCCATTCCTGTAACAAAACTGACCAATCTGAGAAAATTGCATGGGCCAACATTTATGCTTTTTAACAAGTTCAATAAATTGCAATGCATCAAGTGTTTAGAATTTATTTCCTGATAATTTAAGGCAAATACAGACTGGAGGAGGGGGTTAATTGTTTTTGTTTTTATTGTGTATTTTATGTTTTTTATCTTGTATTTTTATGTTGAAACCGCCCTGATATTTACAGAGGAAGGGCGGTACACAATTAATAATAATAATAATAATAATGGGAAATTCTATTTTATAATAGCATAGCAGGTGGATGGATAGATGGCTCAGCTATAAACTTCAGTAACATTTAGCAACAGGTAACTGCCCAATTTTCAGTCTGTTTGAAGAAATGTTGTACACCACATTTACAAGGGCACACCTTACAATAAAATCAAATACCTTAATTGGAAACATCAGGTCTCTCATTAAAAAGCTGTAATTATTTTAAGAATACCGACCATTAAGAATGTAAAGTCCCAGCAATTACCCCCAGTAGTTCCATTTTGTTTTACTTTTTTTGGATTCAGAACCTCTCTGCACAAGCACTGCCTCCCCCCCACCGGCCGCCATTTCTGTTCTCAATTATTTATTCTCCCCAGCTTCTTGTTTCCTTTCCCCCACAATTGTCGACCTTGTGCCTAAATCTTTCAATTTAATTTCACTATGGTCTTTTACAACAAAGTTAACTGGTTCTTCTAACATATTCCATTCCGAAAGAAGCAATTTACTTGCAAAGAGGCAGCTCTGTGTGTTTTAAAGGTGCCTTCAAGATACATTTGTGCTTGCAATTTTATACTTACAAAGCATCGTTTATGCCAGGAGAGCCTGAAGTAGTATGTTTCCAGCTACTGAAGCTATAAAATGGGTTTTTAGTAGGGGGCGTGGTAGTCAGTACACACAGAAGGTAGAATATCTGTAAAATGTCTATCTCCCCTATCCCTGGAAATTAATATTACTGAAGGTAGAAGCATTTGATACATTCCTCCCTGGGGAAGGTGGATTTTGCAAGGAAGAGAAGAGGCATATTGATACTTTCCCTCCCAGCTCTACTACACAGGAATCTATTGTGCTGCTGCTATAATATCATTCATGCCAAATACAGAGCAACGCGGCCCTGATGTCAACATGTCACACAGCCAGCGTGCATACAGAAAATGTCCATGCGGGAAACAAGATTCGCCGCCCTTGTTCAAACCCAGCAACAGCTGCTGCAACATGTCTAATCAGATGTGGCAAAAGGATGAACTGGACTGAAAAGGTGGACACATAAGCTATGGACCTAAAAGATGCAAAAGGACCCGGGTCTCTGTGAATTCCCATCCCCACCACATCAAAGCCTGATTTCCAGACACAGGGGGAAGAATGAGAAGAAGGGAAAGTACAGGAATCACTCATTTGAGAAGTAGTGTCCATGGCAACCAAGCAAAGGAAGTAATACTATATAGAGAATGACAGGAGACTTTCAAACCCACCCACCCCTTCAGCAGCAAGGGGGAGGGGCACGAGCAGGGGCACCAGAAGGAAATGGCAAAGTGAAGACAATCTTACAAATCAAGAGGGAAATAAGATATGGGCACCCACAGGAATTTTTCCAAGGGAGAGGAATAAACACATATACATAATTGAAAGGTGGAAGCAGGCAAGTTTCTCACAAAACAAATGAGAATATCTCTGGTTCTACAAATATTTTATTTATTATTTGGAGCATTTGTATCCTTGCTCTTCAACCAAAAAGGCCCTCAGAGTGATTTGCATACAATCAAAACAAGACAGTCCCTACCTACCTCTCATTTTTAAAAAACAAACAAACCCCACAACAACCCACATGATACACAAGGAGAAAGGAACAGGCAGGCAGAGGAAAATAAGATAAAAACTCAGACACCAATTTCTAAAGAGTTGTTTCTGTAATGACCAGCTGGCACAAGTCTGGGCCAGGAGGTGCCTTATGTCCCCAGATGACAGCTGAGGGGAGAGGGAGGCCTGATGGAGCTGATCTGTCACAGAAGCTGATGAAGCTCTCAAACTGCTGGAAGGGCTGCACTTCTTTTTTCTATAAGAAAGCTGACAATCTGGGGCTAATGGTATGTTGTGTGGGGACTGCCCCCCCTTTACCCCATCTGGACAGCCAAGGTGAGGAAAAGAGACAATGTAGGCTACTCACAAACTGGGAAGGAAATGGGAGAAAAAGCAGTACAGTGGTACCTCAGGTTAAGTACTTAATTCGTTCTGGAGGTCAGTTCTTAACCTGAAGCACCAGTTTAGCTAATGGGGCCTCTTGCTGCTGCCACGCCGCCGGAACCCGATTTCTGTTCTTATCCTGAAGCAAAGTTCTTAACCTGAAGCACTATTTATGGGTTAGCGGAGTGTGTAACCTGAAGCATATGTAACCTGAAGCGTATGCAACCCGAGGTACCACTGTATATATGGGATCAAGAAAAGAGGGAATTCTGTAACTGCCTCCCCCCCCCCCCATGGGAGGTCAGAGGAAGCAAGACCTCTGCTCCACACTAAAGCTCAAGTCCTTCCTAGAGATGGAGTTAGACCATGGGTAGGCAAACTAAGGCCAGGGGGCTGGATCTGGCCCAATCACCATCTAAATTCGGCCCGCGGACCGTCCGGGAATCGGCGTGTTTTACATGGGTAGAATGTGTCCTTTTATTTAAAATGCATCTCTGGGTTATTTGTGGGGCCTGCCTGGTGTTTTTACATGAGTAGAATGTGTGCTTTTATTTAAAATGCATCACTGGGTTATTTGTGGGGCATAGGAATTTGCTCATTCCCCCCCCCCATATAGTCCGGCCCCCCACAAGGTCTGAGGGACAGTGGACCGGCCCCCTGCTGAAAAAGTTTGCTGACCCGTGTGTTAGACAGCTACGATGCACACATGAAACCATGCTGAAACAGAGAATGGAAGAGTGGGGCAAACTATTCAAAAGCCTACTGACAACCATACGCACAGAGAGAAGTGCACACACACAAAGAATTGGATGTATAATACCCATACTTCTTTGCCAAAGCATAATGACTATATACGTATATGCAATACACACACACACACACACACACACACACACACACTAATACCCTAAAAGCCAAATGTACATACATCTCTCTGTATGTACATAACACCAGTGGTGTGAAACGCACGCTTTACACCCCCAACTATATATAAAATGTGCATAGGAACGTATATATGCACACACACACTTGCCAGTATACAGACACACACTGAAAGAAAACCAACTTTATGCGGACGTGTGTGTATACGACACCAGAAATACACACAGTAGTACACAGACATAAAACACAGGTACATATACACACCTCATTCCCTCCAAACCACCCAACTGCCTTCCCTTCCTTTCCCTCGCACTCCCCCCCCCCAAACCATATAAGCAGCAAAGCGGGGTTGAAGGGTGGGGGGAAGCATTTCACAAGCTCCCCCCAATTCTCCCTCAGCCACAGAAAACGCACGTATCACAGAACCCATCCCCCGCGTATCTCCAACGCCCCCAACCTCGGGCCCCATAATGCCTCCACCCCCAGCCCCCACTAGCACTGTGTGAGCGCGGGGGCGGCATTTGCAAGAGGAACGGGGGCTGCCTGGGGGGGGCGCGAGGCGGGGGTGGGGGGGTCGGAGGTCACCCCGGGGCAGAGATGGCTGAGGAGTGGGGGGGGGGGTCGTGAGAGAAAGAGAGAGAAAGAGGGGAGGCAAATGGCAGTGGGCGGGGCGGGGCCAGGACACGCATGGGCCTAGTGGGGAGGCGGGAAGGGAAGCGCCGGGAGAAAAAGCGACGGGCGGAGGAGGCGGCGGCTGAGGAGGCGAGGAGGGGGCGCTCCCGCAGCAGCAGGGGGGCGGGAACGGGCCGCGCCGAGCAGCCCCGGCCTGGGGAGGGACGGAGGGGGCGGCCTAGCCCGGCGCGGCTCCCCGGCGCAGCCCACCCGGCCCCTCGCCCGCCCTCTCCCGCTTTCCCCCCTCACGCTCCCGCTGTCCCCCCTCAGCCTTTCCCGCTTCAGTTACCTGGGACGGCGCTGCCGGCTCCCCTTTCGCCTCAGCCCGGCCGCTCCGCCTCCCTCCCCTCCTGCTCCTGCTTTGCCCGCGTCGGGGAACAATGACGTGCCCCGCTCCGCCCGGCCTCTTGCATCCGGGGCCCCGGCGAAGGCCGGCGCGGCTCTGGGTCACACAGGGACCAGCGCCGCCCCTGCGGCTTCGACAGGGGGCCGGCAGGGGGCGCTGCGCTCGCCGGCGTCTGTTTTAAAAAAGAGATGGAGGGCGGGGCAGGGGCTCGGCGGAACTGCGGGTTTAGGGGCGGTCGGCAAAGAGGCAGGAGGAGGCGGTGCCGCCGCCGCCGCTGCGGCGAGGGGCGGTCTCGAAAGTGCGAGCCGCGAGTGGAACGCAGACTCGGAGTTCGGTTGCGGCTGCTGTTTAACGGGGGGTTTGGGTTGTTTGTTTTCGCGCAGAGCGGCGGTTCTGCGCACGCCTTGCTTGGAGGCAAGCCCCGCTGATCTCACTGGGGCTTCCTCCCTCTGGGTTCCTTGCAGCCTTAACGGTGCAGCCCTAACCATGGCCGCACATTTAAAGCAACACGTGGCTTCCCCCCCCCAAAGAATCCCTGGGAACTGTAGTTGAGAGATGTTAGGAGACATCCTATCCCCCGCAGTTTGGAATTCCCAGCGCCAGTAAACTACAATTCCCAGGGTTCATTGGGGGAAGGTATGCCTGTTAAAGGGACACGGGTGGCACTGTGGGTTAAACCACAGAGCCTAGGACTTGCCGATCAGAAGGTCAGCAGTTCGAATCCCCGCAGCGGGGTGAGCTCCCGTTGCTCGGTCCCTGCTCCTGCCAACCTAGCAGTTCGAAAGCACGTCAAAGTGCAAGTAGATAAATAGGTACCGCTCCAGCGGGAAGGTAAACGGCGTTTCCGTGCACTGCTCTGGTTCGCCAGAAGCGGCTTAGTCATGCTGGCCACATGACCTGGAAGCTGTCTGTGGACAAACGCCGGCTTCCTGGCCTATAGAGCGAGATGAGCGCCGCAACCCTAGAGTCGTCCGCGGCTGGACCTAATGGTCAGGGGTCCCTTTACCTTTACCTTTATGTCTGTTAAAAGTGGTATGGGAGTGCTTTAAGTGGGTGGTGAGGATGCAACCTGAGTCTGCTGGGGTAGTGGGCTTAGGATTGTAGCCCAGAAGGCTCTTTCTCATTTCTTCACCACCATCGCCACTGAAGCTGCTATTACGTGGAAGAAATATAACAGCAGCTGTCGAAAATCTTTGGACCTCCAGATACTGCTGAAGTACAACTCCCATCAGCCATAAAAAAAACTTGGACCATAAACCATTGATGATGGGACTTGTAGTTCAGCAACATCTGGAGAGCCAAAGGTCCCCCACTCATGGTATATAGGATTGCAGCCTTACTTCAAAATGTAGGCAAGACCTGCTGCAGTTGGGGACCCTGCTGCTCTGTCAATGCCTCTGATTATGCTCAAGGAGAGATTTGCACAGGTACATTTTCTAAAGCAACTGGGAATTTTCTAAATACCCAGTGGGGTTGTAAACACTAGTCTTTGTCAAGAAACACAGGAAGCTACCTTGTGGCCAGGCCATTGGTCCATCCATCTCAGCACTCACAGGAGAGTGTGGGGCAGCAGGGCAAATCTTTTTTGCTGCAAATGTTTCCATGTTTTTGTAGGAGAAAGCTGTACAATTATTTCACCAGGTCATGCAAAACTATAAGGTCTTAAAGAAGGTGGAGGTGCACCATGTTTGATGACTAGCACAGATAAATGACACCCTGCTGAACCAGCTCTACAGATGGCCCAATATTCTACAACTACTCCACAAGTACATCGTTTTCAGGCGGGAAAATGGTAAAGATTTTGGGCTGCAGAATGGTATTTTGTGGATACAGAGAAATTCACATTTTCAAATTGTAGCACTTCTAAAGTGTCTAAAAATAGCACCCAGCAGGCACGCTCTTTGAAAGCAGAAAGGTTTTGACAGGGTACAAAAATCTCGAGGAAAACCACGGTGAGTGAAACATCAAGGTGAACAAGAGTATCCATATGGAATCTTTATAATGGATCATGAAAAGGCACAAGCCATTAGCTGTAATGTTCAATTACCAGGGCCTGAAAAATATATGTTCTAATTAGTCACTTCTCAGTTTGCTATCAGAAGATTTCTTGAACCAAATATGCCCTAGTGAAACTGATGGCCCTATTAGTTTGACACAGATGGCTATGCTGCGTAAAGCACTGCTTGTCTTTAGATTTGCTAGTGGTGGTGATGGGAAAACCACACACAAACAAAAATCAGTGGCCATCTTTTCTTTGTTGGTTAAAAGAATGCAGATCCAAAAATACATATTTAACAACGAGGGCATTTATTTATTTATCGATCTCATTTACAATCCACCCTTTACCATCTGGTCCCACCCAGGGTGGACATGCACCACATAAAACTTCATAAAATATAAATACCATATTATAAAATACCATAGTTAAACACATACATGCAACATCAATAACCAGTCTGGTGTAGTGCTTAGAACTCAGCCATGAAGCTCACTGGGTGACATTGGGCCAGTCAGTGCCTCTCAACCTAACCTACCTTACAGGGTTGTCATGAGGAACCATGTGCTCCTTGAAGAAAAAAGGTGGGATATTAATGCAGATTTTTTTTTTTTAAAAAAAAGCATATTAAGTAGGGGATAAAAACAGAACAAAACAGGAAGCTTGAGTAAAGTCTTCAGCTGCTGCCAAAAGGTCAACAATGTCAGGGCTCAGCTTACTTCAAAGTGGTCATTCTAAAGATACAGGGTCCCTGTAGGGAAAGCCTGTCCATCCACCATTGTCCAAAGCCTGCCATCCACCATTGTCCCCTAAGTTTTCCTCAAGTGGTGGGATCATCATCAGACACTAATTAAAGGGCAGGTCAGTATGGAAAGAGGCATCCCTTCAGATACTTCGGTACAAGGCTGGCCCACCCATGAGACAAGGTGAGGTGACTGCCTCAGGTGGCACGCTCAACAGGGGCAGCAGATCCTAACCGAAATCTTTATTATCCCATTGTTTCTGATGTAGATCTTCACTCACCCCTTCTTCCTGGGAGGGAGGGGGCACCATTTTGTGGTTTACGTCGGGTGCCAAAATGTCTTGGGCCGGCCATCCTTGGATCCCATGTCATTTATGGCTTTACTTGGGCTCAGAAGTGAATTGGCAACCAGCACAACTCTTTTAAACCCCGGTTGTATGTGAGTTTAATATGCCTGTCAGCACTCTGGCTGCAGCATTCTGTTCTAGTTGCCCTTTTTAGACTGTTTTCAAGAGCAGCCCCATTGAGCGCATCAACTCCTATTCCTCCGTCTACCTTGTGCATGGGCAATACAAAATAAACTCTTGCATAGGGCTCGCTTCTCTCCACAGCTATCCTTTGGTTCCCACCCAAGGGACCTTGATCCATTACTCCCTGGCCCCATATCCACAGTAAGAATAATGTGGGTGGCGCTGTGGTCTAAACCACTGAGCCTAGGGCTTGCTGATCGGAAGGTCGGCGGTTCGAACCCCCGCAACGGGGTGAGCTCCCGTTGCTCAGTCCCAGCTCCCGCCAACCTAGCAGTTCGAAAGCACGTCGAAGTGCAAGTAAATAAATAGGTACCGCTCCGGTGGGAAGGTAAATGGTGTTTCCGTGTGCTCCTCTGGTTTTGCCAGAAGCAGCTTAGTCATGCTGGCCACATGACCCAGAAAAACTGCCTGCAGACAAACATTGGCTCCCTCGGCCAGTAAAGTGAGATTAGTGCCGCAACCCCAGAGTCGTTCACAACTGGACTTAACTGTCAGGGGTCCTTTACCTTTACCTTTTAAATAATAATAATAATAACAACTAAAAAACCCCTAAATCATCATCATCAAGGTCATAATACCAACAACAACTATAAAGGCCATAATAAAGGTTATTATAATGATAGTTGGGACGCGGGTGGCGCTGTGGGTTAAACCACAGAGCCTAGGACTTGCTGATCAGAAGGTCGGTGGTTCGAATCCCCGTGACGGGGTGAGCTCCCGTCGCTTGGTCCCTGCTTCTGCCAACCTAGCAGTTTGAAAGCATGTCAAAGTGCAAGTAGATAAATAGGTACCGCTCTGGCGGGAAGGTAAATGGCGTTTCCGTGTGCTGCTCTGGTTCGCCAGAAGCAGCTTAGTCATGCTGACCAAATGACCCGGAAGCTGTACGCCGGCTCCCTCGGCCAATAAAGCGAGATGAGCGCCGCAACCCCAGAGTCGGTCACGACTGGACCTAATGGTCAGGGGTCGCTTTACCTTTATAATGATAGTAACAACCAGTGTGAAGTACTGCAGTGGTTAGAGTGTTGGCAGACTAGGGTTCAAATCCCAACTCAGCCATGAAGCTAATTGGGTGACCTCGGGCCAGTCACTCACCCTCACCCTCGCCTACCTCACAGGGTTGTTGTGTGAGGGTGAAACAGGGAGAACTCCACGCACCACCCTGAGCTCCTCGGAGAGAAGGTGGAATAGCAGTAACAAGCAATTACAACGCCTGGGCAGCAATGCTAACCCTATCTTGCGTTGATCCTTCCTCGCTGCAGAAAAGCCCCAGGGGTCTTGGTGGAAAGTGCTGGGTGTCAGCCCCATTAAAACCGATGGCGGCTTCCTTCCGAGTAAACACGCCTGGCAGCATCGGGCTGTGCTCTGTGGCTGCCATCCTAGTACCCCACCCCCTTACCTGGGCATTATTATGGGGCCTCAGTGCGCGACTTGCACACTGAGGAGACCCGTCCGGGCTCGCCCTCTTTCGCTCGAGAGCGGCCGCGCTTTTTTCCTGTCCCCGGGCAGAGCCAGGGGGCGCCGGCGGGGCGGCCGAGCTTGCCTGTCAGGAGACTCCGGCCTAGCGAGGGAGGCCGGGCTCCGTCCCCGCCTTCTTTCCCTCAGCGCGCCGCGCGTTCAGGCCCTCCAAGCTGGGGGTGGGAAGAAGGGCCTCTGCTGGGAGCAGAGCAGCCATGTGGCGAGAGGACGGCGCCGGCTCCTCCGGCCAGCGGCGACGGTGGCCGTGGCGGGTTGAGGAGGCTTCGCCGACGCCTCCCGCAGCCATCGCGTTCCCAGAGGACAGCGACGAAGGGACGGAGCTGCCCTTCGACGGTGCGTTACCGAAGGGGGTGCAAATACAGTGGTACCTCGGGTTGCAGACGCTTCAGGTTACAGACTCCGCTAACCCAGAAATATTACCTCGGGTTAAGGACTTTGCTTCAGGATGAGAACAGAAATCGCATGGCGGCGGCGCGGCAGCAGCGGGAGGCCCCATTAGTTAAAGTGGTACCTCAGGTTAAGAACAGTTTCAGGTTAAGAACAGACCTCCAGAACGAATTAAGTTCTTAACCCGAGGTACCACTGTAATGGTTTCGAGAGGGAAGGAAGCGCGGTGGGGGGGGGAGGACTCCCCTCTTGCACGGTAGGGGGAAAACGTGTGCAAGCTGAGCCCCGTCATGCTAGCCCTACTCAAGAGTAGACCCGTTGAAATGACGGGGCACGGCTTGCCTCGGGGTCCGTGGACTTCGCTGTGGCTGCTCTGCGTTGGGTGCAACGCTTAGGAGAGGTTAAGTTCCCAGCTGAGGGCGGTAGGACCTCCTGTAGCTCGCTATGGTGTCTCCTCAGAAGTAAGGACTAGTGGGACTTGCTCCCAGGTAAGTGCTGCAGATTGTGGCGCCATTATTATTATTATTATTATTATTATTTATATATTGTGCTAGAGAGAACAAAAAAGAGAGAGGCAGATCTCTGCCTCAAGGGACAGTATAAAATTTGACACAAGGGAGCCAACCTATGGGGAAGGAGGGAGAGAGAGAGCCTAATAATTATACTCCATAAAGGGCAATTTGCCTTTCAAGACCCATAATAATAACATCTAATTGGTGGTGTGAATTCCTTTTTTGTCAACTTCCGTTGGCAATAGAAGCTTAGGCTGTGTATACACTGTACTTTTAAAGCACATTTCCCCATTGCGGGGGGGGGGGGGGATAATGGGAACTGTAGTTTACTCCCCCTCACAGAGCTACAATTTCCAGCACTGCTAACAAACCATAGTTCCCAGGTTTCTTAGCGGGGCCGTGTGTTGTAAATTGTATGGTGTGCACATAACCTTGGGCTGCAATGCTTCTCCAACTTAGCTGGGAGTAAGCGCCATCAAATTCAATAGGACTTCAGAGTTGACATGCTTAGGATCCTGTTGTTACTGGCCTGTCTCAGTGCATGTGTGCTTGGAAGTAACTCCACACTGAAATTCACAGGACTTGCCATCAAGCAAAGGTGAAAGGGAAGGTTTATGTCACAATAAACTCAGATCACAAGTGGTAAAGCGTTTACTGAGCCACGTCACTTTGGACAAGGGCTTTATCTATTTAAAAACTACTCTGCTGGAAAATGTGCCAATATCCACCCACCCTACCTGAAAGGGATCAGGTTTAAAAACAACACATGAATTTTCCGTATGTATAAATTCCGTCAATATTTGTGTTTGCTTTGGGATAAGGCTTGGTTAACGAGGCTTTAGAATAATTAATGGATAGAATAGAATAGATTCTACTGCTTTGCACTGCAGGAAAACAGTGGGCAAGGAAGGGGGATTATTTGTGCCCTCACAGGAGAGTAGCTGCTGGAATTATTTTAACGGCATGGAAGACAATAATATACCGAGAGTTATGCAACTAAAACAATCTAGCAGGGACTGTACATGTCATAACATGCAGGAGACATCCAGATCATAGGGCTTTTGAATCATTGTAGTTTTACTGCTCTCACTGTTTCTGGTTAAACAACATATTTTGACATAGTCTCCTGCCTGCCCTTGGATTGAGTTCCACCCCCCAGCCCCGTTTCAGAAATGTTAACCTTATAAACCAAGAATGGGGTAGCTGTGGCCTACCAGATTTTGTCGGACCACAATTTCCATAATCCCTGACCATTGGCCTTGCTGGCTGGGGCTGATGAGAATTGGGAGCTCAATAGCATCTTGAGAATCATAGGGTGTCCCCCCCCCCCCTTAGTTAGAGAAGCTGGATTATTTAACAGTTTTTGTGCTAGGAATGGAAGAATATTCATGACTGAAGAGTTACGTAGTTACATCATTCTTCTTCACCTTGAGGCAGAGTTAGGGGGCAGTTTCATCATTCCTACTGATCTGTCTTGTGACTTTCTCTTTAGGGCCTCTGGGTACTCTATAATTGCATCAGCTGCCCTTTTTAGTATACTGATGCAAACATGTCCTTTATCATTCCAAACTTAAGCTAACTTAAAAGCAGCCTCCTTATATGTTCTGCATCCTGGGATGGGATGGCATCAGGCCAGGGGAGGTGGGGAAAGGCCCACCCACTTGTCTCTATGGCAACAGTCTTTTTGGGCATGTAAATGTCAGTTCTTAACAGACCAGCTAAGGTCATTGCCTTTCAAAGAAAATGGTCTGACCGGTTCAACAGCTTCTTCTAGATTCTAAACCTCACTTGATGCAGAATCACAGGCCTGGAAGGGACATGTGGATATCATCCAGACTAAACTTCCACCAACTCATAAGAATAGTTTGTTTTTAATGATATTATTTCATCAAATGTTACATCGCTTGATTGTTAAAAAAACACACCTTAAAGGCATTTGCATATCAGTCTGCTAGATGGAACTATCCCTACCCCATGTGCTGTTCAGGAGGAGGTTTTTCCAACAACTCCAGAGCCAAATTCAGGGAGGGCAGCAGGGGGTGAAAGCCCTGTTGCACCGTGGAAACCCTTGCGCAGGGCTTCTGCAGATGGAATTTGTTGGGTTAGTCCTGCCTTTTATCTGGGAAATATGTGGTCCTCTCAATAACACTGTAAAACATTCCAGCTTTTATATTTCTTAGAATATTACATAAATTGCCATTTAATTCCACAGTGTTTTCAACTGCTCATGAGCAAATGTGCTGGTCAGCAAGCCTGCCTTTCAGCTTTCATTTTTGCCTGGTCTATTTCAGATTCTGATTGGCCTGCAGAACTTCAAGGTGCAAATGGTTCTCAAAAGTTAATGAACATTACAACTTCATTTGCGAACCAGCTCCTGCTCGTTTCACTGCTAGAGCATCTTTGCCATGTGTATGCACAAGATCCAGCACGTTCAAGACGTTTGTTTCAATGTTAGTAAGAGCTTGACTTACTTTTGCATGGTAGAGTGGTGGTTGTCAGTTCCAGCAGCTGAAGAATTGCATTATTTTGTCTGAATTTATTATATTATATAAATATATTAAATAAGAATGTAAATAATAATAATTTGAGCACATTAAGGTTGCAGTCCTATAACCCTAATCCTACAAGTACTTCAAGGGTCGTAAACCTCATTGAACACATCGGGTCTTACTTCCAAATAAACATCAATAAGCTTTCAGCTCACCATACATCTCTACCGGTGGTGCACCTCAACTTATCTGAATTTCAACTTAATCTTTAACTATTCTGTTGTGTTGTTATTATCTTTGCTCCATCAAGTAGGAAAGTAAACAATTTTAGCTGCCAGTTCAAAGTCTTAGATCGCTTAACCAGTTCAAAGTTCTCAAGTTGCTCTTGAAATGGACGTATTATAAAAAAAAAATCAGCCATAGTAGTTCATTTAGTTCACATTGGGACAGCTCAGTTGGTAGAGCATGACTCTTAATCTCAGGGTTTTGGGTTTGAGCCCCACGTTGGGCAAAAGATTCCTGCATTGTAGGGGGTTAGACTAGATGACCCTTGTGGTCCCTTCCAACTCTAAAAGTCTATGATTCTATGAAGGCTGAATTTTATGTGTCATTTTGAATGTAAAAGCTAACCCAGAGCTTAATGCTAGAGGTATAACAGCAGCATGTTAACATGCACAAGTGGATACCTGACATGGTGTAAGGTATCAATAAAACACTATAGCAATTTAAAAATACCATTAACATCCCAAAGAATAACTACAAAATGCACAGCATTTATTAAATACAGAAATGCATATATTAAATACGGACAGGCACACATTTCCATGCCACCCACATTTCCACCCACCCACAAACCACCTGCTATTCAGACTGATTATTAGATCTTGTTTGATTTGGGTGGGGCAGGAGGGGTTTTTCTTTGAGATAATCAACCTCCTGGAAGCTCCACCCATGGTTACATTTGAACAACAAGAGTGTTCAGAGAGGAATGCTGAAACTCACCACAGTCCAAGAGTGGCATTAAAATACAAACAAACAAAAAACCCTCCACAACTTTTGAATTGGGGCGGTTTTTGGAGAGCTTTTATTTTAAAAGTGTATTCTAATACTAAATTATAAAATGCTGGTTCCATAATTTGGCTGAAACATTTTTTGTTGTGTCAAAATATTTCAGATTGCAAAGATCATTTCCTTGTAGGTAGCATCAGCTGTCAGTGCAACTTAAGCAAAGCTAGGCCATAAGCAGTTTTTAATAGTTTGAATGTTGTGTAAAGTTCAAATGTTTGATTTCTTTTCAAATATTTCCCCTCCTTTTGTACAGTACTGTGTAAGACATTTACTGGAATGCACTTGCTATCTGATTTTGCTGTCCGTGAAGAATTCAGTAGTTTGCGCCTGCAGCATAATCGAGCCATTACTGAATTGATGAAAGCAGCCAACCAACAAATACTCAATGAAGTAAGCTTACTTCAAACTTTCTCTGCTTCTCAGTTCCCATGACTAGCATATAAAGTACATGGGGAAGAGTATAGGACTTCAGTTCTTTGGTTTCTTTTTGTGATGCTTATGCAGACCAGAGAATTCTACTCCAGCGCTCTCCTCTTTGCTCATACTCCTTTACATGGGCATGGGCTACATTATCTTTTAATGTATGTATAGATACTTTATAAGTGTTTAATAATAATCTGGCGATCACATCATTAGGAGCATGGTGAGGTTGGTGTAGCAAGATCTATTCTTCTCCGTGTGTCAACAAATCTTTTTTTTAAAGGACTATAGTGTTTCATGGAAGGATAACAATATATTGCAGCCTGTTTGGTCAGTGTGTTAGAGCATGGGTTGTGCTAACTATGGTTTAGCATCTAAACCAGGGTTTGAGCCTAAAAAACCCCATACCGCAGTTCAGCACAGTTTGTCTGCTTTTATTTTCCCTATTACTGATCCCAAACAGCATTTTTAAAATTTAGATATCATGCCAAACCATAGTTTCTGGTCTAGTATGGACATATGTTAAAGTACTTGCCAGGAGTTCACAAATTTGGTTAAGGATCTGAGTGACACACTGACATATACCGTAAATTTCGCTCCATAACACGCAGATTTTTCCTCCTAGAAAGTGAGGGGAAATGTCTGTGCGTGTTATGGAGCGAATGCCTACAGATGGCGGGGGAATCTGCTGCAGTCGTGAGCAGTCCGTGGCTCGCTTTGAAACAGCTAGCGGAGCCGGGGAGGAGGGAGAGAAGCAGAGCGGGAGTTGGCTGCTTTAAAACAACCCCTGCTCTCTGTCCCTGCCTGCAGTTTTCTGATGTCCGATTTTGGATTAGCCACTGTAGGGGCTGTGTGTGTGTGTGTGCGTGTGTGTGCTTGAGCTATCGTTCTCCTCCTCCTGCTTCCCCTTCACTCTCCCTGCGCCCCTGCGACTTTAGAATCGACACGCTGTGTGTCTGTGTGTGAGGGCTCCTTCTCCTCTTGCTTCCCTTTCACTCTCCCTGCGACGTTAGAATCCACACTCTGTGTGTCTGTGTGTGTGTGTGAGGGCTCCTTCTCCTCTTGCTTCCCCTTCACTCTCCCTGCGACTTTAGAATCCACACTCTGTGTGTCTGTGTGTGTGTGAGGGCTCCTTCTCCTCTTGCTTCCCCTTCACTCTCCCTGCGACGTTAGAATCCACACTCTGTGTGTGTGTGAGGGCTCCTTCTCCTCTTGCTTCCCCTTCACTCTCCCTGCGACTTTAGAATCCACACTCTGTGTGTGTGTGAGGGCTCCTTCTCCTCTTGCTTCCCCTTCACTCTCCCTGCGACTTTAGAATTGACACTCTGTGTCTCTCTGTGTGTGTGAGGGCTCCTTCTCCTCTTGCTTCCCATTCACTCTCCCTGCGACTTTAGAATCCACACTCTGTGTGTCTCTCTGTGTGTGATTTGCTTCCCATTCACTCTCCCTGCGACTTTAGAATCCACACTGTGTGTCTCTCTGTGTGTGAGGGCTCCTTTTCCTCTTGCTTCCCATTCACTCTCCCAGCGCCCCTGCGACTTTAGAATTGACACTCTGTGTGTCTGTGTGTGTGTGAGGGATCGTTCTCCTTCTCTTGCTTCCCATTCACTCCCCCAGCGCCCCTGCGACTTCCAGCGCCCTGCAACTTTAGGGCCAGTTCTCTCTCTCTCTGTGTGTGTGTGTGTGTTTTGACCTCACTGTGCTTGTTGGGGGAGAGTGTTGGTCGCACTTTTTCTTGATTTGTCTCAGAGTGGTTACTATCGTGGTTTCCTTGCTGGGGAGGAGGGAGAGACGCAGAGCCTGCTTGTTCTAAAGGAGCAAAGCCGGAGAGGAGCCTCTCCTGCATTATTAGCAGCATCCTTCTCCACCCCCCCCACGTGTGCTCCTTGTCCCTTGAGTGCTTTTCCTTCCCTCCCCACTTAAAACGTGGTTACAAAGCACGGATCCACATGGATCCTCAGGATTTTTGCACTGGGTCACCCCAAATTCACCATCAGATCACATAGCATGTCCATGGCTACAGCCTGCACAAAAAACACACACGCACCCACTGTTTCATGGGGCCGCAATGGCGCAAAAACGTGGTTACAAAGCATGGACCCACATGGATCCTCAGGATTTTTGCATTGGGCTACCCCAAACTCACCGTCAGATCACATGTCTGTGGCCACAGCATGAACCACAAAAATCATACATCCACTGTTTTGTTTAGAATATTTTTTTCTTGTTTTCCTCCTCTAAAAACTACGTGCGTGTTATGGCCAGGTGCGTGTTATAGAGCGAAAAATACGGTAAACAGTGGCAGCCAAATGTGTCCCTACACGTCACAGAACAGTCAAAGTCTTTCTTCTAGTGTGCCATTGCACAACTGTTGGCTCAGGCTGATCGGAGCTGGAAGACACCAAATTAGCAAAGGCTGTCGTAGCAGCCAAATTTCAAGTTAGAAAAGTAAAGAATTTTGCTTTACCTCTGCCAAGAAAGTCTGCAGGAAATCCATAAGAAAGTTAAAATAAATTAATACATCCTTCAAAGAAACTGCTGCTGCAGCCCCTCCTCATGGTGTATGTGTTTTTTATTTTTGTAGGAGTTCGGGAAGAGTGATTCTTACACAAACAGGTATGTGTTCAAAGTGCTTCAACGAATGTTTAAAATTGCTTGTTGGGCAATTATTAACTCCAAAGTAAGTTTCACTGAGCTCAGTGGGGCTTACTTCTCAGTAAATGTGTTCATTTACTCTCTCTGCCAGAGTCCTCAGTATTACAAATATAAAATGTTGATTATTAGAAGTGTTTAAAAAAAATCAAAACAGGAGATTCGATATTGAAAGTGGAAGTTTGAAAACACTATCTAGAGTTTCCCATGAAACTCTAGGATTGTTGGAACTGTGCTTTTGAGAACCAACTGGAATTATGAAACCATGAAAGCATGGTTTGATCCTCCCCTGTTCTTGCTTACACTGGTATTTTTCATCAAAAATAGGTGGATTGTACCATAGTTAGGAAACCTGACCAATCCTGCAGGACTTGCTTGTTTTCTGCCCAAGTGTTCACTACAATCAGCCGTCCCCCAGCTCAGTGCTCTCCAAATATTTCAAACTAATACTTCCTCTATCCCTAACCATGCTGGCTGGATCTGATGAGAGTTGTGGTCCACAACATCTGGAGGGAACCAGCTTGGTTAAGGCTGGTCTGACAACTATGACAAATCCTTTCTTTTTTTAAAAAAAGAATGTGTATAAAAAGGTGTCTGAGAATAGCAAATTATGTCACTATGGATTTGAGTGATAGAGATTTATGTTCCTTCAGTGTCACAAAATTTGTCTAGATGGAGAAGGAACCTTAAAATTAATACAGTGGTACCTCGGGTTAAGTACTTAATTCCTTTCGGAGGTCCTTTCTTAACTTGAAACTGTTCTTAACCTGAAGCACCACTTTAACTAATGGGGCCTACTGCTGCGCCGCCGGAGCACGATTTCTGTTCTCATCCTAAAGCAAAGTTCTTAACCTGAAGCACTATTTCTGGGTTAGCGGAGTCTGTAACCTGAAGCGTATGTAACCTGAAGCGTATGTAACCTGAGGTACCACTATATATAGTAGCATCACTCCATATTTTTGTAGTACCTTATATATTCATCTTTGAGTCAGAACTACATGTCACATGAAGTTGATTAATATCTTCTAACATTTTTTATAAATGAAAAGTAGCCTTGGACAGTGCGACTGACAGCATGGCAGGACAGGAAAGTACTTAAACTACTTAAATCCTACCATTTTAATGCTAAAAATGCATGCCCCCCGTTGATTTCCTGCCCATGAAGGAAAGTTATATTGTTGGTGAGTCTAATACCTTTTTATTTGTGATGTATTTTGTTGCTACAACCAGTGATGCCCATCTTTTTAAAAACTAGGGAAAATGAAATTATCTTTGAAGCACAGACTTCTCGCTATATCAATGAATTTGATGAGATTACAAGGCTAGGAAAAGGAGGGTACGGCACTGTATACAAGGTATTCTTTATTTTTTGTTTTAACAACTTTGTAGTAACGGTTTATATTACTGGGTAAGCTTCCATAATAAGAAATACTCAGAGAGAAGGGAGTCCAAGATGGATGGGAGTTTTCTAAAGCAGAGGTTCTCCTGTTTATTAGAGCTTAATTGGACTAAAATACTGGCGCTTGCTAGAAGAGATGAGATCACAAACTGTGGAACAAACCAACTGTAAGGACTTTAAGGTTTGAACTCATTTGGTGCAAATGACAGTGGGGTGGGGAGGGGAGCCTACGGTTTCTTTATTTAAAGTTTTCTTCTCTACATTTATGATTCGGCAACCCTCCTCTGAATGTTAGTTCAAATTATATTTGTACAAGCGAGGATGGAAAAAATTGGATTATAAATATGGAATATAACATCAAACAGAACTGTGTGTGTAAAAAAAAGGAAAAAGGGAGGGAAACTCTATTTTGCAAAAGGTTTACGATGGAAACTTAGAGATGACTTTCCCCCATCCTTTATTATCTGCAAAGTGAACTAAATAACGCTAAGAGGACTTGGAATTTAATTTAATTGGAAGTATAATTGTCCATATATCTTAAGCTGGAAGGAAGAATGAAAGGAGTCTGTGAGCTGCTAAGGAACTGATAAGGTTCTTTATCTGCAGTTTGACAGACCACTCTTCTTCCCAGGCTGAGAGGAAAAATTGTGACAACAGTTTATTTACTGGGTCAGAGTGACTTTTGCAGCTGTTGTTAAAGTTCTCGGTGCAAAACAATGAAGCACGGGATAGAGCGATGGAGAAATTTCTGGAACAACAATGGGATATCAGCTCCGCCCAAGGCAGGGGTTGGCAATGTGCGGCCCATGGACTGGATGCGGCCCACGAAGACCGTTTTACTGGCCCACGAGCCACCCCTGAACAGAGCCGCCTGCTCGGCGAGTCCCCCGCGCGCTGTGCTAAACCGGCGCAGGGACTTGCTGAGCGGCACCGGAAATTGCGTCTGCGCACAGGCAGATACTGGAAATTGTGTCTGCGCATGTCCAGATGCCAAAAATTGCTTCTGCGCAGGTGCAATTTTTGGCGTCTGGGCATGCACAGAAGCAATTTCTGGCGCTGCGGACCTGCGCAGATATGATTTCTGGCATTGCACTGCGCCAGTCTGGCCCACAGATGATCTCCTTGGGAGTGATCCGGCCCATGGCTGGTAAACCTTGCCGACCCCTGCCCCAAGGCATGATGGATAACAGCAACAATTGGGGGAAAGAAAGACATAACATCTTACTAGGACAAGAAGAAACACCACGGACAGAATAATTGCCACACACAGGAAAAACAAGGATATAGTTTGAGTTCCTCACTTGCAGTTTTATAAATCATTTAATGTGTCAACACGAATAGAAGTTATTAATATTGCAGTTGTTGTATAAGGGATTATTATTATGACTGGAATGTAATTGAAACTAATGAGATTTTGGAACGCAGAAAAAAAGAAAAGAACGAAACCATCAAATCTAGTATGCGGAGGACCACTTTAACTAAATTATATAATTCGGTATTGAATGGTTGGTATTAATTACTGTATTGTAAATCAGTATTGTTATAATGAGGTTATTATTGGACTGTAATTGGAAACTAATAAAAATTATTACAAAAATGGTAATAGAAGAAAGGGGAAATCACAAAGGATAAGTATACATGAGTAGCCAACAGACACAAGGTAAAGGTCAGGTAGCTGATAAACCTCTGCTCTTGCTGACCCTAGTTTTAAGCTGCAACTACCTATTAATCTTTCCCTCTGCCTGAACTGGGTGGTCTATATGTGTACATGGGGAACACTGTTCAATACTATTTTCTTTTTTTAAAAACAAACTTTTTTGAAAATTTTAAAAACCATTACCAAGCATAAAGCATTGTATTCCAGGACAAATGCATGTACAGATGTTAAGTCTTGTGTGCAGTTGTCTACATGGCATTAAAACAGGGTTGGGAAATCTTTTACATTACAGTGTAAGCTCATACCCACAGTTCATGCTTTAATCTAAAGCATTAAGGTAATTTCTCCATAGTGGCTGCTGGGACTGAGACGGAAGGGAGTTTACTGCACAATTGTTAATGTTGTGAGTGACCAGATAAAAGAATGTTGCATGCCAGTTGTCGTTTGACCATCTCTGAGCTAAACTCTGCTGTATCTGCCTTCAGGTCCGAAACAAGCTAGACGGTCAGTTCTATGCAATTAAGAAAATTCTTATCAAGAAGGCTACCAAAATAGATTGTATGAAGGTATGCACTTATTTTACATCTGTTCATGTGTTTTGTTTGGCCTGTGGAAATTCATGACTCAGTGTAATTGGTTTCAAGATCTGATATTTAATGTTAAAGGAAAGGGATTATGCCAGGATAGTGAAAGGAAAAGAAAAGACAGAAAAGGAAAAATTCTGTCGCTGTATAATTCTAATGATTCTGTAATCAGCTACTGTTTATGTAGATGAACAATGGTCCACAAGATACAGAATTTAGGTGATCTATCTATCTATCTATCTATCTATCCATCTATTGTAACATCTGGAGGGCCGCAGTTCCCCATCCCTGCTCTAAAAGCAAATGGTATAAGAATGGATCATAGCTAGCCTTCTCAGTGCAGGTTAAATTTAGCCACTTAACCCAGTATTCTCTGCTTTTGACTGGCAGCACTTCTGCAGAGCTCAGGCTGAGGTCTTTCCTGTTACTTTCTGCCCAATCCTTAACTGACTTTTGCTAGTATCTGAAAGGCTTAAATAAGAGTGCAAAGTCCTCTCCTTGCAGAATACTTTGCAGACAACTAATGAAGCTGCTAACAGCTGGATGATTTAGTACTGTGGTTCCCAAACATCTGCCTGGAGATGCTGAGGACTGAACCTGGAGCCTTCTGCATGCTAATACTGTGCTGTACCACTGACTTAGGACCCCTTACTACAAGAATAGCACCCTTTGGGGTTTTTTTTTGGGGGGGGGGATATAAGAATGAAGTGCACCTTCAGTTTTATTTCAGGAAAAGTGTTCCTCAGTTCTCAAAATTCTGGTAAACAATGGCTTACCAATGATAAGAACAGGACGCATTCCCTCTTGTTTTTTTGTAGGTGTTGCGGGAAGTTAAAGTGTTGGCTGGGTTGCAGCACCCTAATATTGTGGGATATCACACTGCTTGGATGGAACATGTTCAACCAGCAAGCCCAAAAGGAGAGTACAACATTAGTTTTGTGGCTTCTATCTGTCAACATGACACATCATACATCCTAAACTGGCTGTTGTTGCCCAGAGAAATATTTTGGGATCATAATAAACAGCTTTCTGAAATTTCCCCAGTCCCTAGTATGGCATTAAAAAAAAAAGACAGCTCTGGTGCGGGAAAGGTTAAAACAAAAGCAATAGCTATATTGTAGCACAACTCCATGGTGTATCAATTTTGGGAAAGCCGTGTACTGTTCTGGTCACTCCATAAATGATCTGAAGATATAAAAATTGTGTGTGGGGTTGTCTTTTTATAGGTTTTGCATTCATAAATATAGTATCTGGTCTTACTTAATATAATAATTTGTTCTTATTAACTATTGAAATTTTAAACCACCTACATGTTCATTTTACTAAAAGGTAAAATTTTACTATAATCCAATGGTACACTCGGTCTGTCTTTGTAAAATGTTGTGTTTCTCTTCATCCAACTTGTAGGTGAGACAACTTTGAATTTACTGTCCCTCAAAATGTCTTCTGGGCAGAGAAGTTCTGAGTATGTATCCTATGTATCAGTAAGAACAATCTCTTTTGGTCTTTTTCAAATAAAAGCCAAAAATATAGCAGAATGTTGACTTAACGTATAGCAAGGATCTTTTCTTAAACCACGTAATATAAAAATATATATTTACCTTTGCTATTCCTTTTGTCAGATTGAAAAACAGTACTGCTTCACCTTGTTCTTGATTGCTGAAAAATGTTTCCATGAATAGTTATTTTAAAACTTGCTGGAGGGGAGAGTAGAGGTTTTCTATTTAATGGTCCCTGTGAAATCCTACATATGAGTCTGTGCATATAGAAGCCACAGACCACTTCTAGAGCCCAAGCATGGAAAAGGCTGCATGTTTGGTAGGCACAAGATTGACATTTTGCAGCTAGCGATTCCATTCCTACCTGTTGAGAGCTGCTGTTTGCTCCTCCAGTCTGCCATGCCCTGCTGCACACTACTCCATTCTCCTTCCCACCCCCAGCTGTCAGGAGACTTCCTGGAGAAGGGTGGTCTGATGCAGAAGAGTGAGAGGTGACAGCAGGCCCTGTTAATTACGCTATGTTAACCTTGCTAACCAATGCAAACTCTGGCACAGCGTTTGAGGAACAGCAGTAGCAGGCATTTTCTCTCCTGCTCACAGTTCTTTGTCTCCCTCCTTACATTTCTTGCAGAGATCAGTACAGCATTCAGGATATGGAAGACAGCAGTTCCATTGTCTTTGCTGAATCTTCCGATGGCAGAGACCGTAAAGGAAATAAAATAGATGCATGTGCGCTACCTGTTGAATTGCCCGAGAGCAGCTGCATGAATAACACAGTCGATGGATCAAGAGATAATGAAAATCATCCATCAATTGTATCTCCTTGCAATCCTGCTAGCCTTGGCAGTGTTAGTACAAATGATTCTTGCGCTGATGAAGAATACTCCCAGAAGGGGATATCTGTGCGGCATCAGTGTCAGGTAAATGCGGGTTCCTCTTAAACATACTTAGTTACCCCTTGACACATGTGGACAATAATCTTCAGCAACTGTGCAGCATTAATCCAAAACCTAGCTATATTTCTAGAGATGGCTCTTGCGCTTGTTTGACTGTTTTTATTTATAATATTTTAAAGCTGCTCTTTCATATAAAATATCGCAAAGTGATATGCAACCTTAAAAAAAAAGTGCTGCAATAAAAACATCAAACGTGTCAATGGAAGCTGGTTGGCAAGGAATCTCAAGTTCAAAAGATCTGTCTGAATAATACTGTTTTCTGAAGGTGTCTGAAAGTGAGCAGGGATGACTTCTGCCTAACCTCTACCAGCAAGGAGTTCCACACAATAGGACCTGCCAAACCACAGGGACATGTTGCAACACCAGAAGTGTCCCATTGGAAGACCTGTTATTTATTAAAATGTTTATAGACTGCCTTTTATTATTGAGGTGGCATACAGGATTAAATAAACGTTGATATATCTGATGAATTTTGCTTTCCGATGCTACGATTGGCAGCTTCTTTCTTTGGGCTGCCTTCTTCTTGGTTTACTTTATTCTGTTTGTAAACATGTCCCATCTGACTTAATTCTTGAATATGCACATTCTAGTTTTATATTTACTTTTTTTTAAATCTTTTCCTACTCTTGGGAGCTGAAAAGGGGTGGAAATGAATGCACATTTTCACCTAAAATGTAACAGCCCTGGTGCTCCACTCCTCAGGATGGAAAGACTGGGGGAAATGGATGGATGAATGAATAAAATCTTACTTTTAAAAATGTTTTGGAAGTTGTACGTGACCTGATAAAGTGGTGTGTGGGTGCATGTGTATGTATAACACACTTAAATGTTTGTATTTTTCTTCCCAGATAGAGTATCACCTTATGCTTCACATACAGATGCAGCTGTGTGAAATTTCATTGTGGGACTGGATTGCTGACAGAAACAAAGTATGTTTGAAAACAGAGGATGCTTCTAGTAAGTTTTGTTTTTGAAGATAGAGTGGTGGGGGAGATTAAATGTTAACGTGATTTCCTGCCTTTAAGATAGACTTAAAATATAAATAAATATTCTTCTCTGGGCAGCTGTAAAAAGTGCTTCCCGTATTTGCCTGTTGTTTTTTAAGCTGATTTCCATAACAATAAAGGCAATGAATCTTAGTCTGCATTTGAAAGCGGCAAATGTTTTCTTCCTTATTTGTAAATCCTAAAGCCAGGTTTCCAAAAAGCTATTTTCCATGGGCGGGTGCTCCTGCTCAACCCTCATGATCCTTCTTCCTGTCTAGCTGGGATGCGGAGAAGAGAATTCTCATCTTTGTACTGCTGTGGTTTTGCCTCATCTGCACACACCACAACCGAAGAAAATCCCCATTGAAAGGAATGGCTTTTCACGTTGCACTCTGGAGTTTTGGAGCTGGCAGCAGAGGGACAGAGAGAGGGGCTTCATCTGCCAGCTCCAAGACTCAAGCACTATATGAGCTGCACAGAGAACTTGGGAGAGCGGAAATGGTCAGTAGCAAGTTGCCACCACAAGTGTGTGGGCCCCTGCTTATAGTTGCAGCTGCTTATTATTGCATGCAGGAGGTCAAGAGTTCAATCTCTGGCATTAGCAGGTAGGGCTGGGGAAGACCCTTTGCCTGGAATATTGGAGAGCTGCTACCTGTCAGAGCTAGATGGACCATTGTTCTAGTTCTGCTTTCCCCAATCCAATATCCTCCAGATGTTTTGGCCTATTCCTATGGCAGATGCTGTATTTTCATATTAACTTCTTTGTTAAAATAGTTGGACGTATTATGCTGTCATTTATAAAATACTTCACTCCCCACTCCTTTTTTAAAGGTCCTTATCACCATGTGGACAACCAGTGGACATTAAAGATCTTCCAAGAACTGCTTGAAGGAGTGTATTATATCCACAGTATGGGAGTCATGCACCGGGACATTAAAGTAAGTAAAATTCTCACTCGGAGCTTGGAATTGTGGAGGAGGTGGGGATTATCTCTGCAGCTGGGGCACAGTTGGTACAATTTCTGGGCCCAATTTTAACCTTTAAAGCCCTAAACAGCTTGTCATGAGGCTCCCCAAAAGACCGACTTCTCCCATATGTGGCCACCTGAACCTTAAGGTCTCTCCAGAGGCACTGCTCCAGGTGCCCCCACTGGAAAAAAGGTGGGTAGCTACCAGGGAGAGGGCCTTCTTGGTGGTTGCCATCCTGGTTATGGAACAACTACACCAGTAAAGCTCACCTACTGTGTTCTTTGTGGTCTTTTCAGTGCCAGGTGAGACAGTTTGTGCACCAAGGTGTGGTCCTCCAGAAGTTGTTGGGACTCCAGCTCCCATCATCCCAGGCTGTAATGAAACCACTATCTCTTGAACTGACCGACCTCACAGGGTTATTGTGAGGATCACATTGTTTGTGTAGTGGGGAGAAACAAATACACTATCTTGAGCTTCTTTGAGGAAAGGCAGTATAGCGATGATGACAAGAATGAGGAGAAAGCAGAAGAAGGAAGTAGAGGGAGGAAGGAGGAGGAGGAGGAGGTGGAGGAAGAAGTAATAATGGACAATAAAGCTGAGATGCCTATAGCCCTGACCTGGTGAATTCTTTTGCATTTGTGGTTTCATTCCGAGCTTTGGGAGCTGATTCCATTGCATCAAGGGAGCTATTGTTATGATAACCAGAATCTTAAAAATGACCAAGAAACCCTGCCATACAAGTGGAACTTTTTGTATGTAGAAATCCACTCCCATTATTCTTACAAATCTTTTACCCTAACAGACTGGTTTAAGTGGACGTTATTCAAATAACACTCGAGAGAATTAGTAATGCTTCAGAAGATAAAGCCAAATTCAAGTTTCTCACTAGTTTTTCTTCAAATTTTATTTAATGTAAACAAGGAAGCTTATTTTTGAAAGCTTTGCGGGGCCCTTTTTCTGCTCTTCTTGTCTGATAGCGTTCCAAAATGTGTGTTGCACAGTAAATCAAAAATAATTTATTTTTGAAGCATAGGAGAACTCTTGATTGATGTATATGGAATGCCACAAGCTGGTTGGAATCACTCCTTTTAGCCAGAATTTCATGTTACCTCGATATACTTTCCTGATGTTGAATTTGCAAATATCCTGCAAAGACAAGACCTCTGAAGACACTCTCAGGAGCATATCTTTCAGCAGTCCACAGCATGAATGGCTGAGTGCTTTGGGTAAACGGCCTTCCCTGTTTGTTAATTTCAAAGGATATGATAAGCTTAGCAATCTCTTCAGTACGTCTCCCTGCCTTAGATTGGTCTCTTTTTCAAGAAATAGGAAAAGTGCAGACTCCTCTTCCTGCGTTAAAGCGTTAACATCTGCGTCATTATCAAGCAAGAGGTTTATTATATCTCTTCTGCCACTTCGGCAAGCGCTGTGAATAACTTCTTGCCCTTCCCAGTCTTTCATGTGTACATCTGCTCCATTGCACAGCAGTAGCTTAACACACTTATCACCTGCTGCTAAGACTATGCCAGCCTTGCAGGCTGAAGACCAGACAGCAAAGTGGAGCGGAGTTTCTTTGGTATCTGGAGTTGCGAGATTGGCGTTCGCTCCACAGAGGAGTAGCATGGTAATTGCCTGCTGGTCAAGGATTTCAGAAGCTAGGTGAAGAGCAGTTTGGCCTAACCTATCCCTGTCATTTATATTGGCTCCATTCTTCAGCAGGTGTATTAGAGTTTGATGATATCTGTTGGCTACAGCTAAATGTAGAAGGCTGTGGCCATGGTAAATGATTGCGTCAGAATTCACCTGGAAGTCTTCCTCTGGTTTGACATGAGGGTAGTTTTCTTCATTGCACTGTGCAATTCTCTGATGCATGTTCAAGGGGCATCCTGCAGTTCTGTATTTGGGAAGTGATATAATAGGTGGTAAGATTCCATACAATTCCTCTTCCATCAGCCACCACCCTTATTAACCGCTGGGTGGTTTTCTCTAAAGAATTTGTCCAGTATTACCCTTCAACAATCAAGCAAAAACTATATTTCTTATCGTTTCTTCTTTCTTCTAGACCATAAAGTCAGTGTTGCCCAACCTTTATCAGTACATGTTGTTTGGGTATGAGGATGCAAAAAGTATGATAAGGCACATATCATGGATCATCTTAGATTAGCGGCAACCACAGAGTTGAACCTGAAGGTTTGGCTACTAAAGGTTTGCTTCCCTCTGCTACTGTCCTCCCTAGCACCACGGCCCGCTGGATTCCCAACTGCAAGGTGCCTTGCTTTATAAAGCAAAGCCCCTTAATTTAAAGGAGTGGAGATTGTGCCACACACAGGAGATTCTTTGTCCTTGTGTTGGCCTTCAAAGGACTTGGGGGTCCACTAGTCAACTCCAAATGAGGTGGTGCCGTTCTAATGCATATGATAGGTTTTCCATATGCAGTTCCCACCCCTTGGTGTGACCCTTAATCTACTGAGCCGGGGGAGCGTGTGGCATTACTAGCACAATGCTGGAAAGGCATACAAGAGTGTAAGCTTGACTCTTAGCAGTGGGCAGGGCTGGTGTTAGGAACTGGCAGCTGTGGGCGCCTGCAGAGGGCTGGCAGAAGCCTGGAGGCCATGGTCTCTTTGGTGTAGGACGTTCCAGAGAAATTATACAATTTGGCTTTTCTTGGCATGACCCAACCAAACCTGGCTAACGTCTCATTACTTTTCTGGACTTGCTGCTGAATAGCTTTGGCCAAGCATATAGGGTTTTCTTCTGCCCACCAAAGGATTCCCAGATCTCTTATCTAACTATAATATATAGTTAAACATTACCTTATTTCAGGAGGTTCAATTTGAAAGGTACTTTTCATATATCTTCCAAGCGGCTTCCTCCCCAACTTTTGCTGCCATATTGGTTCCGGGGGTGGGGGGGAGGAGAGAGATCCAGAATAGGTATCGAAGTTTATCTGATAACCCTTTTATGCATGTTTGAAGTACAACTAAGGGTTTTTATTAGCCCTATCAGAAGGGCTTATATCAGATTGCATTTATGATGCACGTGGCCCCATATACAACTGCCATAAAACCTGCCTTTCCACTCTGATTTGAAAGGGTGCGTGCTTCTATAGAGTACCATATACAATGACTAAAATTTTCTGGAAGAAAAGCTACACATATTTTGCATGCATGGAAAACTGTTCAGTTGTTGTTTAGTCGTTTAGTTGTGTCCGACTCTTCGTGACCCCATGGACCAGAGCATGCCAGGCACTCCTGTCTTCCACTGCCTCCCGCAGTTTGGTCAGACTCATGTTTGTATCTTACAGAAGTGCCTAGTTTTTGAGGTGCTTTTATAAATGTGTAATTATTTAAAAAGTTGGCCAGTTTTATAAGAAGTGCGTAATATTTATTCTCAAATCTTATTTTACATTCAACATGTAGCCCCATGCTGTAAACTGAAAAAAGTCCACTAATTCAGTAAGTGTGCTTAGACCTGCAATCTTACTGCAGTTCTACTCAATGGGGCTTAGTAAGTTTTGGAATTCCTGGGTTGTTGAACATAATGGGGCTTACTTCTAATTAGACATGTAAAAGACTGTTATCAACCAGCCTGTTCTTTTAGGTATTGGTACCAAAATACGGTGACTTTTTCAGAAATCAGAGGAACACCTTAACTAATCAAAGGCATTAATATTCTGTTTGGTATTAATATAGAATCTGTGTCCGGCTTCTGTATAAATATTGCCTGTTGAACTTTATATATGAAGGTCTTATAGTATCCAGACACTGTTGTCTTTTAGAATATAAGGAGAATAGCAAAAACAAAGTTCTGTCATATAACCTTAAAATTCTATAGCTTATAAAAATACCATTGACTTACTATTGACTTAAAACTTGGCATACATGAACTACCTGCTGAGGTCTACAAAAAGTGCCCAATTTCCAACTGACCTGATAAAAACTGCCACAGCCACAGCAAGTTAAAAAGTGATGAAAATTCCCCCCACGGGTATTAAGAAATCTCAAATTCTTTGGTAATTTTGGTGAAAATTACTGATGTACTTTCTTCAGGCTTGCTGCAGAACACATACTTTCATTGGTTAGGTGAAGTTCTAGTCAGCCGTTTAAAGGTTGTTCAGGTTTTCCTGCCCCATTAAAATATATTAAAAACAAATACTATCAAAATAGTGTCAGGCATGACAGAAAACAAAATGGAAACTAAAATTTTGCCAGGAGAACAATTTTTGCAGAGGGAGTCACCTAGTGGCTTATATGTAGAATGCCTGTCCCTTTACTTATGAAATATAAATGTGTGTACAGCAGTTAGGTGAGGTTTTTTTTGGCTCTGTGGACACACTTGGAAACCTAAGAAACAGTCATGGGGACCATATGTTCCATATGATCACGTGCACCCAGTTTGCCATGGATGGCATGCGTCCCACCCAACACTGAACCTTCTCTCACAAATCACCCTGTCCCAGGAAAAGTGAATGGAGGCCAAGTTGTAAGCAAGCACGGTTTGTGATATTGCATCATTGCTGATCATCAAGCATGTCTGTTAAGGCATCAGCCTTGGCTTCCAATTTCCTGAGTTTATGGAGCCTGAACGAGCGTGAGGTAGTTTAACTCTGATCTTAAACGGGGAAGATTCTTGATAATGGAACAGTAAGTTTTAGACATATGATTACCCGGAAAATAGTTGGTTCGTGGACCAAGAGGTAATACATTAAACTTTGAAGTGTAGCCCCATCGTTGTCCATTACAGAGTCAAATAGCATTTTCTGCCTTTCATCTAATTCATGGGGTGGTTTCTTCCCATAGGAACCTCTAATCAGATTGCCCATGTTTACCAAGAGAAAATGTGTAGCTGAGAACCCTTAGTTTGGAGGAAATGCAAAGGAATCTTGAGCCATCGTTCCTTTGTGATTATGCACAATGCCTGGTTCTAGAACCAGCCAGACGATACCATGGCTCTCCTGTGTGGGCAGAGGGAGGGCTGAGCTTAGTTCCTAAAGAAGCTGTGCAAGAAACGGAGGGTTTGCGCAGCAGAAGTATATGTATTGCCTTTTTGTACTGTTTACCTGTTTTGAAACAAAATTTTAAAAAATTCCTTCCAGTAGCACTTTAGAGACCAACTAAGTTTGTTATTGGTATGAGCTTTCGTGTGCATGCACACTTCTTCAGATACACTGAAACAGAAGTCACCAGACCCATATATATAGTGGGGAGGGGTATTACTCAGAAGGGTGATGGGAATGGGTGATTGGCTGATAGGTGTGGTAAACCTGTTGACAACTGTTAACTGGTCTTACAGGAAAAAGCAAGGAGTGAGATGGCTAAAAATAGCTTTATCATGTATAATGAGATAAGAATCCAATGTCTCTATTCAGACCGGGTCTCTCCATGGTTTTAAGTTCGGTAATAAGTTGCAATTCAGCAACTTCTCTTTACAGTCTATTTCTGAAATTCTTTTGTAATAAGACAGCTACTTTGAGATCTTGTATAGAATGTCCTGGGAGATTGAAGTGTTCTCCTACTGGTTTCTCTGTCTTGTGATTCCTGATATCAGATTTATGTCCATTTATCCTTTGGCGTAGGGTTTGGCCTGTTTCTCCAGTATAGAGGGCTGAAGGGCACTGTTGGCATTTGATGGCGTACAGAATGTTAGAAGATGAGCCATTAAATAGTCCTGAGATGGTATGTTTGATATTGTTGGGGCAGTAATGGTATTGTCCAGGTGTATGTGGCAGCAAAGTTGGCATCTGGGTTTATTTCAGGCTTTGGTACCAGTGTCCATGTTAAGTCTGGTTGTTGTATTATTGTGGGTGAGGAGGAGTTTAAGTTTGGGTGGCTGTCTGTAGGCAATGAAAGGTCTTCCTCCCAGAGCTTGAGAAAAAGAAATGTTATTGTCTAAAAGAGGTTGTAGATCTCTGATGATGCGTTGAATTGTTTTAACTTGTTTACCTGTTTGTCGATCCTGGCCTACATCTGCATGGAATTGTTATTTCATCTGTCAGTCACTTTATACAAAAGTAAAAATTCTCAAAGCAAATGAACAAGATAAAATGCAACGAATTTAAAACCGTAAAGATGTAAAACAAATAGTGAACAATGCAAAATAAACCTACCCACCCTACTAAAAGATTAGCACCATGTAGAAAGCTTAAATACCAAAGGTCCGAGAGCCCCCCCCCAAGCCTTGTGTCTAAATGTAGTGATGGCACACGATGTGTTTCCCTTGGGAGTACATGCCACAGACCAACCACCCAGCACTGAAAAGGCCCGTTCTCATGTGGCTGTTGGAGTAACTGGACATGAGGAGTTAATTTCCTTCAAGAGCGTAAACCACCCCATGGATGAGCTTGTCACAGGTGCAGGGTCAGCCAAGCCAGTTGCTATGGTAACTGCCCAGTGCCTCAGCTATATCTTTGATAAATGTATGTCAGCTCAGTAGTCTGTCCGTCCCTTTGCTGCCAACTCATCTCTAGAGGCAGACCAAAAACAAAGGCAGATGAGAAGCTTGGACTCTGCGTCAAGTGCAGCTTAGTTCTTAAATTAAATGTAACTAATGAATGAGTGAGAAATGCAAGATTTCATGCATAAAATATTCAAATTTTGTGAAATATATAACCAGCTTACATTACCCTGTTTTCACAGCCCAGAAATATCTTTCTACAAGGACCTGACCACCATGTGAAAATAGGAGATTTTGGGCTGGCCTGTAGAGATATTATACAAGAAGATACAACCCAGTTGCTAAATGCAAATAAGATAAATGGTAATTTCAAAGCAGTTTGGCCTTTACTTAAAAATTGGCAGTGTGGTATCCTAAGAATTAATTCTAAATTTTGTCTTTTTTGTTGCATAGATCTAATACATACTTCTGGGGTGGGTACTTGCCTGTATGCCTCACCTGAACAGCTACAAGGCTCTCACTATGACTTCAAGGTACAGCCACTCAACCCCCAATTATTTCTTTATTTATTTTAAAACTTTACCTCTGTTGTGATAATTGGTCATACATGTTCAAAAGCATTATTGATGGGTGTCAACAAAAGCAAACTGATGGACAGGAGCTGGAGCAAAGTCAATCAGTTCAAAAAGAAGGCACTAGAGCCATGTGGTGTAATATTCAAAATGGAAACTGCTAAATGCAAAAAGTAAAAATAGAGTGTTCTATTTGTGATGATGAGAGGGAACAGAACAGCTGCAAACAATTATTTATGCCCACAGATGAGGTAAAAATGGACCGTGCATGTCAAGTGGCCTGATTTTATGGTGGACAAAAATATAATGGCACTCCAATGTTTGTTTGAAATTTCATGGCTTATTAAGTATGGTTGCATGAAAATTACCAGCTCCTGTTTTTTAAAAGGCGTTTGTTTCTGGGCAAGCTTCTTGAAACATTAGAAGGTTCTTTCCTGATATTTTTACAGCTGTATCACTGAATGTGGTTTTAGGCCATTTGTAATGCATTCATAATTTCTCTTAAGACGTAATTATTTTGTGTGCTAATGCTCATATTTCTCTTTTCTGCCAATAGTCAGATATGTACAGCTTAGGTGTGATCCTGTTAGAACTCTTCCATCCATTTGGAACAGAAATGGAAAGAACTGAAGTTTTGATGGGCTTAAGAAATGGCAACATCCCCCTCTCCTTTAGCAGGAAATGGCCTATACAAACTAAATACATTAAGCTGCTTACCAGTTCGGTATCATCGCACAGACCAACTGCGGGTCAACTTCTTGAAAGTGAACTCTTCCATAATTCAGCAAATGTAAGTTTTTACTATATATTGGCTTTGTAAAAGAAGGCCCCTTCTGATTCTACATTCCGTGATATGAGGGAGACTTCTGCAGGGTGAGCTTCATTCTTCGAGATAGGATTTACTTGCTGTTTGGATCAGGCTAAAGGCTCACCTGCTCCAGCTTTCTGTCCCACAACTAATCATATTCCTATGAGAGTCCTGGAAGCACTTTCCCCAGGTTACCAGCATTTTGTTATTCAGAGGTATACTGCCTCCAACTGCAGAGGTGGAACAAGCTGCCCAGAATGGATGGGGAGGGTATAAATAATAAAATTATTGTTTTTGTGGTTGTTATTGTTATTAATATTAACATTATCCTCCTTGAATTTGCCCCTCTCTCTTTTAAAGCCATCCTAGTTGGTGGCCATCTCTCCATCTTGTAGCAGTGTGAAGTACTTTGTGAGCCCCTCTCATCCCGCTCCCTTTTCTGGCCACTTCCAGGTTGCAGCTGTGTGCGTACACACAGTTGCTTGTAAATTGGCTGTTGCCTTACCTTGGTTCTCAAATTTAATCCGTTCTGGGAGTTTGTTCGACTCCCGAAACTGTTTGAAAACCAAAGTGCGGCTTCCAGTTGGCTGCAGGTGCTTCCTGCATTCATTCGGAAGCTGTGGAAGCCTTGTCGGACATTGGGCTTCCAAAAAACGTTTGCAAACTGGAACACTTCTGGGTTTGTGAGGTTCAGGAGATGATTTCTTCGACAACTAAGCCATTTGGGAACCAAGGTACCACTGTATTGCAAAAAAGAAATTGTGCAGGCCATTCAAAACTGCTCCTAGCAAGGTTAACATTTAAGGAAGGTAGATAATTATTTCCTGATGTTCCTACACAAAAGGATAAAACGTACTATACAATGGTACCTCTTGATGCGAATGGGATCCGTTCCAGAGCCCCGTTCGCATCCAGAAGCAAATGCAACCCACGTCCGCGCGTTGAGATTCAACGCTTCCGTGCTTGACGTAATTTTGAGCGTCTGCGCATGTGTGAGCAGTGAAACCCGTAAGTAACGCGCTCCATTACTTCCGGGTCGCCACAGAACACAACCCGAAAATATTCATCCCGAAGCTACTTCAACCCGAGGTATGACTGTATAGCCAGCGTTGACTTTAAAAAAAATTAGTTTTTTATGTAAAATGGCAGTTTTATGGTGTTAAAATCCTGTGTCATTTTAGTCATAGTACAGTGGACCCTCGGGTTATGTTACCTTCTGGTTCTATTGTGCCGCACGTGCAGAAGTGGTACCTCTTCTTACGAAATTTTTGGGGTGTGCACAGACCCCTGGAACGAATTTAATTCGTATCTGGAGGGTCCACTGTTTAAGGAGATTCCTTAAACCCCTTCTCACTCACAAAGAACATGGATTTGTTTAATAAATCACAATTTGGACTGAAATGATTTTGTTTTACTACCTTACAGTATTCTTGGTTTATTTCTCTGAGCATTAGTAGTTTTGAGACTTACTGGCGCTGTGGTCTAAAGGACCAAGCCTTTTGGGCTTGCTGATTGGAAGGTCAGCGGTTCAAATCCACAGGAAGGGGTGAGCTCCTGTTGCTCTGTCCCAGCTCCTGCCAACCTAGCAGTTTGAAAGCATACCACTGCAGGCGGATAGATACTGCTGTGGCAGGAAGGTAAACGGAGTTTCTGTGTGGTCTGGTACTCATCACGGTGTCCCGTTGTGCCAGTAGTTTAGTCATGCTGGCCACATGACCCGGAAAGCATTCTGCGGACAAATGCTGGTTCTCTCAGCCTGAAGTGAGATGAGTGCTGCATCCCATAGTCACCTTTGACTGGACAACTCCCACCATCTGTTGGCCATGCTGGTTAGATCTAATGGAAACTGCAGTCCCCAATATCTAGAGTTACCAAGCTGGAGAAGGCTGTATTAGCATTGTGACTACTGCTGGGAACTACATTCATTTTCAATAAAATTGTAATGGCATTACCTTTGCACATTGTTCAAATACCATACTTGTGTCTCCTGTTTCATTTTTAGGTTATTTACAATCTTCAGCAGAAAGTGATGCAACAAGAAGAAGAAATTAAGTTGCTTAAAGAAAAAATCAAGCTATTGCAAGAGAAAGATGAGACAGACAGAATTCAGCAACTTGGCTCTCCTGTTTAAGTAGAAAAACAAAACCAAGTATTTATATCATGTTATGCAAGATACACTGTTTTTATATAAAATTGCTTAAAGCAGCTTGTCGTATGTAGTTTGCCATTGTCAGAAAGAAGAAATGCAGACATAGGCATCATGTACATAAATGAATGGGTTGACAGTACAGTGGTACCTCTGGTTACAAACTTAATTCGTTCCCGAGGTCTGTTCTTATCCTGAAACCGTTCTTAACTTGAGGTACCACTTTAGCTAATGGGGCCTCCCGCTGCCGCCACCGTGCGATTTCTGTTCTCATCCTGGGGCAAAGTTCTTAACCCAAGGTACTACTTCCAGGTTAGCGGAGTCTATAACCCGAAGTGTTTGTAACCAGAGGTACCACTGTACTGTCTCTAAAAGAGGGACCAAGCACTAAAAGATATACACAAAGGGCAAGTGATGCATTTTATTGACATAAGACCTTTGACAGTTGCCTTCTAAAACTTCATTCACAGGCTTTATATAACCCAGGCTCACAGCACACATGTAAATATAGAAAATATTTCAACTGTGTCCCTTTTTATAGAACATATTTAATTTAGCAACTTGAGTACAGAGTTAAAAGGTGCCAAATTCTCACAAGATTTTAGCCACTTCTGCACATTGGCTGGAACAGCGTTGGTGCTCCCTGTCTGCTGAAGTGCACACCAGGCCACGACGTCAGCTACTGTCAGTTCATTGCCCACCAACCAGGATGTCTTGCCAAGGGCGGCATTCATAGATCGCAAAACAGCTGCCTTTTCTTTATTGCTCCCTTCTTGCAGTTGGAAGATGGCTGTGTCTACCCAGCTGTCTATCAGAGTTGCTGTAACCGCATTGTGCTTCTGACCAAGTAAGGAGAACAAGAACCTAGCAATATTTCCTTCTCCTTCAATGGGACACATGGTTTGTACGCTGAACTTCATCTGGGATTTTGGCACTGAAACAAACACAACGCAACAGAACATTAGACAAGAAAAGCAAGCGCCTTGAAGAGACAGATACATTTCATTCAAACCATTAAACACAATTATAAACAAGTCCCATTATGCCATTAATTGCTAGCTAGATTTTCTATATAAGATGCTGAATTTTTATATAATATTTGCATATAGTCAGCCATGCTACCTTTTACTTACAGCTGCTAGGAAATGACCCCATGAGAGATTACGGAACAGGCATACTAACAGATTCCTCCTAATCCAAGCCTGGCAATTGGGATAACTCTGCTGCCATTTCCAGCTTCAACATTATAGCATTATGCGCTTTCTTCAAAAAGTAGGCAATGTGTACTGTTACTTTTCAGTTTCTTCTTCCAAATACACCACCATAGGCCAGCGTTAACTTAAAATGGCTTTGTCAGTTAAGGTAGCATAATAGCAGAAGAACTTAGTTTTATTGTTTGAAACACTGAAGACTGAGTATTATATGCTCCTTTTCTGCTTTCACAACAGAAAATTTTACTTAAGCTAAATACGAAACATCTTAACTACAGCAGAAAGCTTAATTCATCTTGTAGCTAAAAACCAGTAACTGCCTAACAATGGAACTTAAGTTTATTTGAGCACAGTTAAGAGCAAGTTAGCAAACACACTAGGATTATTAAAATGCTTTATAATTCCTCAGTTGAAAGTTAATTTGACAATTATAGTTTTCTTGTAGAGATTATATAATAGAAGCTTCATAGCAATATTTTTGAAACTACATTCCTAGGAACTAGGTTACTCAAGTTTCTCAGAAGTCCTTTGAAGAGCAAAGAATGAAAGACTCAATGATCTTCCCTGCAACGTACAGCTACTGACCTAAACCTGCATGAATGAAAAGTGAGGTCCAATGTAGCAGGTTAACTCATGCAACAGGGCTTCTTCTTCTTCTGTTCCCTGTGCACTTCCAAAATGTGGGTGCTTGGGGGACACCCAGAACAGATTTGGGACATGGGAAGGGGGAGAAGGGAGTCCCATTGTGCAGGTGGGTGGACATAATTTGATGTTGTCATAAGTGTGCCTATCAGATCCTTCTGCACCATACAGGAGGAGAACAGAAGCTTAAAGGTGAATTATTATTGGCACTAGAAGTGACTCATCTACTACAGCTCTTCTAACAATGTATTCTGTTGTCTAAAGAATGACCATGTTGTGGACAAACTAGTTGTTGAGCTTCCCAGTTGCAAATTTATTCATGGCCAGCGGTTGGCCCATCTGCTGCACATACACATTTATTGTCATTAGACATCAAGAAATTGTGTGCTACTCGTAACATGTTAACGTTAATGAATGTGCCCCTTTTCCTAATGTGCTGGACTTACCATCTTTCCAAATTAATGTAAATCCCAACTGATACTCATGACGCGATTGCTTCTTAGGCTGATCACCAAAGCATTTCAGGAGATTTTCTGGCACACTCTTCACAGATGAGTGTGTATGAATAGCTGATAGTATCTTATAACGCTCACACAGCAAGCTGTGGAGTATTAACAATGACAGTGGTGGGTGATCGGGGTTTGCATTGATCACAATATCCTTCAGAGCTCCATAGTCCTGTAGGAAGATAAGTCGCCATTAGTAAGTTGTTCAAGTGAGACATTCATGCATTGATTCACATCCCACTCTTGCTTAGCACAACACACAAACACCCTCATTAATTAACTGCAAGACACACAAAACCAATGAAGTTCTACTAAAGGCTTTTACAACTGGCAGCCGACCTTTAACATCCACCAGATGAATGGTTCAGCTGAGAACTACAAAGAGTCGCAGACCTTTAGAAGAGTTACTGGATGTCTATTTATGCACTGGCTCATGAAGAGAAGTCTTGTTCCACTTTTAAAAATAAAAAAAATATATAGTTAGAGGAAAAGGAGGCTTCCGTCTCCCATGATTAGTAGTAGCATCCCAAAAATGTTTACTTTCAAAATTTGTGCAATCAATGTGTCTTTTGGGAAACAGCTCTATTCCTGAAACAACAAAAAACGACAGGAAATCCATTCCAGCCCAAATCTACCAGTCTCTCATTTATTTTAAAACACTCAATATATTTAAAAATCATATAGTAAAACTTGTAAGTAAAAAAAGATTAAAATACAAAATCCACAGTAACTAACAACTTGAGCCACATCCATCATAATGGCCATAAAATGCCCGAACAAAGCAATATGCAACCAGCAAGCACCAAAACCAACACTGATAGGTAAGAAAAGATACTAGATCAATTTTTAAGTTATGGAGCATTTTACCTGCACTTTAAAGCCAATTTTGTCCCATTAGGTGTCAATCAAAGAACTAGGCACAAATTTCTTAACACGTCCCACAAGATCTTATATCATCATTTGGCTGGATTCAGTTACTATTAAATTATTTTGTTGATACTTTGAAACAGATGCCAGATTTGCATACAATGCTGAGGGACAACTTGTTTTGAGTTTTTGTACCAACCACGATAAAGCTTAGACAAGCAAAGCAACTGCCGCAAACCAGGGTTAAACAAGGATGGTGGGCTCAGACATAACAAGAAACCACTGTTAACAGAAGACAGCCATACGTCAGGTTCAAAATACAGATTCAGATTCTGCTTTATTGGACACAATCCAGTTAGTTGGCTGGGGTGGGTTCAGACCTGCAAAGAAACCAGTTAAACAAAACAAACCATGTCTTCAAGTCATGTGGAAACCAGGCCACTGAATTAAGCTAAGGTTTTGTTTGTTTCCAGAATTGTTAAATGCTTGATTTCTGATTGGCTTTAAGAAATATTTCAGATCTATTATCAAGCTTAGTTTTAAAACAATGAGACCCTGCTCACTGAATTCATTTTGAGTGCTGGTTTGAATGCTAATAACCTCATTAAAGCTTAGCTTTAAAATAATTCTGTACCCCTCCCACCTATCATAAGGTGCTTCTGTGGATTTCAGCTATCTTTTAGTGATAAGTCATTCTGAGTGTTGGCCTGAATGCTAATTACTCCATTAGTCATCATAAAAACTTCAACAATTGTTAAGTCAAATATACAGGAATTGTGGTGTAGAGAAAGTTAATCTGAACTTGCCTTCCCAAGTAAATTGTCAAGCTCTGCAGCACTAGCAGATAAAGGAATGTGTTCATCTGCTTGGATTATGTTTGTTGCATCAAAGTCTGCATCCGGTGTTTGGATCATCTTTGAAAGTCCATCCACAGCAGCTTTCAACTCATACAAGCGTTTCAAGATCTCCTCCTGGCGGGATTCAAGTGCCTGAAGAGCTGGATCAACTTCCTCCTAAGTAAAGTTCAATTGGTAATCACTCAGGTGTTTTAATATTGTGTAAAACAGATGGATATTTCCCATGTATCTCAGCATGCGCTGTAGCTTTAACACTCTACAAGTCTCCATGCTAGTATTATCCATCATCATGCATACATGCACATGGGAACTCTGCCAATATATCAAGGTTCAATACAGGTCAAGGGTGGGAAATACAGGTGGGAAACTGGATACAGATGTAGGACTGGATCTGGCCCACTGTCCACAGGCCATTTTGACAAGTAGATATTAAGTGATTCAGAGTTTTTGTGCTTTGAAACCGCTTGCTGCCTTTAAACAACAGGGAAAGAGGCTTATATCCGAACATAGTGCTATGCTACTCAGTGCTAAGACTGAAGAGCAAAAGATCCCTGAACTCCAATCATAGGCCTTATTATTATGCAAACCACTTAAGAGAAATTTGTGATCAAGTGGTCTGTAAATGCAAAGTAAAATTCCCTAAGTTGTCAGGTAACTGACAGGTGGGTGTGTTTTGCGTACAATGGTCAGGCACGCCTTATTAGGCCTGCGGGCTGGTTGTGTCCTCCACCACTAGCATAGGTAAAACAAATGTAAGTAAGCCTTTTAACCCAAGTGCAACCATGAACAATATATGGAGGTAGGATATACAGTTACTCCCAAATAACCTTTTAGTCAAGCGCAGCTCTATCCTAAAGCTATTCCGAAAGAAGGAACTTGGAACACCTGACTTGTGCTGCCCTGCAAGATTCCTGGAAGAGCAGCAGCCACATATAACCGCTTCAGCTGCATACACAAAAACATTTGATAATATATTATTATTATTATTATTATTATTAAAGGTAAAGGGACCCCTGACCATTAGGTCCAGTCATGGCTGACTCTGGGGTTGCGGCGCTCATCTCGCTTTACTGCCCGAGGGAGCCAGCATACTGCTTCCGGGTCATGTGGCCAGCATGACTAAGCCGCTTCTGGCGAACCAGAGCAGCGCACGGAAACGCCGTTTACTTTCCTGCCGGAGTGGTACCTATTTATCTACTTGCACTTTGACGTGTTTTGGAATTGCTAGGTTGGCAGGAGCAGGGGCCTAGCAAGGGGAGCTCTCCCCATTGCGGGGATTCAAACTGCCCACCTTCTGATTGGCAAGTCCTAGGCTCTGTGGTTTAACCCACAGCGCTACCTGCGTCCCTATTATTATTATTATTATTGATTAAATTTATATACCACCCTTTCTCTCTAGATCTCAGGGCAGTTCACAACAATGTAGAGGGGAGGGGGTAAGCTACAATTCCCTGGATTCCTGGTGTGGGGTTTTTTTTGTGTGTGTCTTTGTGTAATGTAAGGATTGAGATTTACCTAAACGTATGGACCGTCAGCCGCCCGGATGTACAACCCGAGGCGGCCTCAGGCCTTGGCGCAACAACCTCCCTCAGCCCCGGTTGGGAAAGTGAAAGCGCTGGCCAGCGCCTCTCCCGAGACGGCCAGGCCGGGCTGAGGAGCCGCACCTCGCGGCCTAGGAAGGGAGGCCAAGGAAGGAGAGCCCTCGCCCGCCCCCCCCCGACCCTGCCCGCTTCCGAGTGCGGCGCCTCTGGGCCGCCGCCTCCTTCCTACCTCGTGAAGCAGCGGCGGCGAGGCGGCTGACGGGAAGCCGCCCTCGGGGCAACGGTGCATATTTCCAACCCGGTACATGCAGGCGGGAAGGTGCTCAGCCAAGACCGCCGCCGAGCCAGGCCCCCCATGAAAGGGCCTCACCTTGTACATCGGCATCGTGGCTGCCCGGCCGGCGGCTCCTCGCTGACTGACTGGCACAGAGGCCCCGCGCGAGCGCCACACCCACTGCTCTTCTGCCATTGGAGGGCGTTCGTCCGTGACCCGCCCCCGACTTCGCTTCCTATTGGCCTGCGCCGGGTGGGTGACACCTCGAAGGTCTTATTGGCTCCCGCTGGCGGGAAAAGGCGGCGCTTCTTTTCTGCCGTTGGCTTCGTCGCCTGAGGAGAGTGGAATCTGATGCAAGCGCGGCGCTAACGAGGGAACCGCAGGTCGCGTCTGCGCAGTACGGTCGAAGAGGCGTGGAGGCACGGCGCTTCTCTCAAAGAATTCTGGGAGCTGTAGTTTGTTCTGGCCCAGCGCGAAGTGAGCTGCTTTGGGTTGCCTCTTCTGAGAGGGACGTTCTGAGTGAGGCGCTGCTTAGACCTTCGTGCTTGCTCTTGATTCATCCCCTTATCATGAGCGGGGTGGCGTCGTTTTCATATTGCATTTTGGACATTTGACAAAAAATAACTTCAGCGCCGCCGAGGAAGAACGAGAAAAACAGCAGCCCCGAAGCAACGCCATGGAGCTTGCTCTTCCTAGGTAAGCGCACGACAAGATTGCAGCTTGCTTTGCATTGGCTGTGGTTGCTTTTCTAGGTCGCTTTTCATTCACATGACTCCCGAAGCGGCATGCAAACAATAAATAGCAACAACGTGAGTAAAATATAATAATAGAGCATCACAAATGCAGCACAAATTGTATAAAGTAATTGGCCAACCGTTAGCAAAACGATTGCAATCTATAAAAACCTGCGGGATTATCTTAGCCAGTCGAGCGTGAGACTCTTCATTTCAAGGTTAATAATGATCTGATTTACGAGTCTCAAATCCGGCCGTTCGGATTATTTCAACCAATTTTGGGGCTCGAAAGCCAATTATGTTTTTTGTGTGGTTTTTTTTTAGGGACCAGCCTTCTAAAGCTATCAAACCAATAGACCAGAAATCTGTCCATCGGATTTGTTCAGGACAGGTGGTCCTGAATCTGTGTACTGCGGTGAAAGAACTGGTGGAAAATAGCATAGATGCTGGTGCTACCAGCGTTGGTAAGCTTACTGTCAAGTGCGCGTGTTTAGCAATCTTATTAGTATGTGGCTTATGTTGGTGTTTGCACGTGCAGGGAGGGAGGCATGTCTGCAAACTGGCAGCTTTTACAAATGGAAAAGAGAACAGAAGTAATAAAAAAACCACGTTTGACTAAGAGTGTCCTGGCATACATTTTGAACGTTAAAAGGACAATGTCTAGAAATCCCTTCACTGCTGTAAACCTATATGTGGCAAAATGTGGTGATGTTTTGTAATTGTTATGTGACAAATATTCTTTATAATTTGTAGAAGTGAAACTTAAAGATTATGGAGCAGACCTTATTGAAGTTTCTGATAACGGTTGTGGTGTAGAAGAAGAGAACTTCGCAGGCTTGAGTAAGCTTTGTTTCATGCCTCGTTTTCTATATGCAAATCTGTCAGATCAGTTTGGTTAAGAAAAGCTATTAATATAATCTCAGAACCAATTTTACTTTCCAGTTTCATCCTGATGTCGAAATGCAAAAAACATCCAGGTCATGCCACATACACAGCAAAGCTGCATTTTAAAAACCATTTACTTTAGCAGCAGTACTTGTCATCCTTAGAAATATTTGTTTAATGACTACATATCTCACCCTTGAAATAAAACTCAGTCTTCAGTGAGAGAGTTGAGAGCCACAGATGGTTAGGTTTGACCTCAACAGAACAGAGAGTTCGGTGGAGTGTATCTTTTATGTGAATTGTGGGGTAGCAGTTGGATTGGGGGGAAGTAGCAGAAAGGAAATTGTCTCCACTACTTCCTGTCCCTCCTCATTGCTTTTGCTAGCAAAGTCACTTAAGAGTCTAGCAAGAAAAGAAATCTTGATAGCACTTTTCTGAACAAAAATGAACAAAAATAGTGTATGTAATGTTCAAAGGAAGAAACGGAGAGGTTTTGTCTTTCTTTATTCAGGCCTTGTACTCAGTACAGAAACGTTAAACCAGATATATGGAAGAAAAACTCCCCCAGAACTCACAGCCAATCAAGGCACATGCTGCCTCCGCCTCCACTTGCTCAACTGACTGACAGCAGAATTAACTCTTAAGATGCAAACTGAATGAGCCCTACTGTTGCAGTTATAACAGTTTCCTTGACTAGGTTTTTGAGTAAAGGCTGCTTTGTCTTTTGATACTGCCACTCCGGGTGATGAGAGAAATCTGGGCTTCTCACCAGTGTTGGTGAGTAGGACATTGGTTGACTGGGAAGAAGCAGACTTGAGTGGCTTGAGAACTGGCAGTGTCATCAGGGAATATTTTTGGGCAGAAGTCCAAGGTCTACTCAGAAGAAAAAGCAGGAGGCTCCTCAAGCACACATTTTGAAATAATGCTTGTTGCCATCTTTAAAGAAGAGGTAGGGCACACAAGTCCATTAATTCCAGAGTCTAAAATTAGGTCATCTCAAACCAGGTGTGGCAAATCTTTGGCCCTACAGTTGTTGTTGAACTACAACTCCCATCAGCCCCAGCAAGCATAGTCAATGGCTAGAGGTGATGGGGGTTGTAGTTCAAGTTCCCTGCAAATGTTTTAGACTCTGGACTTGATGGACTTATGGAACTTACTGCACCACTGTGGGGAATACTGTGTTATTTGCAAACCAATAATTAAACATACGCCAAACCACATCACGGATATAAAGCAATAAAGTCTTGACTCAATTGTTTTAATTATTTTATGCTAGGTTATATTATACAAAAGACATCTGAATGACTTCTTGTTTTATCTTACCATTTATTTTTCCAGCTCTGAAACACTATACTTCTAAGATACAAGACTTTTCTGACCTTACACGTGTTGAAACATTTGGCTTTCGAGGTGAAGCTCTGAGTTCCCTATGTGCATTGAGGTAGGATTCTTCTCTGCTTTAGTGCAGAGCTCTAGCCAGATCAGTTGGCACATCTTATACCACAGTCCTTTCCCATTCCCGTAAGAATCTTTGAGCAGAATGGGAGCCCAAGTTTAAAAGAAGCAAGTTTTTACAATTTAAAATTGTTGGCATTAAATGCGGGGTGGTTTTGTTTTTTTAACTCCTGGAAGCTTTTGTTCCCCTGTAGCATTTATTTGTTCTTTTCCTCCAGTGAAGTTTCCATCATTACTTGTCACAAATCTGCAAAGGTTGGCACACGCTTGGTATTTGACCACAGTGGGAAAATCACTCTGAGGACCCCCTGCCCACGACAACAGGGGACAACTGTCAGTGTGCAGCAGTTATTTTATACCTTGCCGGTACGACATAAAGAATTTCAGCGCAACATTAAGAAGGTAGGAGCAGCTTACTAGTAATGTTGTTTTTAAGAGTGAATGTAAGAGATCCTAACAAAGGCAAGGGCCATTGGAGGGAGTGAATAAAGGTGTTCCTTTACCAGATGGTAAAGTCAGATGGGAAGGATCCAAAAATAAACAAGAAACTAGTTCTGAGTAAACACCTGCCTTCCTTCACAAATATGCCTAGTAGATGCAAAAAAAATAATGTTGATCATTATCATTTTTATTATTACACTTGTTAGTCGTTTTTCTCAGAGTGACCCAAAGCAACTTACGTTAAAACCAATTAAGAACCTCCAAAAAACACAGCTATGAAGATAAAAGGCAGGACTTACAGATGCCACCACACGAAAAGAGGCCAAAAGCCTGGGTAAAGAGAAGAGGCTTTGCCTGGTAATGGCAATGGTGGTAACTATTTTTAGTTTATATAGTGCTTTAGTGTTCAGTATACTTCACATGTGATTATAGTGTGGTAATCCCTAAAACAACCCTTTAAGGTAGGTCAGTACTATTCTCCATGTTGCAGTTGTAGGCCAGAGATTGAGAATATGATAGCCTTAGACAAGCTATCTTGCAAGCTCATGACAGATGCAGGTTTAAGTGGGAGGCTTTGTGGTTCTCAGCTTAGTCTTTTAACCAGTTCTATTCACCAGCCCTCATTATTGTGTTGTTATAGTCTATGCGATGAGGTAGGATAATAAGCCATGAATTAAAAGGTGTTTTGAAGTGGGAGGAAAATGGCAGTGATCACGCATAGTCTGTGTAAGCATGCTTCATTACGTAGTCACTGGAAAATCATCATTATCTCTTTGTTTTTGCCAGGAGTATGCAAAAATGGTTCACGTGTTACAAGCATACTGTATCATTTCAACAGGAGTGCGTATTAACTGCACCAATCAGGTTGGCCAAGGGAAGAAGCAAGCTGTGGTTTGCACCAGTGGGAGCTCAAACTTAAAAGAAAACATTGGAGCAATATTTGGACAAAAGCAGGTATTACTGTTATTATTATTAACATCCGTATCGTTACAACTACCAGTCGTATAGTTGTTGTTGCTGCTGCTGCTACTGCTACTACAGTGAACTAATGCAACAGGTACTTCTACTCCTGCACAGTTAATGCTTTGTACAGTTAACAATGGAAAGAAAGTTGTCCTAGTGACATTGGGTGGTGCTGTGCTTTGAAACCCAGAATGTTGGGCCTTCAAAGAGCAGCATGGAGCTGTTTGAAAGCCCTTTGTCAGCTGCCCTGCACTGCTCCTGAAACCTCCAAAAACCACAGGTTTAAAGAGAAGCGTGGGGCTGTTTACAGTTTCCCAGCAGCCCTGTGCTGGTATATGAACCTCTGCTTTTTGGGCAGTGGCTGGGAAGGAGAAGCAAGTTCCATCAACTACCACTTATTTCCAGGTGCAGAGCTTGGTTCCTTTCGTTCAGCTACCCCCTAGTGATGCTGTCTGTGAAGAATATGGCCTGAATGTTTCTGATATGCCAGCCAATTTTTATACGTAAGTAGAAGATTGTACGCACCTCACAGTCTATGCAGCTTCCCTATGTTTAATTGGCTTAGGCTGCAAATCCTAAATCCCTCCTTACATGAGGGTAATGCCCACTGAATTCAGTGGGACCTCTGAGTAGATATGTTTAGGATTGTGGCCTTAACCATTCAGCTCTACAATTTTAAGGTGTGTCAGTCACGTCTATTAGTCTTCCTTGCCACCTGGAACCAATCGAGGAGACTGCATGAAAATTATTGCGTTCTCATTTTAAGCGTTTAGGGCAAAGATATACTAAATTAGGCTTAAGTGAAATGAGTCCCACAAGCTTCCTGGTTGAAGTTCTGGGTTCTCTGACAGGTGTACCAGCTGTGTTGGGCATGTCAAGATGCTCAGCTTGGAATAGTCATTCCCCACAGTTCAAGGGCAGCTGAATAATAAAAAATGAATGATATTGTAATCCATTTATCTTTTATATTTAAGGATGTGTGGATAGTTATTTTCTGGATATGGGTAGACCTGCTGTGACAAAGTTTGAGAACTTTTGAAGAAGGACCCAGGAATTAAAAGCTCATCTTTTATTTTTTTTAAAAAGCCAGTGTACCTGGCATAAGTGCTTAGCTTCCTCACTCGTTCAGCAGTGAGTGAGAAGTTTGCTGGAGATTGCCCTTTCCCAGGATGAAAGTCCATTGAAAAGTGGTGACAGATTTGCTGGTGTGCGAGTCTGTGGTAGCTAGGCAACCCCACAAATTTCAGCTTTAGTCTTTTTGAAAGAAAGAAAGAAAGAAAAAGAAAGAAAGGTGTGTCAAATTGCACAGCTTCTATGCTTTTCTTCTTTGGAAATATATCCTTGACATACTTACTTTGATCAGTATCACAGGCTTTGTTTCCCGTTGTGATCATGGTGTCGGGAGAAGTACCACAGACAGGCAGTTCTTCTTTATCAACCAGCGGCCCTGTGATGCAGGCAAGGTATGGCTCTCTCTCACAACACACACAATGCCTTCGTTCTTCGCTTTTACAGCCTTCGAGCTGTAGTTTGCCTTTCCACCCACTGTGTCATGGAAGTGGTGCAACATTACCGTATTTTAATATTTGGTTGGAAGCCGCCCAGAGTGGCTGGGGAAGCCAGCCAGATGGGCGGGGTATAAATAATAAATTATTATTATTATGTCTGCAACACCACCTTCTGGAGAGCCAGTGTGGTGTAGTGGTTAAGAGCGATAGACTCGTAATCTGGGGAACCGGGTTCACGTCTCCGCTCCCCCACATGCAGCTGCTGGGTGACCTTGGGCCAGTCACACTTCTTTGAAGTCTCTCAGCCCCACTCACCTCACAGAGTGTTTGTTGTGGGGGAGGAAGGGAAAGGAGAATGTTAGCCGCTTTGAGACTCCTGAAGGGGAGTGAAAGGCGGGATATCAAATCCAAACTCTTCTTCTTCTTTTCTGGACAGGTTTCCAAAGTTGTGAATGAAGTGTACCACATGTACAACAGGCACCAGTATCCATTTGTGGCTCTTAATATATGTGCAAATTCCGGTGAGTCACACACATTTCTCTAGGAAAAACTTGAAAGATGAAGTATATTTATGTGTGCGGTTGTTGTTTAGCAGTTGGGATAAACATCCTGATTTTTTGTCACTCAGTTGGCAGTAAATCTCAATTCCAATACTCATAAGCCAGGTTGCCACCAGGCCATTTTTTTTTAAAAAGAGCTTGGTTTTCTTCTTTCTTTTTAATAGAGGTTTGATAGGCAGAAATCAACGTGAAGCTTTCCATGATATGCTGCTAGACTACCCGCTGCTGATAAAAAGCAGCAAGAAGTCTAGTTCAAAAGCTGATAACCCTACTTCAAACAAATATGTGCTGTTTTTTCCCCTTCAGATTGTGTTGTAAATTGATACATAATCTCTACACTCTGAAGTGCATTACTCTTAAATTTTACCCTGTTGATAAGAAATCTTCTAAACCGGGGTGAAGTGCCGGAATTGGCTTGTTCACTGCTAACAAACCACAATACGAAGCCATGGTTTGTTGTTTACTAATGAACTTTAGTTTGTTTTAACTAGAGCTTGGAGGTGCATATTCACCTAACACCCTTCCTTAATCATGGTTTGTTTGCCCACCCAGATGCTCACCAAATTGCAAAGGCATGAGGCAAAAAGTTGCTAGAAGATTTTGGAGAGACAAGGCGTGGTTCATTTGTTTTTTGTCTGCAGGACAGCTTTCGATTAATTCATTTGTTAAACATGCTATGGCTTCGCTTAAGAAAACTATGACTAAATGTTAATGTGAACCAAGCCAATATCATTTTATGTCTTTGTTTTTAGAATGTGTTGACATCAATGTGACACCCGACAAAAGGCAAATAATGTTGCAGGAAGAGAAACTTCTATTGGCGACTCTAAAGACTTCAATGTTGGGGATGTTTGGCAGTGATGTTAACAAACTCATTGTCAACCAAAAATTGCCAGATATTAAAGGTAGGAATGACACCAGCCGTTTAAACCAACTCCCTTTCTAAGTGGATAATTTTGCTTTTTTTAAAGTGCATTGTTAATGGGCTGGTTCAACTGATTGTGTTCGGCTACACACAGTGCGTATTTCCTCAAATGTCAGCCCAGCTGTATTCCCTGGGGCTCGGGGCAATCACTTCCGCTTAGAATTGTGGCCTCGTTTAGTTAGAAAAACTCAGGCACAGTTTTAATGTGATTTCCTGCAGTGCCTTGCATTACGGACAAGGCATCAGGTATCAATGATTTATGTCTGCAGTTGTGAAATGGAGCTTGGCATTTTCACAAGATGGGTCCCAAATTGGCCTGCTAAGCTGTTTTCCCTGAATCAGATCTGCTTGCTCCAAACTTGATGTGTTATGGGCCAAGTAGAGAAGTGGCAGGTGGTGCACAATCTGGAGCCTTAAAGTACACTCCCAATTGTTGTCAGCGTCAATTGATGGTGACTGCAAGCCTGCTGGATTTGCTGCAAGACCAAGTTCCAAATGGGAAACTCCACTGCACAGCTGATCAGTGGGGACTTCAAGCCTCACTTGACTTGGATTTCCTTTTGTAGCATAGCTTGCCACACTACAAATAAAAAATTTGTCACCCAATGTCATCGTGAAGCCAGGTGATTGACAATTGGGCTGGCCTCCATCCAACTGTCAGAGTGATCCACTGGGGTTGGGGGGATCTAGGATCCAGCTGGCTGGTCAGATCCATTTCCCCACCCCTGCTCTCGCTGTTCTTTCTCTAAATGGAGCCTCGGAGTTCTCTATTGGGGCCTTGATTTCTTCCTGTGGGTTGATTTTTAAATTGCAATTTAAAACTCTCCTCTCTTCGCCCTTTCTTAGGAAATTTCACAGTGCTTCAAGAAGAGGTAGAAAGCCCTGCCTTGGAAACTTTGCGTGGCTCCCCCTCTCAGAATCTGAGTGCAAAAGAAAAAACAGCAATCACTGTTGCCAAACTTAGGGAATCATTTTCTCTCCACCAAGTGAAAAAGGCCCATTTTCATGGTGTTGAAAATGCCAAACGTCAACAAAGTTCCTCTTTGCAGAAAGAACTTCCGGCATTTTTTAGCATTTTGGATTCTCCAAATAAGAAGACTGGCTCCAGCAAAGAGGCAGAGTGTGGAAGAGAGGAGGACCCAAGTACATTCATGCTTTGGGGCAAAAAACTCAAGAAATCGGCAGAAGATAGAGATTCTGGTTGTGGGAGCACCTCAGCAGAATCGGAAGTGGGTTTAAGCACGCCAGAAAATGGTAGCTGTTCCAGCTGTGAAAACGCAATTGGCTCACCTCTTGAAGATTTCCCTATTTTCAGAGAAGTTCAAAGCGGCAGTCTTGAGACGAGGGGAGATTTCTGGGGAGCTGAATGCAAATTGAACCAAAGCAAAGAGAGCCAATTATCCCAGCAGGCAGACAGTTCACCCCCCAAAATGAAACGTTTTAAGATGAGCCAGGCTCTTTCTCAGGTGGCCACTCCGTCAAAGATGGAGAATGACCGGGATTCTTCAGTCCTATCGCAGTATGATGTACCTGTAGAACTGGAGAAGAAAACCGTACCGTTGGAGTTTTCTCTGAGCGCACTGATGGGCAGAGTACAGAAGCTAAGCCAGGAACAGGAGAAGAAAGAAGCAGCGCTAAAATTCAGAAAATTCAGGGCAAAAATTAGCCCAGGAGAAAATAAAACAGCAGAAGACGAATTAAGAAAAGAAATAAGGTATTTGACCTTTTAAATTCCTCCATTGGCAAAGCAGTGGTATCTGTTTGACTTGAAAGGAGTTGGGATGGTACATCTGGAATATTTGCAGTGACCAGGAAATCCTCACTGTAGAGTAGGTGAAACTTCGCTTTGCTTTGCACCGTGAGACACAGCTTTCCATCTTACGTTCCCATGCAAAATTCTTCCCAGGCTCCCATATACTCTGCTTGAGGGACAGCTGGGCAGTGCTGCTTACACATCTGTCCTTGACCATGAGGTGACAGAGAGAGCTTTTCACAACTCACTGTGATGCTCACTGTAACTTTCTGGAGCGAGTTGCTAGTCTTTTAGGCAGCTGGCCACAAGACCCCAAAAAACTGCAGACAAACTCCGGCTCCCTCAGCCAGTAAAGCAAGATGAGCGCCGCAACCCCAGAGTCCTTCGCGGCTGGACTTAATTGTCGGGGGTCCTTTACCTTTACCTTTTTAGAAAACTTAAAGGGCTGATAGTTCCCCTGCCCTAAAATGTAAACACATTTTTAACCTGCTTTCCCCACCCTTTCCCTATATACAGGAAAGAGATGTTTGCTAAAATGGACATAATCGGCCAGTTCAATTTAGGGTTTATAATAGCCAAGCTGAACTCGGACCTCTTCATCATTGATCAACATGCTTCAGATGAGAAGTACAACTTCGAGATGTTGCAAGAGCACACTGTTCTGCAGGGGCAGAAGCTGATCACGTAAGTGTCCCAAGACGAGCAGCTGGCCGCTCAGTGCAGTCAGCGAAGTTGGACCAGTTTCGTTGCTTTTTTATTGCATGGTAGAGCTTCTTTGGGAGTTGCTCTGGGTGTTCAGGGAGCAGAAGAGTGGGGTAGAAATACTAAGTACAGTGGTACTTCAGGTTAAGTACTTAATTCGTTCCAAAGGTCCGTTCTTAACCTGAAACTGTTCTTAACCTAAAGCACCACTTTAGCTAATGGAGCCTCCTGCTGCCACCGCACCACTGGAGCACAATTTCTGTTCTCATCCTGAAGCAAAGTTCTTAACCCGAGGTACTGTTTCTGGGTTAATGGAGTCTGTAACCTGAAGCGTATGTAACCTGAAGCATATGTAACCCGAGGTACCACTGTACTAGCTGAATGGCAGTGATTGGATAAACATATTTTTAACTTGTGGCTGTTTAAAGAAGCACATACTTGGGATGGAATGAGATACAGCTAACAAAGGTAATAATTTGAATGCAAGCTGATTTAAGGGGGGGGTGTATGTTAGGGCTCATAAAAGGGTTCTTTATGGGAGTCCCTGGGGCTCTTTTTCCTCCCGCCTCACTTTTTAAAGCCTTTGTTTGTGCTTTACTTTGCTTATAGGGTGTCTGGGTCCACTGCCAAGTACTTTGCAAGTTGAGGCACCAGCAGTCCTCCATCTTAATTTCTCAGGGGTAATCTGTAAATTAGCATATGCAAATATGTCCCATGAACCTGTGTCCTCAGCCCCTTAGGTGAGGCACCCCTAAACTCCGCCCTCCAAGTGTTTAGGGACTACAACTCCCATCATCCTTAGCTAACAGGACCAGTGCTCACGGATGATGGGAATTGTAGTCCCAAAACATCTGGAGGGTCGAGTTTGGGGCTGCCTGCCTTAGGTACTTAGCAGCCGGGTTAGAATTGAAAATTGGCCACAGGTTATGGTGGGTTTTACAGCATTTTAAATACTTTTTAAAAAGAAGTTTAGCTGTTCTTGTATTCAAAGTTCCAATGAATGCTAAGATTAATGTGAGGATGGTCTTTTGATACATTTGAGGTTAGGCTTGGCTTACTCAAACCCCTTTTCCCCTCTGAACTTCATAAAAAAGAAGAGGGAAAAAAGATAGTAGTAACAAGCATTTCATTGGATGTATATTAAAATATCTCCATCTGATCTTTGGAGGAGCTTTGGGATCTCATCTGCTTTATTCATTTAAAGTAGACTATACCATTTAAGGAGAGTCATGGCTTTCCCTAAACAGTTGTGGAAACTGTAGTTTAAGAGCTACAATTCCCAGTGTGGTTTAACAAGCCCTCTTCAGGGAAGTTTGGGATTGGTTGGTGGGGAACAGGGGTCTCCCCACAATTCCTAGCACCCTTAAACTACAGTACCCAAGTGGCATGAGACTGCATTAAATGTATCAGGTGGGGCCTAACTTTTGCCAGAATGTATCAAGATAAACACTTGTCACACTAACTTCACACCCTATTCTTTTTTCAATGTCTCCCATTATTTCAGGCCTCAGAATCTTAACTTAACTGCTGTAAGCGAAAGCATTTTAATGGAAAACCTGGAAATTTTCAGAAAAAATGGATTTGATTTTGTTATTGATGAAGATGGTGAGTTTCCGCCTAAATGGGATGCTAATATCTAGGGTACAAAGATCTGCCCAAGTTCCTTTGCCCAAGTGGTGGTTGCTGTCTCTTTCTCTCCGACACCAATACCCACCGAAAAGCAGCAGCAGTGTATAGTATGCAACAATCGTTTGCATAGGTCCTTGGGAGTAATCTCCATCCAGCTATGTGGCAAGTAAGTAGGGATTGCTTTGGACTGCATTGGTTCAACTTGTAGAACACACTGAGCTTTTTTCACCCAGCTGAAATGCAAGCAATCTTGCAAAGCTAGTGTCACCACTTACACCGCTACCATGAAGTCAGGAACCCCATCAAAGGAAAGGAAAGACATATCTAGCCTCTGCTTCATTGTTTTCTTCCTTTTCTGACTTCCTCCATGTAAATGAAACTTCAAAATCTTGTTTGCTTTCACTTGCCAGAGCAAGAATAGTCTGTGAGTTACGGTGCTCTGGCAAATGTCATTGCTCCTGCCCTGAAAAAAAGCCCGGAAGCTACGCTACACTTCTGGAAATTTCATCAGCTTTACATCCTAATAGAAATTATTCTTTTCTCTTAGCAGTGCCTTGGGGTTTTCTTCTCACAGAGTTTATGTAGTATAGACAATGGAACCAAGTAGGTGGGCCCAGGGCTATGGTTCCTTCCCACAGTAGCGCTCTCCGTCCTGGTGAGCAGTTGTCAACCTGAACATTATAGACCTTTCATGTTGCTATGGGATAAAGCAAGACTAGGGAAGCAGCTCCCATGTTGCTATAATAATAGTCCGGAACACAACCTCTCCACTGTGATATTCATGGAAAGAAAACAGGAAATGTTCTGCCTTGTGCTTTCTGTTTTTCACATCTCTCTTTACTGTCTGAATCAGTTCTTTGATGTTTAAAATTAACTTTAATAATTGGGTTTTTAAATTGTAACCCACCTTGGGACCTCATGGTAAATGGCTGGTAAGAAATCTGTTAGTATTAACAGTTTCTACCTCCTACTCTCATAGGAAGAGCCTGCTGGATCAGGCCAATGGCCCATCAAAGTCCACCATTTTGTTTTCACAGTGGCCAACCAAATGTCTATGGGAGGCCCGTAAGCAGGACACAAATTCTAGAGTTATGAGGCAGGGAAGTATGCAGACTTGTGAAGATGGGGCAGCTTTCATCTCTGGAGGCCTGGGGTGTGAAAGGTTCTATTTTGGACATGAGAGAGAGAGGAGAAAGGAGAGGAAGTGAAACAGTTGTGCTTCCTGTTTGTCCGGTATTGGTGTCGTGACCAAAGTTGCACCTAACTGCAGCAGGGCCCATGTGTTACGAATGCCCTTAATTCTTCATGCATCCGTTTTTCAGCTCTGCATTTTAAAAATTAGAAATCGTAACACGAAGGTAGAAATGATTAAATTTTAAAATTATTTTTGAGACACGCTCCATCTTTCAACAGCTGCCTTAATCAGGGTGTGCATGTTATTGGGTCATTGTTTCTATTTTGACTATATATATATATATATAGATTTTGTTCTGTGAACCGCCCTGAGACCTCCAGGTATAGGGCGGTATTTAAATTCAATCAATCAATCATCAGCTTCATCGCACACACAGATGAAGATCTACATTCGCAGAGCCACATCAGATGCTCTTGCTGCATTAAGAGCATACGATTTAAAAATCTAAATTTCAGGTTTTAGATTACAAGTGGGAATTTTTCATTTACTTTTGGCTTTTTTAAAATGTACGCATGAAAAGTGTAGTGGCTATTAAATCATTCATTTAAAACCTTGCAGCTCCTGCTACCCAAAGAGTTAAACTCATCTCTTTACCTACAAGCAAAAACTGGACTTTTGGTCCACAAGATATAGAGGAGTTAATCTTCATGTTAAGCGACTGCCCTGGAGTGATGTGCAGGCCTTCCAGAGTAAGACAGATGTTCGCTTCTCGAGCATGTAGAAAGTCTGTAAGTATTAATCCGTTGGAGGTTTCATATTTATTTCTTGCTTTTCTATTAAAATAACGCTCAAAGCTGCTTACTGGATAACGGGACATAGGAGGGAACTTCCTTTTTTAAGACTAAGGAAGTAAAGTATGTCAACCAAAAATAGATAATGGTAGTACTGACCCTCATGAGACTTTTAACATTTTATTTTTCATCTACAGGTGATGGTTGGAACAGCACTTAATGCAAATGAGATGAAGAAACTCGTCACCCACATGGGTGAGATTGAGCACCCTTGGAATTGCCCACACGGAAGACCTACCATAAGGCATATAGCCAATCTAGATCTGATTTCACAAGAATAACGAACCTTCATGCACGTTCGTTAGGACATTTTTAGCATTTATTCCATTGGCGGATGCTATTGAGACCTCTTTTATAGGATTGTGATTTATCACGATAGTCTTTTTCTCCCTTTGCAGCACAAAAGATCAAGCTTACCATGTTGTTCAAGAAATAAACTACTAGATGGGCAAAATGTCTATGCTGATGCAACTAAGTGTGTGTAACTGAGGTTATAGCTGCTCATCTCTTGCAACTCCCACCATGCACCAAACCCCATGATCCTTGGATCTCTGCAAGTGTTTTATCACAACACTGGCATAGATCCACAGTGTCTCCCCTTATCCCTGCGCAGGTGAACTGTCATTAAGTCCTGCAACACCTTTTACTACCCTTTTAGAACAAAAAAGGCTGGAAAATCAAGCCAGCACCTGTTTCTATGGATTAAGGCTTGGTTTGAGTTATGTTGCTGCCTTTGGTCTACATCAAACTACGTGTGAGGCAGGGAGAAATTGGGTTTCTCTCTTCAGGGTCCCCGTCCCCCCACGGCAGTTCCTTTTCACCTGCCCTGTAGGTGAACAAAAAGCGAAGGAGCAGGCTGAGATACTTTGTCCTGTGCACCAGACAATTGTCTCAAAATTATGGGACGGTAGGAGGCAATTTGTGGTGTTTCCCTTGGTGGTTATCCAGAGTAGTTCAACGCCTAATAATCTTGAGAGCCCAAGAAACTGTATTTTCTGCCCACTGGGTTGGGGCAGCTCTGCCCTGGTTGGTTAATCTATTACGGAATGATCTGCTGGTCATTTATATTAGTGTAGCTTCACTGCTAAAAACAGTTTCCTTTTATTAAATAACTTGTACATAGAAAGGATTTGTGTACATACGTTCTTACTATGGATGGCCTTTTGTTTTTACAGCAGATATATATTTAAAATATTTTTTTTAAAAACACAAATGAACGTTCTCCAGCTTTCTCATTAAATGATTTTCCTAAAGAATTTGTTGTGGTGTGTCTTCAGTATCTTCATTTACCCAGACACTTCAACCAGAAGCTGACCCTGGGGAAAATCTTGCCTTTTGTCTTATGGCACCTGCCCTTTGGAATTCCCTCCTGTTAAATGTTAGATGCTGTCTCCCTTTTCAGTGTCACCTCCCTCTTTCAGCAAGCCTTTCAAGCAGAGTCTGCATTTGTTGGGAGTTAATTTTAGATGTTCTAATTCATGGGTAGGCAAACTAAGGCCCAGGGGCCGGATCCAGCCCAATCGCCTTCTAAATCCAGCCTGCGGGTGGTCTGGGAATCAGCATGTTTCTACATGAGTAGAATGTGCCCTTTTATTTAAAATGCATCTCTGGATTATTTGTGGGGCCCGTCTGGTGTTTTTACATGAGTAGAATGTGTGCTTTTATTTAAAATGCATCTCTGGGTTATTTGTGGGGCATAGAAATTCATTCCCCCCCTCCAAGGTCTGAGGGACAGTGGACCGGCCCCCTGCTAAAAAAGTTTGCTGACCCCTGTTCTAATTGTTTTATTGCCTGAGTGTTTGCCACCTTTAGCTTCTTTGGGGTGGGATATAAATTTAATAAAAAGTATATGTGCGAACGGTTGAACTTAATTGAAATGCCAAAAGGAGGCTAGGGTAGCTAGCTAAATCTCAATTTATGAAGCAAGTAAGGCAAGACAGGAAATGCTATTCTTTGCCGGTGTGAATGAATAGAACATTATGAGATTAACTTGTGCTGGGGTAAGAAAATAATGTATCTTCAACTTGTACAAATTTCAGCTATCTGAAAAGCAGCAGTGTGTAATTCACAAGTTTATAGTTTCACACACACCTCAAAAAGAATGGTCCACTGAAAGAGGTCTCCAGCTTTTTCTCAGGTACTAGTTACTGGAGCAGATATTGAAATTATATATAATCTCAAATGTATTATTCTGCACATTAACCCTTGGCACCATGGCTTCCACTCAGGGAGCTTGTGGCCTTGGTAAATGCTTTACGATGCCAACATTTTCTGGACTTCAGGGTTGCAGAGGGTAATAAACATAGAGTGCAAGATACAATTTCCATCCCAATATCTCCAGAATACAGTGGTACCTCAGGTTACATACGCTTCAGGTTACATACGCTTCAGGTTACAGACTCTGCTAACCCGGAAATAGTGCTTCAGGTTAAGAACTTTGCTTCAGGATGAGAACAGTTTCAGGTTAAGAATGGACCTCCGGAACAAATTAAGTACTTAACCTGAGATACCACTGTATATTTAAAGCTTTAAACAGTCATGGCTTCCCCCAAAGGTTCTTGGGAGATGTAGTTTGTTATGAGTTATAAAGGTTGTTAAGAGGCCCCCTATTTCCCTCCCAGAGAAACAATTCCCAGAGTGGATTTAACAGTCATTCGTGCTTCACAGGAAACTCTGAGACTTGTAACTCTGTGAGGGGAATGGGGCGGCTTCTAAGCACTCTCTGAACCCTTAACAAACTACATCTCCCAGAATCCTTTGCAGGGTGAAGCCACGACTGTTTAAAGTGGTATCATAGCGCTTTAAATGTGTGGTGTGGATGTGGCCTTTAACAGAATTGAGCCGAGAGGAAAATGGGGACAAAGCTGGGGCACAACCAATAATTGGCTTTCCCTCCACCCACTGTTGGTTTCTCTTCCTTCTGCCCCATCAGTGCCAGTTTGGGCACCCCCACCACTGGCATAGAGCTTGTTTTGTTTTGTTTTGTTTTGTTAAGGAGGCTGTGGCAATAGGCTAATAGGTGATGGTCCCTTTAAGAGGAATAAATACTCTCCTCTCCCCCCGCCCGCCCTGAGAGTGGTTACTATGGTAACTGTCCGGGATTGAGACGCTGCAACCGCTGCTGCTGTTGTTGCTACTTAAATCTCTCTGCAGAGAGTTTCTGCTGGAGGTTGGAGGCTAGAAATTCTCTGTCTTTTTGTTTGTGTGAGTAAGCGATGGACACCAACAGCCCCATCCAAGTCTGAGGGAGGTACTTTTGAGCAACCCAGCCAGAAGAATTTTTGCGTCTTCCAAATATGTGGACTGCAATTCATTTTTTTAATAAAATCCTTTTTTAAAATAGCTTTTTTTAAAAAATATAAAAAAGCTTTTTTTTTTTTAATGCCATTACTAAGGGACTAGATCCAGCGTGCTTCCAGAAGGGAGCTTGATGTTGGAGAAGGTTTGTTCAGTTGCCGTAAACGGGTCACGAGCGCAACAGGTGTGTGTGTGTGTTTAAACTGGATTTTCCCTGGAAAGATAAATCTGAAGGGAGTGGGATATGGACTGACAATTTTGCATGTGAATGCTGCAAATAATAATAATAATAATATCATGAGGAGCACTGTTCACACAATAAGCTCTCATCTCCAGGCACCTCTATATGGTCAACTGTGTTCTATGCTGGCAAAAAACCAACAGAGTAACAATTGGGGGACGACGACACAAAAACACCTGTGTTGTGGCATGAGTGAACTCAACTGGAGAGGTTTCAACTCCTTTCCAAAAAGCCATTTCCCTATTTGCATATGTGTGTTCATTTTTATTTTTCCCACTAAAATGAACACACTTTATGTTCATTACTTAAGCATGAAATGGACTTATACAAAAGGGCAGGAGCTTTGTCTGGTTTGGCAAAAAAATGACGATTTTCGCCTCCTTCCCTGAATTCCGGTAGCAATCCTATGTGAAGAATGTTATTTATGACTTCAGTTATTGTCTGATTTAAAACAAGGAAATCCTATAGTAAGTGGCTGACAGGCCCTCTATTCTTAGAGCTCTGTTTCCCCCTCCCTTAATTCTTTTTATTGCCCTTGATACCTCTTCTGATAACCCTCTTCCCATGTAAATGCCACCTTGTAGAGTGGTGGGGAGAGCTGGATCATAGCCTCTGTCTCTTGACTTACACTATTGTTTTAAGATTATGTGTTAAGCTCTTGTTTCCCAGTGCAGTGATGCTCTATCCCATGATAAGGCAATGCTTCCCTTGGTGTTGGCCAGGCATAGGCAAACTCGGCCCTCCAGATGTTTTGAGACTATAATTCCCACCATCCCTGACCACTGGTCCTATTAGCTAGGGGTGATGGGAGTTGTAGTCCCAAAACATCTGGAGGGCCGAGTTTGCCTATGCCTGGTTTTGGCTGATGGCAAGCTGTGCTTCAACTTCCTTGTTCACCGGGTGCTTAAGAGTGTGATTGTTTTGTTGGACTCAGGTTGAGGAAGGTGTCATCAGGCATGTTTATCAACAGAATATGTATATATATATCCCCTCTCTCCCTTTACAGGATCTGTAAAGTTTGAAAAGTGAAGGAGGCAAGATATCTAGGGAGTCCTGATTTTGGTACAATTCAGCTGCGATGGGTAAAGAAAAGAAGAGAGACAGTAAGAAAGGAGAAAAGTCTTTGCCTCCTCCTCCCGCACACGAGCCCTCAGTAGAACCTGCTACTTCTGTACAGAACATCCCACCGGCTGTAAATCAAGTGGATGAACAGGCAGCAGCCCAAACAGTTCCCCAAGAAGAGGTGAAAGAGGCAGTGGCACTTCCACCCCCAGAACCCATTGAGTATGAGGAGCCGATTCTGACTCAGCTCATTGTTGAAAGGTAAACTAGAAGGACTGGGGTGGGGGGGTGGAGGACTTAGACTATGTATGTGTGGCTGGTAAAGGTAAAGGTAAAGGGACCCCTGACCATTAGGTCCAGTCATGGACGACTCTGGGGTTGCGGTGCTCATCTCGCTTTACTGGCCGAGGGAGCCAGCGTACAGCTTCTGGGTCATGTGGCCAGCATGACTAAACCGCTTCTGGCGAACCAGAGCAGCGCATGGAAACACCATTTACCTTCCCGCTGGATCAGTACCTATTTATCTACTTGCACTCTGACGTGCTTTCGAACTGCTAGGTTGGCAGGAGCAGGGACTGAGCAACGGGAGCTCACCCCGTCGTGGGGATTTGAACCACCAACCTTCTGATCGGCAAGCCCTAGGTTCTGTAGTTTAACCCACAGTGCTACCCGCATGCCTGTGTGGCTGGTACCTAAGGTTAATAACAGGCTTAAATTTATCAAGTTCATGGCAAAGGCATACATTTAAAGAACTCTCATACTACTTTAATAGCTCCTTCAAAGCATCCTGGGAAATAGAGCTCTATGAGGGGTGTCCTAACAACACTTTGCACCCTTAGCAAACTACATTTCTCAGGATTCTTTGGTGGGGGTATGACCGTTAAAGTAGTACTTTGTACTTATTCTACTGTTAAAGTAGTATAAAGATGGTTTACATGGCATTGAAGATGCGATCTTGCAATTTACTAGCTAATTAGAGGCTGTGTCCTCTTCTTTCTGGCAGTGTAAACAGAGCAAGGTAATTATAATATAATAATTATAATATATGTATTTTGAGTTTATTTGCTAATATATCCCCTACTTTAGGGTTGACATATTTCAAAAAGTAAAAAAACCAGGACACTACATTTCAGAAATTCCCCCCGGATATCAATTCTGCCTTTGAAATCCCGGATGTATGGAAGACCTACCCTACTTTAATCCAAGGGCTCAGGGCAATTTGTAAATTTCAGACAAATATAAAATGATTGTGCCCACTTTGAGATTGGGAATCTACTTAATTAGATGACTCTGTGCTGGTTTCTGAGTGAGAGTTGTTGTATTTTTGCGTACCTTACTGCCCTAAGGCAATATTTTTCATCCCTGTATCATAGAATCATAGAATCATAGAGTTGGAAGAGACCACAAGGGCCATCGAGTCCAACCCCCTGCCAAGCAGGAAACACCATCAGAGCACTCCTGACATATGGTTGTCAAGCCTCTGCTTAAAGACCTCCAAAGGAGGAGACTCCACCACACTCCTTGGCAGCAAATTCCACTGTCGAACAGCTCTTACTGTCAGGAAGTTCTTCCTAATGTTTAGGTGGAATCTTCTTTCTTGTAGTTTGGATCCATTGCTCCGTGTCCGCTTCTCTGGAGCAGCAGAAAACAACCTTTCTCCCTCCTCTATGTGACATCCTTTTATATATTTGAACATGGCTATCATATCACCCCTTAACCTCCTCTTCTCCAGGCTAAACATGCCCAGCTCCCTTAGCCGTTCCTCATAAGGCATCGTTTCCAGGCCTTTGACCATTTTGGTTGCCTTTGACCATTTTGGTTGCCCTCCTCTGGACACGTTCCAGTTTGTCAGTGTCCTTCTTGAACTGTGGTGCCCAGAACTGGACACAGTACTCCAGGTGAGGTCTGACCAGAGCAGAATACAGTGGCACTATTACTTCCCTTGATCTAGATGCTATACTCCTATTGATGCAGCCGAGAATTGCATTGGCTTTTTTAGCTGCCGCGTCACACTGTTGGCTCATGTCAAGTTTGTGGTCAACCAAGACTCCTAGATCCTTTTCACATGTACTGCTCTCAAGCCAGGTGTCACCCATCTTGTATTTGTGCCTCTCATTTTTTTTGCCCAAGTGCAATACTTTACATTTCTCCCTCTTAAAATTCATCTTGTTTGTTTTTGCCCAGTTCTCTAATCTGTCAAGGTCGTTTTGAAGTGTGATCCTGTCCTCTGGGGTGTTAGCCACCCCTCCCAGTTTGGTGTCATCTGCAAATTTGATCAGGATGCCCTTGAGTCCATCATCCAAGTCGTTATCTGCTGGGGGTTCCATTCCATTTTGCAACCTTACACCTCCAAGACTTCAGTGATGTTAGAATGAATAATTAGTACCAAGTTTTATCTTTGAATCTGTAAATGTTAAAATAAATTACTCATTCTCTGTTTTTGCTCCGTTTTTTTCCTTTATTGGGGAAGCAGGGAGAGTGGGATGGCCTTCTGCAGAATGCCACAACTTGTTGCAGAAGTTTCTCAACCCCCAAAGAGTACCCCCCCACACACTATTTAAAGGGGTCGTGTGTGTGTGTGTGTGTGTGTGTGTGTAAGTAACTGCATTTAAGTGAAAACTTTACTAGTTACACCTTCTCCACCACTGATGTACCCTGGTGAGAAAAGTTGTTTTACAATTTGATATAGATTAATGCTTCTATTTCATGCTCGAAATTATTTTGTCTGCTCATTATATGGATTTATTCAATACCAGTTAATTTTAATCTTAATAATTTCCACCCTTTGTAGCTATGAAGGAGAAAAAATCTGTGGGTTATATGAGGGAGAAGGAACAGCTTGTTTTCAAGGAGGCAATGTATACAAGGTGAGTACATTTGATGGTGGGCTCTGTATGTATGTTTTTTTTTGGGGGGGAGGGTGACCCGAACCTGTGAGATAGGCTCAGATTATTGCTTTTACTACTCCGTGGCTGTAGTGGTGTCATTACTAAGAAGCTGCTAGTGTTAGACTCTAGATTTAAGTTGTCCCTCAGGCAGCAAATGTGAGTTAAGGTCATTTCCACACCATACCTTTAAAGAACTCTTATGCTATTTTAACACTCACATCTTCCTCCAAAGAATCCTGGGAACTCTATTTTGTTAAGAGTCTCCAAACAATTCCCAGCACTAACAAACTACAGTTCCCAGGATTCTTTGGAGAAAGACATGAGTGTTAAAATAGTATTTCTATACCGCCCTTCATCTGAGGATCACAGAGCTGTTTATAATATAATACAATCTCTCTCCAGGGTTTCAGACAGGACTGTTTCTTAGCCCCCCCCCCCGAAATTCTCTTTCAGGTGTTTAGATATCCCTATTTTCCTACTGTTATTTGTTTGGAAGTTGACAAAACACAGCTATATAAATCATCACAAACTGCTATAATTATAATTCTTAGCTAAATCTTTTAAGCTTTTATGGTGTTTTATTTCTCTGGATACGTATTTTAAGTACACTTAATTATTATATTGATTGTTAACCCCAGATCAATTGCTTTTATTGTTTATGTAGAGAATTATGCAGAAATTCTGGTTTAAATATGTTGGCCATTGGCTGTAATAAACACTGATTGATTGATTGATTGATTGATTGATTGAAATCTGTGTTTCATTTTGAAGGGCATGTTTTCTGAAGGCCTCATGCATGGACAAGGAACATACACATGGGCTGATGGAGTGAAGTATGAGGTAAAGTATCATGTTAAATGGAGCATCATTGCAACTACCTTGACGGCCCTTAACTTGCAAGTACATATCTTAGACTCTTGGCCAAAGGATAATTTCCATATGCGTATATTAAATCTTATGTCTGTGCTTGTTTGTAGTGATAAACCGAGAACCTGGGCTTAATAAACCATACTTTTCAATTTTTAAAAGAAAAGGTATAATGCATAAATTTCCAGGTAAAACAAGAGATCTCTTGTTCTAGCTGTGAATCTCTTTTGTCCCTCCCCTCACCCCTCTCTCTAGGGAAACTTTGTGAAGAACCTACAAATGCATCATGGCAGTTACACCTGGCCGGATGGCAGCGTCTATGACGGAGAGGTAAAGAGCGGGATCAGGCATGGCTTTGGCATGTACAAGTGTGGCACCTACCCTGTTTCGTACATCGGCCAGTGGGTCGAAGGCAAAAGGCATGGCAAGGTAAGTAAAGCACCATGGCTGAAGCATCGCCTGGATTGCTGGGGCAATCTGGGGGCAGGAAAATCTTGCCTGTTCTGTGCTCAGAGCTGCTACCAAGTCTAGACACAGATTTAAGAATTGCTGAGTTGCCTGAAAGGGGAGAGACTCCATCAGGCAAGGCCTCCTTCCACCTGCCTTGCCCCACCCTCTAGTCTCTGCTTCTCAATTTGTATTGCATTATTTTATGTACTGTGTCTTGCCGTTGTTTTATTGATTATAGTTTAGAAATTACCGTATTTTTTGCTCTATAAGACTCACTTTTTCCCTCCTAAAAAGTAAGGGGAAATGTGTGTGCGTCTTATGGAGCGAATGCAGGCTGTGCAGCTATCCCAGAAGCCAGAACAGCAAGAGGGATTGCTGCTTTCAATGTGCAGCGATCCCTCTTGCTAGTCTGGCTTCTGGGATTCAGAATATTTTTTTTCTTGTTTTCCTCCTCCAAAAACTAGGTGCGTCTTGTGGTCTGGTGCATCTTATAGAGCGAAAAATACGGTATTTATTATAACTGCTGAGTGGATTTCTGTTTAACTTTTATATGTTATTATTTAATAATATTCAAGTGATTATTGAATGTTACTTTTTTGATATAGGTTACCTATTTTAAAGTTATGTTTTATTATCACATTTTTGTATTGCATTAGATTGTTATAAGATGTGCATTTTTTGTTTCTTCAGCTTGTAAACCGCCTTGAGTATTGTAAGATAGAAAGACGGTATACAAATTAAAAATGATGGTGATGACAAGGTGACTGATAGCAGTCCTCCTTTCACTCTTTGTGAGTTTTCTACTTTGCGATTGGTGTCATAGTTAAAAAGCAAACAAAACCGGGCCAGATCCAGACTTGAGGGGGCTCTCAGCCTCTTCTGGACCCCCTGTTAAGGAGACGTACCTTTTAATTATGGTAGGTTAATTATGGTAATTATGGCAGCCAAGCTCCAATGAATGTGTGCCAGGTGTAAGGAAGCAAGATGGCATGGTTTCCATTCTGACCTGTGTCAGTCAAATGTAGCACAATCTCCATTCTGCTGCATGTTGTCTTTAGACAAAAAAACCCAACGTTATTCCTCTTGCTGTCCAGTGTGGCTGAATTTTACATAATTAATACGCTTCCACCCCCATTTCATTCATTTCAGTGCAAAGGAAATGCAAATATGGAAACGGTAATCAGTTACATATTGTCTGTAGACAACAACAATGGTCAGTACTAATCATATTTGCAGGACTGATTTCCATTCCAGCATGCTTCCTTCCAACACCACTACCTCACAAGCTGGTTTTGAAATTGGGCAAATCTAACTGTTTTGGTTTCTCAGTTTTTCCCAGCCTTTGGTTCTCCATATTTCCACATTAGTTTTCAGTCCTCCTGAAAAATCATGACCATTTTAATGCTGTTTTCTCCTAACCTGCACTTTTTTGTATGCATTTTTTTCCCTGACATGCATACAGTATAATGAGCTTCATGGATACATACATTTATAATGCACACTTTACCTTAGTACATCCAAATGCTTAGGCACTGGTTGATTAATGCGCTTGTATGATGTGCTTTCAGGGCACCATTTATTACAACAGGGAAGGTTCTTCCTGGTATGAAGGTGACTTCGTATACAATGTAAAAAGTGGATGGGGAATAAGATGGTAAGTTTTAGAACCTTTCTGATTCAGCAGATCTTTGGACACATATCAGCAGGACACATATCTGCAGGAAACTCACATTTTCATTTATTACATGTGCATCAAGGAAGCCAAGGTACCCTCTGTTGGATTTCCCTGTTATGTCCTCATAACAGCCCTGTGAGGTAGGCTAAATGAAGAGATTGAGGACCAAACCACATATTATCATGATTGCATGTTCAAAACAATATACAGTGGTACCTCGGGTTACAGACGTTTCAGGTTACAGACGCTTCAGGTTATAGACTCCGCTAACCCAGAAATAGTACCTCGGGTTAAGAACTTTGCTTCAGGATGAGAACAGAAATCACGCAGTAGTGGCGCGACAGCAGTGGGAGGCCCCATTAGCTAAAGTGGTACCTCAGGTTAAGAACAGTTTCAGGTTAAGAATGGACCTCCAGAATGAATTAAGCTCTTAACCAGAGGTACGACTGTATTTACAATGGGCCACACATTTATTTTAACAGAAACCAGCCATATTGGCCCTTCCAACTGGATTTTGTTTGTTTGTTTAACGTAGAATGATGACCAGTCTTAAACACACCACCAAGGCAACTTGTGATTTGGCCTAAGATTTGCCAAAAGCGAGGTTCATGGCTGAGCAGAATTCATAGTATCCTCATTCCAAGCTGAGCTTATCAGTCACTATCCCACAATTACATATTAGGTACAGTGGTGCCCCGCAAGACGAATGCCTCGCAAGACGGAAAACCCGCAAGACGAAAGGGTTTTCTGTTTTGGAGGCGCTTCGCAAGACGAATTTCCCTATGGGCTTGCATCGCAAGACGAAAGCCCATAGGGAAATGCTGGCGGTCGGGAGCAAAGACTTTCGCCCACAGCCGGCCTTCAGAAGAGGACCTCTTCTGAAGGCCGGCGGGGGGCAAAAGTCTTTGCTCCCCCCCGCCTGCCTTCCCCCCCGCCTGCCCCGGGCGATCTTAAAATGCTGGCGGGCGGGAGCGAAGCGTTCGCTGCCGACCCCCAGCATTTTAAAATCTCCCCGGGACAGCAGAGAAGTCTCTGCTGTCCCGGGGAGATTTTAAAATGCTGGGGGTCGGCAGCGAAGCGTTCACTGCCGACCCCCAGCATTTAAAAATCTCCCCGGGACAGCAGAGAAGTCTCTGCTGTCCCGGGGAGATTTTAAAATGCTGGGGGTCGGGAGCGAAGCGTTCGCTGCCGACCCCCAGCATTTTAAAATCTCCCCCTGTCCCGGGGAGATTTTAAAATGCTGGGGGTCGGGAGCGAAGCGTTCACTGCCGACCCCCAGCATTTAAAAATCTCCCCGGGACAGCAGAGACTTCTCTGCTGTCCCGGGGAGATTTTTAAATGCTGGGGGTCGGCAGTGAACGCTTCGCTCCCGACCCCCAGCATTTTAAAACGCTGTTCCGAAGCGGGGCGGGGGGGGCGGGAACACCTGCCCCAGCCGCCCCACTTCCTAACACTGTTCCGAAGCGGGGCGGGGGGGGGGGCGGGAACACCTTCTGAAGGCGGGCGGGGGGCGAAAGTCTTTGTCCCCCCTGCCTGCCTTCCCAGGGGCTTTTAAATCGCCCCAGACAGCGGAGAAGTCCTCCGCTGTCCGGGGCGATTTTAAAATGCCGCCCGCCAGCATTTTAAGATCGCCCGGACAGCGGAGAAGTCCTCCGCTGTCCTGGGTTTTTTTAAAATGCTGGGGGTGGGAAGAAAAGCCCTTGTCCCCCCCCCCCCAGCCTTCAGAAGAGGTCCGGGGACAGACTGTCCCCGGACCTGGTCTGAAGGCGGTTTCCCTAGGAACGCATTGATTGATTTTCAATGCATTCCTATGGGAAACCGTGCATCGCAAGACGAAAAACTCGCAAGACGAAGAGACTTGCGGAACGAATTAATTTCGTCTTGCGAGGCACCACTGTATCCTAAATGTGAATCAAGTTGAAATGCGCTAAGTGTCAAATATGGTGTTATGCATTTGGTTGGGCTATCTAAAATACTGTGGGTAGCCAAGGACTAATGAAAAAATAATACTGGAGACCTCTCTCCCACCTTTGGAATGTAAAACCCATCAGAGTTTGGGAAGGTGGCATCTTGGGAAGCTTTTCATTTTATATGCACTTAAAAAAAAAATGCACATACTGTAGCAGCTACTGATTGAGGGGAGCAGTAATTATCGGGATTGAAGCAGGTGAGGAGGGAGTATTTAACCTTTTCTTCCTTGCTGCAATGAAAATTACTCCTCCAAGGTTGCTGTTTGCATTGGGAGTGAATCTAGTGACCTTCCAAGGTAGACTTCCTATAAACATGGAGGTTCCGTTCAGCTTTTATGGGTAATATACTTCTCCTCCACTGTAATTTTCTCTTTCCCCCTTTTAAAGCCATCTGCTGGTAGCTGCATCACATCTTGGGGAAATGACTTCATATCATCCAGAAATGACTTTATGAAATGTCAGTCTATTTTAAAACAATATTCGTTGGGATTGCCAACTCTGCTTTCTTTGTTCGTTTGTTTCCTTCGTAGTTATAAATCTGGAAATATCTATGAAGGCCAGTGGGAGAGGGACATGCGTCATGGAGAAGGGCGGATGAGGTGGCTCACGACGAATCAGGAATATACCGGGCAGTGGGTTAATGGCATACAGGTAGGGCTGAACTACTTGGATGTTAAAGTGGTACAGGTTATTTTTTTTGTGTGGAATTGTGGGAAGGAATGTGGAAATAACTAAATTAATGGTTCTTATTACCCTGAGTAGTACCGAGTTAAAAACCAAAGAGGAATGTAAATGGGTAAAATTGATGGTAATTGCAGCCAGACAGGTTATAGCGAGTAATTGGAAAAATGCAGAAGAGTTAGGGGTGAACCAATGGAGGAAAAAACTGAATAATATTCTAATTTTAGAATACCTAACTGTGAAGATACACAGAATGAAAGGGTTTAAGGTCAGTGAGAAAGAGGAGGGTTAGTTTGAGAAGATATTGAATTATTTGGGTAGGTTTGAACAATATGGGGCATTAAAATGTTAAAAGTTAAATAAACCTTGTGGAGGGAGGAGTGTTAAGGTATATAGAAGTGTACATATGGTTGATTTGAATATGTTATTATTGAATATTATTGAATAGGTATATTTTTGAATATGTATACCCAATGTATCAGCCGCCCGGGGGGGGGGGGGTTTCACTGTTTGTGTTTTGGTGGTAGGTAAAAAGTAAAATATTTTTAAAAGTGGTACAGATAGGACTCAAGTAAACATTAGATTAATTGTGTGACTTGGAGCCACATCAGGGTTTTGTTTTTAAATCCTCTCCATGGGAGGGCAATTTCCATTAGCCTGCAGTGTGGAGGGGTAGGAGATCCATCTCTTTCTTCTGCACCCAATTACCTCCTAAAGCAGCAATTGGTGATAGAAGTAAAGCTCTCATTAACATATTTGTGAAAGCTACTCATTACACGGATGATCGCCATGGCTAATAATTTCGCAAGTATCATAGGCTGTCAAAATAGGACTACCTTGTTAAATTGCACCCCACTTTTAGACGTGTAACTCATGCATGGTCCATATATTAGGGTTTCCAAAACTTGGGTCTCCAGCTGTTTTTGGACTACAGTTCCCATCATCCCTGACCACTGGTTCTGCCAGCTGGAAATGATGGGAGTTGTAGTTCAAAAACAGCTGGAGACCCAGGTTTGGAAAACCCTGGTCTATATGGAGAGCAGCCATCTTTCTTAAGTGGAATTTTACAGAAACCAGGAATGCTCCTAACTGACACACTATAAATCAGGGATAGGGAACTTCTGGCTTTCCTGATGTTCTTTGACCCCAGTTCCAATCATCCATGGACCATTGGCCATGTTGGCTTGGACTGATGGGATTTGGAGTCCAGCGGCATCTTGACGTTCCTCATCTAGCTTCTACCATATTCTCTCTGGTTAAGTTGGGAATTCTTGGGAAGTTGGGACGTCATTACTTCAACCAAAGGCGTTCTTGAAGCAATGTTGCAATGCAACAGATAATCTGTTCCACAGTGCTCCTTGGTGTTGTTCACCTAAGCATTGGCTCCCAGTACGTTTCCGAGCACGATTCAAAGTGTTGGTGCTGACCTTTAAAGCCCTAAACAGCCTCGGTCCAGTATACCTGAAGGAGCCTCTCCACCCCCATCGTTCAGGTTGGACACTGAGATCCAGCGCCGAGGGCCTTCTGGCGGTTCCCTCCTTGCGAGAAGTGAGGCTACAGGGAACCAGACAGAGGGCCTTCTCGGTAGTGGCACCCGCCCTGTGGAACACTCTCCCATCAGATGTCAAAGAGATAAACAACTACCTAACATTCAGAAGACATCTTAATATTTAACGCTGTACTGTTTTTAACACTTGATTGGGAGCCGCCCAGAGTGGCTGGGGAAACTCAGCCAGATGGGCGGGGTATAAATAATAAATTATTATTATTATTATTATTATTATTATTATTATTCTAGTGCACTCGCTGAGAGTTGGTTTTTTAAAAATCTTTTTCAGCACGGCTATGGTACCCACACTTGGTATCTGAAGAGAATACCCGGATCACAATACCCCCTAAGGAATGAATACGTGGGAGATTTCGTCAATGGGGACCGCCATGGACACGGGAAGTTCTTCTTTGCCAGTGGAGCAATGTATGATGGGCAGTGGGTTCACAATAAGAAGCAAGGCATGGTAAGATTTGGGGTATGGAGAGCTCAGAAACATGGCATGAAACCTCAGCCTCCTCACTGGAACTGTAAAACAAGTGTTGCTGCAGAATAAAGGGTTAAATAGAGCATTGGCAAAGCCTCTATATCTATCCATCAATAGCTAGTTCTCAGCATTCTGTTGCAATGCAGTGTTGCCCACAGAATCCTGCCTACAATGATGCTAACTGGTGTGTAGTTGGCCTGTTTTTATCTCTGCCATTGGGGACATAAATTTCCCTTTCCCCCCCTTCAGGGTAAGCTTGTGTTCAAGAATGGCCGTGTCTATGAAGGCGAATTTATCGATGACCATATGGCAGAATATCCATCTTTTCAAATTGACATCATGAATAACCAAGATCTGAGTGGCATTCGGACGACGAGTCCCTTTGGCACTGGTGAGGAGCCTGAAGTGTGGCGGAAAGTAATTTGGGTGTGTAGCACCTTGGACCCTCCAAGAAGTTGCTGAACTACAACTCCCCACAGCGCCAGTAAGCATGGCCAACGGCCATGAATGATGGGAGCAGCAGTTCAGCAACATCTAGAAGACTAAAGGCCCCTCGCACCTGGACTAAAGTGAGGGCAGCTGGAGTTAAAATGCATTTAAAAAATGTATTTTATGAGAGTGAATATGTTTAGAAATGCACATTTTTGTGAGGATTTCAGTATCGTATGTGTGGAGTAGAATTATGGCGGACACCAGTGTCGTGTGGTGAATTTTTTCTTAGGGGAACAGTTAGGAACAGAGGCGCCAGCTTACGAGGGCAATTATGGGGGTGTTGCAGGCATGAGCCTCGCACCTCCCTCCCTAAGCCAGACAGAAGCTTCCCGGGCTTTGGGAAGGAGATGCTAGGGGAACATTTAGGGGGCTGGCCTTGTCCCCCTAGTCCACTGACCACACGCCACTGGTGAACACAGGCAACACAACGTCAACTCGAGAAAGGTTAATAGCGCAATCCTTTTTCTTTCTTTTCAAAATCATTTTTATTTGATTTTTCAAATATAAATTTACAACAAAATCAATCACAAATCCATACAAAGAGATTTCTCTGAATCTCAAGACTCCATCCCCTCCATGGGTCCTAATTTCAACGCTTACAACTGCATATCAATCCGTTCTCCACATTTTTGTCCATCTCGTTTATCCATAGTATTTGTTACTTTACAAGCGAGATTAAAATCCTGCTCATGTTTCCATTTGCTTACAATGGTCTCTTAAATAAATTGTAACCCCCATTCTTTTTTAAAGTTCTTGTCCTCTTGCTTCCTGAGCTTCCCAGTTAGTTTTGCCATTTCAGCATAGTTCATCAACTTGGTTTGCCATTCTTCCCTGGTCAGGATTGTTTCTTCTTTCCATCTCTGGGCTAATAACATCCGTACAGCCATTGTCGCATGCATAAATAGTATTTTCTGATCCTTTGGAATCTCGGTACCTATAATTCCTAATAAAAAAGCTTCTGGTTTTCAAAGGAACGTTATTTTAAACATTTTTTCCCCAGTTCATTATATATCATATCCCAAAAGGTTTTTATTACCTTACACGTCCCCCAGATATGATAAAAGGGACATTCTTTATCTTTACATTTCCAGCAGGTATTTGTACTTGCTCTATACATTTTTGAATAGCGCAATCCTAACCATGCCTGCTCAGTCCTGTTGAATTCAATAGGTCTTGCTCCCAGGTAAATGAGGTTAAGATTGCAGCTTGATTAATCCATCAGGTGTCCACCGGGGTCCTCAGGTCTGCTTGTGCCGATGTTGCTCTTTAAATTTTTGTAACAAATAATTCTCAGATTGATTTCTTTCCTCCCACCACCTGCCCCGCTGCGAAGAAAGTATCAAAGTTGTTGATGGCCCAGATAGTACATCTGCACTGGGAACGAATATAGAAATAGATATATCAACTTTGTTGGCTATATTTCCAGAAGAAAACAGGGAAGAAGAAATCAAACAGGTAAAAGGGCTTTACATTTATGATATGTTTTTTAAAAAACGATTTTTAATTTCAAGGAACAAAACATACCCGTACAAGAAAAATACAGCTTGGTAGTTGTACAGAAAAGAAAGAAAAATAGAGGCTGATGGTTGTAGTTTTTAGACCTACCAAAAAAGGCACTGAAATGAAGGTTCCATGAGTTGATGGAGGGTGAAAACCGTATTTGATTGCCTTAACAAAATCAATAATATGATACCAGGTTGTACAGAACAGGCATGTCCAACTAGTCGATCATGATCTACTGGTTGATCGCGGGATGTCCATGGTCGATCATGTGATCCTTAGCGACCCCCCCCCCCAAAAAGAGCTCAACAACTTTGCCTGTCAATGACAATGGGTAGATCACAGGCGGCATTATTATACTGTGAGTAGATTGCAGTCTTTTGGGAGTTGGACGTGCCTGGTATAGAAGGTGTGAGTCTTCCCTTCATGCAGTGTTGGAAATGTAAACCTTCAATCTCTCTGTCAGTCCATCCATCTCTTAATATCTGGGCAGGATTCACCCACCAGCCCTATTGGTGGACCTCTGCTTGTGCAATATGGCTTTCCCTCCACTCTCCCCCAACACCCCTTAAAATTATCTCTGCATGGGGTCAGGAAATTGCCCAGAACAGCACACTGGAGCAGGAGATGATTTGGTCTGGCAGACTGAAATGCTTGAGCTGATGGAACATTCAATGTAGCACATCATTGAAATCCTCCTTTAGTCTTAATTATTGCTACTGATCATAGAGTCTTCAAGGTAGACTACAAAAGGGACAATAATAATAGTAAGATAACACAGAGACACAATTAATGCATAGAAAAACCCTTTCCCCAAAGAGCTTCATTAATAAGTCAGACTGGCAAATATTAATAAATATGAGGCATATAAATACAAAAATATTTTATTATACATATCTACCTTATTTAATACGACAAAATACTTATACTTTTTTATTACCGATTTTCTATAGAAAACTATATATATTTGTCTCCAGACAGAGTTTGCTGTACTGAGATATATCTCGGAACTGAGGCGAATCTACACCTTCTACAGCAGCTTAGGATATGACCATTCTCTTGATAACACTTTCCTGATGACGAAGCTTCAGTTCTGGCGATTTCTAAAGGACTGCAGATTCCACCACTGCAACCTTACGCTTGCCGACATGGATAGGATCCTGAATGGTTTGCATTCCTAATAGAATAGACTGTCCATGTTATTTTAGTAGTGGCAGAGCAGCAACCAATAAGCATGGGCAAATAGCCCATTTGCAACTTAATGAAGCCAACGCCTTGCGTTGAAGTTCAATGATTGGCCCAGTTCGCATGTGTCACTAAATCATGGTGTGGCGGTAAATGGAAGAGCCTCCACAAGTTTAAGCAAAGCCTTAGGTTTGCGTGTGTACACACACACACACACACACACACACAGAGTCACCCCACATGTCCCAATCAGGGGGTTGGATCCTGCCTGTCGTTGGCTCTGGCTTCACCTGCTGTTGGTCTCCCTTGCTTCTGCCCTACCAGTCCCGATGGGCACAAGCCACCACCACGTGGGGTGAGCCTCATATTATGACTTTACTTTTGGTACAGTTCTCTTGCTATTGTTCAGTTAGTGTAGCCGGTAATCCATACTGGATGGAAGGGATATAACTGTTTTATGTGCATGACATAAGCCAGTTTTCAGAATGTCTTTACCCTAAAATAATTATAATTAATTACACAAAACATAAAATACACACCAAGATTTTCAGTTAAAGTCAGGAATGAAAACAAGTTGACCTAAAAAAAACCAACTCAAGTTAGAACTCTACCTCTGCATTGCTCACTGTATACAGTACAGTGTTTCTGTTTGTTTTTCAGATAAAACATTACTTGAAGAGATTCACTCTCCATATGAGACTTTGCTACTCCGAATGTTTTTGACATATCTCATCTATTTGTCCTTCCACATCTATCATAAGGAGTTTGAGTAAGTGGCTTGTCCATCAGCTAAGGTAGCGTCGAACCTGAGAATAGTTTGCTGAAAAGTCACCAGTTTAAAATCTCAACACAAGGCACCTCCAGGCTGTCAGTAGGTTGCTGGAGGGGTTCAAGTGTATATTGGATAATTAGAATTGTGCCATTAAAGTAGATTAAAGTGCTGTGTTGCCCTAGGTCAAAAAAATCCATTTCTGAAAAATAGACTTCTAGAATTTTGGAAAGTGACAGGTAATTGCCTTGAAAAGTGTTGAATGAGCAAATGATTAATGGGAAGATGTACAAACACTCCACAAGCAAATCAGGATTAATGCTTGTCATGGAACTTCCCTGCAAACAAATTGGAATGAATGTTCAATTCAGTTTTTAAAATGATTTATTTGATTCTTCCAACATATAACATGTACACACAGAGACACACAAAATAATATATATAATAAAGTAAAACGGGCACAAGGTTTGAAGCATAAAGACTCTTTTGAAACTGACTGGTATGGCTTTATTATATATGTTCTTAGAATGAAGACAAAGAACATTATAAAACCTTTTGCTTAATGTAAACTGTTGATTGCCTTCTATATAAACGGTTGCACACGATAGGAACTTAGAACGTTGTTTGGATGTTCCTTCGGATGCAATGCCCAACTCCCATCTTCTGGATTAGGGAGGGATAGTTTCTAAAAAATTATTGTTTTTGGATCCATAAATAGTCAACATAGTTTTAAAAAAACAAAACAAAAATAACCAAACCAATTAGCTGATGAAAAACTGCAGCCCTGCAACACATAACTCTAAAATGCAATCTCTTCTGAATTTCTGAAACCTGTTTCCTCCGCATATCGCAGTAGTGACTGCTATATCGAATTCCTGTTTTAACTCCAGCAATACGAGTCCCCGCCTCTTCAAGTGCTTCTGCAAGTTGATGGTCAAGAATATCTGTCCTAACGCCTGCCAAATAAAAGGTGGGCTATGCATTTTGGTTTGGTTTGGTTTCCTACATTTCCCCAGATTTCATTTACGCACAGATGTTTGGGCCTTTTTCATCATCTGGCTCTTCTCCCCAACCTGCCCCCGTTTGCCTCTGCAGGCATCTTGTTCAGTGACCGGCAACAAACAGTCTATGCTATCAATTACATTGACAAGTGTTGGGAGATATTCAGGGCCTTTTGTCGACCAAATCCCGTTGCTCCGTACGAACCGACCATGAAGATGAGGCACTTCCTCTGGATGCTGAAAGTAATCACCATCTCAAGGATTTATTTCGGGTCTTGTTAGCGACGGATGTTATCTGTCAGTGTTGGTTCATCTCAGGTTCTCATTTTTCCTGTCATCTATTCTCTGCATTTCCACATCAGTTTGTTACAGTGGTGCCCCGCAAGACGAATGCCTCGCAAGACGAAAAACTCGCTAGACGAAAGGGTTTTTTGTTTTTTGAGCTGCTTCGCAAGACGATTTTCCCTATGGGCTTGCTTTGCAAGACGGAAACGTCTTGCAAGTTTGTTTCCTTTTTCTTAACACTGTTAATACAGTTGCGACTTGACTTCGAGGAGCAACTCATAGAACGCGGTGTGGTAGCCTTTTTTGAGGTTTTTAAAGACTTTGGTGATTTTTGAAGCTTTTCCAAAACTTTCCCGACACCGTGCTTCGCAAGATGGAAAAAATCGCAAGACTACAAAACTCGTGGAACGAATTAATTTCGTCTTGCGAGGCACCACTGTATTTTGGTATTTTTTTTAAAAGCCCTCATGAAAAATTATCAATATTTTAGCACAAATTTCTCATACTATACAATTGCATAGAATTTTTTCAGTTTTTGTATGCAATGGCGGCCTAATATACACATTTTCACAAAGCATGTTTAACCTAATATCGGCATGTTTTCACAAATATATGCCTTCGTATTTACAGCTTATTGTAGCTTTTGCATTTTTAACACATTTTGGCCCATGTATCATTTGGGAGAACATGAACTAGGTAGCAGCACATGCCAAATTGAGAAATTTGGATAACACTAACCATTTTGTTGTTGTCGCTTCATTCTCCAGGATTTAAGACTCGTAAGCAAGCAGTTAACCGCTACCAAAATTGTGAATATACTGGCCAAAGACAGCCCTTGTGTGCGTGATGGAGATGACACTAACTTAGAACATGAGGTATATGTATTTCGGGAAAGTGTGGGGAAATATGGTCTGGGTGTAAATTTCTGCAGCTACGCTGAAAAGAGCCAACCCACTTCAGGAGCTGGTTGGGCTTGGACTGTCCTTCGCCCAGAAGGAACTTTGTTTAAGAAGAAAAGCTTTTGCTAGTTAATCAATATGATGAGTCATATAAGATTCTAATGTAGAGCTGAGCCACTCTAAGTGGGACTTTGGGCGAGTGAAATTAAACTGCCCCATTTGCTTTTTCCTGGCGTCTGTTCCATGATCCGGCCAGCATCAATTGCCCACCAGGCATCATTCCCCCTTCTACCACAAAGATCCAGAAGCATGGTCCTCACTCTGATTTGGCATCGTTATTGTTAAGTTGTGGGTGAACATATCAGACGACACAGCGATTCTTCAAACAGCTCTTGTTTATTCACAGGCCAGAACAGAACTGAACTGAAGGGTTCATTATTAATGATTCTGGAGCAGATCATTAAGCAAACAGTCTGTGAGCACCTAGAAAGACCAATAGTCAGCATGGATTTCTGAAAAATAAGTCATGTCAGACTAACCTGATCTCGTTTTTTGACAGAATTACAAGCCTGGTAGATGAAGGGAACGCAGTGGATGTAGCCTACCTTGATTTCAGCAAGGCATTTGACAAGGTGCCCCATGATATTCTTGTAAAGAAGCTGGTAAAATGTGGTCTTGACTATGCTACCACTCAGTGAATTTGTAACTGGCTGACTGACTGAACCCAAAGGGTGCTCATCAATGGCTCCTCTTCATCCTGGAGAAGAGTGACTAGTGGGGTGCCACAGGGTTGTGTCTTCGGCCCGGTCTTATTCAACATCTTTATCAATGACTTGGATGATGGACTCAAGGGCATCCTGATCAAATTTGCAGATGACACCAAACTGGGAGGGGTGGCTAACACCCCAGAGGACAGGATCACACTTCAAAACGACCTTGACAGATTAGAGAACTGGGCCAAAACAAACAAGATGAATTTTAACAGGGAGAAATGTAAAGTATTGCACTTGGGCAAAAAAATGAGAGGCACAAATACAAGATGGGTGACACCTGGCTTGAGAGCAGTACATGTGAAAAGGATCTAGGAGTCTTGGTTGACCACAAACTTGACATGAGCCAACAGTGTGACGCGGCAGCTAAAAAAGCCAATGCAATTCTGGGCCTCATCAATAGGAGTATAGCATCTAGATCAAGGGAAGTAATAGTGCCACTGTATTCTGCTCTGGTCAGACCTCACCTGAAGTACTGTGTCCAGTTCTGGGCACCACAGTTCAAGAAGGACACTGACAAACTGGAACGTGTCCAGAGGAGGGCAACCAAAATGGTCAAAGGCAACCAAAATGGTCAAAGGCCTGGAAACGATGCCTTATGAGGAACGGCTAAGGGAGCTGGGCATGTTTAGCCTGGAGAAGAGGAGGTTAAGGGGTGATATGATAGCCATGTTCAAATATATAAAAGGATGTCACATAGAGGAGGGAGAAAGGTTGTTTTCTGCTGCTCCAGAGAAGCGGACACGGAGCAATGGATCCAAACTACAAGAAAGAAGATTCTACCTAAACATTAGGAAGAACTTCCTGACAGTAAGAGCTGTTCGACAGTGGAATTTGCTGCCAAGGAGTGTGGTGGAGTCTCCTGCTTTGGAGGTCTTTAAGCAGAGGCTTGACAACCATATGTCAGGAGTGCTCTGATGGTGTTTCCTGCTTGGCAGGGGGTTGGACTCGATGGCCCTTGTGGTCTCTTCCAACTCTATGATTCTATGATTCTATGGTTCAGTCAGCCTGCTTATATAGAGCTCCAGTACAATGTAACTGTAACAATTTTCTAAAACTATCCAATCACTGAACGTCACTTTTGATCCCTTATTTGCATAACTATCTACAGTATCCCCCTGCTGACCCAGGGTGAGAACTTCAGTACATAACAGTTATGATGCCATGTCATCATGTGGTGCTGCCATGATGAGGCAATCAGAGTGAGGGCTGTGCTTCCTGCCTTATCTTGAGAGCTTTGCAAGGAAACAACATACCTGTCAGCAACCAGATAGCCCATGGGTAGGCAAACTAAGGCCCAGGGGCCAGATCCGGCCCAATCGCCTTCTAAATCCGGCCTGCGGATGGTCTGGGAATCGGCGTGTTTTTACATGAGTAGAATGTGTCCTTTTATTTAAAATGCATCTCTGGGTTATTTGTGGGGCCTGCCTGGTGTTTTTACATGAGTAGAATGTGTGCTTTTATTTAAAATGCATCTCTGGGTTATTTGTGGGGCCTGCCTGGTGTTTTTACATGAGTAGAATGTGTGCTCCCCCCCCCTTCTTCTCTTATTTTTGTAATATGTCGAAACTTTAATAAATATTTTAGAATGTGTGCTTTTATTTAAAATACATCTCTGGGTTATTTGTGGGGCATAGGAATTCGTTCATTCCCCCCCCCCATATAGTCCGACCCCCCACAAGGTCTGAAGGACAGTGGACCGGTCCCCCACAGGTTGAGAACCACTGAACAACAAGCAATAACTCAGTGATGTGAGACCTCTTGAAGGTCCATCACTGGAACCCACAGTGAAGTAATCTCAGACTCCAGATTGGCTCCACCCATCCAGGCTTCTCATTGGACCCTCCTAGGTTGGAAAGGGCTATGAAGAATTTCCTGGTCATACCGCATCTCTGAGCAACAATGTTTGTCCTACATCTGGTGTGTTTTGGCGTGTTCCTCAGCGCTGACTCCTGGTTCGAACGCCTAACACAATTGCTGACCTGGCTCCTCTGTGACAGCTGCTTGCAGCTCAGCCGTTCCACAGGTCCCTAGTTAGGACCCCTCCAGGAATATTTTGCCACATGTTCTTGGTGGATTAGCGGTGGGTTTATTCCAATTTGGTTTGTTCTGCAGCGCTTCTCCAGTGCAGCCAAATTATTGCTGTCTGGAGGGGCTGTAGTGCAACAGAAGAAGGACAAAAATAAACCAGAACTTTTGTGGACTAAAAAGTAAGTGGATTTCAGCAGGAAAGACATGCACTGGTTGGAAAAGAAGCAACATGTCCATCCCAAAACTTTCGCAGGTACAAACGGTACTGAAAGTGGGCATGACTAGTTAATCATAAGAAATGTGCAATAAAAAGTTGCCTGGAGGACCCTTTGATCTTGTCGATTAGAAGTGACTTGTTCTCTTCTTCCTTTGTTGTGCTACAGCTTGTTTTCCTGGAGTTTTTCGAAGCTCTGCTGGACTGTGCCCTGTTGTACGTCACCGATGAGATGCTGAAACAGCAAGCAGAAGAATCCAGTCATTCAACAAGTTCCTTCAGAACAGATGAGTTCATAGACCCGGCTGCTGGGCCTCCTTTGGCTCAGGACTTGTCCTCTGGTCAGGTTAGTTCTCAGAGCGTAAACATTGACTCTCTTCGCTACAGGTAAGGGATGAGTTAAATGCAGCAGCAGCCTTTCACGAGGTTTGCTGGCCTCCCAAATTGAGTTTGGGCACTTTCCGGAACGGAAGCCAGACATATCAAGCAAACTTAGGATCTTCAAAGAGGGGGCAGGTTTGACAGGGTACGTTGGCCCCTTACAACCGTCAGGAACAACGCCTCAACGCCTTCCACATCAGGAGGATTTGGGGCATCACATGGCCAGACAGAATTCCCAACAACAGTGTGTTCTCTCAAGTCCACATTCCCAGCAGATTTGCACTCCTGTCTTAGTGACGTCTATGCCAGTTTGCTCATGTCCACAGAATGGAAGATGGTAGGATCCCCAGGGATGTGCTCTACGGGGAGCTGGCTTCTGAAACAAGCCCAATCGGCAGGCCTGCTCTGTATTACAAAGATGTCAGCAAACATGACACGAAGGCTGGCAACGTCACCTCCGCCATGTGGGAATCCCTCGCGGACGACCGCAGTGCCTGGAGACGGGCAGTCAAGTCGTGTATCCATAGCAGTGACCAGAGGAGAAACGACCACTGGGAAGACAGCAGGGAGAAGAAACGCCATGGTGCATCTGCAGCAACACAGCTGGACACCTTCACCTGCCCCAGCTGCAACAAAACATGTCTCTCCTGTATCGGTCTTCACAGCCACAGCAGGCGCTGCAGCCACCCAACAGCTTGTCCTCAACCCCAAGGCGCATTATTCCATTGTCTCCTGAGACAGACAGAGGCCAACAACAACAGGCCCCTTATGTGAATTCTACCACTCAACATCTTCTGGGAACGAAAAGGAGTTTAAGGCTGTCTTCATGGACACAATCTTGTTTTGACTTCTCTGGGCCTTAGGGTTAGAAGTTGCTGGCAGCTCAGGGGTAGGGTTAACCCTGATCTAGATTGACCAGTGGTCTGCCTTTGGGGGTAAGGGGGCTTCCTATGTTCCTCTGGTGGTAAGACTCCCGGGGGCCAAAGCACTAGCAGTTCTGAGGAACTATGATATCAGTAAACACCAAATGGCGCTGACTTCTGCCATGGAGAACGGGGGGGCAGGGGAACTGGTCACACGAGGACAGTGCAAGTTTCCTCTGCCGCAGAACACAAGGACTCATGGAACGAGCCCATTGTGGGGGCAAAGGGCAGGCAACATCACAAGGGTCCTAATTTTTAAAAGGTGACTGTTAACTCAGTGATAGGACACAGAGTTTTTTTTGTAGAATGTCACAGGTTCAGTTTTTAAAAAATCAGATGACGGGAAATACTTCTGCCTGAAAACCTGGAAGCTCAGTCGGTAGAGCATGAAGCTCTTAACCTCAGGGTCGTGGGGCCAAAGATTCCTTCATTGCCGGGGGCTGGACTAGATGACCCTCATGGAGCCAGCTCTGTAATTCTATTATGCTTTAGGCAATGCTGGGCTTGATGGACAAAGGCCACATCAGCACCATTCATTTAAAGCACATTTAAAGCTCATGGGTTCTCCTGGGAACTGTAGTTCAACCCTCACAGAGCCACAGTCCACAACACACTTCTCAAACTACAGTTGCCATAATTCTTTGGGGGAAGCCGTGTGCTTTAAAAGTATGGTGTGGATGTGACCACGCTCAGAAATGAAGTTCTGGTGCTGGATCTAGACATCAAAGAAGCGTTTCAGTTAAATGCGTTGTAAACTTTGTATGAGAAATTGGGTTGGCAAAAATGGAGCTCCACAGCAGCATCCGGTGAGTTAGAATGCATCAACAACACGTATAAAGTGCTTTTTCTTTGCCAATGTAGCTGAGTCCTTGATCTAGACCTATGTGCTTGCATATCTTTAAAGCACAATACCTCTAACTGGAGTTCAGAGGGGTGTTTTCTTCTGTGTGTGTGTGTGTGTGTGTGTGTGTGCGCAAGTGTCTTTTATCCCCGCCCCCATATAGCACCTCCAACTAACTACAGTATTGTTCTTATTTTCTTCTATTCTTTTAAAATTATCAGTCCGTTCAAACCAGAAGTTTAAGCAGTGGCGAAACAAGCACTGAGACCACAGAAACCCAGCATGTCAAGGCTTCCACAAGCAAGATTGTGCATTTTGTGGATGTTGGCAAGGGAAAGAAGTCCGAGGTCAGTGGGGTGATGAAGCATAATGGCTGTTTCGAGGTCCCAGGTCCAGGAAGGACTTGGAGAGTTTCTTGCTTGAAATCGCAGAGAGCTGCTGTCTGACTCAGTACAAAGCCACTTTCCGTGTTCCCAGGAAAGGGCCTTTTCAGTGGTTGTCCCCTAACTCTGCAACTCTCTTCCCTGGAAGGCCCACCTACATTCCTCTCTTTAGTTTCCCGAAAGATGATGAATAGGTTATTTCGGAGGTTTTTGGGCATTGTGGAAGTTGAATTGCCCGTCATTCTCTACCACTGCAATCTGTTTGTTATGTTGCTACCTCTGCTTGCTTTCTCGTAAGTTGTCTGATGTGATCACGTGATGGAAGCAGGGAATCACCAACCATTTGGGGCCACTGCGCATGTTTGGAATGCTGTGGGCGCCAGTCACAAAATGGCCGCCGGGGTTGCATGGCATAACACAAAAACGGCTACCACACCCAAAAGAGCAGAAAAAGAAACAGGGACACAACATGGTGTGGGCACACCTTCCTATTATATCCCCCTTTCAAGCTGGGGAGGCACTTATAGCAGACTTCACTGTGCTCAGCCATAGAGAGAAGCACTCTGTATTATTATTTTTTGTTCAGAGTACAGTGGTACTTCGGGTTACATACGCTTCAGGTTACAGACTCCGCTAACCCAGAAATATTACCTCGGGTTAAGAACTTTGCTTCAGGATGAGAACAGAAATCATACTCCGGCGGCACAGCGGCAGCAGGAGGCCCCAATAGCTAAAGTGGTGCTTCAGGTTAAGAACAGTTTCAGGTTAAGAACGGGCCTCCGGAACGAATTAAGTACTTAACCCAAGGTACCACTGTAGATGCGAGGGCAAATGTTCAGACCTGGCGCCCAGTGAAATGTGGGCATGTGGAAGAGGCCTGAGCTAGTGCAAACAGGTATTGAGCAGGAAGAATGGTGTAATGTGGATTTTTGAGGGGATATTTACTGAGGCTTTCTGTGGGTGGCGTAGGAAGTTCTGGCAGTTAGGCCTGGACGTTGGGGCATTGAGTTGGGGCATTGAGATTTGGTTCCTGCCTGCTTCAAACATTTTTCTTTAGGCAAGCCTATTCAGACAAGTAGCAGCTACATGCGTTTCATTTCAATTTTGTGAAACAAATAAATGGAAGAGTAAAGAACATTGAAACTGTTCTCTTGAGTCTTTGCCATGAACTCATTTTTGAACAACCTCACCTCGGCATATATTTATTTTTGCTTTATGTTTTATCTTAATTACGGTACCAGATTTTGAAAATAACACGATCTAACTCAAGAACTCATTTTTATTTTTTTATTATCTTTTTTCTCATTACCACAGAAAGGAAAAGGCAAAAATGGAGGAAAAGAGGGCAAAGGATCTCGGCATGGTTCAAAATCTCCCAGTAAAGAAAAAAGTCTCTCTCCTCAGGGTGGGTCCTTGGAAATTCCGGTCCTTCCAATCTGAGCCTTGTTGTACAGGATCTTTTTTTGCTCTGAGGGAAAAACTGGCATTGAAATTAATGTGGTTCAACTAGGCCTTTGACAGTTTAACATCCTGTAATGTTTTAAATGTGTTTGTGGGACGTGTGTGTGTTATTGGCTCATGTAGTTTTTTGTTTGTTTGTTCCTGTTATTGCATTTTTTGTGTTTTTATCTTGTATCTTTATGTTGAGAACCGTGCTGAGTTCTACGGGTGATGACACCAGCATTTAAAGTCAGTGCGGTTTAGGAAGGCTCAGCCCACCACCACTTTGATTCAAAAGGGCATCCGGTTGTAGTCAACAAAAACTTGCTCCTTTATCTCAAGAACTATAGTGCAAAATTTGGTTGTGGTAACTTAAGAGGTGTCTGAAATGCATAGAGAACAGGCAAAGAGACAAATGACTTTCCAAAATATATAGCAGATGCTTTTCTTCCTTTTAGCCATGAGTTTTAATGTCACCTTCTCTGCTATCGTGGAAGAGAAAGAAGAAAGTTCAGCTCCATCACTATCAAGCGTGGAAGCAGAGCAAGAGTCAATTCTTAGCGCTCCCATGAAGGAATTAGCAGGTGAGAAAACTAGAGCTTTTTAGATAGCAAGCTATCAGGTATGGATCACTTTTTCATCAACGTAAAGAATCATTTTTGCATTTTTGGAGTTGCTGTTATTAATATATGTACGTTTATGTTTGGCACACCCACCCACACAATTTCATAACCCAGAATGCAGTTTCCAAAAACCTTTGTTAGGATTTATTTTGTTTGCTTTCATGTTTAACCATTGAGCAAGCTAAAGATGTTGCACTTTTAGTATATCTCTTTGTTTTCCTATATTCTGGGTGTTTTGTTTCTTTACTTCTGGATTGTGTTGGCACCCACAATAAGTTGACCTTTATTTATTTGAAAAGCATTCCCTTCTCTATCCATAGCTGTCAAGTGTCCCTTATTTGGCGGGACAGTCCCTTATCCCAGCGCCATGTCCCGCTGCTGTCCCTTATTGATGATGTCCCTTAAATTTCCCGGGTTTCAAAGGAAGCAGCTCCTCTCCCTCCCTCCCTGCCGGCCAGGGAAGAGGGAGGCTCCAACTGTGTCACTTGGCTGTGTTGCTCACCCAGTAAGGAGTCTAAGAACGACTGGGGGTGGAGCTTGCATGCCTTGTGCCGATCAAATTGGCCGCGTTGCCTGGGGACTCGCCTTTGCTCAGCGCTTCCCAGCGGAGAGGTGACGGTGGTTTTCCTTGCTGCATCCCCTTTGCCGGGTTGCTGCGCTGTGGGAACCACCACTTGAGGCTTCGTTTGGCTGCTGGTTGACTAAAATCCTTTATTTTGGCTGCTGATCCCTTATTTTCGAGGCTGCTGGTCCCTTATTTTCAAATCTGTAAGTTGACAGCTATGTCTCTATCTAATCTAATTAGAGGTGCTGCTTGTTGGAAGGTTCACACTGAGCTGCAGATTGTGCAGTATTTGAGTACACATTCCTGTAAGATTTCCTGCTGTCACAAGAGGGCAGTAAAAGAACACCAGACCAGAACACAATAACTTGGACCTTCCTTTTTTGAAGGCTTTCACAACGGGACAAGTTGCTCTGACCCCACAGCTAAGTCCCAAACGAAGCGTGCTTGAATTCTGCAGTGGATTGCAAGCCATAAGCCATAAGCCAACAGTATTGCACAGATGGGGAACCTTTGGCCCAGGGTCTAAATACAGCCCTCTATGCATCTCTGTCTGCCCCCCAGGACTCTCCCCGGGGCCATACACCTCATGAGATACACCCCTCACTAACCCTGCTTTGCACCCTCCTTTAAAAAAAGAAAAGAAAATGTTACTGATTTTTCAAAATAGCAAAATAACAATCCCCACAACCAACATCCCACTACCCTTCAAATGAAGGTTCCTTAGAAGAAAGCATTGTTGCAAAATGTCAGGTCTGTGCACCCATCTTGGGTGCTTTTGTCTGGTTCGAATGGATCCCCAGACTCTGATAATGCTGCTCGCTTGCCTGGGCAGAGGATGGAAAGGAACTAGCTTACCATGCAAAAGGTAAAATTCACATTTGTTGCTCAGCCCACTTTTAATTCTGGCCCTGCCTATTCCGCCTCCACCGCCCCACCTTCCCCCACCCCTGGATCCACATAGGATCTTCTGCATCCTAAGCATGTGGCCTGCTATGAAGCTATGATAGTCTTTCCCCTACAACAGGGGTTGGCCAAAGGGGGTGCTCTGCTGCAGAAGTGCCCATCATCCTCAGCCAGCACAGCCAATAGCCAGGGATGATGGCAGTTGTAGGCATCACACATAACTGGAGGGCGCTTTGTTGGTCGTCCCCTGCCCTACAACTAAAACTCCATTTTATTTCCCATCCCCTCACTCCGCCGTCTTGCAGATAACCTCGAAAGTGCAAAGAACGAGCAGAAGGACAAACTTGGTTTATGGATGAGCCAGATATACATCTTTTTTGTCAACAAATTCTTTGCCGGCTACAAACACTTGGAAGTCGTGAAAGAAACCATTATAGACAACAGGGTTCGGCACGCTGAATTCCTTGTACTGAAGAAAATCCAGGAAGCTGAAGAAGAAGCAAAGTGAGTTTTCAGCTTTTGCTTGTGGATCATGGTTTCTAACCTGCTCCCAAATTTGGCAGGAGCCTTGCCACATGCGTTCATAGAATCATAAGAGTTGGAAGGGTCCATGAGGGTCATCTAGTCCAACCCCCTGCAATGCAGGAATCTCTTGCCTAATGTGGGGCTCAAACCAACGAGCCTGATATTAAGAGTCACATGCTCTACCAGCTGAGTTATCCCATCATAAAACAGGGTGCTTTGCTAGATGGCCCGGCTGTTTTCATTGGAGACATGCTGGCAATACCTGGCCTTCATTGCTATAGTCTGCCTTCTATTATGCCAGATTGAGATTACATGTTCACATGTAAGGCTAAACTGTGCCTTAGCGTTAGAAGTAGCTGTAGTGAGCCTTGATTTTTAATGAAATATATCTATGGAGCTAAGGAAGCAAAGTGAACAGGGTATCTGGAAAAATGAGAAACTTGAGAGAAAGAACATACTTATCCATGCCACTTCCAAGTTTGAGCCTTAGGCTCAAAATGCTCAAATCAAGAAGACAGTGGCAAGTACCACTGGTCATCTTTAGAAAAAGAGTTAATTTTCTTCCTTAGGGGATAATTTACTTCCTTTGCTTATGCTGATATGATTAAGCAAAGATCAAGATTTAATATATATATTTATCTGCCGCTATATCTGTATTGTCTCTGTTATACCCAATTGCAATTCAATGTATTCCTGTTGTGTTTTATGATTTTCTTGATATTGTAAGTGAGCCGGAACTGGTCTGTGACCGTAATAATAAAAATTAATTTAATTAATTAATTAATTAAAAATGATTAAGCAAGGTTTGCATCTGAACATGAAGCTGGCTGTTTCAATAAGGGATGGCTCCTTGATATCGTCCTGACATTTGTATGGGTGCCATTTATGGATTTGTTGTTTCGTGGCTCACATGTTCTGAACTGTGTTACGACTTTTTGGTTTAAGAGACTCTGATCCCCCAACTTCTCTGTCCCACCCCACTCTGGCCACAGGCTTAATGCTATGAGGGAGGCAGAGGAAGCCAGAAAGCTAGAAGAAGCTGCAGCAGAAAAAGCAGCTCAGGAGCTGGAGGAAAGTTTGTGCAGAGAGTTGGAGGAAGCATCGATACAGCTGCAGTCTTCGCCAAAAGAAGAATCCCCTGTTTCACCACAGGCGCCACCAAGCACCAAGACTACTGGAGGTGGGAAGAAGAAGAAAAAGGCATAAAATGAGCAGCTGTACAATATCAGATTATTGTACCGAGGCATGCCGAATCCAAACATTGCAATTCATGTTAGCTTTGGGTTACAGGAATAATAAATATCGGAGCAATAAAACTGAATAACTTTGTGAAGAAAACCGCACACGAATAATTCCAGATGCCACCAGGTTTGTCAAAGAACTTTCAAACACAACCACTATAAGCCTTTGTTTCATTTGGTTGCAATACTGTGCAGTTCCATGAGACTATAAGTCAAGAGGACTTGCTTGCAAGTAGACAGGCATAGGATTGCAAGTATCCAAACCGCTGGTGTAATGCCCAGGTAGGGTCACCTAGGAAAAAAATATAAGAAAGGAATGGGATTTCCACTTATTTCCAAGTGAAATGTGCAGGGGTGAGATCAAACTTTAAATATCTCACACCCTTCCATTTTTAAGAAAAAAGTTCAACACTGATAAAATAGAGATGCTTCTTCTAGCTCCGATTCAAGAATGGGATGTTTACGATGCTTTCTGTAACTTCCGTTGAACCAACGTATATAGATTAAAATAAAATAAAGGGTATGTGTTGTTATTTCGCACAACTTGGCTATCCTGAAGATGTGTTTCCATGTTAAAAAAAAAAGGTATAGAAGACAAGGACCTAGAGATAAGAGAAAGAAGCAGGGCTTGCAGAATGGTAATCTGGGAAGAAACATCTTTGCAGCAAAACTTGTTCACTATCTGGCATTTCTGTTGCACAAACTGCTCCTTTGACGTAGGATCACAAAGCAGTAAGGGATCAGTAAAGTCATTAAATTCAAGGCAACTCCATTTTTTAAAAAATGTATTTTTATTAAAGATTTTCTTAGTTTACAAAAGTATGTGCAATGTCCCTCACTCTCTCTCCTCCCACCCCCAGTAACATTTTTTACAGATCAGTTTCATTTGTTGAGACATTCGGAAGAAAAGGGGGAAAGAGGTGGGGGGGGGGAAGGTGAGTGGGGGTGATGTCAGGTGGTGATGTTTCTATTGTACTTAATATATGTGGGGTTTTGTGTCAGCATCGCTTGTGCAGGTTCTCTGCTATTCACTTGTGTTCCTTTGGTGGTGAGAGAGGTTGGGGTTGGCCTAGGGTGTGGTTGTTTGTATGTGATTGGCTGTGGTGATCTTTGTTTCATGTGTGAGTGGGGTGGGTGGGTGGGTGTTTTTGAATCAGGTTAGCCATATTGATTTGTATGCTGTTGGTGGAGTTTTGTCATTCTCTTGTTGGGCTGTGTATGTGATAAAGGGAAGCCATAACGGTGTGAAGGCGTCTTCTTCTGTTTGTCCCCCTGTCAGTTTCAGTTTATTGGTTAATTTTTCTAGTAAGGCTGTTTCCCATACTATTTGGTTCCATTGATCCATGCTTACTCCTGACAGGTCTCTCCAGTGTCTGGTTATGGTGTTTCTGGCTGCTGAAAGTAGGTGGGTTATGAGTTAGTTGTGGTGTAAATGGGCATTATTGTCTTGGAAGATGTTTAGTAGGGCCAATTCTGGGGTGATTTCTAATACTTGCTTAGTTATTTTACATATTTCTCATATGGCTGTTGTCCAGAATAGTTGGATTTTGGGACACTCCCACCACATGTGGAGGTATGTGCCTGTGGAGGTGCACCCTCTCCAGCATTTTGGTGAGGTTCCTGGGCGTATTAGCGCTAGTTTTCTTAGTGTTAGGTACCACCTGTAGGTGAGTTTCAGAGTGAGTTCTTTTCTTTTCGTTGATATAGATTTAAAGGGGGGTTTAGACCACATTCTGGTCCATTGAGTGGGGTTAATCTCATAGCCTATGTCATCCTCCCATTGTTTTTTGATTGCGTCTAGGGGGTTCGTGGGATTTTAGAGTAGTATTTTGCATATTGCGGATAGCATCCCTTTACGGTATCCCTTTGTTGTTAGGAGGAGGTTTTGAAGGTTGTCAGGGGCCTAGTTGCTGCTGATTTTACTGCTGGATTGTTTAAGAGGGCAACTCCATTTTTGAGGGGAGCACAGCTCGGTGGCGGAAGAGATGCTTTGAAGGCAGAAAGTCCCAGGTTCTGTCGGGTATCGAGTGATGTGAAGTCCCTTTTCCCCAAGACCCTGGACAGAACCATCAGCATAGACAAGATTAGAGTGCACCACATCATTCTTTCCTCCCCCAAGCCAAATACAATGTAGTCACCTGGCACCCCAAAAGGTTAGATTCCTGTTGTTGCTGCTGCTTGCCTAGAACAATAGTCACTGGGGGCTGTCAAGTCCTTCATGGCTGGGGCTTGCCAATCAACTTTGCAGTTCAGGTCTGGTTTAAGGCACTGCAAAAACATCCTCATTCAGCAGAAAGCTCTGAACTAAACTGAAACATCTAAATCTATTTACTATGTTCCCTTTCCCCACATTAATCAGGCAAAGCCACTCCCGACCTAAAGAGGGGGGGGGGTTGCTGGCTCATGCCCCCGTCTACATTCTCGCGGGGCTGACGTCAGCCCCGCGGGACTCAGGGATTCCCCAGTCTCATAAATATTCATCAGCCTTGGTGCCAGCCAATCAGCTGGCGGTAGGGGCGGGCTTACCTAGGTGCTCTTTAGGTCGGGGATGCCCTGGCTCGCCCCTTTTCTTCTCTACAGCAGCAGCGGTTTCCCACCCACCCGCCCTCTAGGTTTGCATTCGGACTTTGCTATGGGCTTCGGCTGGTTGCCGCAAGGGGCCTGGTAGGAGTTTTTACATTTGGCTAATTGGCTGTATTTTGAAGCCACTTGGTTTTTTTCGCCTACCTCGTAGCAAAACGTCACAACTCCTTGGTTTTGGCGGTTAGGCATTGGCAGGGGTATTGTTATGCAAATGAAGTCGGGTGGGGGGGAGGAACGCCATCACCTCCCCCAAATCTTGAAGGGTAGTTCGTTAAAGGACTCCGGGGGGCGTCGCCTCGTCCGAAACCTACGGAGGCTAGGGCCTAAAGCGCACTCCCGAGCGGTAACCCCTTGGGGAGCGCCTAGGGATGTGCATCTCGGGGGCTCCCCCTGTTGGTGCTTAATCCTTCCCGGTCAGACCGGATAGTCTGTTAGGGCCAATGCCTAAAGCCAATACCACTCTTACCTGTAATCAATAAAGTTGTGGCCATTTTCGCCCATTAACCTAAATTCTGGTGTCCGGTGTCTTTATTTACTCCATCTGTGGGAGGGGGCGGGAATCGCCACGCAACAGATTTTAGTTCTTTAAAATGTTTTTAACAGAAGTGTTTTTAATGCTTGAAATGTGAAAAGCTTTTTTCCTCCCATGTGATGGTAAAAATGCATTGAGATTATGCATACTGCAATGAAACTTTGATGAATAATGATTTCCTCCCTTTTAGAACGGTTTTTTGTACTATGTAGTTGATGCTTATTTAATTGATCAAGTGATTAACTTGGAGGATTGATCAATCAAGGTGTCTTTATCTGGGCAATAGTTCTACTAGCAATTTATGATGGCTTTGTTTCAAATGCAGACAATCTTTTTTTCTTTTTCTTTTTGGAAGTTGCTGTGTGCAAAATGGGGTATGAATAGGCTGCCCTCAATTTCCTAATGTGGTCAGATTTCCCTCTGTTTCATGAAAGTGGCTATTGTCTCAACTTTACAAACATTTTGTCCCCCACAGAAGATGAATGATATAATTTTATAAACTTTTCTCCAGAGTCAAGAAAGAGGAAGAAGGTCCATTAAAATTGTAACAATGACTAATTTTATTTTTCCAGTAAAATATTCACATAACATTATCTGAGAAATGGAATGACACTTGTTTAATTCAGACTAATTTTAATTCATTTGCACATAAATACTTTAAAATCTAAAAACCATATGATCAGAATGTAGAGTTTTAGTAGAAATTTGATTCTTACAAAGCAAGTATTGCTCTACTACTGTCATTATTCCAGTCAGTAATATGACTAATAACCTGTCACAGTAAACCAGAATTCTTTCAGGATATTTTAAAGCCATCTTCAAAAGAGTTAGCCCCCAGCTGATCAATCCAAGAAGAATATATTGTTGAACTGTGTTGCACAAAGTTTCTTTACTTCTTCTGAGGGAAAAATAAAGAGGAAATATTATTTTAAGACTTAGAAGTATGGCACTAATTACAAGCTACAAATTGATCCTGTGTGGCTTTCTAGTGACGTGATCCGTAAATGTTTTGTAGTCATTTACAGATCATGTCACTGGAAAGCCACACAGGTGGCTTTCTGAAAGGTTCAGCTTAAATTTAAACATCACTGTTGACAGAATAAAATCTAAAAGCCTTCTGCATAACCCCTTCCTCTCCATGCACCATTGTAATGCAAGAAGTGTCCATGGGACTCTCAAGAGTCTCCCCCAGCACCCTAATACAAAAGCATCAATTCTTTGGCGATCAGCCTTCTTTATGGTCCAGCTCTCATTTCCATACATCACTACTGGGAAAATCATAGCTTTAACTATACGGACCTGCTTTTTAAGATGCTGTTTAGGTTTGTCATTGCTTTTCTCCCAAGAAGCAGGCATCTTTTAATTTTGTGACTGCTGTCACCATCTGCAGTGATCATGGAGCCCAAGAAAGTACAATCTCTCATTGCCTCCATTTCTTCCCCTTCTATTTACCAGGAGGTGATAGTTGAAATAAATGACTACTCTATTCCTGTGTAGCTCTGCTGCAGTTTCCCTCCCCTGTGTCAAATTTAAACTGTAAGCTCCTTGGGACAGAAAGCTGTCCCCTTATGTTTTGTAAAATATAATGAATTCTACATATAAGTAATGAAAGTGTTTAATAACACTTAAAAGTGGTAAAACTAAAAATACACACTTTAAAAAAGGTTTCTTACCATTCACTTCAATCAGGTTTGCATTTTTCTGATTCAAAATTACATACAGCTCCCGCTGATCAGATTTCTTGCCAACAATCCAGTAGTCACTCATTGCTTTCACTATGATTTCCTCATCATCATCAACCCTAAAAGGAAGAAGTTGGTATGTGCAAATCTTAGGATGCCTCAAATAAGTAACAAAGGAACAAAACAAAGCAAAAGACAGTAACTAACATATAAAGCAGATTTTAAACATCGCAAGTGGATCGAGCTTTGGTTTATTGTTTTAGGTTTTCCTCAAGTCTTATAGATTAAGTAATTCTTATATCTGTGGTAGGATCTGTACCACACTGACACAGAATTCCTGGAGAATTTGCTAATATTAGGATCTAGCAGCTTCAATTCCTGGGACTGCAAAAAACATTACACAGCTTCACCTCCTAAAAGAAATTTGCCTGTTCAATTCTGCGGCACCACACAAATTCTATCTAAAATTCTCCAGTTGTGATATGTATGTATGCATGTATTTAGCCAATGTAGTCTATCTGACCATGTGCTGAGCCTGGATCTGGGAGACCTCTGTTCAAATCTCACCTCACCATAAATCTACTGGTTTGATTTTAGAAATTCCTTCACTCCCTGCCTCACTTTCCCTATCTGTAAAAAGAGCTAATAATATAATGATAGACTTTACAGGTGTTTTTTCTTCTTCTGAGGATGAACAAGATAAGGAAACATTACTCACTCAGAATCTTTAGTAGTAGTGAGATTTATAACTATTATCATACTACGGAGATTTACACTCCTGGTGTATTACTTTGACTACAGCATTACGGCTAAGGAAGAAGAAAATTGCTTCCAAGTATGCACTGCCAGATCTAACTATGCAAACTGAATGATATTCAGATTTTAACAAAGGCAGGGAAGAATGCTACGTCACCTGGTGAAGTCACTGTTGATATCACCAAGAATCTTCATCAAGTCAGGATGAACCGACGTGAGCGAGATATTGGGCGTTCTCCTCAAGTGAATTGTACTTTTCTCTGCTAGGTTCATGTGATTGAAATAGATAAATTTAAATTGAGGTTCCTTCTCTGACCTAGGAAACAAAGAAGGAAGTGGTCAAGTAAGCAAGAGGAAGGCCATTTTTGCAAAGAGAGTTGAACGTCTAGAGTGGCTTACTACCATATTGCCATATGCTTTAATTTTTAAGTCAGGATCGAAAAATTGTTCCCAGGAGCCATTAAAATATTAGCAGCTGTCAGACTGTGGAGTGATGTCTACGGTTTGCTAATGCCACTTCAGAATCAGGGAATTCAGAAAGGCTAAAGCGGTGATCCTGAGAACTGCTGAGCCAGAAACAAAAAGAGACAAGAAGTCTGGTGCTGCAGTGCAACACCAGAGAACATGAGGCATTCACATTTTGTGATACATTTCTAGTGAGGTCCTCAGCTTGGCCCTGACCAAGCTACCAAAGTTGGGAGATCAGCTTGACCGACAGCCCTTCCCCAACCTGGTGTAATCTAAAATATCAGGAGGGCCAGCATGGCCAATGGTTCCGTGTGGCAGATGTTATAGTCCAGCAACACCTGGAGGGCACCAAGTTGAGGAAGGCTACCCCAGATGAAATTGGGGGGAATGTTTTCTTTTAGCTAGAAGACCCTAAAATTCAGGTTGGCCTGCAAGGCGTTCCCTGTCCTAAAACAACATCTAGCTGTCCATCTGCTGACATCACCGGGGGGGGGAGAGCTTTGATCCTGCCACTTTGCCACGGCATTCCCTTGATGAAGCAGACCCCTGCAGCCAGCCAGACTGAACCCTCTACTCATCAGCTGGTGAGCAGAGTGTTCAATCCACACTGGTGAAGCAAAACTGCTCCCCTGCCCCGTGGGTTGACTTTGACAGATAGGTGGGATTGCTTACCTATCAGCCACCTGACATCATCATGGCCTGCAGAGACGGGGAGATAAAGAGGTAGCCTGCTGGACTAAAAAGGTTCTCCACCCCTGCTATAGTCCAAGAAGCATTTGTTCTTGTTCAGCAGACCGAGGTCAGGAAATGGTTCAATATTCTGGAGAAAGGTTAGGAAAGCCATGGAGAGCCTTGTATCATGTCTAGCCCAGCACTGTCGACTTTGACTTACAACAGCTCTCTGCAATTTCAGGCAGAGGTATTCAACATCACCTGCTGCCTGATTCTATTCACTAGAGATGCCAGGTATTAAATAAGGCCCCTCTGCATGCAAAGCATATCTGCTCCCTCATTGCACTGCAGTCACATCCCAGCTAAGATCTGCTGATGGCTGCTTGCTCCAAATTCAACAGGTCAACATTTGCTAAGCAAAACTACATAAAAGTTTAAGTTTTAAAAATATAATACAAACAGACTGCACTTTGAACCACAAAATGCACCTGTAATTAAGAGATTTACAGGCCTGGGGAGGGGGGAATGAAAAAAATTATCTGGTGTGTCCCCCCCTTGTTTCTGAAAAATTGAAGATGATAAAAAAAAAGCCCTCGCCTTTTCCTGTCCCGTCCCACCCCACCCCCTGGCTTTTACACATTTACTGCAATCTGAGAAACACATGTCAGATCAAGAGCTGGTCAGTTTGATCATTCTAAACTCTACAGATACTAGGGTTGATGCTGTTGTCTACGATTCTGGAAAATCAAATGTATTTTGACATTTGCAGCTTGGTGCTTCCCCTTGCAATAAATGTCACATGACACCTCAAACTAAAGCTGGTTAACTTGCTCCGTACGAGATCAACCCAGCTGTATTAGCACTAAGAGACGCTGCAACAGGTTCTCAGGATGTCACCACATCAAAGTTTAAGGCAGGCTTAATCAGATAAGCTTCCATCACTCTCATCTGCCAGCACCATTTAAAAAAAGCGAGCAGTTTGGTCCAGTTACAAGCATAACTGACAGCTTTGATAGATTCAACAGTGGGTTTTTTTAAGATGATGAGCAACATATGTCCCCAGGGACAAATAAGCTGACTAAACACACACACACGTAACTTTAAACTGTGGCTGAATCTCTTAAAAGTCAGTAGACACCATAAATGTTGGGGTTTTGCTACAAGACTGAAAAGCAGCTCAGAAACGGAGCAGGAAAAAGGTTCCTGGGCATGTGTGTATGGCTCCGAAGCCTTTATAGGAGCCCCAAGGTTTGACTTTTTTTGCTTTTTAAACGGAAGTTTATCTGTCTTTTAAGATCCCAGAAGTCATAAGGGCTGGCTGTAGGTTTTCTGATGTGCTGAACACAAAAGGTCATAGCCAGAAAGCACAAGATGTTCCCTGGGCAATTTTCCTGACCTCCCAGCGCATGAAAATGTGATGTAATCAATAGCAGTAACAAGCAGCTAAGAGACAAAAAAGGCCCCCACCCTAGTGGTTACTGACTTCACTTCGTTTGGTGGGGGCACTCAAAGCAGCCCTGTGAAGAAGAGCTTAAGGTCTGGGAAGGCACGTATGAAACCACTATAGTAACTACAGCTTTTTGGTTTCCTAATATTTTAAGCCTCCTGCCAACACCCCCAGTTAATCACTTGCTTTCACACTATTAGTGGCCCCAGCTTTCAGAGAATATGTTTGCGACAAGCCCCTTGAGTCAAAGAAGCTGGGATAGTGGTTTGGTCAGTAGATCTCTTATGGTTTGTTTATATTTTACTTATAAAATTTAAATGGTGTCTCATTACTGTGCATTTACCTGCATTTTTGCTTGTCCCATGCTCTGAACAGTTTCCCTGGTCATTTCCCAGGGAAAACCCACTCTTTAGTGCTAAATTGGAGTGATCGTCAATCCGAAGAAAACCTGAATTGCCATTTGCTCTGACTGAACACTAAAGAGCAGTTTTCCCCGGAGGAAAGCAGCAGGACAAGAGGAAATGTGGATGACCTGAGGCTTCTGAAGAAAAGGGTCTCAGGAAATAGAACTGTTAACTGTTTTTACTATTTAAAAAAGGAGCCTTACCTTGTGACTTCTTGCATAGTCCAATTGACTTAGTACAACTGCTTTCTCATTCTATTGCAAATAACAAGAGCTAACCTTATCCCCCTCCAAAAAGGAACTTTCTTCTTGAGTCACCAGGCAGCAAGTTTAAACGAGTGGCAGGCTAAAAGGATTCAAGGTTTTAGAGCTCTGGAGCTCAGGGCCCCTCCACCCACCCTTTTTACTGAGCATTCATGGTGAGTTGTGCTCATGAGGTTATTGGGACAGTGACATGCAACTGCACTTTCAACACCATTTGCGCCTGAAAAAGTTTCAGGACAGTCATACTGCTTCATCTGCAGCAAGTGCCTATCCTGTAGTCTCCTGGTGAAGTCCTGTAACTCTTCAAGCCACAAATGGCAATAAGGCAGTAACAATGGGGAAGCATCACAGAGCAACTTATAAAGTGGAATTGATGGGTAGACAGTCCAGCACAAACCCACCACTAATGCAGTTTTATTGCCTCAGGGTGCTTCCAGGCGGTCACTATTTTTGAGCGGGTTTCGATCACATCCCGGAAAAACCAGGCTGTGCAATTAAAGCTGATTTGAAGCTTTTGCAAAACAAACTCACTTCCCCAAAAGATTGGAATTTTTCTAATAAGGCAAGTGATGGGGAAATGCTTTGATGCAACACTGTCTAACCTCCCCACAAACAAATCAGGATGAATGCTCATTAAATAGTCAACATCTCTAAGCAAACTGATAAGGGTTATTAAAGAGGTTGGCTGAACCTCGACAATATGTTGCGGAAGAAACCTGCAACAAAACACCAGTCTGGAGGGACCCTTACCAGGAACAGATTTCTGCTGCACATTCATTTTCACCATCAAACAGGTTCCCCTAACCTCAGGGAGCCGCAGAGTCAGCTGTGTATCTCTCCAAGGAAGCACAGCCATTGGATAGGAGAAGGCTAGCCCTTTTATCACCCTGGTTGTTCAGAAATGGGCTAGGAGGCAAGGTTGTAACCTCTCTCCCCAGCCCCATTCCTCATACATCCCAATGTGTGCCATAAAACACCAGTGAAAACTGCATGCTCCTTGCCCGACTGTACTGCTTTGACCATGCAGGGGTGAGTGGGTGGGTGAAGCAACACCATACCCATTTTTTTGAGGCTCCTTTGCTTCCCTGGGGAACATACCTGATAGGACACCTGAGAGGAGACCTGATGGGGCAGTGCAGACCTCTGTGGCCTGGCTCCCTCCCCGTGCATTGCATCCATTTGCCTCCAAACCTGGGATGAGAATGAAACCAACCAAGCAAATCTACCTTTGTCATCCTTGGAGGACATGGTTTCTTTCTTGACACTAGGGCAAAGTTTGCAAAGAAATGCCTCTTCTATCCAACCTGAAAACAGCCACAAATTGTATAAATGGGCTCCTTATCTCTGTTCCTTTCTGGGGAGGCAGGGGGACCCAATTTATTATAGGGGATGAGAAATAAGGACGACAGGAAAGAGGATGCTGCACTGCCACAAGGTAATAAACTGGGGGTGGGGAACCTATGGCCCAAAGGTCTAATTTGGCCCACTAGGCATTTCCCCCCAAACCACACCCACATGCCCCACCAGCTAAAGGCATAACTGTTGTCGGAGGGCAGCCATTCCCCCTTTGTACAGTGGTACCTTGGTTCTCAAACTTAATCCGTTCCAGAAGTCCATTACAAAACTAAAGCGCGCTTTCCGATAGAAAGTAATGCAGAATGGATTAATCCATTCCAGACTTTTAAAAACAACCCCTAAAACAGCAATTTAACATGAATTTGGCTATCTAATGAGACCACTAATCCATAAAATGAAAGCAATAAACGATGTACTGCAGTCACACAATCAATCAGTAGCTGAACTGGGTTCCACACAGTCACAAAAACAAAAACTAAATAGTGAAAACAGACAGACCTTAGCGTAACACTCAAAACAGAAGTGTGACACTCAAATCACTTACTTCTGGGGTTGCAAGTTGTTTGAGAACCAAGGTACCACTGTATTGTATTTTTGTTTGCTTATTAAGAGTGTAAGCCTGTAGGTGGGGAGGGTCTTGTTTTGATTCCGTGTGAGCTGCTCTCGGGGGGCCTTTTTGGCTGAAGAGCGGGGTACAAATGCTCCAAGTAAACAAAATAAAAATAACTTTGAAGTCATTTTCCAAGCAGTTTGCACTGACGCCTTTCAGCACCAACCAGCTGATGGGTGCTGAGAGACATCACCTTTGAAGTCCATTTCCAAGTGGTTTGTATTGAAATCACTTTCAAACAGACTTCAGAAGGTGAGGCCCTTTCAAGTTGTCAGCTGCCCTCATCTACCTGCCAAGAGTTGTCCTGCAGGGCCCGGGGAGGGGGTAGGATCCAGTTCCCATCTCTGTATTATATAGAGCATTTCCTCACCCAGCTGTAGCCACTGGTGAAGGAACTGTCTTACTTGCTCACTAGTGGTAGACCCAGCTACCTGCTGCATAGCATCGCTTTGCATTGCAGTGGCCAAGAAAATAGTAGCAGACATGCTGCCAGCCGAAAGGCAACAGAAAAAGAGGTAAGCAGGCCCTCCCTGAAGATACTGCCCATGTCTGCAAAACCGGCATCTTATAGAATTGTTGTGCTGTATACATTCTTCATTGTATACAGTTTGTCTCTTCAGACAGACAGAGAAGGCTTCTGGATAAGGACTAACAAATTGGAGGCGCTAAGTTATTGGGGGATAAAATGCAAAGGGACTGTCTTTTTCCACATTGTGACAAGGGTTCCGGGGGCCTTTGTCAGCTGAAGATCAGGGGGAGGGAAAGTTTCGAAACTTAAAAATAACACAGAATTTTCAATATGTTGCCATGAATATGATTTGCTTCCTATTTTAAGCAGTTCTTAAAATATCTGCGCCCCTGTTAAAAAGCTGATGTTGTGAAACAGAAATAAAGAGAGTACCAACCCTGACATCCTTTTGTTGATGTTGTATTGTTCGCATATATCTGAAGCCAATACTGTGAGCTGAGGCCCGACAATGCTGTCAAGTTTACGGCAAAAATCCAACGTAGGCTGTGTAGAGGCTGTGAAACAGTTTGGGAAAACAAACCAACCAACCAATGATACTTCCCTTCTGTGTGCCACAACCACATCACATTTAGAAGATCACACCCAATATTTACAGCAGGAATTGGCAATCTGTCCACCTCCAGGTGTTGTTGGACTACAACTCCCATCCTTCCCAACCACTGGCCATGCTAACTGGGGCTTGATGGGAGCTGGAGTCTCAATGACATTTGGGAGGGCCAATCGTTCCCCAACCCTGATTTACAAGGATAATGGAGCAGATTCAACTGTTTGTTACACTTGAGGCACTGGGATTCTGTACATTCAGAATAAGAACTCATACCTAAGAAGCCCCACCTGACCAAGAGGTGATGTTAGCACTGAAACAGCTGGAAGATCAGATGATCTAACAATTCTGTGCATAAGAATATTTAAGAACCTACAGCATTTTTTGAAATTGCTGTACTCTGGTGAGTTTCTTATAAGCAATCCTCACTGAATTCAGTTGTTCTTACTTCTGAGTAAACATATATTGGATCAGGCTGCCTCTGTGCTTCTACTCCATTATCCATATTTACCGTTTGATGACTCATTAGCAGTGCCGGCATTACTGTGGACAGAAATTTTACCCTTTTGACTTGACACAGTTAAAAAAAATAAAAATATTTTCATTATAAGATGCTGGTAAAACTACATACAACAACATACCATTACAGTTAATGCCCAAATAACCATGGATAATGCTCAAATGTCAGGATTTGTCAAAAACAAGAAGACTTAAAAATTCCATAGCTGTTTCAAAGAATATTACTTGATACTCACCATCAATCATAAAGCAGACAGCTGCACTCATAGCCTGCAAGGAAGAATAAAATTATCATAATCCGTTTTCTGTCTCATGGATACACTTGACTATTGGGAGTTAAGCTCTGTTCAAGAATGTTGCTGTACTTCCCTAAATTCGTAATTCTGGGGAAGCTCCCATGGGACATGGAGATATTTTAGACCACGACTTCTGGAAGACTTGCAGCCTTCCTTATACAGTTGGACTCCCAGTTCCCATCCATACCAGCCAGCATAGCCAAAGATCAGATTTTTAAAAAACTGGAATCCCACAATATCAGGAGGGCCACAGTTTCCCCATCCCTGGTTAAGACCCAAACCTATGAAGATTTGACAGGGGTGGAAGAAGAGGAGTGTCATCTAGTCTGCTATCTCTGACCTCTGACTGACAATGGGTCTCACACCTACAAGCCTCAGCTTTCCCAGGCCCAGGATCTTAGATTCATATGGACTGCAAAATATATACCGTATTGGCCTGAATATAAGCCACACATGAATATAAGCCACACATTTAAAATTCAAGGGGGCAAAAGAAAAAGAAGACAATACCCGAATATAAGCCACTCCCTTAAAATTGGTGGCAACCACGTGGTCTGAGGAAAGAATTGCAGCCCTAGAGGGCCCGCATGGCGCACTGGGAAATGATGGGGGGCTGCCGAAGGCGCCCCGACACTCCCCTGCTGCACAAGCTGTACATGGTGCAGCTGGGGGGAAGTTTGTGTAGGGAGACACCCCCCGCTCCCTAACAGTGGCAGGGGCAGACTGGGCAAGAAGTGGCGGCACTGGAGGCCACCCGCCACCCCCGCTCACCAGGGCTTCAGCAGGAGTTAAAGAGTTAAGGGGGTGGGGTTCACTGTATGTCTGTTTCAGCAGCGATAGCAGGCTTTTTGTAAGGTTGTGAATATAAGTCGCACTTTAACTTTTCACGGTCGGAATGTGGAAAAAACGTGTGGCTTATATTTCGGCCAATATGGTACCCTAGCATTACAATTTGGTTACTGCATGATCTGAAATGAACTCTGAACTGCGTTAGAGCAGGGGTGGCCAACGTGCTGCCCTCCACATACTGCAACAACAATTCCCACCAACCCCAGCCGGCATAACCAACTGTCAAAGCATAATTTTTGTGCATGAGATAGCTGGTAGTCACTTGTAGCCACGGCTCCTCTTAAAAAAAAAACGGCCGGGGGGGGGGCGGGGAGATGGAAGTTGCAGTTCAACCGCACCCAGAGAGCACCACATTGGCTACCCCTGGGTTCGAGTTCTTTGCATCCTCAGAGAGCTCTCACAGTTCTTTGCAGCAAGCTGTGGCTTATACATTATCTGCTGGAATTATAAGTCTCCAAAGCTCGGTGTCATTAAAATGCTCCTCTCCTGAAATATGAATGACAGCTGGCTACTCTCATTGCTAATTGTTATGGTTAACTTGGGGCTTTTCTGTGTTTCCCAAAACAGTACTGCAGTGCATGATGACACAAGAGTTGCAGTCAAATTTTATGCATGCTTAGAAATACTTCTGATTTTAGTGAATTTACTTCAAAGTAAGTTGGCACAGGACTGCGGCCTTACAAAGGCTCTCAGACAGACATAACCGGAAACAATTTCGGGGTTCTTCCCCAGCTCTGTAGATCATATCGCCCAGGAAATGAGAGAAGCTGAACTCTTTCACTCAGAGCAAGATTTCTACATACGTACCTAATTACAGAATTGGAGTACAACTTTATTTTTCAGTGAACAGGGAAAGGTGCAAGGTTTACCTTATAAACAATTAAATGAAGCTCTTCGTAAGTATCCTCTGTGTTTACAAATATTTTGGGGAATCTACATTTCGCTTCTGGATCATTCAGGTTCAACGGTCCAGTAAGAAACCTGAAAGGCAAAGATAGGACTTTATTTATTTTGTTTATGTAAAAAACCCTATATACCACCTGTAATCAGGCAGTGTACAAGAAGGTAAAATGGGCTTGATTCAGACACAATGCCAAATTTTAATACTATCTTCTGTATTTGTATTGTAAAATTCTAAATTGTAAACAATACAAATACAAAAGATAGTATTAAAATTTGGCATTGTGCCTGAATCGAGCCCATGCCCACCTGATATTGCATTGAGCCAGTTATAGACGCTGCATAAGCAGGACAGACTACAGTTCAACTCAGAATTGTTTGATACTGATTTCAAACTGTTATGGGTTCAGTCCTTTTTATAGGTGGAGAGACACACAACTGAACTAATCCACCAAGTTACCCTTTGCCTTGCCTTTAATTTACTGCAGCATCCGATTCATGTTAATAAGTCAGAGGTTGAAAGGAACTAAATTATTACCTCTGGATAACTGACCTTGTAAAAACAAGGCCTCAAGCCAGGGAAGGGGGAGCTGTGGCTCACCAGATGCTGTTGGGCTCCAACTCCCATCAGCCCCAGTCAACATGGCCAATGGTCAGGGATTATGGGAGTTGTAGTCCAACAACACCTGGAGGTTTCGATTCTCTGGCCCAGTGACAAGAAAGACTACAACAGATGTAAAACTGCTACCTTCCGTAGTGCTGTAGATTTCCAGACATTTCTGTATGTATTGGGGAATCTCTCCCTGCCAACTGAAACAAAAGAGATTGCATGGTTAAGGAAATTTCCCGCCCCCCCACTCCTAGGAGAAGAAAAATTGAGCAGTTTTAAAAACAGGAAATAGTAGTAGTTTCCTATTTAAGTAAGCCAAGCCACACGACTCACCTCTGGTTCTATATGCCTTGGAAACAGGGATGTGGTGAGATATTTGTATAAAATTCTCATGTCATCTTGTTCCAATCCACTCCTGGAATGTTAAGAAAGACAACATTATAGCACATGATGACAAGGCTGTCCACTGTTTCAAGTACTGTTAATTGCTTACACATAAAACTGCCACAGGCTTGTCAAAACAAGCTTACATTTCTTGCCCAGCACTTTCTCCACTGATTAACAGCAGCTCTCCAAGGTCTCAGTCAAAGGATCTTTCCCAGTTCTGTGATCATTTATCAAGAGATGCAGCCTGACTGACTTTCTGAATGGAACTCACTGAGTTACAGCCCAGCATCATTAATGAAATCAGGCTACACAAAGAAATAGCTCACAGAAGACCCACAAGCTGGCAAAGGCTCACCATCCATAAGTCTTGTGTCTTATGTACAGTATGAACACGACAGGTAAGATGTTGGCTGCCTAATGTAATTTGCAGGAACACCTAACACATCCAAGCTTAGTGTAATGATTTTGGATTCATGAATATAAACCATAGAGTGAGCACTGGAATCTGCAGAATTAGGCAGAGTTCTGCAAAGCAGACTCATGCCTTTCTGTTCCAACGAACTTGAAAGGCATGGCTACATTTCCAGTTTCACTAAGCTTCCAAAATAAAGGAATGTCTCCGAATTATAAAGCACCACTAGATTTAATAACTAGCTTTGACACACAAGCACTGATAAAGTCTCAACCTTGGTTTATAAACAGATTATGGGTAGGCATATGACCTAGAAACTTGAAAAACAAACCTAGTCTTTGGTCCTAAGTTTCTGATGTGAGTCCGGGGCTTAGCTGACTCCCAATGGCAGGAGTTCTCCTTCCCTATTTCTCACTGTAATGTACAAAGCATGCCCACACGATTTAGTTGCTCTGGTAAGTTTTCGAATGAATTACTGTGGAACTCCTAACATAAGCTTACTGTAAAAGGGAAGAAGTGAAAAAGGGAGAGGAAGAAAAACAAACCCAGGAAACCCTAATCTGATTTAATTATTTTATGCAGTCATACGTAGATTACTTCTTGTCTAGGCTTGGAGCACATTAGTTCTTGACTCCTTAATCACTTTTGAATAGGAAACCCTTGAACTGCGACTCTCAAATGAAACTGGATGCTTGGTGCAGCTGTGCCGTGTCAATAAACACCCTGAAAAGAAACGCAGCTGAAGGGGAACTGCCAGGTTTAAGTTACAAGGATGCTGCAAACTGTAGACATTTCTTTGTTTCTTTTTAAAATGCAACATTTCATATCAGTGAAGTCATGATGGCAAAAGGGAGCTGTGAATTGCTGGAAAACATGCCGCCGTTCCAATTTTCGGGTTCCTTTATTTATTTACACACCTTCATATCTTTTACTTTAAAATTGAAGACTCTGAAGAATGACATTTTTAATTATTATCAAGATCCTCAGAGACTGAGGATGATATCCCATGTTAGTTGTACTCGGAGAAGACCCATTGAAATCAATGAACTTTTTTTTTTTTTACTTCAGTGCAAGCATGACTAAGATTCAATAGAAACCACATTTTCCCTTCCTCCTCTGCACTACTGATTTCAGCGTGGAATAGTTGATGTCAAAGCCTCCTGGACTGCTTTGGACTGCTTTGGGTAGCTTCCCAAAAAATATTAAAATACCATAATACATCAAACATTAAAAGCTTCCCTAAATAGGGCTGCCTTCAGATGTCTTCTAAAAATCTGGTAGTTGTTGTTCTCTTTGACATCTGGCGGGAGGGCGTTCCACAGGGAGGGCGCCACTACAGAGAAGGCCCTCTGCCTGGTTCCCTGTAACTTGGCTTTTCGCAAATTATTGGATATACAAAACTAGGTGTCTTTGAGGGGGATGGATTTGAGGCATCTATTCACTCAGGTACCTACCAGATAAGCTGATCATTGTAGAGAAAGGCAGTATATTTGACTATGCTCAAACTTTCTTCCATCTTATTGATGAATGACTGGATTTTCAAGTAAGTCATTTTATCCAATGGGAAGAAGCTGATCCCACAAAAAACATCCAGCAGGTCACATGACTGTAAATGAAGTGTTTGCAAGTACTGAAGAATAAACATAGAAAAGCTGTATTAATGGCTGCCTTTGTTTAAAAACAGCGGCATGAAAGACATGACAAACACAATCTGGCACAAGTCTCAGGCTCATGCCCTCTCTCCTGTTCAGATGCAAGGTGAGGATATTGAAAGCTTCCATTTCTGCTGTGTTCTAGACAGAAGTTACCCACTTTCACCCAAACCTCATTAATAAGCCAGGATGCAAGCTATGGTTTGTTGTTACATCTAAACCAAATAGCCCAGCGATGGAGTTCCTTTCCAAATGTTGTTGGACAACAACTAAGACCAGTTAGGAGTTTGTAACAGGAATTACAAAGAAAACCAATAAAAACAGTTGTTCAAACAAAACAAAAAAACAAGGAATGATGGGAGTCCAACATCTGGAGTGCCAGAGGTTCCCCACCTGCAACAGCCAATCCTAACTGCAGGTTCATGACCGACACCAGTGTACTTTTCACATCTGTGTGACAACATCTCACTGACTTGTACTACAAACATTGGAAAATGTATTTGGGACTCTCAGAAATATGAAGCCCACCTTTTTCTAGCACACCAGTGGGCAAATTCCTGGGAGGCATGTCTGGGTACTGTATTTCTCTACGGTGAAAACAGTAATCAGCAGCCAACAATGCAATAAAGGCATGGGTCAAGGCAGTGTGGCACTTGATACAGCTGTGTTGCTTCTCTGTCGCCCGTCTGGAAGCGGACGGCAGGAGAGGCAACTGGCCATTGCAGACTAGAAGCCTCAGAGGATAGATAGCCGGGTAAAAGAAGTACTTGTGGAGTACAGGAAACTGGTCACAAAAGGAAGAAGGTGGACAGAGGAGAGCTGGAAATTAAGAGGAACAGAAAGGAATACAGGAAAATTGCCCTTGCCTCAGAGGAGGCAAAGACAAGAGGTGAAGGGAACAGTAAGAGGAGAAACTAGAGTTGTGGAGCCTGCTGGGGAGTCATGTGAAATGAAAGAAAATGCATTCAGGAGTAATAGGAACTACTTCAATAAAGAAAACTGTAGTATAGCATCCTGTAAGGAAAGGATTGCCCAAGCTCTGAGAATTGCTTATGAATTAAGGGAGACTGGGGCTCTGCATATTCTATGGAACTTAATAATAATAATAGTAATAATAATAATAATAATAATAATAATAATTTTTATTTATACCCCACCCTCCCCAGCCAAGGCCGGGCTCAGAGCGGCTTACAAGCAATAATAAAAACAAGTTGAATGATTACAACTTAAAAACAAAATTAAAATACAACATTAAAATATTGAAACATTAAAATATTAAAATGTAGCCTCCTCGCAGGAGGAGAAGGAAAAGAAAAAAGAAAGAGAGGGAGGGAATCAAATTGGCTCCAAGCTAAAGGCCAGGCGGAACAACTCTGTCTTACAAGCCCTGTGGAAAGAAATCAGATCCTGCAGGGCCCTGGTCTCATGAGGCAGAGCGTTCCACCAGGCCGGAGCCAGAGTTGAAAAGGCCCTACCTCTGGTTGAGGCTAATCTAACTGCCTGAGGGCCCGGGACCACTAGGGTGTTGCTATTTATGGACCTTGAGGCTCTCCGTGGGGCATACCGGGAGAGGCGGTCCCGTAGGTACGAGGGTCCTAGGCCGTGAAGGGCTTTAAAGGTCAAAACCAGCACCTTAAATCTGACCCTGTACTCCATCGGGAGCCAGTGCAGCTTGAAAAGCACTGGATGAATATGCTCCCATGGCAGAGCAATAAGGGGGCAAGATCCTAAGAACAGGATCATGCAGGTCTGCTACATCACTCAAATTTAACTGCTCCGTTCTAGCAGTTATCATTTGGCTAAAAATAAAGCTGATCCCAACTAGTCTTTAGTCATATTCACATTTTAAGTACTACAAACAAAACACATTTTTAGCATCACTCATGAAACAACAGCTCGCACCCAGTTGTAAGTGGGTGCAAAGGTTTCAGAAGTGCAAGCAGGTTTCTTCAAAATTATGTTGGAGGATGCACACAACTTTTTTATATATCTATAAAAAAGATTTTTCAGCAAGGCATGTCTGCTTTCAGAGCATTCTACACCCAAGACAACATGGATCATCAGGCCACCAGTGCTGCACAAGCTGCCAAATTCTAACACTCTATTGCTGCTTTGATAATAAAAACTTACCCGATGGAAGAATTTCTCTAGTCTGTCTTTTAGTACTCTTACACCTCCATCTTCCATGGCTTTTCGGAATGTTCCATTAAAAAGCTAAGGATTATTGGGGGGCGGGAGGGAATAATTGGGAGTATTGAGTCATTACAAGCACATACACTAATCAAGATATAATCAAATGACAAAGGAAGTAGAAGTGCTAATCCTGTAATTCCTGTTCCCTAATTTTAGATGCTTTAGGAGCAATAAATTTGCATTGCACTTATTCACATACAGAACGATTGTGATTAAGGTGAAGCACCAGATTTCTGCGATATCCTCCCCATTTCCTGCACACACCTTAACCAGCAGATTGTGCAAATTATGCAAATAGCAACCACTACCTATGTAGGTTTGTGAGAGATGAGTTTACATGACTTGAGCCAAGACAGATAAGTATTTGCTAAACTAGCAGGCTGGTTTGCAAGGCAAACTAAACTTTGGGAGCTTTGGATGAATTTGCAAACTATGGTTTGCCACAAACCAGGGAGGGAGAATCACAGAAATCACAGGAGTTGAAAGGTCCTTAAATGCTTATCCACACGGTGCCAAACAATGGTCCAAAACGGAATCTAAAGAACACTGCATCTGGCGCTGCACACCTTTTTAGTTTTGTGCAGAAGCACATGGCAAGCTATTTTTTAAAAGAAAAGACTTTCCAAAGTGTTTTGGCATGCAAGATGTCTTCACTTCAAGGAAAGAAATCCCACCGGGCACACCCAAATGTTTTTGCACATTGAAAGGAAGAAAAACAAAACAAAAAAAAACCCCCAAATGTTTTTGCACACTGAAATTATCTCTCCATGTGCCAATGCTGTCTCACAAGGTTAGCAATTTTTTGAAAAGGGGGAAAATGCACATTGCACATTATAAAGCTAATGCTGTATCCAGCCAATAATCAGCTAATTACAACAGTCCTTTGCCAAAACAGAAGTAGGAATTTGATGTTCACAGAAAATGTCAATGTTGCTGCCATTTTGAAGAAACTGAGATACCCCACCCAGCCTGTTACTTTGAGTGGGACCATCTGGCATCTCCCTTCCCAGAACTGTTTCCTGCAGAGGCCATAATACCTGAATTTGCTCCCTACCCCTTTCTCCTTCTCTTAAATTACAAACAACTCCCAATCTACACGGGGGTTATGTTCCAAGGCACCATGCATTTAAGTGAAATTGGGTATATTTGAAACACCACTGGAAAAGCCTGCAAAGACCCTTTTTGTGACGTTTTTGGGTCACTTCCGGGTTTGGCATGGTCGAGCACGTATCGGATGTGCCTAAAACAGTTGCTCTCTTTATTAACTTCCATGAGTACAATTGTCAAAAAGGTGGCTTATGAATGTAGTAAATAAAGCGTTCAGCATCGAAGAGATGCTTCTGTGACCCAAACTTTGGAAAAGAATGACACTCCATGAATCAATGGGTATGATCGGGTTCTGCTATGGATGTGCGAAGACAGCTTCTCACACCCCAGCATGAAAACTGACAAAAATCATATATCTAACTTACCTTGTACATGTTATAACACTGCTGTAACACTGAGCTATACACTTTGTCCTGTAAGATAGCCAGAATCAAAGAGTTACTACAAGAAGAATCCTATGAGGTCATCATTCAAAAGGTAAACTTTGCTTTTCTCTGTTGAGACATCAAGAAAAACAGTGCTGCAGCACTGATAACATCAGATCCAAGAAATAATAATAATAATAATAATAATAATAATAATAATAATTTATTTATATCCCACCCTTCCCAGCCAAAGCTGGGCTCAGAAAACATATAACAGTTGAAGAAATGCTGCACAAAGTTCATAGCCATTGCTGAGAGATCCTTATCTGAGGTTAGCTCATATTTTCCCAGCAGCAGGTATGCTGCATGCGGATCACTGTTCAGGTGAGGTCCACCTGAGTCATATTCTGGGCAGAGGGCACAAATACTCTAACTTTGTCATTGGCATCTGTATACGTCTCTAGAGACAATGGAGTGCACCTGCAGGGGGTGAAGTCAAACTGCTGGAGAATCACAGAGCATGCTGTGACTGCAGAGACCGGTAACTTCTAACTGCTGCTTCCTGCGCTGTTTTTGCTGCGTTAGCAGCAGCAAAGTGACCTCTCCAGGGCACAAGCCTGGGCATTGTGTACAGAGACAAGAAGACCCCTCTCTCAGCCTTGCTGATGTGATCCAAAGAAAGCAGAGCAACACATAGGCACCAGCTTGGCTGCAGGAGTTGCTGGAAGGCGCCATCCAACCAGATACCCAAATAGGGCACACTGTGGACAGGTGGGGAAGGAGAAACAAAAAGCAAAGGCGACGCTAATAATTACCAGTAACTCTTCTTCTTGATACTCAACAACCGGTTTACCATCTTTGTGTTTTTCTACTATGGGATTTCGTACAACCTTGAAAGTGGAACAAAACAGACGTTATTCATTGATTTAGAGTTGCTGGCTCAAGGTGATCAGCAATACACTAAAAGAAGAATCAAATACAAAAAGGAGACTAAATCTCTAACAGTGAAATCCTATGTATGCATCCTCGGGAGTCCTACTGTGCTCAAGGGCTTACTCCTAGGAAAACATGTGTAGGATTGTAGCCTATGTTACCCGACACCAACTTATTCTTTTGAAGCCAAACTAATGGAGACCTCTCTGTCTAATTTATTCAAGTCTGTAGTGTATCTATTATATTTTTATTTATTATATTTTTATTTATTTATTTATTTATTTATTTTATTTATTTAAATTTGTATACCACTGAACTGTAAATAAAACCTCTAAGCAGTTTACATAGAAGATACATTAGAATCGCCAATCGAAATCAGTGTTAAACGCAGGTTTATAAAAGCAAAACGAATAAAATCAACCATTAAATTATGCATTCTAAAGTAAAGTTGCAGATTAAAATGCAGACCAGCTTTACATGTCTGGGTAGGCTGGTCTAAACAGAAATATTTCAGCAGGTTCCAAAAACAATACAGTTAAGTCACCTGCCTGAGCAGTGAGCAGAGAGTTGCAGAACACAGGAGTTGCCACACTAAAAGACCGTTACAAATGTGGAACGGACATCATGTGTCACTTGTATATCCAAGTGGCTGAGCAGATATATATGAGGTAATACAATCCTTTAAGTAAAATGGTCCCAAGCTCTTATGGGCTTTGCATACTAACACCTTCAATTTGGGCCAGTAACAAATCAGCAGCCTCTGCAGTTCTCTGAGCAACTTGTGAAAAAGGTTGTCCATTTGTTTCCAAACTCAGTGTAAACTCAATTTAAAGTGCTGGTGTTAATTTTTAAAGCTCATAGTGCCTGTAATGGCCTAGAGCCAGGTTACCTCAAGGACCACCTTCTCCTAAAGGAATCTGCATGAACCCAAAGACTGGCTTTATTGTCACCACAGGCACAAGGCAATTTTGGTGATGGCCTCATATAACAACAACAACAACAACAACAACAAAATCTGGCTGTGTTTCCCCAGCCACTCTGGGCGGCTTCCAATCAAGTGTTAAAAACAATACAGCATTAAATATTAAAAACTTCCCTATACAGGGCTGCCTTCAGATGTCTTTTAAAGATAGGATAGCTGCTTATTTCCTTCACATCTGAAGGGAGGGCGTTCCACAGGGCGGGCGCCACTACCAAGAAGGCCCTCTGTCTGGTTCCCTATAACCTCACTTCTCGCAGTGAGGGAACCGCCAGAAGGTGCTTGGCGCTGGACCTCAGTGTCCGGGCTGAACGATGGGGGTGGAGACGCTCCTTCAGGCATTGCAGTAGTCCAAGCGGGAGATAACTAGAGCATGCACCACTCTGGCAAGACAGTCCACAGGCAGGTAGGGTCTCAGCCTGCGTACCAGGTGGAGCTGGTAGACAGCCACCCTGGACACAGAATTAACCTGCGCCTCCATGGACAGCTGAGTCCAAAATGACTCCCAGGCTGCACACCTGGTCCTTCAGGGGCACAGTTACCCCATTCAGGACCAGGGATTCCCCCACACCTACCCGCCCCCTGTCCCCCAAAAACAGTAATTCTGTTTTGTCAGGATTCAACCTCAATCTGTTAGCTGCCATCCATCCTCCAACCGCCTCCAGGCACTCACACAGGACCTTCACCGGTTCTGATTTAAAAGAGAGGTAGATCTGGGTGTTATCTGCATACTGATGAACACCCAGCCCAAACCCAACAGAGAAGTCTGTTGGGCTCCCTCTCGTCCCACTTTTAAACAGGCTTTGGATACCTACTAGTTCAAAGAATTTTTAATGCCTACTGCTTTATTTTTATTTGGTTTTATCCGAATGCTGTGTTAATTTGATGATCTCCTTCTACTGGTCAACAATAGAAAATGGCCTTTCATACTGCATCACGGTGTGGTACGCTGGTTTGACATCAACTGATAGGAAGTGCCTACAGAGAGTGGTAAATACAGCACAAGATATTATGGGCTGTCCCGTGAATCCGCTGGATGAAACAGCGGAAGAACGTTGCCTCAGGAGAGTGAGGAAAATTCTCAGGGATGATTCACACCCTGGCCGGCACTTTCTGGATCTCCTGCCCTTGGGCAGAAGATATAGAAGCATTAGTTGCACCAACAGGGTAAAGAACAGCTTCTATCCGTGGGCTGTTAGGCTGCTGAATGAAAAGATAACAACAGGGCAACTGACTTTCGGGTTTGGTGTGTGTGCGTCAGTAAACGAGGGGAATTAAGACTAAGAGAGCTGAGTTGGGGGTGCTCATGTAGTCTCACTGTGTACAAGTTGTACAAGTGGCAATAAAGTATTTCAAATTTCAATTGTTTTAATTGCATGGTTTTATTGTTTATTTTGATGTTTTACAATGCAATCCTAGAGATCAGCAGAACTGAGATCAATAGAACCTACTCCCAGGAAAGTGTAGAATATTAAAGCCTTAGTGTTGCAAATTGTAATTGATTTTGTTCTTTTTTTTCTATTCCAAAGGGCCTTTTGAGTATAACTACTTATAGAAAAGCATAAAATAATTGTGCTGTTTCAAGTTCTTCCCTTCCACTACATAATCTCCAAAACACTACAGTATTTGAGGAGCATAATTTCATGTCGTCTTTGAGAAGGTGCTAGTGGCATGCAATGTTTAGTATCTGGACACTGGAGATGTAGATTTAATCCTTGCTTAGCTATATGGTTCACAGGATAGCCTCAGGCTAATGATGAAGCTGGATTATGGTGCAAGGATACTTTCAGGGCCAGTTCAAGACATTTTGCTGCCTGAGGTAGAGCAGCAAATGGTTTCCCTGCATCTGCACCTCACTCCCACTTCCCAAGCCAATGAAAGTCAAGTTATTTTGGTACCAGGGATAATTATTCCACAAAAAGCTCTCTTCCTCCTTGCCATTAAAAGTACAGTAAAAATATGTTAAATAATGAACAATCTGCCAGCCTTTCATGACAACCCAATTTTGCTGCCACACATTACCCAATAGTAGGGCTGCCCCTGTGGGAACCATTTACAAATAAGCAATGAGAGGGGAAACATAAGCAAATTATGTGTCCCCTCTCCATATTTCCATTCATGTCCAAAAGGGGAAGATGTGCTTTCTCCCAATGTAAAGTCAGAAGGCTCCTCTCCCCGCTTTAGAATACTCAAAGCAGCTGTGATAAATCTTAAATAAATGCTTAATAGAACAGTATCATGCATTTAGGTACCATAACCATCCAGAAATTTTCTTCAGGTTCATTGAAGAACTGTCTGTTTTTCTGGGTGTGTAGAGATTTTGCCGGTTTTGAAGGACTAAAGGTCCTAAAAGAGTAAAATATTACATGAATGAACACTTTAAATATTGGAGTGTTAACCCTTACCTATTAACTAGGGATGCAACATATAATTGACTAATTGATTTTAAAATAAAAAGTCTAAATATATACTCCAATTAATTAAACAGAAGACTTGCTTCTTCTTAAATGGTGACTCCTAAAACACATAGGTGCATCATCAAAGAACAAAAAAGGCATGCTTCTTGTTTCAGAACTACTGCTTTGTCAATATGTAAGCATAATCTGTGTGAGAACCAGTGTGGTTTATTGATTAGGGTGTGGACTAGGTCTAGGAAAACCCAAGTTCAAATTCCCACTCAGCCACAAGGCTCACTTGGGTTAGTCGTTCTCTCTCATGCTAATCTACCTCACAAGGTGAGGATAAAAAGCGGGTGGCAGGAACCATTTATGCCACCTTGAGCTCCTTGGAGGAAAGGCATGCTATAAAAGCAAAAAATAAATAAAATAAAACTTACATGATTAATTGACTAAGATTTCTCTAAATTGGCTGACAACCTACAACTAATAAAAGTATAATACCAGATTGCCTAGCAACATGCTTTTTAAAGCTTATTTGTAAATGCACCTAACACATTTAAGGTGTCTTATAAATAATTAAATCATAAATAAATGGGATAGGCAAAAATGTGGAACTTAGTACCTTGTGAACTGAACTATGGCTTCACATAAACCAACACTTCTAATTTTTTCATTCTTTTCAACTTCATTGGGGTAATAAAAAAGAATCTTCTTTTCTTCCTGAAGTTAGAAAAGTAAACAGCAACAATTAATACAAAATAACTATGTTCAAATAAAGTTATCTAAATTAAGTCCTGACACCTCACATTGTAAATGCAGTACGTATGCCTTTCGTAGTAATCCATTTTAAGGATTCAGCCAAATCCTTAAAAAACGCCTTTCTGCCAAATCCAGTGTGCATTTTACTTTGTTGTTTACTATAGTGCATCTATTAGAAACATTTTTTAAAGCCCTGGGAATTTATAGATGCACATGTATAACATAGGTGAAGATGACAAGGAGTTATTTATTCAGGACAAAATTATCCAACTAGTATAGGTACATCCACAGTTGTCGAAGTGAAAGGAAACTTCCATGTGGAATGCCAATACAATTTCTTTAGATACAAAAGCATCCCATTTTTGTGGCTGTCAGAAGGTCATCTGTACGACCATAGCTGTAAGAGTGGCCCTCTGTGTCAGCCCCATGGCCCACAGTGGTTCTCACAGTGGCCAACCAGATGCCTACAGAAAGCCTGTTAGCAGGACCTTTTGTATGTCTTTTAGATTCAAGGTTAGGATGCCCTTTTTTATTCTACAATGGACCCTCGAGTTACGTACTGCTCTGGATACGTAGCTTTTGGGTTGCAAACGCAGCAAACCCAGAAGTGTATAATAATAATAATAATAATAATAATTTTTATTTATACCCCGCCCTCCCCACCCAAGGCCGGGCTCAGGGCGGCTAACAACCAATAATAAAAACGAGTTGAATGAATACAACTTAAAAACAAGATGAAAATACAACATTAAAACAATTAAAATGCAGTCTCATCACAGGAGAAAGGAAAAACTTCCGGGTTTCGCTGCGCACATGCGCAGAAGCACTCTGCGTGCCGCACGCATGCACAGAAGCACTCTATCGTGCTGCGTGCATGTTCAGAAGCGCTCTGTGTGCGTACCGCACGCGTATGCAGAAGCAGCACCTCCAGTTACGGATTTCTCAGGTTAACTACGGACCCCCGGAAGCATTTAATTTGTATCCGGAGGGTCCACTGTATATATAATGCCTAGAAAAGTTAAGAAATAATACTGTCGACTGCTACCACATCTAAGGATAGTCATTGTTCTATGCCATGGGAGGTTTGTCTGGTCTCCTTGCTTTTCATTTTTCATTTTCCATTATCTGCTTAAGACAGTTTTGTTTAGCCCCCCCCCCCCGCCACTCATTCATCAATGCTTTTTAAAAAACTGATCTGCCCACTGTACTCTTTTATGACCATATTAAAGTTTTTTTTTAATGTAATTTGAATTTGTCTTATGAATTTATTCCTAGTCCCCTAAGCACACTCTCTTAGAATGTAGGATATAAAACATCTTAAATAAATAATGCACAATACCGCAAAGATCCAGGTTTAAATAAATGTTATACCTGGATCTTGTCCTACTGCCATCTCCACCCTACAATACAACCTAAAGTCTCAAAACCTGGTGATGCACTGGTTGCATTAGATAGGCTTGCATTAGAAATGAAACACACACCATGCACATTTAAAGGGCATTCTGGAGACTATACTTTACCCTCCATGAATCTACAATTCCCAGCATCCTTGACAAACTACAGTTCCCAGAATCCTTTGAAGGGGGAATTCTCGAATTATTTGAATGTGATTAAAAGATATGTGTATGCATATGAGCATCCCGGCAGAGGCAAATACATTTTAACTTATGTTCGGCGCTTAAAGAGAAAAATGTAGGCACTTTAACAACTGTTAAATAGCACCAATCAATTAATTAATTTACTTCCCTCTTGCGCCTAATCAAGGATACCGCTTCCTGCCACTCTTTATAAAAAGTTTTCAAAAATGGTGTTTTGCACTGTTAAACTCTATGCTATGTCTGCGAGGAGGTTCTTTTTAAATGCGAGGATTCTTTTCCTTTTCTGAAAAATAAGAAAATTTAAAAAACAACACTGTAATATAAAAGATTTTAAAACGCCTTTCTGGTTTAATAACAAAACAAAACATTATGATTCGACCTATTTGCCAAGCAGCCTGTCATTTTAGAGTCTTTGGGCTGAGAGACTCCTTCCTCGGATCTGCCCCCTCTCTCTACTCCCGTGTTCACTTGGCAGCCGGAAAAGCCCCCGCGCTACGTCTTTCCGACGTGACGTTTACCCGTGAGCTAAATATCGATCCGGCCTTAACTGCATTGAGCATCTGCGAAAACAAACCACCTCTGCACTTCCTTCCCGAGACTGGCTTTGCAACTCGTTGCGTTGCTATCTTTGGAAAAGCCAATAAAAACCGATTTATTTGTTTTTTTGAAGGGAGAAACGAAGGAGAGTAAATGAGAGCAATAAAACCGACAACAATAAGGACGCTTCGCTTCCCTCTTCGGAGCCCGTCACGCCCCCCAGTTTCGCAGCCTTCGCCCCTCAGACTGAAGGGCCGCTTTCTCTCCCCCCACCACCTCCAAAGTCGCCCCCTTACCTCGCCTTCTTTGGGGCCCAGCCTCGGGTTGTAGATGAAGAAGCTGAGCAGGGCCGGCGCCAGCTGCTTCTCTTGCCCGGCTCCCCCGGACGCCGCCATCCTGGGCCTGAGGGGAGAGCCTCGCCTGCTGGGCCCGCCTGACTCCGACGCCGCCGCAGCCGACCATCGGAGGAGGAGGCGGGGGGAGCGGCTCTCAGGCGCCTGCCGCTGCCGGCCAAGGAGCTCCCCTCACGGGCACCGATCCGCGCCTCGTCGCTTCCGCCGCTTCGTCCGCCCCGGAAGGGATGCGGCGCCGACCCGGGCCTGCTCCCTTCGCCTCCCGGTTCCCTCACCGCGAGGGCCGCGGGGCGAAGAGGCCGAGAGGGCGGCCTTGAAGGGGGGGGGGATGTCGGTGTCTCTGCCAAGGTCTGAGGCGCCTGAGAAGCGAGGAAGGAGGGGAGAAAGGCTTTCTCGTGCTTTTGTGTTTCTCCCTCCAAATTACTTATCTTTATTTATTGAAATTATATGCCGCCCTATACCCGGGGGGGGGGGTCTCAATGCACTCAAACACTAAACAGGAGCCCAAGGAGAGGCACTCCGCACATGCTCAGAGGGACCCTGGTTAGTTGGTGTGGCCTAGGGTTGAGCTCTGCTTGGCTCAGGTTGCAATGCTGCCACACTTACTAATTATTATTATTATTATTATTATTTTATTCATTTACAGGTTTTTAAACTTTTTTCCCCAGCACGCAAAAGTGGCAGCAAAACAAGCATAACAAGAAAGAGGAAACGTATAGACATTTGCAGGTGTTTATCTCCCATAAATGTTTCCCAGCGAATGTGTAATTTCCGTTTCCCTCCACCTTTCGTCAGAATGGGATTGTCATACCAGTTCAGTCAGATGATCGCTTGCTATGCATTATCAGCGCCTAGGATTTGGCCAGCAAACACCTCCCCACCCCCACCCCCTCAACAGTAAATCAGGTTCTTAATCATAAGACAAAAATGTTGTAAATCTGGTGCTGATACAAAGGGATTTCGTGCGCGGCTGATGTGTCATTCTCAACATCGGTTTAAAGACGGTGTTACTGTTGGTGCCCTTCGTAATGAAATGTTTCGCTGGACGTGCTAAGAACTGTGACTCCTTTTGGACCAGGGTCACTGCCAGCGACAGGAAAGTGGTAATGCTGCTTAAGATCTGGTCTTAGCAAAAATAAAAACCAGTTAAGTCTGATGCTATTGGAAGATGCTGCGCCCTGTGGCTAGAGGCGCTTGAGGGTTTTGTATTTGTGTGAAGGACAATGCATGCACCTGCCATGAGCAGACAGAAGCATGTAGCACCTTAGAACTAGGCCAAAAAGCCAAAATCTTTTGTTAGTACGCTCTGGAGGGAAAAGGAAAGAAAGGCTACAATCTTGCACCTATTTTTTAGGAAGTAACCCCATTAGACATTATTTCCATTGGAGAAATAGAGAGCACTCTGATTTCTTCTAGCCCCTGTGCTTTCAGGTGCCAGAGTAGATACTTTCTCCTCTTGAGTAGATACAGTGGTACCTCGGGTTAAGTACTTAATTCGTTCCGGAGGTCCGTTCTTAACCTGAAGCACCACTTTAGCTAATGGGGCCTCCTGCTGCTGCTGCGCCGCCAGAGCCCGATTTCTGTTCTTATCCTGAAGCAAAGTTCTTAACCTGAAGCACTATTTCTGGGTTAGTGGAGTGTGTAACCTGAAGCATATGTAACCTGAAGCGTATGTAACCCGAGGTACCACTGTACTTTCATGAGTTTTCTCTGTATCACAGTGGGAAAGTATATTCTACCTGGTTCTCTCTTCACCATCTCCAGAGGGGTCTCTCCTCAGAAACATTTATTATTATTATTATTATTTATTTATTTATTTATTTATTATTATTATTATTATTATTATTATTATTTCAATTTATATACTGCCATATACCTGTAGATCTCAGGGCAGTTCACAGCTCAGGAGGGTTTTTCTTCTTCTCAGCAGCCACTTCCCTCTCTTTCCACTTTCCTAAAATTTTATTAATGCCAAATCACCTCAGCTAAAGTCTGTTAGTCCTCTGGAGTTTCAAGCCCTTGAAAAAGGCAAAGATCTCCTATGGGTTCCTTGGAAGCATTTCCTGCGTCTTAACTGCTGGGCAAAGTTCAGCAGTTGTGTCTGCAGCAACAGTCGCGACAGGAATCTTGTCTTGAAATAGAAACCAAAGAGGAACAATTGTAGGGAAGTTGCTGGGGAAAGGCGCAAGTAAAATTTATAGAATGGGAACTTTTGTAAGCACAAGCAAGAAATACAACCCTATGAGGTAAGTTGGATGTTCCTGTTGGGTTAGGGCAGGCTGAGATAGTGACTGACGCAATGTCACCCCATCAGCTTCACAGCCTAGCAGGAATTTGGGTTTAAGCACTTCCATCTCACTGGCCCAAATGATATAGTACAATGAACACTATTTATCTGGGATAACCTCTGATTTTTCTGCCCCCCTATAAGCCCTATAAGGGTTGGATGCTCCTCTCTATACGAGCATATTATAAAATATAATTTATTTATCCATTTTATTTCTCAAAGTTGTATACCGCCCTATACCCGCAGATCTCAAGGTGGTTCACAACACAAAACTGCAACACAAAAATAATAATTAAAAAAACAAACAAACCAATAATCGTGTACAATGATAAAATAGAAATCCCAACAAAAGCAATACAATTAAAGCAACTGGCTTATGGAAGAAAAGAAGTGCAAAAGCCAGCCAGCATAAAAAAAAGTCTTCAAGAGACACCTAAAAAAAGTGAGGATGCCTGCTTGCATCTCTGCAGGAAAAGCAGGGGAATGGTGACACTAAATGCCCACTTCTAGTTGAGATTTCTTGGGCCTCTGTTACAATTTACAGTTGTGTGAGGGGGTGACTGTGCCTGCTGGCACTGCTTCTGCCATCATGTCCCTGCTAGTCCCACCCCTGCTATCCACACCTGGTGGTGAGAAATTTTTACAGGTGAGTTTGCTGTACATACAAATGCTCTTCCTGAGATATGGAACCTCAATTGTATAAGGGTTTGCATCATAGGGGGACCCTATGTACAGTGGTACCTCGGGTTACATACGCTTCAGGTTACATACCCTTCAGGTTACAGACTCCGCTAACCCAGAAATAGTGCTTCAGGTTAAGAACTTTGCTTCAGGATGAGAACAGAAATCGTGCTCCGGCGGTGCGGCGGCAGCAGGAGGCGCCATTAGCTAAAGTGGTGCTTCAGGTTAAGAACAGTTTCAGGTTAAGTACGGACCTACGGAACGAATTAAGTACTTAACCCGAGGTACCACTGTATGTAGAACAAGCTGCTCTTTAAAGTGCTCCCCATCAACAAACGCTATAAGAGAGGAATGAATTTGAGCAGGAACAGAAACTGAGGCCCCCTTTAGAGGAACAGTTAGGGCAACAGGGTGATTTGGGCAATAGTTATGGCAGAATGCCAGACACAGTTCTGGCATGTATGTATCAGGTAATACTGGTGTAAGATAATTTTTGTTGTTTAGGAACTGCACGGTAAACACCAAGAGAGAGGGCATTACACCGTGGTTAAAAAATAAAGTAAAATAAAAAATGTCCTGGGATGACACAGGCTTTTCATAAGCAGTTACTGTATAAACCATTACAAGATTAGGAAGATCACTGCAATGCTAGTGTACAAATTAACATTAGGAGGAAAGAATGATTGTGGTTCCAATTTCACCCCATCTTCTTAATTGTGTGCATAGTAACACCAAACCTTGACATTTGCAGAGCGATATTAGATAGTTCCCCTGTCTGAAATTTGATTCTTAGCCTTCCCATTACACAAAATTAAAGTGCTTGTCAAATGTATTTAAAATGAATTGTGACAGTGGATAACCTCTAGCGGCATCAGAGAATGAAAAGCAACTTTATTCCTGTTTCAGCGTTCAGTATGGGTGAAGCATAGATGTTGAGGGGAAATAGGAATAATTTAATAAACAGCAGGGCGCTGTGACTTAAGTTCTGCTGACTGTGTTTCTAGACACTATTTGCAGCATTTCCATCAGCTAGAGAATATAAGACATAACAGAAAAATACCCCATAAATCATTCTGGGTGTCAGAGATGACAGCAGTAAACAAATATAGTTGACTGGTCAAATAGTTCGTTGACAGCCTGTGGTCTAAAAGCGTTGGTAAAAGTGTGAAATTATAGTCAGCAGTTTGATGTTGCTTCTTATAGCAGAGTTGCAAAATGAATAATCTGGTTCTCCAATAACCCTTGCCCCTTCTTTTCCAAGTATACTGTAGGTTCCTATTTCTCCAGCTATCTCCGATATGATCCCTGTTTTTAAAATTCCTCTGTCCTCTATTTTCCACCTGGAAAAGTCTGATTTCCATCAGGTCTTTCAATCCCCCTAACATTTTGTACTAAGGGCTATCCCTGAAAAGCTTTTGAAGAATCTAGGTGCCTAGGAACACAACTTGAAAGTCAAGCCCCTGCCTTAGCATGTTGCAAGGCTTGAATTCTGACTTTGCCTGAAGCAGCAGGGACTGGGAAGATGGTTGAATTCGGGCTGTCATATGTCCAAAAAAAGCTTGACAACTTTTGGGGTGTCCTGGTTTTGACGTTTTGAAATATGGCAACCCTATTTGAATGGCTTGGCAAGTGTCTAGCAGGTGGTTTTCTTGCTACATAAATCTAAACAATGGCATTTGAATATATCCAATGTTTTACATTACAACAAAACTCAAATATGGAAAAAAATGTGTTTCAGCAAACATTGCTCTGCATGTTCAGTCAGTGGGAAAACAGCAAACAAGAAATTCCTGGCAGATTGTTTTGTGTCTTGCAGGATGTCCTGCAAGAGGAAGTATGTAAAAATATGGGGAACATTTGCTTCAGGTCTATACTTGTGCTTTCTCATTTGTGATGTTTGAGTTGGAAATGGTAGATTTCATGTGACTGGGTGGATTTCAGAGAAACTGTTATGTACTAAGTTTGGATCCTAGAACAATAGGCAGGTAGGATCCTAGAATGCAACAACTGATTGGCCTGCAGGAGCAGCCCAATCAGGTTTCAGGAGGGAAGCAGAATCAGCCAATCAGACGGGACCCATTGTGTAAATAATGTATATAAAGCCAGAGGTTTGGGGGGAAATTCATTCACTGTTTTACGAGCTGCAATAAAGAGCATGAAATCACTACACGACTCCAAGTATATTTCACTATGTAATGTCACTTAAAGGCAAACAGTCTTAATTAAAGATTTATCTACCCCTTACCCCAATGCACATACTTAAAAGAACGCCTGCCATGGATAGCAATGCTTTGATCTCTGGAACTGTGAAACAATCTTTGGAGGAGATCCTTTATTATTTTTTCTATGGTGCCTCTTTACTGAGATCATCCAAAACCCTGCTATGAGTTCCTCAGGCCTTTCCACTGGAGAAGGACCATGCCTTAATGAGAGAGCAGATACTTTGCATGTAGAAGGTTCCAGATTTAATTATTGGCACCTCCTGTTAAATAGACCAAGAAACAAGTGATGGCATATCTCTGCTTGAGACCTTGGAAATTCACTGCCCTCCAATGAAACAATAATGGGCCTTGTCTGACCTGGAATAAGACAGCTTCCTATGTTTATTATTTTATGTCTTTCTTTTATTTAAACAGCTTATGTATACCGCTTATCAATCGCTAAGTGGTGTACAATGCGGAAAAGGTAAAAACGGGTAGAACCATAACATTGGACTTCAATTAAAATCCCTGCTGGAATAAACAAAAAAATATTCAGTTGGCACCAGAAGTTCAGTAGGGAGGGGGCATCTGACCTCACCTGGGAGTTCCATAAAATTGAGCCCACAATACTGAATGCATGACTCCTGGTGGATGTACAAGCCATGCATCTGAGCTACAGGGGACAACTGATGCTGACCCCCCTGAAGACCTCAGTGATGAGGCAGGAATATAAGGGAATATGGGTGGTCCTCGATGTATCCATTGCATTCTAATGGAGATCCAGCGGTGTGGGAATGTTGTGGAAAGTAGGAGAAGATATATTGATTAAATATTATCCCTCCTCATTCACACTAGGGAGCAAGTAGCAGAGAACCTTCCCTTGCACATTGCTGGAAGCAAGTTGATGGATTCATTAGAATAATTTAAGTTAAGCAGTCCAGTCTGGCTTGTCCTGATTGGACAGTTCCTGGTAAATTTCCCCTTTACAGTGGTACCTCAGGTTAAGAACTTAATTTGTTCGGGAGGTCCGTTCTTAACCTGAAACTGTTCTTAACCTGAGGTACCACTTTAGCTAATGGGGCCTCCTGCTGCCGCTGCGCAGCTGCCACCCGATTTCTGTTCTCATCCTGAAGCAAAGTTCTTAACCCGAGGTACTATTTCTGGGTTAGCGGAGTCTGTAACCCGAAGAGTCTGTAACCTGAAGTGTCTGTAACCTGAAGTACCACTGTATTTCCCTCTTAAAAATAATAATAACTTGACAGTCTTCTTTCAAAGTAATGGTAAGGTTGACTTACATTCAGTACATGGTAGTATCCTGAAGGCAAGCTTTATCTTGTGGTTAACAGTTACATTTGTAGAGAAAAGAAGTCTGAGCTAGGCCTCAGACTTTCTACCTTGTGGTTTCCATCCTCCGAAAGGATGAGCCATGTGTTGCTGGCTAAGAGCCAGCAGAGAGGAAGATGGCAAAAGAGCAAAAGAGGAAGATGGCTGTGTGGCCTTTTGTAGGGTTACGCCCATCTACCTGGTCACACACAGGCGGAGGATGCTTCACAGCAGGTATGACAGGAACTCCTCCCTGTCCGGAGCAACATTCCCCCATGTGTCCACTCTAGGAAACAGTAAATGTTGTATTTGACTACTTCGGTGAAGATATATCCCACAAGTGCCTGATTACGTAATGGAGGAAGGCCTCCTCAGTGCTAATCCCCAGGCTACAGAATAAATTCATAGGAGGTGCTTTCTTGCCATCCACTTTCTGTTCATTTCAGCACCATAAAATATACTTTATTTAAAATATCCTTTTAAGGATACATGCTGCTGCGTAATGGTTGTTGTTGTTTTTTTAAGCCGCTGCTGGCGTTTGTTAAGATCTGCTTCTTTTTGAGTGTTGTTAGTGCATACATATGTTGGTTTATATGTATGTGGTATATTTATAAAATGATTTTGGATAAAAACGTTCTAAAGAAATAATATCTTCTCAGTTATGGTCTGATAAAATAAAAAGAAGCCAAAGAAATTTATAGCTGGACATAAGCTCCATGCTTCGTGGACTATTTTCCCACTAGGGTTGACCCTACCTAGAATATAATAATAGTCAAGTGATACCTGTCTTTTTAAAGATAAGGCCTGATTGACAATTCCACTTACCATCTTATAGGGATGTGGCAGCTTTGCAGGACAGCCAGCCAGCCCCCCAGTGATGCAGGACTGTGTGTCGGGGTCTGATTCTTGCCAGGGCAAGAGCTTAGGCTTGTGCTCCTGGCTTGAATTCCTGCTCCGCCTCAGCATGGCGAATTGGCCAATGGCGGGCTGGTGCAGAGGGCTCTCTGGGGACAGGCTTGAGGAGAGATGCATAACTCAGGCGCGCTGCGGTGAGTGCCGCCCAGCATTTTGTCACCCCCCCTCAGTTGTTACACCCAGGGACACCCACCCTCACCACACACCCTTCCTCTGCCCCATCCCTTGGGTCTGCTCCTGGGGGGTTTAAATCAGCCTGTGAGGTTGTACCCTCCCTTTCCCCTCCCGAAATGGGTTATCCCATTAAAGGGATCCTTGATGGAGTTGCCTCTGTCCATTTGCCCAGACGGGGGTCTTGGGACTCAGTTGCTCCTAGAGGCTGCGATCCTTGTGGGGATCCCCCTATTTGATGTAAGTTATAGGAATCCCTGCTGCCAGGTGGACCCTGATGTCATTTCTGGTAAACAAATGCTTACCCAATGACTATGCCAAACCACTTCATCTGTAGTCAATAAAAGTTGTGGCCTGATTTGATCCCAGTCAGCTGTGTGGTCTCCTTTCTTGGTAGCTCACCTGAACGGAGGAGGGGCAGTGTGTGGCCCTGGCCTGCTATCCTGTGGATAGCTGCTGAAGAGCTGTGCCTTAGAGTACTGGCTGCTGGAGGGTATTCCTATAGTTTTTTGAATAGGTTGTTGCATTTTGTACTTCTCTTCTGTATAATTTGGCTTGTTGTGCAATAAAGAACACAGTCTATTCATATACCAAAAGGTAAGGATGGAAGGATCTGTCAGTTTCAACACCCAGTTTCTCATTTTTTCCAATCTTAAATTCAGTTCTTCACATTTCTGCAGCAATTTGCGATTTTTGATTTTTAAAAAAATCTTCATGAAAAGATTTCCGGGTGAATTTCTTCATTTTTGTATGCTGTTTTAACCAACGCACACATTTTTTGCGTGCAATTTTTCCCAACATAATGCATTTCTGTATGTTATTTTCACTAGTATATTCATTTCTATGCACACCCCCCACTCAAAGATTCATTTTTGTAAACGTTGTTTGGTTAGAGAACTGCATCACAAAAATTGGATTTGTGTGAATTTTTAAGAATGGTGGGATTTGGTTCCCATATTGTTTTGGAAAGTGTGAATTTGAGAATATCAGTTTTAAATGCAAATGGAATTGAATTTCTTCACCATTCTCTACTAAGAGGCTTATGCGTTAAGAGAAGTACAAGGAACAGATTAGGAGCCATCTGCATAAACTGGCATGACAGCCTTCTTCCAACACCTTGAAAGCAGTCACACAGAAGAGGACAAAGATAGATTCTATATTGCCTTACTTGGCCTTACTTTACAGGAGGCTACCTTGACCAAAGAACTCTTAAAAGCTGGAGTTAGTTACAGATGGGTAGCCGTGTTGGTCTGCCATAGTCGAAATACAAAGGAATTTCAGAAATAGACTGGAAAGAGAAGCTGCTGAATTACAACTCATTACCAAACTTAAAACAATGGAGAAACCTGGTCTGAACAGAGACATCGGATTCTTATCTCATTATACATGACTAAGCCATTTCTCACCTTCTCACCCCTTGCCTTTTCCTGTAAGACCTATTACAGTCGTTAAGAGTCGTCAACAGGCTCATCTCAGCTATCTGCCAATCTCCCATTCCCACCACCCTTCTAAGTAATACCCCTCCCCACCTTCTCAATATATAGAAGGATCTGGTAACTTCTGTTTCAGTGTATCTGAAGAAGTGTGCTTGCACACGAAAGCTCATACCAAGAACTAACTTAGTTGGTCTTTAAGGTGCTACAGGAAGGAATTTTTTTATTTCAAGCTGGAGTTAGTACAGCTCTAGAGTAACAAGAATCAAGTCCTGAAATTCCCTCCCTTGGACTTCAAACTATTTTGCACTGGGCCTGAGTCTAGACCCCTATAATTCAAGCACCATCCTTCCGTTTATATGGAAAACTGGCCGCAATGCCCTTCTGTTGAACTAACCCAAAGCAATTAGGGCAATTATAGTAGTGATGTGTATGTCCATGGAAAATGTGTAAGGGAAACTTATTGCAGCATATAGATGTCCCCCCCCCTAAAATAAACCTCATTGGGTTTGGTGGGGCCACAGTCCTATGCCCACTCACCTGGGCGTAAGTCCCATTGAACACAGTGGGCCTTACTTCTGAATAAACATGCATCAGGTTTGCCTGCACATTTGACTGGAGATGCTGTTGAATCTTTGATCTTGTTCTTCTGAGACAGGGATGGCCTTGAATGTCAGATCATAAATAAGGTTCTTCAGATTATCTTTGCTGTGTGCTGTAAAGGAGATTTTCCTAGGGGAGGATTTTGATATGAAACTCTTCTCCAGGCAGGGGTGTGCCAGCTTTTGGGGCCCCCCAATATTTTAGGGGTGGGAGCTGGGCCCCCCAATGTCCCAAAAACATGGAGGCTCCTCCTCCTGCCATGGAGAAGAAGGTGGGTCAAAGCAGCCTCTCACCGGTGGTGTTGGCAGCAGGAGGCAAAGGAAGGGCCACTGACCATTAGAGCTATGCGGCCACTGTGTTTGGCTCTGCTCCCATCTCCTTCTGACTTTCTGCGCGCAAACTTTGGCCCCCCTGCCCCCATCACCCTTGAAAGCTGGCGTCTCCAGGTCATCAGTTTCCCCTTAAGTTTGGTGAACATTTTTTAATTCAAGAAGGAACTGACTTCCGGATGCATTTTTAATGTGAACGGATAGGCGAATTTAAGCCTACACCATCAGACTCTACCTTCAGTTACAGAAATGCAAATGAAACAAGATGTTAATCAGTTAATTGCACCAGTTAGTTGACAAAATGCCTTTAGTTCCAAATGTGAAGAGCACACCAAAAGCTTTTATTGTTTTCTACCATGGTTTCTACTACCTTGGAAAGACTGCAATTTCTTTGTTTTAATCCAATCCGAACACAAATCTAAAACCAGCATGGGTGGCATAGTATATACCATTTCTCTTCTGTTTATTCGCTACACAAAGAAGCATAAGGGAGACTCAAAACACATTTTAATGTCACATATGAACACATCTTTTCATTTTGGTTCAACCAACAAGACAACTTGTTGAGTCATAAAAGCGCACCACCAGTAGAAAATCAAAACAGTGGTCTAACAGTGGATGGTGTGTCAGGGATTTGCTGGCCTGGCAGAGATGCCCATGCAAATGTTTCAGAAATTTAGTAATCCTGCACTCAGTCCAGCAAAGTCTTCTTACAAAGAACTCCCAACTTCCTTAAGCAAGAGGGCGGAAGATTATATTTACCCTTTTGGTTCAGGTGTTAGCATTCTACATTATAAACTGTTAAGACTCACAACATTCCTATGACCAAGAACAGGCTGATATGATTTAGGGGACCTGCAGATGCAGAGCATGGTGGTAATGCAGAACAGGAAGTGGAGCAGGAAGGGTAAAACTTGAAGGCCATGTACACAGTATATTTTTGAAGCACATTGCAAGCACATCCTTTCCCTCCAAGAATTCTGTACACTGTCTTTCATTTAGGGTTGCTGGGAATTGTAACTCTGTGCTTTAAAGCTATAGTGTTTGCACAGTCAAATGTTATTAAGCATTTTTTAAAAAAGCATATTCAACACTGCCACTGCTATTTTGAGGAAACTAGCAATTGTTGCTGGTGAGGAGTGGTGATCAAACAGGAAACTAAATAGCAATACCTCTTCTCCTGCAGCAAAGACTGGAAAAGAGTGGGGGAGAAGGACGCACACAAAAAAGCAGGAAGTCCCTCAGATCTATCCGTAGCTGTCAACCTTCCCTTTTTTTGTGGGAAATTCCCTTATTCCAGCTCCATTTCCCGCTGCTATCCTGGATTGTTAGATATCCCGTAGACTGTCCCCGGGACAGGTGAGGCTGCTGATCCCTTATTTTTGAGGCTGCTGATCCCTTATTTTAAAATCTGAAAGTTGACAGCTATGGATATATCCATGCTATAGACATAAACTACTTAAATTATTATCTCTGATATGATTTAGGGGACCTGCAGATGTTGGTCAGAGCAGTGGTGGTAATGCAGAACAGGAAGTGGAGTGGTAAGGGTAAAACTTGAAGGCCATGTACACAGCATACATTTGAAGGTTTCTTTAACACAGGAGCCCTAGCAACATCACCAAAGTACAATTCCTAGAATTGTTGTGGAGGAAAGAGCAATGGCAGATACAGTGGTATAAAACCAAGACATAATATGATGTAGACCATCCAATAGAAATAGTACATCTTAGGGTCAAACTGTATGTTTTTCAGTAGCAGATAGTGTGCTTAGGAAAAGCACACCATTTTATTAACAAAAAGCAATCATGGTCCCACACTCTGAATTAGGGCTGTGGCACAGAGAAGGGTTAAACCTTTTGCCCTGTGCTGCTTTCCTGGTGGAATAGTACTCCCAAAGCTTGTCGTTGCCCCATGGTGATTGTATATATACTACAAATAGCACCTTCAGCAGCAAAGAGTAGAAACAGGGGCAGCTGTTTCTCATAGGAAAATGGTGCAGGAGGAAAAAACAGCATCACCTCCCCCAACCCTGATGCAAATTCATTTAAGGATACATTTGAAATAAGTAACATATGAAGGAGGGTTATTTATGTGAAGGGTTATCACATGATGACTGGACTGCTAGCTCTCATGTTGCATGGCCAGATTAGCGGTGGCCCCTGATATCTGCATGTTGAGCACAGATATCTGAAGAGACGCCTTATATGTACACAGCTGCTCTCACTCAGGGGCTCCATACAATTAGGATGTCAGTGCAATCAGGGAGCCCAGTCATAAGCAAGCCTGTGCATTAGCAGTTGCTTGTGATCGGGTTCTCCTCTTCCGAGCTCAGCCTGTGGACATCAGGGGTTGGCTAGGCCAGGTGCATGACACCAGGGATGGGGCAAGTGGATTGCTCTGTTGGACATCACATGATGCCCCTTCGTGCAAGCAATATGTCCTACAATGAGGGACAGCAGGATCTTTCACCTGCAGCTTTCTAAGTTTCTAATTTTTCCAATCTTAAATGCAGTAATTTGGGGGCAAATAAGCCTCATGAAAATTCCTAAGCATTTTGGTGCAAATTTGTCCTGATAAACACATTTTTCTATGTTATTTTATATGCAGTTTCTCCTAATACAGTGCATTTTTGTATTGTATTTTCACCAATAGCTTTATTTTTCTGCACATTGCAACCAGCCCCATCGTTCAGCCCGGACACTGAGGTCCAGCGCCGAGGGCCTTCTGGCGGTTCCCTCACTGTGAGAAATGAGGTTACAGGGAACCAGGCAGAGGGCCTTCTCAGTAGTGGCGCCTGCCCTGTGGAATGCCCTCCCAGTAGATGTCAAGGAAATAAGCAACTATCTTACTTTTAAAAGAAGGCAGCCCTGTTTAGGGAAGCTTTTAATGACTGATGTTTTAATGTAATTTCAATATTTTGTCGGAAGCCGTCTAGAGTGGCTGAGGAAACCCAGCCAGATGGGCGGGGTATAAATAATAAATTGTTATTATTATATAACCACATATATGCATTTTTTTTGTAAGCATCTGGTTGGAGAACTACGTTGCAAAAATTGGATGAATGTGAATTTCAAAGGATGGCTTTGTTTGGGGGTCTCATATTGTTGTGAAAAGTGACAATTTGCTAGAGTCACATTTAAATGTGAACTGAATGAAATCTTTCCCTCATACCTACCTGTTGTGTGGCCAACAGTTAATTTAGCTGCAGCTACATTGTACAAGAGAAAAGCCTGTGTACAGCATTCTGCCTTAATTGTTCATGTGTATGCAATTAAATGAGTGTGCTTGGGCTACATCCAGCAATTTCTTACCTAACGTCTAGGGACCCTGGGGAGGAAATTACATACTGAAGAATGGCAACCATTCAAAATTTAAGCAGGGCATTCATAAGAGACCAAAGCAAGGACTGTAATTCACTAGAAACGTGGGCCAGAAATAGGGACTGATCTTAATGTCTATGATGACATGAAGGTTGACTGCAAAAACATGAATTGTTGTGGGAATGGCTTTTTAATTTTACAGCATTGGTCCCCAACAAAGCCCACTTTGTGGAACATCCTTTGCTAAGACCACGAGCTTTTCAAAATAGATTTTGAGATTTGAGCCTGGGTATCAAAAATCACACTCACCATAATATATCCACTATACATTTTGGAATATTGTTTGGGATAGGAATGGGGAACCCATGACCTTCAGATGTTGTTGTACCCCACTTTCTACCAGTCCCAGCCAGCATGGTCAGGGCTGATGGGAGTTGTAGTTCAACAATACCTGGAGAGCCACATTTGCCCCATCTCTAGGTGAGAAGGATAGGCTAGGGCAAAAGAACAAGAAAATACAGGTAATTTTCAGTGCAGTGACTGATGAGACAATGACCAAGGTCTACACTAGCATGACATCGCCTTTATTAACTAGTGTAGCAATACCTCATTAAATCTATAAACCATTGACACACAGTCAAGAGAAAAAGAAAATTAGCAATGGGTTCATGGGTTTACAAGCTTTCGGAAGATCGTCTCCTATAGATGCCTCAGTTCTCCTGACACGTGTGGTCATTTTCAAGGCCTTAGGAGAGCACCATTTCCTGGAATTCTGCACCAAAAGGGGGAAAAAAGTCATTTGCAAAGCTGACTTGTATAATTCAGACAGTTGCTTGTCTACACCACAATCTCTCATGTAGTGACAGCACAAGATATGGCAGCGAGGGAGTTATGAAATAGGTGTGAAAAATATTGGAATATAGAAGCTGAAATTGTGGAAGTGCTACAGGTTGGTGACTGTGAGTCTTGTAGCTTTGCAAGTGAGACTTTGCAGTGCCAGGGAACAAAAATGACAAATTTAGACAAGGCTAGACTATGTGGGGGACGCGGGTGGTGCTGTGGGTTAAACCACAGAGCCTAGGACTTGCCGATCAGAAGGTCGGAGGTTTGAATCCCCGCGACGGGGTGAGCTCCCGTTGCTCAGTCCCAGCTCCTGCCCACCTAGCAGTTCAAAAGCATGTCAAATTGCAAGTAGATAAATAGGTACCACACTGGCAGGAAGGTAAACGGCGTTTCCGTGTGCTGCTCTGGTTCGCCAGAAGCGGCTTAGTCATGCTGGCCACATGACCCAGAAGCTGTACCCCGGCTCACTCGGCCTGTAGAGCAAGATGAGCGCTGCAACCCCAGAGTCGGCCACAACTGGACCTAATGGTCAGGGGTCCCTTTACCTTTACCTTTAGACTATGTGGACAGAAACTAGGTTTCATCAAGGAGAATGGGTCTATGTGCAGCTAGTAACCTCCAAATTCAGGAGCAGTATACCTCTGAATTGCCAGTTGAGTGGAGAACAACTGGGAGAAGCTTATTGCCCTAATGTCCTGCTTTTGGCATTTCCAGCAGCATTTGGATAGCCACTTTTGGAAATCAGGAAACTGGGCTAAATGTCGCAACAGGTGACTCTTGTCAATTTTGGTTTCTTACTTGTGATGATGATTAATAATAATTCACTTACAAACCACATTTTACATGTGCCTCAAGGTGGCCTTTGCATCAGTTTGTAATGCTCCTTATGAAAATTTGTCAGCATATTGGTATGTATTTTCCCTAATGTAAGTAATTTCCCTTAATATAATGTGTCTTGGGGTGTTGTTTGCACATTTCTGTACACCATTTTGTTTGTTTGTTAGAGAACTGCATCACCCAATTCGAATCCTACCTGTATTTCTGCTCGTATATCATTTTGGGAAGGGTGGAACCACAGCTGATAAAGGCACCCATTTTATTAAAGTCACCTCTTTCTCCCCCCCTTCTCCCCCCCCCCGACCTGCTTGTGCAATAGTTATCCTGGGGGCAGGGGAAGAGGCCCTATTCCTATGAATGAACCTTTTTGTAATGTTAATTGATAACTGGCTTGAGGCTGTGGCTGCAGTTGCTGTTAGATGAGGAGGAAGGAGAGGCAGAGGAAGTCATAGGTGGGGAACAGCCCAAGAGGAAGGATGGGTACCCCAATACAAGGGGGGCAGTTCTGCTGTCTCTCTGTCTTGCCCCATCCTGTCCTCTCCCCCTAGAGATTGCGTAGCACTGGGGGAGGGTGTCAACAAGCCATGGTAAAGGTAAAGGACCCCTGGACGGTTGAGTCCAGTCAAAGGCGACTATGGGGTTGCAGCACTCATCTCACTTTCAGGCCAAGGGAGACAGCGTGTGTCCACAGACAGCTTTCCAGGCCATGTGGCCAGCATGACTAAACCACAACAGAACACCGTGACGGAAACTAGAACGCACAAAAACGCCATTAACCCTCCCGCCGCAGTGGTACCTATTTATCTACTTGCACTGCTATGCTTTCGAACTGCTAGGTTGGCAGGAGCTGGGGCAGAACAATGGGAGCTCACTGCCGATCTTCCGATCAGCAAGCCAAAGAGGCTCAGTGGTTTAGACCACAGTGCCACCAGCATCCCATGAGGGGAGGCTGGGCAGCGGGTGGAGCCATAGGGGCCAACCCCATTCTATCACCAAGAACTTGGTGATTTCCCTGCTGCTGACAGCAGACACACACCCCTCTTAGGTTTCATCTGGCCTCAGATGCCTGATGCTCTTCTTGAACTCTATAGCCTCACCTTAGGCACCTGTACTTGTACCATTGCAAACCTTGATTAAAGCTTGCTTTCTTACTCACACATAAGAGCCTCTGTTGAAGTGTTGTTTACCAGGACAAGGAGATGATTAACCCTTCCCTCCCCAGCTGTCCTTGTTGAAAATGCAGCAATTAGGTAGGCTTAGTACATAAAAGTTTCATTTGCATAAATGGAACGTTTCTAAGTCCAATCACTGCATGGGTGGCTGAGGGAGGAAGACTATGGGGCAGAGATATTTCCCTGGAATTTAAGAGCCACATACCCAGTTGGTCGTGGCTCTTTGACCTGGTTCACTATGAGAGTGAGCAGAACATGAAAAAGTCTGTTAAGTCAGATCCACACCCCCAGGAGCCAGTTTCTAGGATAATACTTGCAGAATGGAATCACCAATAGGTGAAAGAGCCTACCCTCATGGAGAGATGCAGGCCGGCCCATATATTTGGTTGTTGGGGCATTTGTGCTTAGCACTAATCTCACAGAGGGTGCCAGTCAGGCAGTTTCTAGGAGAAAGGGAAGGCGGCAGAAACAGTGGATAGAGGTGACAGGATTAACCTATGCTGGACCATTCAATATCAGCCACATTCGTACCTTCAGCCCCAATCTTCCCATCTCCATCGTGGTCTCCCGCTGCCAAAAGGGTTTTGGTTTCTGTAGCTGTTAACACTCGGGCTCCACTATCAAACCTCTGGAGGAAAAACCTAGTAAGGGAAGAATAAAGGGCACACAACTGAATGCCATTGAATGTACAACTGCCTGAAGAGGAGTCCTGAGCAACACGAAACCTTGTTAACCTCAGTTACACACTGACCTAGTTTGCCGTAACAGTAAGAGCACATTCACACCACACATTTAAACTTTAAAGCACTGTGACAATGCTTTAAGTAGTCATGGAATTAAGTCCCCAAAGAATTGTGGGAGCTGTGGTTTGTTAAGGGTGTTGAGAGTTGTTAAGCGACCCCTATTCCCCGAACTGAGCTACAATTTCCCAGTCTTTCTTGTGAGAAGGGATTTACTGTTAAACCACTCTAGGAATTGTAACTCTGTGAGGGTCTCATAGCAGCTCTTAGTTGCAGGGGTCAGCAAACTTTTTCAGCAGGGGGCCGGTCCACTGTCCTGCAGACCTTGTGGGGGGCCGGACCATATTTTGAAAAAAATAATAATGAACGAATTCTTATGCCCCACAAATAACCCAGAGATGCATTTTAAATAAAAGGACACATTCTACTCATGTAAAAACACGCTGATTCCCGGACTGTTTGCGGGCTGGATTTAGAAGGTGATTGGGCTGGATCCGGCCGCCGGGCCATAGTTTGCCTACCCATGTCTTAGCGCCATTAACAAACTACAGCTCCCAGATTACTTTGAGGATAGCCAAGGCTGTTTAAAGTGGTATCAGAGTGCTTTAAATATATAGCCAAACCACAGCTAAGCATGAACAGGCAAGTGTGCAAGAACTCAGGAGGAAAATCACACCCACTTTGCTCCTTTCCTGCTGCTTGAATCGTGGTCCCCCCTGAGCTTTCTGAATCAGACCATGAGTTGGAAGTATTTGAGAACAGGGACTCTCAATGTGAGGAGAGGAGATAAGACTATGCAACAAATCCTACTTGATGAAACCCCACTCTCTGCCTCAGACAATCTCAGGCCAGGGCAGGACAGGAGCACTAAAGCACTCTCCTGCTTTTGATCCTCAGCACATGGTATTCAGAAGTTCACTTCCAATGACACTAACTGGAGGTAATATATTCATTGGAACAAAGAGGCATCAATAGCTTTATCCCCTACAAATTTGTCTAATCCCCATTGCCTAGGAGATTTTCTTCTCCCTGACAGACGGTGGCGGTGGAGAGGGGGGAAACTGGGCACCAACTTTACCAAATGGAGAATGGTCGGAGGAGCAAGGAACTAAAGCAGAAATGGAGAACCTGTAGTCTTCAAGGACTCCACTCCCATCAGCCTGAGCCAGGTCTGATGGTGATTGGGTTCCAGCAACGTATATAGGGCCACAGATTCCTCATCCCCCAGTTTAAAAAAATGTTGTTACATAGGGTGGGATGCAAATGAATAGGCATTTTTTACCTCCCACATTTTAAAGATTTCTCGCAATAGGAGTGCTATTTTAAATCAAGCTGATTAGGTTTTATGGTAGAAGTGACTACTAGCAGATTCCCCCAGGAAATCATTCTGAGCGGTTCAATAATTTGCATGCTTATTCAAAAATAAACCCTGCTGTGTCCAGTGGGGCTTAGGCAGGGGCGGAGGAAGGGGGTGCAGTGGGGGCGGTCTGAGTTTGAGTTTGGATTTGATATCCCGCTTTATCACTACCCTAAGGAGTCTCAAAGGGGCTAACAATCTCCTTTTCCCTTCCTCCCCCACAACGAACACTCTGTGAGGTGAGTGAGGCTGAGAGACTTCAGAGAGAAGTGTGACTAGCCCAAGGTCACCCAGCAGTTGCATGTGGAAGAGCGGGGAATCAAACCCGGTTCACCAGATTACGAGTCCACTGCTCTTAACCACTACACCACACCACTGAGGGGGGTGACAAAATGCTGGGGGGCACTCACTGCAGGGCCTGCAGCGCGCCCAAGCCAGGCGTCTCTCCTGTGAGTGACGTGGTGGCTTGGGCGCCCACAGGCTCCGCGCTGCCCCAAACGATTCGCCCGCTGCCTCCCCCTCAGGCACGCAGACTCCTTGGAGGCCCCATGGAGCATCCTGCCCTGACTGGCCCCACTCCCGTCCCTGGGCGCAGGGCACACGCACCACCCCAGGCGCCCAATTGGCTTGCTCCGCCGCTGGGCTTAGGCTGTGTAGACGCTGTCTTCGAAGCGCATTTGAAGCACATTCTTTCTCTCAAAGAATTCTGGGCACTGTGGTTTCCCTTCCAGTGTTTACAGTTCCCAGCAACCCTTAACAAACCACAGTGCCCATAATTCTTCGAGGGAGAAGAATGTGCTTTATAGGCATAGTACCCAGAAAGAGTGCACAGGGTGTCTGTTAAATATGGTTCATGCTTATTTTATATTCAAACCAAGGACGCGCCAAAGAAATGAGAGAAACACAAAAGGAAGAGAGATGTCTAGGCAACTTCAAAAGTCAGAGAAAGAGAGCAAAGAGGAGGTGGAGCCTCACTTCAGTTCATCTTCTTCAATGTAGCCGCTTTGATCATTGTCTAGGATGCGGAAGAGATCCTTCAGTTGGCTGCTGCTCTTTTTGGACATGCCACTTATCTGAAAGAATTTTTTGTAGTTGAAACTATCTGGAGCTAAGACAGAAAAAGAAAGCTGCTGTTACCTAGGAGCTTGGAATACAGATGAAGACGGTCACTTGTACCTATGCATCCTGTCTCCAAAAGTTGCTCAGATCCTCTTATGGGTTCTGTGCATGTGTGCGCTTACAAGCGGCATTTTAAGATTTCTTTCACACATGCCTGCTTCTCACGGCATTATCTCCGTGAGGGATCCATTGTCGAGAGGATCAGACTTAATGCATTTCTGTCTTTGGCATGGTTTATTTATTTGATTGTTTCATAAAATTTATATACTGCTTGACAATAAAAAACCCCCCAAAACTAAAAACACCAAAACTGTTGCCAAAAACAGTTTTAAATAACAATTAAAAACATTTTTAAAAAATAATTAAAATCAACGATAAGATGAAAACATTAAAAATATACGGCAACATTCTACACATCTGGGTAAGCCTGCCTTAAAAAACATGTTTTTAGCAGGTGCTGAAAAGAGTACAGCGGAACCTTAGTTCTTGCACGGCTTAATTGACGAACAAATCGGCTCCCGGATGCCGAAAACCCAGAAGTAAGTGTTCCGGTTTTCAAATGTTTTTTGGAAGCCGAATGTCTGATGCGGTTGTCAGCTGTTGTTGAGGGGGGGCTGCACCAATCGGAAGCTGCGCCTTGGTTTTTGAACATTTTGGGAGTCAAATGGACTTCTGGAACGGATTAAGTTCAAGAACCAAGGTTCCACTGTACCGTGAAGGGGTCTGCCTGATGTCAGTAGGCTGGGAATTCCAAAGTGTGGGATGTTGCCACACGAAAAGTTCAATTTATTACAAATGCAAAGCAAGTATTGTGTGGCATCTGTAACGGTGCCGGTTCCGCAGGAGGATCCCGTGGTCAAGGTACTCAAAAACCAACAGGAGATCAAGAAGCAGGAACAGGGTCATACTCCCCCACCCCCTCTCTTGAAAGGTCATCCATCGGGGTGGCCAACGTCCACTCAGACCTGAATCCTGGTTGGGAAGGATCTAAGAAATTTGTGGCATCCAAGAATGCTTGGAGGTGCCCCCTGCCCAATCCTGTCCACCACCTTCCCCCCAAAGGAAAGATTTATGACTGGTCGATAAGGGGGTCCAGAGCTGGTTTCTTTAAGACAGGGGTCAGCAAACTTTTTCAGCAGGGGGCTGGTCCACTGTCCCTCAGACCTTGTGGGGGGCCGGACTATATATTTTTTTTGGGGGGGAATGAATGAATTCCTATGCCCCACAAATAACCCAGAGATGCATTTTAAATAAAAGCACACATTCTACTCATGTAAAAATATGCTGATTCCTGGACTGTCTGCGGGCCGGATTTAGAAGGTGATTGGGCTGGATCTGGCCCCCGGGTCTTAGTTTGGCAATCAAACCAAACCATAAAAGGTAAAGGTAAAGGACCCCTGACCGTTAAGTCCAGTCGTGAATGGCTCTGGGGTTGCGGTGCTCATCTCGCTTTACTGGCCAAGGGAGCCGGCATTTGTCCACAGAAATTTTTCCGGGTCATGTGGCCAGCATGACTAAGCCACTTCTGGTGAAACCAGAGCAATGCATGGAAATGCCGTTTACCTTCCCACTGGGGTGGTACCTATTTATCTACATGCACTTTGACGTGCTTTCAAACTGCTAGGTGGGCAGGAGCAGGGACTGAACAACGGGAGCTCACCCCATCGCAGGGATTCGAACCACCAACCATACCATACATTAAATGAGTGATTGCATCCTTCAAAACAGCAGCTGCAGGGATTTATTTAACTTAGAAAAACCTACAGGCAGTTTAATGAGAAAAATAACATAAATAGCTCACAAAATGAACTTACCAATGAAACACAGATCAATTACAACGATGAGACATAGATAAAATAACTGAATTGGATCCTGTGTATTCAGAACACTGGTGTAGTTAGGTAATTTAAGACTCTGGACTTCAAGGTCTCTTGGAAGCCTTCCTCTAGGTGGCAATGTGTATTATACTTCATTTACTGCTGTGTTTGGATGCCCTCCTACTTATTCTGTTGTCTAGGGCTGGGAGCAAACTATAGGTAGGGGATGTCCTGCTTGTCAGTGTCCTGGAGGCATCAGGCTAACTACTACCTTGGGCTCTTAACCTCTTTAAGATCTTCAGAGAGGAAGCAGACTACAAATGGAAATACAATAATACAGTTGAAGACAGCATCTTGGGCTAGGTCAGTGACTGAGAAACTGTGGCCATGAGGTGAGGTGAAAGAATTTTCCACCGCCAGCCCACCACCACTGTTGCATCGCTGCCAGCCATGCTGTGGTTCTGCTCACACCACCTCTGCTGCCGCCACAGTACCCTTGCCCTCACCCCCACACTGCGTCCTCACCGCTGCCACTGTGTGCAGCCCTGGCATACCCGCCAATATTTCTCTGGTGAAAATAGGGATGATGATGAGGATAATAATACTTTCCCATCTGACTGGGTTGCCACAGCCACTCTGGGCAGCTTCCAACATACCGTATTTTTTGCACCATAACACTCACTTTTTTCCTCCTAGAAAGTAAGGGGAAATGTCTGTGCGTGTTATGGAGCGAATGCCTGCGGGTGGCGGGGGGATCTGCTGCAGTCGTGAGCAGAGGATCCATGGTTCCCCTTCCCTCCCTCCTCCGTGGTTACAAAGCATGGATCCACATGGATCCTCAGGATTTTTGCATTGGGCTACTCCAAACTCACTGTCAGATCACATGTCTGTGGCCACAGCATGAACCACAAAAATCATATATCCACTATTTCGTTTAGAATATTTTTTTTCTTGTTTTCCTCCTCTAAAAACTACGTGCGTGTTATGGTCTGGTGCGTGTTATAGAGCGAAAAATACGGTATATAAAAGCACAATAAACATTAAACATTAAAAAAACTTCCCTATACAGGGCTGCCTTCAGATGTCTTCTAAAAGTTGTACGGTTACTTATCTCCTTGGCTCGGGGATCATGTAACTCCATGCTCTTCAACATTTCTCCCATGAAAATAGGGATGTTCTTAGGAAAACTGGGATATTCCAGGATCAAATCAGAAACCGGGATGGCTTCTGTAAACATGGGACTGACCCTGGAAAACAGGGACACTTGGAGGGTCTGAAATAGGCAAGGCTGTAGTTGCAGCGGCAGGATGGGTAGCAGTGGAGATGCAATGTTGGGGGCAGGGAGGGTGCCTGGATTTGTGGGGGGACAGTGCTGGGCAGGGGGAGGCAGCAGGGTGTTTTGCCCACAGTGACAAAACCTCCTGGACCGTGCCTGCCTGTGTGGCTGTCCAGAAGTTGTTGGAATCAAAGCCTAATCAACCCCAGCCACTATGGACAAGTTAGGAATTTTGGGAGCTATAGTACAACAACATCTGGAGAGCCATAGATTCCCCATTCCTGAACTAATGGACCTTTGGGTCACATTCTTGCCATACATTTAAAGCCTATCACTTCACCCACAGAATTCTGGGAGCTGTGGTTTGCTAAGGGCACTAGGAATTGTAGCTCTGTGAGAGGGAAACTACAGTTCCCAAGATTCTTTGTGAGTAAGCCATGTCTGCTAGGGTGGTATAAATGTGTTTTAGATGCAGCTCTTAGATTAGTTACACAGACAATTTTACCTTGACAGTCTCTGATTGCAGCAGCAATATCAGAAGGGCTGATGATGTCGCTGATACTCATATTAATCTGTCCCAAAAGACAAAAAAGCAAAGTGCTATAACAAGGCAAGCGAGCTTACCCTTTCACTCAGGGAACGGAAGAGATACGAGAGAAGAAACAGCAAGGGGCATTGCATTCGGCTTTAAGACAAAACCTATTAATATGTATCTTTAAAACTGTCTAGACAATCAGCATAAGCATGGCTGGATCTAGAAAACATCAAAGAAGCGTTTCAGTTTAAAGCGTTGTAAATTTAAACAGGGAAAACAGGTGGAGATAAACGGGACTCTGCATCACCATCTGGTGGCACAACGTTATATTGCATATACAACACATATAAATTGCTTTTTCTTTAGCAGTCTAACTGAGTCCCATGTTTAAATAAACCTTGTCCTCATACCGAGCGTATGGACCCCTCTTTGACTCAGGCCTACCTCCATATTTGATGTATCTTACATATTTTTGCGCAAAACAGCATTGTATTTTGAGATGCACAGATATGAGAGATGGAGATGAGAGAGAGAAATAAGGACCGCAGCTGAAAATGGAAAGAGTGGAATATTTTCACTTAAAATGGTTAATCATCCTTGTATTGTGGACAGTAACAGGTAAAAGGATAGCCGATAAATAGATAACAGGTTCATCTTAGAGAAGAAGCACGATGCTTACTACTCAGAGATGTTTTGCTCCCTTAGTCCCTTCCATGGCTTTTCCAGGCAGGGAAACAGTTCACAGGTAAATAGATAATAGCTCAGTCTTAGAGACAAAGCTGTATACTTACAATGTAGTTGGCCAGGCACAGGTGTCTCTGCCCTTTAATCTCTTCACGGGCTGCTCACCTTTATGGTTTCTCTGAGCAGGGAAGAGGTGGGAGGGGGGGAAAGCTGAATCAATATCAGGCAAAATTGTACCTTTGGCTTGGAGTTGTCCACCTAACTTATATAGGATTCAAAAGGTGACAATAGCGACTTAGGTTACCCTTTCATGGATTAGATGCTCAATTTGAGACCCTGCTCAAATGTCTTGCTTAACTAATGAACTGGGTTTTTTTCCCTTCTATTTATACCCAAGGAGAATATAGTAGAGAGAATTGCCGACACTCCCATCTTGGCAATATGTTCTTGCACTGACTTTAATTAGGCCTGCACCAATGAGGGGGAAAGTGTACAGGAACAGTTTTTATAGCAAAGTAGGGCCTGGGCTGCACCTTGCTCCCAACTGTGCGATACTCAACCAGCAAAGAGAATTACAGACACTCTCATCCTGACAATGAATTATTGCACTGGCTTTCGTCAAGCTTAAGTGCAATCATCAAACTGGAATTCCACATGAATTCAATGTGAGGGACCAAAAACATTTGCTTTGGTTAGTAATGGCAAGCTGGATACCAGGGAGAAAGTCTTTAGCTCATGTGTTGCATGCAGCAGGTTCACAAAATTAATGCCTGCCTTGGTTTGGACATGATGTTAAACCATGGTTTAGATTTACACGGGTTACAAGCTTTGAGTTTCTGTGCCAACTCTTTCCTGCGCAGTATGATTCTGAAGACAATGGAAGCTTTCACTTCTGCTTTTAGTTAACCACACTTTATTGTTATATCCAACTCTGAAACTGTGGTTAATCTTGACATTCTTTTGAAACGGTCAGCTTTATAAACCAGAGTTTGAGGCTGGCTTGTTTCAGCATACCATAATTCCGGCAAGCCACAGTTTGTCAGCATTCAGTCTGCTCCCCAGTGAAAATTTGCTTAACAGGGAATGCAAAAGTGTGAAACAGACATTTGAAAAATAACACCACCTTTCCAAGTATGGCTATTTGCTACCATTCATGTGGTAGATATAGAAAATAACTGTGATCTTCAAAATGTGTGGGATCCATCACTGGTTGTTATTTGTGCTGCACAGAAGCAAATTATAGTGGTTGTTAATTCATATAGTTATGCGATGGTACATATGTAGGGGGGGGTGTTGATCTGGAATGAAAATGAATGAAAATGCATTTTTATATATGTATTCTGCACCTGAAAGACATGACAAACTCCTCTGGGGGTATCTTCTTTGGGCTTGCCCCCACCAGAGATGCAACCAGCTGACCCCAGCAAGCTTGCCATATCCTTCCCAGCACCAAAGCAAGGTGCAATGGTTTGGGGAGTATCCTGAGCAGCTGCAGCTAGTTGGGCAGATGGCATTCAGCCGCAGTGGGGCCCAATCATGCTGCTTAGTATCTCCCAGAAAACAGCCTCCTGGAGAAAGCTGCTTCTGCAAGGGTGCAGTGGGTCCAAAGCTAAGCCCAGTGCCTCTCCCCACTTGCCCCGTCTCAGCTGCCAGAGGGAGCTCCATACCATTCGTGATGTGATGGTCTGGGACTTGGGCTCGGAACCAGAGGAGACTCAGTCTGCACCGGATCCTTTGCCTCAGGCATCATCTGAACCAAGTCCGGGGCCTGATCCCGAAGAGTCCCAGTCTGCACAGGTTCCCCTGCAACAAACACCAGCTGGGCTGAGTCAGGGGCCTGAGCCTGCCCTGGCTCCATATACAGGGATTGCCTCGTTGCCTTCAGCTGGGCCATCACTTACAGCTGCTCCACTACTGGTTGGGTCAGGAGAGGCTGAGGCGGCCTCTGGGTCTAGTAACCCACCAACATCTCCCGAGCTGCAGAGACTGAGGTCTGAGAGAAGGAGAGACCTGAGTACTCACAGGAGGAGTGCTCGCCTTCGGGCGAAACAGGGAGGTGAGTCACCGGGGGATCAGGACCGGCCGCTACCCCGACAAAGATAAAAGGCTGTCGAACCCGGCCCCAGGTTGTGGGAGCAACATTGCTGTATGCTAGATCCTGCCTGAGATCTTGTACCTGTCCTTGCCTGGTTTCCTGCCTCGTGTCCTGCCTTGGCCCTGTCGGACTGACTCCCGGCGGAACCTTCGGATTCTGGACCGGACCTGGACCGCGTTTCACGGGTTACCCCTGGGCCCAGCACAGGTGAGAAGGGCAGGAGACAGTGGTGAGGGGGGCTGAAACCACATGGTGGGCCACCCCTGTTCTTTCTGCTGCTCCTTTCCCTTTTCACTCAGAGGTGGAGCAAGGTGGGTGTGGTGCGCCCCAGGTGTCCTCCCTGAGATGCTTGCTGCTGGCGGTGCCCCCCCCCCGGGATGCTTGGCGCATGCGGCACACCCCTGGGACACTCACCCTGCCCCCCGGGTGCAGCTAGCTCTGCCACTGGGGTCACATAAACTTGGGGAAATGAATCACGTTTGTGGAAATGTTTCTTCCTCAGTTTAATTGCTGTGCATTAGAGATGTTGGGAGTGAGTGGCTGCATACATTGAGCGAAGGGCTAACCCTTTTGCCATCTCTTGGGAAACCCCCTGTGGCAGTTAGGTAATGTACAGGGAAATGTACAGAAAACACTGGTTTTTATCCCTCCATGTTTGCTGATCCTATGGAGGAACCTGGAGGTGAAAGACGCCGAGTGACTTCGTGCCAGCCTGACGAAAGAGAAGCTGTCAGCCGGACAGAAGAAACCTTGATAGGGTTTGGAGCGAACCGCCTTTATCAAGCTTCTCTTTCTCGTCTACAACAAAGCCATTTCCTAAAACGTCGCTGCTATCTTGGGAAAAAGAAGAATGAGAATGTAAAAACCTTTTTAATGACAGCGAAAACTGGGACAGCTCTGATAGGACTGTTGTTATTAAACAGAGCTGTGTAAGAGATGATCTGCACTTCAGTTTTGGAACTTGAATACAAAAAAACGCCCCATTGTAAAACACAGTACAGTGGTACCTCAGGTTATGTTCTTAATTCGTTCCGGAGGTCCGTTCTTAACCTGAAACTGTTCTTAACCTAAAGCACCACTTTAGTTATTGGGGCCTCCCACTGCTGCTGCACCGCCGGAGCCCGATTTCTGTTCTCATCCTGAAGCAAAGTTCTTAACCCGAGGTACTATTTCTGGGTTAGCGGAGTCTGTAACCTGAAGCGTCTGTAACCCGAGGTACCACCCTAATGCAATTTGCAATTGAAATATACAACAACAATCGGTGAAGGGTTATAGCTCTGTAGCAGAATTCCTGCTCTGTGCTTGGAAACAGAGGGATTGTTAGAGAGTGTGAGAGCTAGGGAGCCTGGCTCCCTATTCTTTTGCAGTGGGCCCTGGATATCCTGTGCCTCCCCACCCCCTCTTTAAAAACAACACAAAATTACGGTTTATTATTATTATTATTTCTTCCAGCTTTGCTTATAGTCCTTCTAGGCAAACTGTAAGGTGCAGTGCACGGACAGCTGCTATGTGGCCACCATATTTATTCCAACATAGTTTTCTAGCAAACTGAATATGTATTAAGTATAGAACATAATAAGATTATGTACTAGGTGCAGAATGTAGTAAGAGTAGAACTTTTGGAGTCTCCAAGATATACTGCTTAAGATGCATAGGGATGCCAGGCTAGAAGGAATAGTTTACAAACGCATGTATTTTCTTCTGGAGGCTTGGCTGTGAAATAGACCCACATGCCATCTTTCCTGTCGACATGCATTTTAAGACAAATTCCTTAAAAAGCATATTCTAAAGGTTGTACTGGAAAAGGAACTAAGATAGGGAGGAACCTGCCTTAACTATCTGCAGGGATCAGACTACCCCACCACTTCTTCCAACTTAATGATAGTTCCATACCCCATATAAATGGATTTCTACTAAAAATGTAAAGAAGAACCCCACCCACCCCCAGAAAAATAACAACTGAATGCCTAGCAAAGTGCTTTCCAGTTAAAATTATTTGGAAATGATTAAATAAACGAACTGCATAGCGAAGAGACAACAAGGTCAGCTAAAAACATGAAAAGGAAGATGTCACCAATCAGTGACTGTTAAGAAAGAGGTTCTTTAAGGTTGAAACCGGACGCCAGGGACCAAAGTGACACTAATCCTAGCTGAAAGGTTGGTTACAAAAGCTAAAAAGAACTGTATTTCAGAACGAAGGCAATACTTCTGTATAGCGATACAGGTGGTAATCTACAGTTACTGGTATTTATTTATTAATTAATGACACTCTTATCTGAAGCATTGCTTTCTGTCCACCTTAATTAGAATGAATGAAATCATCAGGGGCAAATAAAAAAAGAGGCATCTTAATTACATACACTGGACCAAAAGGCACTTGAGATATGCCAGGTTTCTCTTTTTCATGCTAAATGACATCTCTTTGTCTTAAGCCATTTACTTTTCAGTAGCATTGTTGCTCAAAAAGCTCGAAAAGTAAGGTGGTAAAGCAGCAGAAGGCAGTCGATGCAACACTAAAGAGGAGAAGAAGAGTCGTGCTTGACTGGGAATGGGGCAGAAATTCATCAGTTCTATGAAGCTTCGCAGTTCTATGAATTTTGCCATACTGGTCTCCAGCCAAGTGCTGTGTACAAAAGCACCTATACTATGGCAAAGTATGCACACGGATGCAAATATTAATGAAACGAACAGAAAAACGAGCAAAAATTCTGCTTTGCATAAATGTCTGTATCAGGAGAAATTCACATTGAAATGCTGACAAATTTCCAGGAGGACCTTTGCATTATAACAAAAAAATGCAAACTGAAATAAAAATGGGGGAGAACTGAACTTGGCTGGCGAACTGAATTGCAAATTTCAGAGAAGTGCAAATTTCAAGGGATTACTGTGTTGGTTCTTGCATTGTCTCAGAAAGTGAAAAGCAGGTACCTTTGTCTTTAAATGTCAACTGAATCAAAACTCTCCACCATCCCTAACCCCAGCTCATTTATGAACAGGCAAAAAACTACTTGCATTCAGCAACATACTAGTGAATAGAGCATGTGGGAAAGGCAGGGAAACCGTTTTGCAGTAGGCAGGTTGGAGCTGTGAGTTGACTGTCAAAGATCTGCTGCCTGCAGTAGGAGCCTTTCCTTGTGATCAAAGACGCCATAAATTCCCAGTGCTCTCTCGTTCGTTCAGAGGAAACTAAAGCCTTGGGTAGCTTGGACCCAAGAAACTTTCATTGGTTGGAAAGGGGGCGCACGCAGAAGTAGAAAACATCAAAGAAAGAGAGCGTAGTTTTGTAAATAGCATATCAATTCCAGCAGTTTGTGTCCTTGATTGGCTTACAGCTTCAAAGCAATTCAGTTCTCTGCTGCCGTCGCTACCGTTTGATATACTCTATGATGATCATTAAACAGATTGTTGAGTGTCGTCAATGACCCAGTAACACTATCTTGTGACCGTGATGCTACATGCAATTGTCCAAGATGTTTCTGGTTGCTGTCAGCAGCATAATCAGGGAGGGCGATCTTTCGATTGCTGAATTATTCAGGTTTTCTCTGTTATTTTAACAATAACTCTGCCCTAAAGGTTAAAGGATGATTAGAAAATGCATCTTGAGAATCGGTAAAAGCTATGGGCAAGAGAGGGTGTCGGCTGCGTATATTGTTACCGGCTCCTCTTCTAAGGTTCCAGCGCTTGTGATCATTGTCTTAAAATAATTATCAGTGCAGCAACTCAGAGCCCAGCGACTAGAAGAAGCTGCTGCTACAGCATTGTCAGAGCTGAACAAGTGCAGACCTGATGAGTCCCTTGCATCGCAAATGGATTGCTCATAGATTCGGGACAAACAAAACGAGTTATTTATTCATGGGATGTATGTTTAACTCATTTCCGCAAGATGTGGTGATGGGAGGGAAGGTAGTTGGCTGCAAAAGAACGGGAGACAAATTCACAAAGAGCAGATTCGTCAATGGGCATCAGTCATTGCATCCGGAGCCACATGCCAAAGAGAACTAAGAGGCAAGGATTGGCCGTCTCCATCATGAGGTGCCCCAATTGTCATGTCCCAAGGGCATCTAGATTGGAGGATGAAATTCAAGAATAATTCCGAATCCAATTCGGTATTTACCATATTGGCCCGAATATAAGCCGCACTTTATTTTTTCCAAATTCTGACCATGAAAAGTAAAAGTGCGGCTTAAGTTCGCGACCTTACAAAAAATGGACTTTTACGATATCACTGCTGAAGCAGGCATAAGCGGTAAAACGGAACAACAACAAAAGTTTTATTGCTGATTTGCGAGCTTGAGACTGTTGTGCAATTAACCCTTAGGATTTTCTTCTACCTTTGCCATTTGCGGGTGTGAAAGCCTGTGGAATTGTAGTAACTGAATTTGTGAATTTAGCAATTGTACGGTAACTTTTGTGGGCTTGCAAGATCAAAGGCTTAAATTGGCTCGGAGTTACAATTTTACCAACCGCAGCGGTTTTCAGCCTGTAACCCAATTTTAAGGGAGTGGCTTATATTTGGGTATTGTCTTTTTCTCTCCCCCCCCCCCAATTTTAAAGGTGCGGCTTATTTGCGGGTGTGGCTTATATTTGGGCCAATATCGTACTTTTATTATTTAGCAGTGATTCCTGCCAGGTGACGCTTGGGGTTCCTTCCGACTCTACACTTCTATGATTCTATTTCATTTATATCCCACCTTTTCCCCATGGAACTCAAGATGGCCCCTGTGGGATTCCCAGGCAGTCTCCTACCCTGACACAGACAAGATCCAGGCTGTTTTAGCTTCAGTAAGTTCCTGTGCTTCCAGATCATATCCTAGTTCCTATGGGTTGGCGGTTCGAATCCACGCAACGGGGTGAGCTCCCGTTGCGCAGTCCCAGCTCCTGCCAACCTAGCAGTTCAAAAGCATGCAGTGCAAGTAGATAAATAGGTACCGCTCTGGCAGGAAGGTAAACGGCGTTTCCGTGCGCTGCTCTGGTTCGCCAGAAGCGGCTTAGTCATGCTGGCCACATGACCCGGAAACTGTACACCGGCTCCCTCGGCCAATAAAGCGAGATGAGCGCCGCAACCCCAGAGTTGTCCGCAACTGGACCTAACAGTCAGGGGTGCCTTTACCTTTACCTAAGTTCCTGTGCTTCCAGATCATATCCTAGTTCCTATGTCCTCTATAAATATAGTGGGACTGTTCCAAACAAGCAAAGGCACTGTCCTTTTTGACGTTAACTCTTCCGCAGGACTGTTACAAAAAGAAAATGCTTCTAAGGACTTCCTGGATGCAGGGTTTTGTTTTTGTTTTTCGTTTTTATCTACTGTTAACGATCAACGAAGCAGACACCGCACCTGTCTTACCATCAATTTTTTATCGTCCCTAATGTAATGGTAAGTGTCAAAAGTGTCTCAGATTTGTTGAGCTAGCGGGGGAGCCTCAGTGTCAAGCCGTGAGACAGTTTGCCTGGAAATTAGATAGCAAGCTCAGAATTCAAGTGTTTTGGAGTTCTGTTGCTAACTCTTGCGGGATGCTAACCTTACCCAGTCACTGGACACCTCTCCTGCCATGTCTTGATAGTTGCTTCCAGTTGCCTGCCCTGCAGCCCTCCATTGCCTCCTGGTATTGTAATTTTGGGGCAATTGCAGCTCTGGTCAGGTCGGTGGTTCTTCTTTGGCACAGTGGTTGTCAATAGTTTATTAGTTGTTCCAGTACCGTCCCAGGTAAGGAGGAACCGATGGCCTACCCTGGGGATGCAGACATGTTTAGGACCTAGAAACCAATGCTGCCCCACTTTTCCTTTTTTCCTGCAGCCTCAGGTGGATCAGTGCAAAGGGCAACAGCAACACACAAACCAGCAGCAGCAACAACAATTTTATTATTTATATCCCACCCACCTGACTGGGTTTCCCCAGCCACTCTGGGCGGCTCCCAACAGAACACTAAAAACAGAACCAAACATCAAATATTAAAAACTTCCCTGAACAGGGCTGCCTTCAGATGTCTTCTAAAAGTCAGATAGTTGTTTATTTCCCTGACATCTGGTGGGAGGGCGTTCCACAGGGCAGGCGCCACCACTGAGAAGGCCTTCTGCTTGATTCCCTGTAACCTCACTTCTCACCGTGAGGGAACCACCAGAAGGCCCTTGGCGCTGGACCTCAGTGGTTTGAATCAAAGTCCACCTCGATGTGTTCATTTTGCTGCCATCTCGACTGTAAAATTTGCATAGACTACACTATTCCTCCTTTCGAATGGGTATTGCAGTGATTTTCACCTTTTTTTACTTACCGTATTTTTTGCTCTATAAGACTCACTTTTTCCCTCCTAAAAAGTAAGGGGAAATGTGTGCGCGTCTTATGGAGCGAATGCAGGCTGCGCAGCTATCCCAGAAGCCAGAACAGCAAGAGGGATTGCTGCTTTCACTGTGCAGTGATCCCTCTTGCTGTTCTGGCTTCTGAGATTCAGAATATTTATTCTTGTTTTCCTCCTCCAAAAACTAGGTGCGTCTTGTGGTCTGGTGTGTCTTATAGAGCGAAAAATACGGTACTTACTTACTTCATAAAATTTATATGCCAGTTGAATGAAAAACAAACAAACTTTTTAAAGTTTCTTTTGAACATACTCTAAGTTTCCCGTAATATCTATATTATAAGCATAGAGCAAGTGAGACTGACTTACTGAAATGTTTTTGATGCTACTAGCGAAGTTTTAAGCCAGGCATAGGGAAACTCGGCCCTCCAGATGTTTTGGGACTACAACTCACATCATCCCTAGCTAACAGGACCAGTGGTCAGGGATGATGGGAATTGTAGTCTCAAAACATCTGGAGGGCCGAGTTTGCCTATGCCTGCTTTAAGCTCTTCAGATTTCTTCTGCTGGCAAAGGAAGGGCAAACATAATGTGCTCACAAGCCTCAAGCTGCTCCTGAGTTTTCTCCTCCACTGAGGAAAACACCACCATTTCTTCAGCGCTTGCCACCGCTCTAGCGCGTGCACACTTGAAAACACCCCCTTCCTCTTCCTCAGGCACACAGAAAAGCACCCCCTTTCCCACCAGTGTAATAACTAAGGTAGGAATACTTCCTGCATTTTGCTGGACCTTCGGAAGGCGAAAAAGCAGAAAATGCAAAACAGCATTAACTATTGGAGCAGAGTCAGGGATTATTCTTGAAAGTGCACTCAGGTTGCAGCTGGTGTCAGCAATTGGCACCATCAGGCCCTTGCCAAGGCCCACAAACCCGGCAAGGGGCCATTGGTTGACCTCTGGAGCCTTTTGGCCCTGCTGATTTCCCCACCCCTTGCTGACACAGCAAGTCCTGTAATCTTCTTCCCCAAAGGCACACCCCCTTCATTCTCTCTCTCTCTCTCTAAATAAAATCACAGAGATGGGGGTCCGCCTTCTGAACATCTTGCCTTTGCCCCCCAAAAGCTGGAGCCAGTACTGATGAGGTTAAGAACCAGTCAACATGAATTACAGTGGTACCTCAGGTTAAGAACTTAAGGTCTGGAGGTCCGTTCTTAACCTGAAACTGTTCTTAACCTGAGGTACCACTTTAGCTAATGGGGCCTCCCACAGCCGCTGCATGATTTCTGTTCTCAGCCTGAGGTAAAGTGCTTAACCTGAGGTACTATTTCTGGGTTAGTGGAGTCTGTAACCTGAAGCATCTGTAACCTGAAGTGTCTGTAACCAGAGGTACCACTGTATAGTGGTTTGGCTTTTTGTTGTTGATATCTCTTAATTTCAACCTGTCGCTACTCAGTTACACGTGTGGCGGAAGTGGATAACCTGGAAGAGCAAATTATAGATTACAGCAGGAGCAAACTAAGTTGTAGGGCTGTTAATACTGATCAGCTCTAAGCAACTGCCACTTGGTAAGGTAGTTCTGGAGAGAAAGTAGCTTCTCTGTCAGTTCAGGGTTGGGATGTACCAATTTATCTCCCTGGGCCTTTTTGAACTTGTCCTCCTAGGGCAGAGTAATTGAGCAATACCCTGGATTCCTTGCATTGAGCTCTCTTTATTGTGGGCACTTGCCAGAGTTGAGTAATGCAATGAAGACAGGCTTGTGGAAATAATCCTGTCTTATCCTGGCATTCTGAACCAGGTACAAACATTTGGTTGTGAGCAAAACAAGAGTGCCATCAAGTGGTCGATTATTTCTAGGTAATTCTTTCTCCGTACGATTTTTTATTTCTGTGCTGAGCTACTACTACATATAATGAAATTAAGCCTATCTTGATTTTTGTTGCTTTTAAATGAACTTTAACAAATAAGCGACTGCTCAGGCATGCTCCCTGTCCATCAGTCTTAACGTCACACAATTCTCTCGTCCCCCTTGCAATTCGCTGATCTCGTTGCATCCCAAACTGCAAAGGTGCCAAAGCCAAAAAACCCTTATGGTCGTGTGCAGTTGAGCCATATACATCACCTGCGTATTCTGAAGTAGAGTAGATGCTTTGCATGTGGGAAGATCCCGGGTTCAGTTCTCCAGCCTGGGAAAGGCTTGAAACACAGAACAGACAGCAGTCATTGTGGACCAGGGATGAAGAATCTCCATCCTTCCCACATGCACAAACACTGCCAGGGTCCTCCCCCCCCCCCTTTGAGGGGAGGTGGTTGGGAGCCACATAGCATTGGTTGGACGGGCCAAAGTATACAAACACACAGTTACACACACACATAAACAGAGAGCCCAATAGCTATGGGAATGGCCTGGGGGGAATCCAGCAGGCCAGATTGAGACGACTGGTAGGCTGCATTTGGAGCATGAACTGGAAATCCCCCAACCCTGATACAGACTATATTGACCCTGGGAGACCTATGGTCTGTTTCAATATAAACGTCATTCCTTTGTTCCTTGGGTGGCTTCTCTGACATCCTTAAGAATATTGCCACTTCAGAGTGTTATAGGAATTCTAAGGTCTCAAATATACCATAAATGTTGATAATTGCACACATGCCTAAGTATATAAACCACATGTCTAAAATGGTACAGGAAAACAATCCAAAAGCCATCTTGGCTCTCCTAAAGAATCTCAGTATTTCCACTGCCTCCTTAATCCCCCTTGCCTGAGAACAGGTAGGCAGATAGCAGTCAGGGGAAGTTCCTGAAGGGATTCCTCTCCTATATCTATGAACCTCCTTTGTATTGATCATCAGTTTGCCCAGATGCTCTGCATTAAGGGGTGGCTGACCGGCATCCTGGTTGTCTTACCAAACGCTAATGTTTTGTGCAAACTGTGTCTGGAACTGTGTAAAACTTGCTAAATCCTCAGGAATATCACACCTTGGCCAGCCTGAGCCACATTAACCCCACCTTATGTGTGATGTAATTTCTGACTGTAGAGGGCATGTCCTTCTTCTCCACGCCGAAATGCAAACCCTTAAAAAAGACGTTTCTTCTTAGTTTTGGGTCTCTCTTGCCTCCTTGCAAGGAGGGGAGGGAACTCTTTTGCAACAGAAAAATAAAGATCTGCCTCCATCCGTTCATCTCTGGCTGATCCTGGACTTAGGGGAATCAGTTCCTTGGGGGAGTTGAGCAGCAAAAGCCAACCACCCCTATTTCTCTATATCAAAAGGAATTGCTAGGGTTGTTTGTCAGGTCAGAGCAGCTTTGAGGGCAGAATCCAAGCAGGCAGAACTGACCCTCAAATTTGTCCTAGCACTTCCATAGCTGACCATGCTGTGGGAGGTCTAAATATCCAGTTTGCAACCATTATTATATGTCTCCCACCCCCGGGGCTCCTTTGTCAAAGAGAAGAAATGAGTTGTCCGCACCTAGTTCCTTCTCTGCCATCATCCAGAAAGATCAACAAGTCTTCTGCCTTTGCCTTTTATCAACACTTAATTCCTGCCTTCCTTATATTGCTCTGTGACTCCATGCCAGAAGGAGGCCTTGTCTCTGGGTCCAGGAAAATGCAGTATATGTTTGCTGGTGTGTGTTATTGAGTGCTATTTCCATGCTGGGCTTGCCAGTTCCATTCTGGCTCCCTTCCCCACTCAGCTTTCCATCTTCCCATATCCACACCGTCAGCTAAAAACGAATGCTTCCAAAGCATAACAAAGCTAACACGTTGTGTTGCTGTTTTTTTTTACATTCGCAATGTACAAAAGAAAGAAGGGAAACTTAACAACATAAGTTAAACAAGTAAAGAACGATTCCCTAATTTGTGAATGATGAAGTCTCTTTATATGTACAAATGAACAATTCCACCAGAGTTAACTACAGCAAGGCATTTAATGAAGCTGGTTGTGTTAAGGCAAGGACCAGTTTAAACATTCTCTTTAAACATTTTTGTTTAAACATAAACAAAAATCAACATGATTCTCCCATTGTCATTTCATATACCTCTATTGGAAGGAAGATTGATGTTGGTTAACTTTTGATCCAGAGATCTCTTTAAAATCTCACATTTATTGAGTGTTCCTACTAGCGCCTACTGCAAGTGAAACATAAAAGTTCGAAGTTCTTCTCCTTAGATTCCAACTTTGTCTCTGTTTGATGCAGACCTCCTTTAACTACGAATTTGTGACACCAGACAATAAGAAAGATCAAACAGCGCATTGGGAGTTTAACAAAGTCCTCTAACAATAAGAAACAATATATTGGCAACTGTCAATGCCATTTAACTGTATAAAATGTATAAATAAATAGTAGATTTGCAATAAGAAATAGTGTTTTACAATACAATAGCTTGGTCTTCCACTTGATCACTTGCTTGTAACCAGTGCTTGGAACTCTAGAAAAGCAAAAACAAAACCCAGATTTAATTATTTTGCTGTTGAGAAAACTAGACAGCTTTATTTTTATTTTTCAGAATCCATACTGATTCTCTCTAATGATGTCACACAGAGACTGAATTCAATGGTTGCATACACACCATACATTTTAAGCGCCCCTCAAAGAATCATGGGAACTGTAGTTTACCCCTCAGAGAGCTATAATTCCCCACACCTTAGCAAACTACAGTTTCCTAAATTCGGGGGAGGGAGGGGTGTGTGCTTTAAATGTATGGTGCTATAAATACACCTCTCTACCATTAACTGCCAGGTTTTTTAATTGTATGTATGTTTTACCACATTTTGCCAGTGTGAGCCACCACACACTTTCTCCCCACTGTGCTACCAATCTGTGTTCCCAGTCTGGATCCCTCCCCACATGCCATTTACACTGGGGAGGGAACTTCTATTTTGTTCAGTTTGAGCTCCCTTCTTCAAGGGGAACTCTAGATTGAGGGCCAGGAAGAGGGGAAGGTTAGAGACCCCTGCTCCCCTCCTTTGCATTTTACCAAAGAAGTACATCATATTTACAAGGAACAAGAATCAAATTCTGGGCAATTTGCAAGATAGAATCATAGAACCTGAACTTTCTGTTTTTGGATTTTAGTTTGTCTCGGAAGAAAATTCCAGAAGCCCTGATCACTTTTAATTTGTTCATTGTCATAAACTCCTATCCCTATTATATTAAGGATAACAGGACAAGCAAGGCATACATGTCAGATCCAGGTGAATTAATAGGTCAGCATTCCGCTAATTTATCCCCACCTTCCACTCCAATTTTGCCATCTCCATCGGTGTCACCTGCTGCCAGGAAAGCATTGGTCTCCTTGTCAGTCAACACTCTGGCGCCTGGTTTGAAATTCTGCATGAAATTTCTGTCAGAGAAGAATTGATTGATGAGTGATAGGTTAGCAAGCTACAGTGAGGCTACAGTGTGGTTTTATCAACATTCGCCATGAAGCATTCCTTTCTGCTGGGGAAAAAAGCCTATGCAAAGCCTCCCCTCTTGTCAAGAAAAGCCATAGGGCAGGAAGAAATATATTTGTAATAGTCATAATAATTTGTTAACCTCTGGCATTCCCGCACTTCCAATACCCCTTTCATATAAGTTACTGATTGCGCCCCCCAAATTCTTTCACATGCCAAAAAGTCACCCACCATCCAATCGTCCCGCCAACCAAAACATTCTTATTATTCAAGCTTTCATAGGCCATTGAGATCTCTTCTGCATTCTGCCACTTGGGCTGCCAATCTAGGTGAAATGCAAAACAAATTCCACACGTTTGCTGTGCTTCAAAGCGCTGCATTTCCATTCCCCTGTATTCTCCGCAGCCCCTGCGCTTTAATTTGATGGGAGAGGTAGGTGAAGCTGATACTGTACTAAGGAATGCATAAACAGCTACTGTTGGGTCGGCCTCTTTGTTCTGCTACGTTTCTTAACCTCTGAGCCCTGAATATGGTTCCGTAATTCGTATGGAATGTGGCAAAGGTGCCACTGGGGACTTAAGTTACACCTGGGGTCTTATATTCGGAAAGCTCTGAAAGTGGCCAAAAAAAGAGAGAGGAAATGGCATTATCAGAAAAGAGGGCACTGATCAGCATAAAATTTGCATTTGCTTCTTTATATGTATAGGTGTAGCTTTAGGATAATTGTAATAAAAATGCAGTAGGTCTCACCCTAGTGGGGAAGACACATCAGGAGCAGGTGTTTGTCTGCTCTGTCCGCTTTCCAGATGCTGCTAACTGTTGATGGACAACTTCAAGTCCCCTCCTGCTCTCCCTTCGGAGGGTTCGTTATCTTTAAACCAGACAGCCTTTCAACCAGAGGACTGTTCTCTAAGACATGTGATGACCACCCTATGAAAAAACCCTAGTTCAAGTCTTAGCTTTGGTGCTGAATATCTGCAGGCAATGCATGAGCCTTTGCACCTTTGTCGTTAATTGTATGTACGTATGAATGTATGTATTTAACATGTATACCAGTTTATATTTCAAGAAATGACTAAGTGGTTAGAATATATATACATAAATTCTGCATTCAGTATGAGTGCAATAGTTAATAATAACAGTTTTTATGACGATGTTATTGTTGTTGTGTTCAGCTAAGCCCCACATAGAACAGACCCACTGAAATTAATGACTCTAAGCTAATCATGTCCATGAACTTAAATGGGTCTACTCTGCGTGGGCCTAGCACTGAATACCACCCATCACCATCTTCCATATTACAGTATAGGAATAATACAGTGCTGAAATAATGCATATGTAGCACTCTGATCACTAACGATGGAGTGTTTTCAAATGCTAAGGGAACAGTGCAGACAGAATCAAGCACTTCGAAGCATCCTTATTTTAGTGGGAAAGATGTAAACATATATTTACTATTTATTTAAAACATGCATATCCCAAACAGTGTATTTATGTGACTCGTACTTTTTCAACGGATATCAATTAAACTTAAAAGTACTTAACTTGGGCTGGATTGTGCCTAAAGTATTATGTGTGTGTGTGTGTGTGTGTGTGTGAGAGAGAGAGAGAGAGAGAGAGAGAGAGAGAGAGAGACTTGTCTGAACTATTTGCATACATCTCCACTTTGAGGAACATTTATGCTCAATGGGTTGGTTTCGGAGAACTGTGAATGAAAGGGCAATAGTCACCAATGCTACAGGGACACAGGTGGTGCTGTGGTCTAAACCACTGAGCCTCTTGGGCTTGCTGATCGGATGTTTGGCAGTTCGAATCTGTGTGGTGAGGTGAGCTCCTATTGCTCTGTGCTAGCTCCTGCTGACCTAGCAGTTCGAAAGCATACCAGTGCAAGTAGATAAATAAGTAGGTACTGCTGTGGTGGGAAAGTAAACTGTGTTTCCATGCACTCTGACACTCATCACAGTGTCCTGTTGTGCCAGAAGCGGTTTAGTCATGCTGGCCACATGACCTGGAAAGCTGTCTGCAGACAAACGCTGGCTCCCTCGGCCTGAAAGCAAGATGAGCACCGCAACCCCATAGTCACCTTTGACTGGACTTAACCGTCCAGGGGTCCTTTACCTTTACATTTACCTAGTCACCAGTGCTGTTCTGTATGTGCTTAAGAATTTGTGCTATGCTATTACTGGAAGGCTCTATAACGGTTCTTCTGTTTCTGATTGTGTAAAAGGTTGCACAAGTTGTTGAACCAGCAAATCAACTTCTTTGGATCTAGTTTCATTTTGGATCTAGTGTCAGGTATGAAATAGTTTGTCCATAAGTGGAGCGCACCTTTCATCATGAACATAGATGCCTTCTGCGCAAGGGGGCATATTTGGATCTGACCCAATGGCATGCAGGTTAACTACCGATTGTAAAACTGAAAATTGTCTCTGGGAAAGCCATTTCTTCCCCTTCTACTCACTGCAGTTCCTCTTTCTCAATGAATCCACTCTTGTCCTGGTCAAGGACTCCAAATACTTTCCCCAGTTCTTCCTTAGATTTTTTGCTTAGACCCGTTTTCTCAAAGAAGCTTTTGTAAGTGAAGGAATCGGGAGCTTTTGAAGCAGAAAAATGAAAAGAGATGGTGAAATATTGGAAGAAAAAGGAGGGGAGAAGTTAAAGGAAATAGATTCCCCCCCCTGACCATCGTACATGAATGAGGACAACTTGTCTCCCCAAAAATGTCATATTTAGCCTTCCATCCTACCATAGGTTTTCAGGGAAGTTTGCCTTTGGGGTAGCAATTCTGCTCAAATCAATTATAGGACTCAATAAAGGGTCCAGGACAAATCAAATTACCATGGCTCTCAAAAAGGCACAGTAAATAAGAGTTGCATTTTAAGTTGGATGTGCACTGATACAAAAATGCAAAGCAATTTGCAACTTGAAATTCACATAGTTTCAGCTAAATAAAAAAATTCCTTCCTGTAGCACCTTAAAGACCAACTAAGTTAGTTCTTGGTATAAGCTTTCGTGTGCATGCACGATACTGTGTATCTGAAGAAGTGTGCATGCACACGAAAGCTTATACCAAGAACTAACTTAGTTGGTCTTTAAGGTGCTACAGGAAGGAATTTTTTTATTTCGACTATGGCAGACCAACACGGCTACCCATCTGTAACTGGAACCATAGTTTCAGCTGTGCATGTTGGGTTTCAGCAGCTGGGAATTATCAGTCTAAAAGGAGCCCTGAGACCCACAAGTTGGTCTTGTTTTCGAAACCAGACTGGGTAGGTCTAAAAAAGGACAATCATAGAACTTCCTTTAGGAATCAGGAAATGCCCATCATCATCTTCAGCTAATGGTTTGGCACCAACAAGCAGATCATGCCCCGCAATGGAGGCGGTTAAAAAATGTTCTGTTTGCATGCATAAATATAAATATATATATATTTAAAGAAGATCAAAACAAATAGAAGTGAATGCCATGTTGCAAGTTGGAGATAAGGTGAGTCCCACCAGGTAGAGGAGCTGTCAGGCCAAGACTTTGGGGCAAAGGTCTGGGGTCCCACTATGCAAAATGAGCCAGAAAAGCCCCAAACACAGCCGGGCTGGTGAAGTAGCAGATGCTGTCATCTAACAAGTGCCCTCCCTCCCCATAAGGTCACTGAACCCGGAGTCTAAAATTACCTAACTGCACTATTGGCCCAGGGTCTGAAAAGTTTGACGACTCTGGCTCTAAATCATGCTAAGATTGCAGAGTTCAATTATAGCTTAGGGAATATTCTCTCTGAGAGGCTCGGCACTAGGGGCGAAGGTGAAATCTGATTCTATGGGCATTTAAAGCCAAATTTATCAAATCCACACTTTCCGAAGCGATATGTGAACCGAAACGCAGCTATCCTTCGAAATTCACACTTATTCGGATTTTGCAATGCAGTTATCCAACCAGTGTTAGCAAAAAAACGCATAAATTAGAAGGAAGTGTGCAAAAACCACCGAAGACATCAGTGGAAATAACATAAAAAAATGCATTATATTAGGGGAAACGGCTTGCAAAAAATGTGTACATTAGTCAAAGCTACATAGAAAAATGTGTTCGGTCAGAGAAATTTGCACATAAATGCTGATAAATTTTAATCAGGATTATTATTATTATTATTATTATTATTATTATTATTTTAAATATTCAGCTTGTTGCAAAATGTGGAGAACTAAATTTAAGGCAGGGTAAATGAGAAACAGAGAACTTAAACTGATAGATCTTTCCATCCCAACTCAACATGTTGGTCTTGCACATACACACTTTGCTGTGGTTTCCAAACTCTGTTGTCTGCAGTAGCCTTTGGCATTGGCCTGAAATGACACCATGTCCAGGCGATTTTTAGGGGGAGGAGGATGTCAAGATACACAGTTGTGGTTGCCGCTTAATGGGGTGGGGAAAACCCCTTGCGGGGTGGGGTGGGGAAGGAACTTGTGCTACTCCAGGGGCTAGAAATTGTTAGAGAATTTCTACCCCCTCCAACCCCGAGAATTTTGGTGAAATTTTTCCTGCAATTTCTCTGCAGGCAAACAAGGTTGGGACTTTCAAGAGGCCATTTGCTCCCAGCTCTAGAATTTCCTTTTGCTCACCCAACAGAAACCAAAAGAAAAAGAAGGCTGCTTTGCTGTTTTTTTCTGCAAAACTTCCGAATCATTTTTGGGCGGCACCCACCATTCTCCCACAGCCATGCCCACAAATAACACATTGGGTCTTTGAAATCAGGGTTTTTTTTTCTATTAAGATACCAAACAATAGCAGCAAAGAGGGTGGCTATACTGTAATACATCCGCTGGTTGTATTGCTCTTTGCACTTATAGCCGATTATTATTATTATTATTATTATTATTATTATTATTATATTGCCCACTAAGCACAACAACAACAATTTTTTTTTTTGTATCTGCAATTATTACAAATAGTGTTATCACAGTTGCCGTTCAGGGTAACCACAAATGTTAACCAATTACATATAAAATGAATGTTGGGGGAAGCAGAGGACACACCTCCTCTTTGTGGTAGTTAATATACACAAAGAAGGCGGACTGTGAATTTGATATATCAGATATTAATCACATTGGATACAGCCACATATTTCAAAAAAATTATCCTCACCCAGGGCTAACCTAGTTTTGTATAAGCTTCTTTGCCTGTGTGATCTGCCATCTCCTGTACAAGTATCTAACTGAAAAGCCAGATGTACACTTTTAGAAACAGATTTTGTTTGTTTTTTGTTTGTTTAAATATTCTACATCTCTGTCTGTCTTAAGTCTGTCTTCTTTATGAGGTGCAGACAACTCACAATTATTGGTCGTGACAAGCGCACTGCCGAAATTATTTTGGATAGAATTCCTTCAGTTCATAGACACACAATTTCTAATTTACAAAACGTTGTGGCTTGGCTGTGTTTCAATAGCTGGTTAAGTTATTTTGTCTGCTTTGAGGGGGGGAAATAACTTTTTGGGAAGGATTGTTTGTTTGTTTGTTTGTTTGTTTGTTTTGCTTTGCATTTTTAGGAAAGCGTATTTTAGAAAAGTGTCTGTTTTTCCACTAGCGCTGCACAATCAAGTCCAGGAATGGAGAATGGAAGAGCAGGGAGAAAGTTACAGATTTCTTTAAAATATATTGTTTGCCTGAGGGTAGGGAAACCAAATACTTTTAAAGATAGAAATTACCTTGGCAGCTTTTCAGGGCAGCTTCAATGTCCGCATCAGACAGGATACCAGCGAAAGCCATTATCAAAGCTATAGGGGGAGGAGGGAGAAATAGTTAGCTGAGGTTAAAGACAGAAAGGAAAGTTATGAGGGCCATAGGGACATGGGAGGCTGCCTTAAACTGAGTCAGACCATGGGCCTTTGTAGCTCAGCATTGTCTACTCTGGCTGGCAGCAGCCATCCAGGGTTTCAGAGAGAGATCCGAATAGCATTTTCAAGCAGAGATAACTAGGTGCAGGAGGTCTCAAGAGTAGTCGGCTCTAGCTGCCAGAGCTCAAGTTGTTCTTCAGCCACCAGATGGGGTAGCGGCATGAGCTCTCCTTGTACCGCTAGGATATAGCAGCAGCAAAAGCAATGATTACAGTCCAAGGCAAAGGAGCTGCCATTCAAAACCAGCGAGCAGAGTTCCTTCGTCAAAAAAATAAATTTTTATTTTTTAAACAAAATTCTGTCGTCCACTCAGGTTGTGTTTTTCCCCCATCAGGATGGTCACGAAGGAGATTAATTTGCTCTTCTCTGATCATTCTCTCCCCCCCCCCCAGTTTGCACAAACGCCAAAAACAAGCAAAACAAAAAATATTTGTGGTAATAAGAATAATAAGAATAAATCTCTCATTGCTTGATAGCTTCTTTGGTCTGAGAATCTTGATAAGTTTCCATGCAGGTGGCTATTTTTTTTAATGGCTTGGTTGTTGCCAATGGCTGCAAAAATAATAAAAAATGGCAGGGAAAAAAATCTCTAGGCTGAAAGGCTAAACTCACCTTGTGGATGTTTCCCAAAGCTGAGAGAAGAAAAGGGGGCAGAAAGATCTAAGATCTAAGGAGAGCTCTTCTCTTAGGGTATTTGCTTGGGCAGAGACCTTGTCTTATATAGGCTTTAGTTAAGACCCCCCAAGCCTTTTACAGAAGTCCTGGGACCACGTCATTGCTCAAATGCCCCAGGGGATAAGATACTGTAGCTGACAAGACCTGCTAGCTAATCAAATTGATATTTATATCCCAAAGGAATGTACATCGGGTCTTAGACAATATAGCAAGTTTTCAGAGCCACACAAAGTCGCCCCCCAACTGCTGTCTCCTAATGACACCCAAGTAAAAATGATATTTATAAAATATAAAGTTGGAACATTCCCACCCCCCCCATTTAGAACTTTTATCTAGTTTTCTATTAAATGATAAGCTCAGAAGACTTTGCAGGACTGTCTCTGTGCTTCCAGGAAGCAAAAACTCTGGGTTCAAAGAGGCTAGTTTGAGAGTAAATCTGTGCTGAGTGGGTCAGTCTCCAGAAATAAATCATGGGTTCCATGCAGTGCGATTCAAAGTGCTGGTTTTGGCTTATAAAGCCTTAAAAGGCTCAGGACTGCAAGGCCTAAAGGACTGCCTCTCCCCATATGAACCTGCTGCCCATTAATTTCAGTGGTCTACTCTGAGGAGATCAGTTATGAATTCCCACTTACCCTGCCCCTTAATCATCCATCCTACACACCCCTGGGAATAAGTCCTGCAGTATATATGAAAGAAAGATTTACAGCCAACGAGGTACCACAGCAGTATCATACCTCAAGTCCCATTAAATTCAGTGGGATTTACTTCTGAGTAAACATGCATAGGATTGCACTCCATACTTAAGTCTTCGCCTTTATTTATTTAAAAAATGACACACATCCCTATAATATTTTCAATTACAATGGTACCTCAGGTTACAGACGCTTCAGGTTACAGACTCCGCTAACCCAGAAATAGTACCTCGGATTAAGAACTTTGCTTCAGAATGAGAACAGAAATCGCACGGTGGTGGCTCAGCGGCAGCAGGAGGCCCCATTAGCTAAAGTGGTACCTCAGGTTAAGAACAGTTTCAGGTTGAGAACGGACCTCCAGAACGAATTAAGTTCTTAACCCGAGGTACCACTGTACCTTAAAAACCAGGTTACTAACCAAACGGACCTGGAACCTGCGATCATCATCTGAGGCCCTTCGTTGTGTGCCTCTTCCACAAGAGGTCCAGAGGGTGACAACACGAGAATGGGCCTTTTCTACCTGGCTCCCCATTTGTGGAAAGCGCTCCCCAGGGAGGCTCGCTTGGTGCCTTCATTACACATCATTAGGTGCCAGATGAAAGTGTATCTCTATAACCAGGACTTGGGCTGATTAACATTCTATGGTCTTCTATGTATTTTATGTTCTCATTTTGTATTTTTACGTTGTGCACCGCCCTGGGATATTCAGGTGAAGGGCAGTATACAAATTTAAGTAATTAATAGAAGGGAGTAAGAGGCTTAAACTGAGGGCAGACCAGAGGATTCAGGAGAGCACATGGCTTCTGTTTGAAGAGCAAAGCCCGGAGCTCTAGGCCTCCAGGACTACAAATATGGTGGCCCTAGGAATGGACCATCAAAGCAGGACTCGGCCTTTGCATCTGCCCACCCTTGTTAATCATTAGCAACAGCTATGGTTGCTTATGAGGTGTCCACAAGGATAAACAACAAATAAACAATAAAACCTATCCGTTAGGGCCAAACTCTGATTCCCCAAATTAGCCAGCCTCTATGGCATTTAGGTAATGTGGAGGCCCCTTGGATTATATAAATTCAACTCTAAATGCTCCGTCTTAACTGGCTCGTGGATTAAGCTGTTTGGCTGCTTCCCCGCTTAGAGCTGCTTCTCCTGGCAGAAATTATACACATGCTTGAGAGAGAGAGAGAGAGAGAGAGAGAGAGATCTGGAACCATCCCAGAAGTATGTCAGCTTTTGAGAAGGAACTCCCTGTACCATAACTGGCTGGAGGTCAGCCCATTCCAAAGCAGTGAGCTCCCTTGCACTCAGCAGCTGAATATTGCTTCTCTGGTTCAGGGGGGCAGGGGGAATGGAAGATCTTCTGCTACGGTCTAGCGAGGGACTGGGAGGGATCTGTAAAGTGTGCAGCAGAGGCAGGGGACCTGGGGAATGACCCAGGAGAGGGGGCCAGCGTTTTATGGGGTTTGGCGCTGCCTGCAAGGCAGGAGTCAAGGTGGGGGGGGGGAGGAAGAAGGTTCAGAGCAGTCTGAGATAGAGGGAGGCACGCAGGAATTCTCAGGGGTGGCGGAAGAGACTGTTCAGGTGAGGGACGGGCCAGTAGACTCCCCGCCATCCCCTGTCCTGCCGTCTCCTAGAACCAGGTGGGGCTTGAAGGGGCAAAAGCATCAATTGCTGGCGCTGTGGGTTAAACCACAGAGCCTAGGACTTGCCGAGCAGAAGGTCAGCGGTTCGAATCCCTGCGACGGGGTGAGCTCCTGTTGCTCGGTCTCTGCTCCTGCCAACCTAGCAGTTCGAAAGCACGTCAAAGTGCAAGTAGATAAATAGGTACCGCTCCGGTGAGAAGGTAAACGGCGTTTCCGTGCGCTGCTCTGGTTCGTCAGAAGCGGCTTAATCATGCTGGCCACATGACCTGGAAGCTGTACGCCGGCTCCCTCGGCCAATAAAGTGAGATGAGCGTCACAACCCCAGAGTCGGTCATGACTGGACCTAATGGTCAGGGGTCCCTTTACCTTTACCTTTAGGTAGAGCCTCAAGATGCATGTGTATGCTCCATCAGATGAGGGTACGTAAGCTTGGGGGTGGGGGTGGCGTGATCCCACTGTTACGGCAACTGCTCAGCAGGGCACAAACCTGGGGGCAGCTGCCTAGAGGCGAGAAGTATATGGAGCACCATGGAAGTTGTTGTAAATGCATTTTTTGTCAATAAAGAATTAATTACACTGGGCAACAATTTTTTACTTTTTGAATGTTGTCTAGATTTCTACAACTGATTTAGGGTATTTTTGCACTGCTGAATCAGGAAATGGCATCCATTTCTCTCCATCAGGTCAGGTTTACTGTAAACTGAATGGTGGGCATTGATAAAGGTAAGTACATGTAAATTGCATGCTGCTTCACCATTTTTCAAACTTCAGGGCTTGAACTTCCGTTTCTTGGAACTCCTGGAATGCTCAGCGGCAGGGAGGTCTCTCTTCAGAGTCCAACAGTAGTCAGCCATAATGACTGCATCCCAGCGACCCTGATACCTGGTCTCCATCTCTTTCATGTCCTGATGGAATCTCTACCCCTGCTCGTCACTCATTGAACCCAGTTTCTCAGGAAACCGATCCATATGTGAAAATAGGTAGTGGATCTTGACGCTCATGTTGCAGCCCAGGTTTCTGAAAGCAGTCAGCATGTTGTTGACAAGTTGCGTAGTTTCTGGCCTTATTGTTGCCAAGAAAGTTATTCACTACCAGAACAAATGCCTTCCACACTTCCAGTTCCACTTCGTTCATTGAGTTTCCGAACTCTGGATCTCTGATGAGCTGACGGATCTGAGGACCGTCAAAGATGCCAGCTTTCAACTTCTCCATGGTCAATCCTGGAAAAGCCTGGCACAAGTAAGTGAAGCAGTCACCATCCTTGTCCAGAACCTTGGTGAACTGCTTCATTAAGCCGAGCTTGATGTGCAGCGGTGGGAAGAGTATTCTGTCTCTGTCCACCAGAGGGTTGTTGATGACGTTCCTTTCTTTGCAAGGCACCAATTCCTCCCACACAGGCCAGTCCTTCTTTGTGTAATGCTGAGCATGGTCCCTACTATCCCACATGCACAGAAAACATGTGTACTTGGTGAAGCCAGACTGTTGTCCCAACAAAAAGTTCACCATCTTCAGGTCAACAGAAATAAACCACTTATGCTGATCATAACCAATTTTCTCCAGCACATACTTCACCGCTTCATAGTTCTCCTTCAGTGTACTCGAGTGAGCCAGGAGTATAGAGGCAAACTGTTTGCCGTTGTGTAGCAGAACACATTTCAGTGATCACTTGCTGCTGTCAATGAACAGTGTCCAATCTTTGGGTTCGTACTGTGGCACTCCAAGCCTGAGCAGAAGCTGTGCAATATCTGCACAGTACACCAAGTCCTTCTCTTCCGAGAAAAAACAAAGGTACTCTTGATGCCTGTTGCGGAAGAAGCTGATGCGAGCACTGTCAGAGAGGAGGTTTTTTTCCTTCAATCTGGATGCCAACAGTTCGGCAGAGTCCTTTGACAAGCTGAGGTCGCAAACTAGATCATTCAACTCCTTTTGGGAAAATGGATGTGGAGCATCATCTTCAAGAACCACTTCTTCTTCTTCATGTCCTTCAACACTGGAGGCATCTTCGTCACTAATGTCAGGAAGTTCTCCGAAGACAGGCACTGGAATTTCATCACAATGAGCTACAGGACGATGGGCTGATTGAAGATCAGGATTACCGTAACTTAGTTTTGATCCCCCAACTTTATGCTTTGCCGCACCAATTTATGGAAGATTTTGAGGTTTTATGTCTTCAAACTGATCCCTTTTCGACATAATCACCCAGAACTATCGGACCTGAATACTTCTTGTCATTAAAATAATCATTTCCAATCAAAACAGTTATTCGACATGGCATTTTACCCCCACCAACTTCTTCTAAAATGCTCCACACAAGCGTACATGTGAACAAAAACATTAAAAAATGACATGTGGCCATAGCTCAAAACCTGACCTGATTGAGCAAAACCAATGTGATTTTTGGATTCAGCGCATCAGATTCGTCCTAAATCAACTGAAAAAATGCAGACAACAAATTTGTTGTTGACCAGTGTTATCGGACATGTACCTTCCTTAGCTGGGGTGCCTAGGACCGTGGTGTTGAAACAGCAGTCCCAAAAGCATTGGGGCTTGCTGCCTTCAGACCTAAGAATATTTACCTGGGAATCAACCCAAACGAACACAGAACAGCTGACTCCTGAGAAAACATACACAATGGGGTTGTACTCTTCCTGGTGAGCGTAGCATGAGTGTTTAAATTACAGTGTGGTAGTGGACATCCCATTTCTCCTTCTCTGAGATTCACAGCCCACCATTCGTCAGAACAGGTGTATGCAGTTATGCAATCTCTTGCAATGTGCCAATAGGTGGCACCAGAGGAAGGTAAGTACCAGAAATAATGCATCTGGTATAGTCTGTTCTCTAGCTCCATAAACTAAATAATGTTCCGAGTTTGGTAAATATATATGTGCAGAAATAAATAGTTTGGTAAGACTGCTGGTTGAAAGGAAAAAGAAAAGTTGTGGTTTATTATTCATGGCAAACAAAGCCATTCTCTAAATATAAGTTTTACATGTGGCCAAGATGGAGTCAATAAATTAACACCGCCACATGCTATCTCATACTTGGACTGACCAACTTGGAGAAGAAGCAGGAAGCAAGTGAAATCTGAGAGGAAGTGATTCCATTTACCAACAAGTAGTTATTAAAAGAGGGAAGCGGGTGGTGCTGTGGGTTAAACCACAGAGTCTAGGACTTGCCGATCAGAAGGTCGGCGGTTCAAATCCCCATGTCGGGGTGAGCTCCCGTTGCTCGGTCCCTGCTCCTGCCAACCTAGCAGTTCGAAAGCACGTCAAAAGTGCAAGTAGATAAATAGGTACCGCTCCGGCGGGAAGGTAAATGGCGTTTCCGTGCGCTGCTCTGGTTCACCAGAAGCGGCTTAGTCATGCTGGCCACATGACCCAGAAGCTGTACGCCGGCTCCCTTGGCCAATAAAGTGAGATGAGCGCCGCAACCCCAGAGTCGGCCACGACTGGACCTAATGGTCGGGGGTCCCTTTACCTTTAGTTATTAAAAGAGAAGAAATCGGTGAGGGAGAAATAGGTTGCCTTTCTGTCTATCGCCCCCAACTGGTTCAGGTAACTTACTGCAAGTGTTATTGCACTACTCCCAACCAATAGAAAGCCTATTCTCTCACCCCGTTGGTGGCATATAGGGACATGCTCAGCTCAAGTTGTTCCAGGCAAATTGGATTATGTTGCAATGGTTGTGCGTTTTCACTAGAGACTGGCATACTTGGGTACCTGCTGAAACCCACACCATTTCACTGCTAACCCCTGGAGTCTCCCAGTTCTGTTCCTCCTCCTGGGACTGTCTGAAAACATGACATGAGGCAACAAATGTCGCCAAAGCACAAAGTGCCCAAGACCAGCTGTATCATTAAGCCCTGATGCAGAAAATTTAATGAGCACTTGCCGTCCTCTGATTTAAATACGAAACACCTGAGTAGCCAAAAAGGAGGCAATGTATCACCACCCCAAAAGAGGGTGCGGTTGCATATGTTAATTAATATGGATTGAGGCATGCAAATGTGGAAATAATGACTATAATTGAAATAAAAAATGCAGTACACCCTAGTGAGAAAGACTGTGACTCGTGTTCCTGCTTCATCTGTAGTCCCAGTGCTAATGGTTGATGGGCAACTTCAAGGTTCCTTCTTTTTTAAAATAATAATAATAATATCTTTATTAATTTAAAATAAATACATTTATGAGAGAACAGACGTACATACAAGTAAACAAACATACAAACAAACAAACAAACAAACAAACAAACAAACAAACAACAGAAAAATCAAACAAACTACCACACTATAAGATACAAGAAGATTAATATAATTATCATCCTTCTGCTCTTTCTTCCTAGTGGTCTTTTATATTTAAACTAGGCTCAGATCAGAGAACCCTTCAGGCAGAGGACTGTCTTTCATAGAACAGGACACGTGGTCATCCTGGTGACAATTAGGCAGTTGTCCTTTGTGGGAGGGATGTATGCCTTCAACCAACGTTCTCTAATACATTATCGACTTCTGGTAGTGGGTCATATTGGACCCAAAGCCACTGATTCTGTGGCCCTCAGCTTGGGTGCTGTACTTTGATCTGGGGCATCCGTGCCAAAAACCAAACAAAGCCCCACTTGCTTATGGATAATTCACTAGTTTCTCAACCTATTTGCCTCAGAATGTTGCTGTGCACAGCAAAACCGCCGCTCTGGACTTGGAAGAAGAAGGGTAGGATATAAACGATAAAATATCCATGTTGGAACCATGTCAAGCAAACGAACAAAAAAGCAAATACGAAAGCTGCTTTGAGTTTTTGAATCCTGCCATTCAGAGAATTCATAGTCAGCCAAGAGGCGTTTATTTCAGTACCTCCTTCTGAGAAATAAATCTAACCCGTGGCTCCCTCGGCCTCCCCTGCTACGTCCCCCTCTGTCAGTTCACCTCCCGCTGTCTCTGTTTCTGTGAAATGACCGAGTGTTTTGCCAGGCTGCTGCGCTAAGACCACCCCCACGTGGGTTGGCTGCTAATTCAAAGGAGAAACCTTAGCAGTCTGGGTGTGAGTATGGGATGGCTGCCTCCATATCCTCTTTCCCTTTCTCTGCTCTCCTCCTCCTCAGTGGAAGCATTTGGACTGCTTTTCGCTTCTCCTACAGATTCTCTCAGCCCAAGCTGTGCACACATCTTCCACAGGGCCGGCCCTACCATTAGGCAGAGTGAGGCAGCAGCAGCAGCCACCTCAGGCGGCAGGTGAGCAGCCATGAAGTGCTGGAGGACAGAAGACTGTGTGTGCCCTGCAGCTATAGCCCTCATGTGTGCTAAACTACGAGAACCCCTTTGCCAGTGCTGACAGATAAAGCTGCCAGTTCTTTGTTTATCAAGGAAGACACTATCTTACCCTTTGTCTCAGGCAGCAAAGTATCTTCTGCTGCACTTTATCTTCACCATAGGCAGCATGATGTGTGCAGGTGTATATTGGGGAAGGTAGCCTTGCTCCTTGCTTTAAATATATGTGGATCTAAGCCATCAATGACACCATGGCTCTGGCTACAATGCATTGGCCATAAATGGCATCCCATCCTCTCTTTTCTCAAAGTTGCTCTGGATGGCATGCATGATTATCCCCCTCTCATTTTAACCTCCCAACAGCCCTGTGAGGTAGGTTAGGCAGAGAGTGACTTACCTGCCCATTGATATTCCTTATTTGTTGTAATCTGACATGCAAACCAGTACGCCGCCCTGGCTCTCAGAGGCTGGCTCCGTCTTTCCTTTTCTTGGGTTGGGTTCCTACTTCATGCAAGCAGTTTAAATGGTAACACCTCTTTGCAAGGTTGTTTACATTTCTCTTTAGAAGCTTAAGGATGCATTTCAGCTGGCTGAATATATTTTGTTAAAGCTCAGTTTGTTTCAGAAGTTGAGCCTTGCCCAATAAATTATGCGTAGGATTGCAATAATGAGAACCCTAATAAACTGGAGTAGCGTGCTATGTGCTGCTGCTCTTTAGTGTGTGGGTTTGTGCGTGCATATATACATATCAAAGCTGCTTGTATTTTGGGGTGCATGAAATAGGATTTTGGATCCTTCTTGGGGCTTTGGGGGTTGTCACAATGAGCTCTTGCAGGACAGAAGTTTACTACTGGAAGAGAAAGCCATGCATGCTGTCCTCAGCTCTTTAGAGAAGCAGCAGTATATAGATAGATAGATAGATAGGCAGCATTCAGGAACAAGTACAATTGAGATTGGTTTCAAATATGTAGGGATGAAAAGATCAGCCGATTCCCAGTCTGTGCCACTTTTGCAAGTGTTCATTCACGCATTAACCTTCATTTTCTATTTTTAAAAATCCACATGAAATACAGTGGTACCTCGCAAGACGAATGCCTCGCAAGACAAAAAACTCGCTAGACGAAAGGGTTTTTTGTTTTTTGAGCTGCTTCGCAAGACGATTTTCCCTATGGGCTTGCTTCGCAAGACAGAAACGTCTTGCAAGTTTGTTTCCTTTTTCTTAACACCGTTAATACAGTTGCGACTTGACTTCGAGGAGCAACTCATAGAACACGGTGTGGTAGCCTTTTTTGAGGTTTTTAAAGACTTTGGTGATTTTTGAAGCTTTTCCAAAACTTTCCCGACACCGTGCTTCGCAAGACGAAAAAAATCGCAAGACGACAAAACTCACGGAACGAATTAATTTTGTCTTGCGAGGCACCACTGTATTGCATTTAAATACTTGTTTTTAAATCATTTCTCTCCCAAAATGCACATTTCTAAATTTATTTCATCTCCAAACACACTTAAAAAAACATTTAATCCTTTTTTTTTTTTTAAATGCTGATAACTGCATTACAAAATTCCAGAAGTGTGGACTCCAAAGGATCGATGACATTCCAATCTGAACATTGGTCTGTATTGCAATTCCCAAAGATCGATTTCCTTTGATTGTGTACACACATGGCAATTAAAGAATGAGCTCTTGTGTGCTGCTTGTTGCTTCACACATGAATATTAACGCAGCATAGAATGTGGAAGAGAAACTGAATGGATGTTGCAGTTGACGTGAGATTTGCGTTAGAAGCTTAAATGCAAAGTGATTTATGTCTTATCTGTGAGAACACCCTGAGGAGTTCCCAAATGACATCACTGGACAAACACCATCAAGGGATATGACCACTGCGTCTGTCCCTATAAAAAGGAGTAAAAGAACTTGGCTGGGGCAAGTGGCCATGGTACCCTGATCAGGGCTTGATACCCCGTGCCTAAGAGTCTCAGGGGTGAGTGACGTCCTCCTTATTCCTAAGCCAAATACTCTCCAGAAGGACACCAAGCAGTAGCTTGTTACAGAGGCTCAGACACGCTAATAACCAAAGCAGGGTGAAATCGCCGTGTGATTTCATGCATGTGCATGATTAAACTTGCACATTATTACTGCACCAGGCATGGTCCCCATTAAAAATGTAATCAAATCCATTGTGCAAAGAAGAGTTGCCAATAATATCTTACTCAAGATCTGGGGCATGCTCCCTAACCACCACCACCCCGGCCATAGTCAAGGGAATAAGCAGAAAGAAAGCAATCTAATTGGTTCACCATTTGCAAATTGCAGTCTGGCATTTGGCACCAGCTCTCGTTTCAGCCAAGAATTAACATCAAAGACTTTGAGGAGAGTCTTAGGATTTATAGTCATGATAATTCTGCATTATGCTTGACTGCCAAGGCATCAGGGGATGTGCACTGCTAGGATTCCTTGTCTGAGTTCATAGTCTTACATCTGCCAAACAACTCAAGCTTCATACTTGGCTGTAATTGAACTGCCCCAGGCATTACGTGATCGGCTTGCAATTCGTGGCTATGTCAGTAAACGAAAGTTATATAAATGTTCCAGCGTGCTTTGTTTCTGCAGTTCTGGAGTGTGGGGTGGGGTGGTGGGGGCAGAGAGGCAGCCCAACAACTGTTTGTTGCCTCTAGGCTACATTCCTCACTCAATTCCAAAAGAGATTATAAAAATTACTCCAAACATATGACTTGGAACCAAATCAGACTAAACAGGAAGACAGTTAATCAATTGAATCTTGCAAGGGTATGTTGCATCTCCTTCGCATAGAAATATAACACAGCTCCTCTTCTTGGACAACTTGGCACTTCTAAACAGCTATGATGAAGTATCTGCAGGGCTATCCCATCCATCAGATAGAGTGAACATTTGTCCCGAGTGCCAACTGTGCAGAAGATGCCAAACTGGCAGCTTGCATATCAGTATCTGGGAGGAGCAAAGTGGAACAAAATAGGAGGAGGTATCAAGGCTTATGCTGAAACAGCCACAGTGCGACCCTTGAAACTGTGTAGTGGGGTATTCCATTACCATTGCCTTCTAAAGAGCATCTATGCCAGAGCTTTTCGACCTTTTTGAGTCCACGGCTCCCTTGACCAACTACATTCTTTCTGCGGCACCTCTGTGGGGCTCAGGAGCCCGGTTATGTCACCCCTTGCCTGCAGAGCCGGCAGCCCCTCACCCCTTTTCGAGCACCCTCCCTTGTGAAGTTTTCCCTCAGCCTCCTCTCCTCTCCCCTCTCCTGGGGAGTCGTCTGGGCAGCCTGGTCTCTGGGCTGCCCCCCTCTCGCCCATAGAGAGGTGCCCCCTCTCACAGGGGCCTGGGCACAGGATGTCCCCAGCCCAACAGAGACTGGTCAAGGTGAACATAAAGCCAGCACCTTACCTTGGGAGGCAGCAGTGATAGTAGCAGTTGCTGCTGGGCCTGCGTGGTGGAAAGGTTCCCCTTCAGCATTGCACACAGCAAGCACAAGAAAGGCCAGCACAGTGCCTGCCTGCCTGGCTTCCCACTTTTCCATCCATTCCCAACAGCAAGATCTGGTGGACTGGCTAGCTGGGCTCCCTCGCCCACTTGCTTGCTGACTTTGAGGCCGCCTCAGCTCCTGGCAATCGGCACCCCCTGACCAGCCCCAGAGGCACCATTAGTTTGTGGAGCTTGTAGCCAGGGCTGCTGCAGCAAACAGCTGTGCAAGCCTTTGGGAGGCAGAGACACAACAGGGCATCAGAGGAGGGAAGGAAAGAGGAACAGAGGCCTCAAAGTTGCTCGCAGTACCCTGACTATCATTCAAGGCACTCCAGGGTGCCACAGCACACTGGTTGAAAGCCACTGATCTATGCTGTTATTCATTGAAATGGGGATGGCACAGGAGATGTATCTAGTTGTGCCTCAGGGTAAGAGATGGTGGGGGGATTCAATTCAGTTTGCATGTAAAGGTGAACATTCCTTATTTGCACTTCCCAAAAACAGTACAGAACCTTCCCCTGAAATTTGCACTTCTCTGAATTTTGCAACACAGTTCTCCAGCCAAGTTGTTGGTATCTGTCTGTCTCGAGAGACATTGGAGTGTACCTCCAGGGGTGAAGCCGAACTGCTTGAGAATCACAGCGTCTGCTGTGGCTAGAGAGGTTTGCAACTCATAACTGCTGCCTCCCGCACTGTCTTTGCTGCGTTAGCAGTACTGACGTGACTTCTCTGGGGAGCAAGCCTGGGCAGTGGGGTTGATGTGGTCCAAAGGAAAGCAGAGCAATACATTTGGAACTCTCTTGGCTGCAGGAGTTGCCAAAAGGAGATGCACAAGACACCATCCAACTGCCTTAGGGGGTCACTCCAGATTTGTGTAGGGTTTACTCTTTGCCTTTTCTTCTCCCAAAGGTGTCCCACAAGGCAGAGGGTACAGATTTTCCAACAGGTTTACTCCCAAACCCTTTCTCACAAATGTGTATAGCTTCAAGGCAGTCGAGGTTTAGGATCAGAGATTCCCTTCTCCTAGATGGGCTACCTTCCCAGGTTGACAAGCCCCATCTGCACCTCTACAGTGCATGCAGAAACCGCCTTCTTAACCATTGGACCCACAATTGGTCTCAATCAACTCAATCAACCAGTCCACTCAATCAACCAGAGCCTGTCTTTGCATGCAGGGTCCCTATAGTCCCTAACTCGAGGGTTTGAGACCCATTGGCTACCCTCACCTGGTTTAGCTGGCCAAACGGAGCCTCTTCTTCCGTCCTCCATTAACTTGCAAGGGAGGAAGATATAGATATCTCCATTAATCTGCATGGTACAGGGGCAGAAGAAGAGAATGCAACCCTAGAAACAGCTGGGGATTGAATGGGAATCTCACCCTACTGTTAAGGACTCTTGGGAAACAGGGTCCTTGGTGCCAATGAGAGATTTCCTCCTCATGCAAATACTTCTTCAGAGGAGGGATTTTTCTCAGGGCCACAGTAGGGGAGGAAAAGGTTAGATTCTCCCCATGCCAGTTCTGATCCTGCTCATTATCAGCCCCTACCTTGCAGCTAATGCAATTTGCATTTAGCCCTCCCCATTGCATCTAACATCACATGTAGTTCGGCATTTCCTTTATGCCACATTGTGACATCATTGCATTAGGACTGTCACACCAACAAACAGGAGAAAAAATTGCTACCAAATACTACTATGCTTTGCCAACAGCAACGAAGGCTGCAAATGGCCAAAGAAATTGTTCCTGGGTTAATATGTTAAAGAATAATTGTGAAGTGTAACAATATGCCATCACTTTATAGCCATTTTTCTACACTGTGCTGAAATAAAATCATTGTCATTAAAGATATAATACCATTCATACTTATTTTAATCTTGCCCCGGATTTAAAATTTAGAAAGGAACCAGGAGTTTATTCCTTGCAATGAGCTCTCTTTCACTTCCACTTGAATTTCTCTCCCAAGCTGGGACTGAACTTGGTTTATTTTTAGTCCTCTTGTTAGCAACTCTTTTCCTTAAAGATCACAAGAATTAAACTCCAGAAAAATGAGACAATAAATACACGAGGTGTCAAGGCCATGGAAATGTGTCTTTGGCACAAAAGAGGAGAGGGAGAAGCAGAGAAACTTGTAAAGAGCAAGGGCCCCCACCCACCCTCAGAAGTCTATTTATGGTCTCCCTTTTTCTTTCCCCAGCCAAAGTCTCCATATTGCAGATGATATTGCTTTTGTGCTAGTAGTACTGTTAACCCATGGGAGCTCATTTGCAGAATCCCATTGTCATGGACTGGCTGGATGCAGAGGAATGGTTGGAGGCAGCAGCTGGAGAACCCGCAAGGGACAAAGGCAGGATGATGATGAGTGGTCAGAGGGAGAAGCCTGGGAGAAGGCGGTGTTGGAAACTGAGAGGTAACAGGGCTTGGTCAGCAGGGAGTCTATGTCAGAGAGAAGTCCTGAATCAGAATTAGAGGCGGAAACAAGAGAGGAAGGGAGCCAAGAGGCAGAGATGAGTCAGGCTAGCAAAGAAGCCATGGTGTCTCCCACTCCTGCTGCGACAAGCTCCCCTCCCCAGTCTCCCAGGACCAGAAGAGGGATGAAGAGGGATGAGCAGAGCTAGGTGCACTGGCGAAGTCTCAGATTGTTTGGGAAAGACCTGGGGGGAGGAGATTTAGGCATCTGTGGGAAGGAGGGGACCTTCAGCCTCTGCAACTACCTCATAGGGGCAAGTCTTGCCAGGAAGAGTTGCTGTGCTCACTAGGCCTGGCACCCCTGAGCAGCCCTTGTTTCTTCTAATGAAGATTTAACTTCACACACTCTGTGTGAGTATTATTGCTGCCTGGCTCCCTGACACCCAGTAGGCATTGGTAGTGCAGGCCCATATAGGGCTTGCTTCGAAGGTGGAAGCCTCCTGGCCTCAGTCATTAGCCTTGGGAGAAGCACAGAGCTGTTTTGCTCTTTTTTCCTTTCCCAGTTGTCCCAAATGCACCTGCTTTGCCCTTCCACAACTCATGTACATCAATGAAGATGAACGTTGGTAGACTCAGGACAGACAGAAGAAAGAACTTCAGGCAGCATGTAGTTATATGGAACCACGGGAGGCAGGGCTGATCACCAACTTGGATAGCTTTAAAAGGGTCAGGCAAATTCATGGAGGATAAGACTATTCATGACTAGTAGATATATTGGCTATACTCTGCATTATGCCACTCGATGCCAGTCGCTGGGATATGCAGGTGGGCAGACTACTATTGTGCTCACATCCAGCTTGCAGGTTTCCAACAGGTTTCCAACAATTGTGTTTTCAATACAGTGGTACCTCAGGTTACATACGCTTCAGGTTACATACGCTTCAGGTTACAGACTCCACTAACCCAGAAATAGTGCTTCAGGTTAAGAACTTTGCTTCAGGATGAGAACGGAAATCGTGCTCCAACGGCGCAGCAGGAGGCCTCATTAGCTAAAGTGGTGCTTCAGGTTAAGAACAGTTTCAGGTTAAGAACGGACCTCCGGAACGAATTAAGTACTTAACCCAAGGTACCACTGTAATATATGTGTTACAGTGGTGCCTCGGGTTACAAACACCTCAGGTTACAAACACTTCGCGTTACAGACTCCGCTAACCCAGAAATAGTACCTCGGGTTAAGAGCTTTACCTCAGGATGAGAACAGAAATTGCACGCCGGTGGCACAGCGGCAGTGGGAGGCCCCATTAGCTAAAGTGGTACCTCAGGTTAAGAACGGTTTCCGGTTAAGAACAGACCTCCGGAACGAATTAAGTTTGTAACCAGAGGTACCACTGTATTGTGCACAGTTTATTTATTTTGGAACACATGACTTGGCTGGGGAGCTGCATTGCAAAGATGTTCAAGTTTCAAAGGATGGCTTTTTTTGCACAGTTTCATCAAAATTTCTTCCCCGCCACGGCCAATAGGGAGGTTAAACATAGTGATGCGCTAAACATTTATTCCATCTTTATCACTGTCTATCAGTTAAGGAGAAAAGAAATTACATTCAACCAAGTCAGGGCCAGTTCTGTCATTAGGCAGAGTGAGGGGACCTATGTTGTGGGACAGTGGCAGCAACCCCCAGGCCGTTCCTTCTGAATTCCCCAAGGATTGCTCTCTTTTGGAGGGCAGGGTTGTGTATATGTCATATGACTTGTGCTGGGCTCCGTCAGGTGTCTCTACCTAGAGTGGAGGGAGGACGCCATCTTGTCATTTACCTCAGGCAGCAGAATGGCAAGGTGATGTGACCGCCTGTCCACTCCTGATCCTGCCATTTCTGTCATGCTAACTGCCACCTGGTACCTGTGAGGGATGTGCTGCCATTTTGAGAAAGGCACCTGCCTAGTCTTGTTCTGAACTGTTTTAAAATTGTTTTTGATATTGTGTTTTCATGTTGTAACCCACCCTGGGACCTTAGGGTGAATAAATAAATAAAAATAGCCATAAGCAACAGCCGTGCCTCCCTCAGTCAGAACTCTGAGGTACTTTCAGGTCCTTCCACCAGACAGCCTTCCGCCCTTCACCAGCCATGTTTTCCTTGTCTCCTCAGCCTGACAGTTCTAGGGGCCTTGTTGTCTGAGGGGCTGCAGAAGCTTTGAGCCAAACTGCTCAGGGAGATGCTTTCTCCTTCCGCCGACATGTTTAGAGGCAAGGCTTCAGCTTCTTGCTGAAGTTCTCCTCCTCAACCTCAGCTTCAACGAGGTGCCTTTATGAGAGCTCTGTGAGGAAGCGTACGGTAAGAGAATCAGACAGGGAAGTGTCTAACATGATGCCCTATTTGGGTCTTCGGAGGAGACGCCGCAAGAGCTGCTGCTGAAGCACATTCCTGCAGCTGTGTCTCCCTCCTCTCCCAAGCTCTGGCTAAGATTAGCATGTGCGCCAATGAGGGATGCCACCTGTTCAGCTTCGGCTGAGACAGCCCAGTGTTTAGCGACATCGCCCACAGTACATGGGACAGGATGCCCTATTTTCTTCTTACCCTGGAAGCTGCAAGGAGCTAGCGCCCAACTGGTCGCCTGGAGTTTAAATGCACATTACACCAAACACATGGCACAAAGTAATCTGTGCTTTTTTTTTTTTGAAAATGCAATCCTGCAAATACAAGGTCTGCTCTGCACAATGTCAGAATCGAGCCTTTAGTGTGGAAGCACCCAACTCCCCCGCATTACATATCAGACAGGCGCCTTCTCTCTTTTCAACCACCCTACTAAAATCTTTATCCCAGTTGGCATCTGTCCTGGATCTGAACTGATGCATGTGCTGTAGTCTTAAACTGTTTTTAATACTTAGAGTTGCATTTTGATTGGTTTTATATGCAATTGCTTTTAACTGTTTTTATATAGGTAACTGTTTTAATATTGTAAACCGCCTCTTAGGAAACGATTCATAAATAATAATAATAATAATTATTATTATAATTATAGTAATAACCACAAGACTACTCAATGTTCACTTGACCGATGGTATATGGGAAGGTTTTAGCTTTCCATCTCCACCAGCAAAAATTGCTCTTGCAAAGCAATTCACTTGGTTGGCGACAGGACATCTGAAGACAGCCTTGTTTAGAAAAGCTTTTAATGTTTAATAGATTATTGTATTTTAATATTTTGTTGGAAGCTGCCCAGAGTGGCTGGGGAAACCCAGCCAGATGGGTGGGGTATAAATAATAAATTATTATTATTATTATTATTATTGGAGCTTTTCACCAGTTGTTGTGGAGGAACTTATCCTCGTCAGGATTGCAGCTGGGTAGGGAAGGGTTAAACACCTCCCACTCTCTGCATGCTGTAGCCCTGATGAAAAATTGCCCCTCCCCACCTACTACTAAATCTTAAAACACCAAAGGTGAAGCTGCATACCACACACTTAACGTTACACTCAGACTCCTGGATTGAAAACAAAAGGAAAACAGAAACCTTAGGTGCAACTTGTGAAGCCCACCAAAAGGCAAGAAGCTCCTATCTCTCCCCCATTTGTGTTCCTGCTGTTGGAGATTAAACAGGAACAGCTGAGGAAATGCTGTCACCCCCAAACAACTTCAGTGATGCAGAAAGTGCACCCTAGCATCAAAGATGATGCAATAAAAGGAGTGGGCATAGCTCAGTGCGGTGAAAGCTGGCTCAGCCAATGTCTGTCCTTAGTCAGACGACTCCACCTTGAACAGGAAGTGACTGCTAGCTTCCTTTTTCTTGGTCTCAGCACTGCCCTTGTAGAGTTCAGCAGGGAGGGAAATGGGGATAAAATTTAGAATCTGTTGTTCTGCCTGTCATTGGCTCTGGTTTAGTTTATCACTGGCTCTCTCTTGACCTGCTGTTGGCCTCCCTGCCTTCTGTCCACTGTTCCAGTGATCATCAGCCACCACTGACTCTGTGTTAGAGCACATGCTTTTGATGCAGAAAGTTGCAGGTTCAATCCCTGGTTGAATAATTGGACATATTAGGGAGAGCAAAATGTACTGGCCTAGATGGAATAATGACTTTCCCCGGTATAAAGCAGATTTAAAAGTTCGTATGACTATAGGGGTCCATTGATGTCCATTATACCAAGGATGGGAAACCTGAGACCCTCCAGATGTTGTTGAATTCCCCTTCCCATCATCCCTGACCACTGTCCATGCTGCCTGTGGTTGATGGGAGATGTGGCCCACCAGATGTGGCTGTTGGACTCTACGTTCCCCACTAAACAAAGGCCCTTTCCGAATTCAAAACCAATTCAGACAGCAGAATGGAATGTTTTCTTCCCCATCGCAAAACAACTGAAATGAAAAGCTGGTTTTATTCAAAATCCCCTGGGGAATAAAAAATGTTCTCATCTGATGCCTAAAAAGACGACAGCATAGGCACCATTCAAACTTCTCTGGGGATGGAATTCCATAATTCTGGGGACTTACAAAAATTTGCCTTCCAGATGTTACTGGACTACAACTCCCTAACCATTGGTCATGCTGACTAGGGCTGATATAGGGAGTTACAGACTTAACAAAATCTGGGTGGCATTAGGTTGCTACCACTCTACTATAATTAAAAGGCCTCTATCCCCACTCCCACCCCTTCTAAGATCATGGAATGCTTCTGCTGTATGCCGTTGAATACCATTTGCAGGGAATCACAAGTGGGCAGTGCTGTTGCACCCATGTCCTGCTTTCGGGCTTCTCACAGGCATATGGTTGGCCACTGTGAGAACAGGATGCTGGACTAGATGGGCCACTGACCTGATTCAGCAGACTCTTCTCATGGTCTTACTGCCAACATTTGATCTGTACTGTTGAGAGTATATTAACTTATGGTCTTTGACTGAGATTTGGGAGCTGCACGGTCAGGGAAAAAACAATGTTGTCCAGGGTTGTAAAGACTGCGGAGGGAATAATTGGGTGTACTCTTCCCACCTTGGATCAAATCTACGCTTCCAGGTGCCATAAGAAAGCTGCAGAGATAGTGCAGGATAGTGCGCACCCCGGAAATGATCTCTTTCAGCTTCTGCCTTCTGGAAGAAGGTACAGGGTTATAAAGACTAGGATTAGCCGCCTGAGAAACAGTTTCTATCCAAATGTGATTTTGGTTTTAAACGCAGTGCAAGGAGTCTCTGTGGAAGTATATTGTATTTAAAAAATGGGGTATCAGAGTTTTTAGGGGGCTAACCAGGTTGGGATAGCTGGGATAGCAGGCTTGTTGGTTTTTGAATGTCTTGTGTAGATTTTTCAGTTTCGTTGTTCTGTATGGGACAATGACAACAAAGATTATCGTATCGTATCATATCTGAACATATTCAGCATGAAATGATGGCATCACAACTAGTTTGACACAGACTGATGTGGTGGGAAGTTAGGGCAGGTCATCTTTCCCTCATGTCTGCTTCATGCCGGTTCAGTCATCTAACGTACTAAATCCTAAGTCCCACACCCTGAACATAAATACTTTAAAATTACTGCTCATCCTTTCTCTTTTCAGAACCTAACATTGACTCAGGCTGCGTACACACACTATAATTTTAAAGCACATTCAAATAACATTTCTTTCCCTCAAGGAATGCTGTGCATTATAGTTCGTTAAGGGTTTCTGGGAATTGTAACTCTGTGCACAGTAAGCTACATCGTCCAGAATTCTTTGAAGGAAAGAATGGCATTTTCAAACGTTCAAAGTCTTCACATACCTTATCTTGTGAAAACCCTGCCACAACTCTGTTTTAGCATTTGCAAGATTACAAATGATGCAGAGAAACTGGATTGGAAGGAACAAACTTTACTTGTGTGGCAAGTTCCCATACCCACCTGGGAAGTGGAATAAAGAAACATGAAACAGTATTTTAGGTTAATGGGTGAAAAGGGCCTCAACTTTAATGGTTACAGAATGTGAGTGGTATTGGCTTAGGCATTGATAATGTGCGCATGGGGAGAGCTTGCTCCCAGCCCGCAATGTCACCTCCCCAGGAACGGGAAATAGCTTTAGCAGTGTGCTGCTAAGCAAACTAAATACAAAATTGTAGCTAACCAGGTCTTCATAACTCCCTTTCTCTGCTGGTGTCACCCAGATTCCTCCCACACAACCATTTCTATATGACTTGAGTTCCTGCTCACATTTCACCTGTAAGGTTGGTCAATATTATTACTCTCAAGTTGCAGATGGACAGCTGAAACAGAAAGAGTGACTTTCCTAAGGCCGTCTGTTGGGCTCAGGGAGTGTCTTCACCCCAGTCATTCAGCCTGGACACTGAGATCTAGCTTCAAGGGCCTTTTGGTGGTTCCCTCACTGTGAGAAGTGAGGTTACAGGGAACCAGGCAGAGGGCCTTCTTGGTAGTGGCACCCACCCTGTGGAACGCCCTCCCATCAGATGTCAAAGAGATAAACAGTTACACAACTTTCTGAAGACATCTGAAGGTTTAATGTTTTATTATGTTTTTATAATAAAAAAATCCTTCCAGTAGCACCTTTAAGACCAACTAAGTTAGTTCTTGGTATGAGCTTTCGTGTGCAAGCACACTTCTTCAGATACACAGATATGTTTTTATAATAAGCCATCAGATATGTTTTTATAATAAGCCATCCAGAGTGGCCAGGGTATAATAATAATAATAATAATAATAATAATAATAATAATAATAATAAGTTATTATTCATGGCAAGAGGGGAGATTTGAAATAGAGATTCCCTGATTTGTAACCCAGTTGCTTAGCCACAAGGCTGCATTAGCTCTCACCATGTCAAAGAGTCAGTGCATCATAGTTTGGAGAAGCACAAAATATTCAAAAGGTGATGTAATCATTTCCGGTGAAAGAACACATAATTTAGCACAAGCTATTCTTTTCCTGTAGGAGACACTGGGGAATATCAACTGAAAAATATATATATATATTTTGCTCCCCATGGAGCTGTGGAAACCAATGTAACGTTCTCCCTCCTGCCCAGAGCAGTATTTCCGAATTGCGATGGAACAAGGCTCAGCATGTCAACCGTGGCTAAATAAAAAAAGCTGATCTGCATTAGCGTTGCCTCTTAACCCTGGCAGCTGGAGACAGAGCAGCTCCAAAATCTTTCCCAGAAACAATGTCTGTGTCGTGCCATTGCTGAGATGCAAAATATAAATTAGCGAGAGAGCTATTTAGTCATTAAAATAACTTCACTGTCTCTCTCCGGGGTAAGGCTCTGTTTGAGGTTGTTGCCGTGACAATTTCTGATATGGGATCCCTTATTCGCCTAATTGTAAATGGAGCACAAGGGAACAGATGTCTTTAGCAGGTGGCTCCACTTGAAGATGGGGACTGAGTGGGGAATTCCACAAAGGAACACGTGCAGCCCACAGGGCGACATGATTATTATGTCTGAGTTGTGCATTGGGTGCAGGAAAGGCATGTATGGCGCACCCCAAAAGCTGTCCTTTAGGCAATAATTTCTGTAGTTACTTACAATTATCGCTCAAGTAAATTCCATCACCAGCCCTTCATTCATTTACAAACTGGCAAAACAATCCTGTGCACGAAAGTGAGTCTGTATGAAGTTTATTCCCTGGAAAGTATGTTTAGGATTGAAGCCAAAGTAAAATGTAGAGGGATCTAGAAAGCTAGAATGTCTCTCTGGATGATTGTGGTGCAGAACAGGGAAGGGATAACTTGTGCTGCTATAGAAGTTGTTCGACTTGCATCTTCCATCATCCCTGACTTCTGGTCATGTTGACTCAGGTTGATGGGAGATGTGGTCCCAACAGCATCTGAAAGGCCACAGGCTTCACACCATTGGTTTCAGAAGCAGGTGTCAGAGGTGTCAGTATATGGAAACATCAAAGCTGCAGACACCCAGATTGTTGACATCACATGATGCACCTATCTGTGGGAAAGAAGAATTTCCCAGGACGTTCACAGGCTGGATAAGTCTTTGTGAAGAGTGTAACTTGAAACCTTCTGTGTGCGCATATTCAGGAAGTTTGTCAGACTTGCTAGAAGAACTGAACTGAAAGGACGTGTTTTTCTCTAGTGCTGTAATGTCAGGAATAAACATCATGTAAATAGATTTCTGACTTATTTTCTTTCCCCTGCGGAAGCAGGAGGAAGGAGGGGGTTGTGCATTTTACCCACACTTGGGAAAATGTCGCCTATCAAAATCTCCCTGCTCTGTCTGGATATCAGCCAGAGGAGGTTACTGGTAAGCAAGCTCCGAGGACAGAGATGGTGGCGCCATCGGCAATGGCGGACTCCCTCTGATCTGGAGGGACTAGCTCCACGCGAAACGGGTCTTTTCCGCTACGGCGAAGCGGGGACCCTTTCAAAAATCACAGGCAGATAAGCCTGTGACCATGGGACTCGGCGAGCACCTTTAGTGCCCCCCCACCCGCAAAAGAACCCACTAACGGGCTCCGGAGCGAAGAGGGGGAAGTGGCGCGGTGCTGAGAGTCAACTGCTTTTTCCGTGGAGCGAAGCCGCACAGCCGTTGCCGGAGAGCGCTGCCTTTTTCCTGGGACAATTTGGCTTCTAAAATAATCACCCGTGAGTACTTAAATTTCGGACAATTGGACTTTAAATAAGGACTTGCGAGCAGAAAGGAAAATTGGACTTAAAAGTTTACCTCAATTTGGCACTGAAATGGGAAGGTCTAAACAGGAAGTCAGCCTTCCGTTTCTTTGTAGATAGATTAAAGCAAAGACATGGCAAACTAGAGCTCAGAAAATCGCTTGTAAAAGATTAACTTTCATCATTTAAAATTGTTAAACCCCCTTCGGAAGCAGGAGAAGAGGGGGGATTTTTTCGGACTGTTTAAACCTGCAGAAGTGAGTGTAAAGTAAAGTAACTTTCCACCGTCCTGATCCTGGAGCAGGGTGTCAGGACTGACTTTTTTGAAGCTCATTGACCAGAGACAAACATTTTTGACAGATAGCTATAAGAAGAGAAATATTGATTCCATTGTTCCCCTTCGCATTTTAAAGGAACAAATATTGACAAAATATCTGAAAAAGGAAACTTTGTTGTTAGACTTGTCTTTAAAAGAAAGAACAAATAGAAGTTTTTCCCCTAGAGGGAGACTGTGAAACTGTAACCAACTCCGGGGAGCTTGCAGCTGTTACAGATTACAATCGTGGGACTAGACTTCTGACCTTGCAGGACAATGTATTCGGAAGCTCTGTTGCGTGCTTTCTGTAAAACAAATGCCCTACTGGAACAGCTACATGAGAAGACGGACTTGATGACTGATGCGATCAGAAATTTTGAACAGGCAGTGGGAAATTATATGGAGCCCACCCAGGAATTAAATCAGGAGTGTGCCCTGACAGAACAGATGAGGGAAGAGGATGTTACTGAATCTTGGGCGCCAGAGATGAAGGGAGGTGTGGCCCAGCAGGAACATGAGCTTTTGGACTTGACAAATGAACTTGGAAAAAGCCAGATTTGGAAAGATAAAGTTTGGTTTGGTTTGGAAATGGGGGGTTGGATAGACCCCCCTATGCAGGGAGGTTTGGACCTTTCAAGTCTGGCAATGGGCCGTGAGATGTTTGGGGTTGTGAGGGCTCTTAATTTTGGAGGGATTTTGAAACATGTTCTTAAATACCACATGGAGTTTACTGTGGACTATGGAAAAGGGGCTGATTTGTCGAGAAGGGTCAAAAACATTGTTAAACTGGAGTTCCCACGAGTGAAAGGAGCAGGAGACAAAGGAAAATACAGTTATAAATTTGAAGAAGATCTGCGGAAGGGACATGGAAGAGACTTAAGGGCCTCGAATACAAGGTTACCAGGTTAATGCGCTAGATCGATGGGATAATAAGGACTGACAAAACCCAGGACCAGGAGGAAGGGACGCTAGATGAAGATTGGATTGTTTTTATTTCTTTTTTTTACCACTAGGATTGTTTTATAAAATTGATGAATGTTAGAAAAATGTTGGAACGAAATTACTTGGCTTAAGCAAAAATGTTTAAAGAATTATGTAAGAATATTATGGTTATGAGAAGTTGGTAAAAATAAGATTTAAGTTTTAAGCTTTAAGGTTCTTTATAGTAAGATAAGATTAAAATAGATTAAGGTAATGTAATGACAGAATATTATGAAATATGGAAAGGATTTGCTGCAACAATTAACAACCAGGATACAAAAAAAGGGAGGAGGAGGAGGTCAAAGAAAGAAGGTAATGACAGTTGAGGATTTGAGAATGATGGATTTGTTTTTGAGTGTTTGTGGTGTATTTTGTTTTTTGAATTTGTATTGTTTGATGTGGTTTGTTTTTTCTTTCTCTTTTTCTGCTTTGTTCTCTTTTGTAATTCTAAAAATTTTCAATAAATATCATTTAAAAAAAAAAAAGCAAGCTCCGAGGACAGTGAGAGGGGCCAGCCTCTATGGAGGGGGCTTGCAAACCAACAAGAGGTGGGTCAGCAATAAATCACAGTAAGTGAAGTTAACTCTTTGTTAGAAGAAACAAGGGCAGCTCAGTAGTGCCAGGCCTAATGATCGCAGCAACTCTGCCTGGTAGATCTTGCCCCTATGAGGCAGTTGTGGGGACTAAAGGTCCTCGCCTTCCCACAGCTGCCTAAGCTCCCTCCTCTTCCAGGTCCTTCCCAAGCAATCTGAGACTCCGCCAGCACATCTGTCTCTGCTCCTCCCTCTTCATCCTTCTTCTGGTTCTGGGAGATCAAGGAGGAGGGGAGCTTGTTGCAGCAGGAGGGGGAGACACCCTGGCTTCTTCACCAGCCTGACTCATCTCTGCCTCTTGGCCTCCCTTCTCTCCTGATTATGTTTCTGCTTCTGGACTTCTTTCTGCCACAGACTGCCTCTCTCACTAAGTCCTGTTAGGTCTTCAGCTACCAACATCTCTCAGTCTCCTCCCTCTTCTCTCTCTGACCACTCATCCCTCCACCAATCCCTGGGCTCTGAGTCTTTTTCCCTTGTGGGTTGCCCAGCTAGTGTCTCCCACCATTCTTCTGCGTCCAGCCAGTCCATGACAGTGGGCTTAGAAACTTGTAAATTCAAATTTGGGACTTCTCAACTCATGTAAAAAATTAGCAGATACATGGTGTTTTCATACCTGAAAGGTACATAGCATTTTGTACCCTGGGTATATTGCATGTACACACAGCAGGATCTTAAGACTAGCCCCTTGTGTTCTTCTCACATGTTGCTAAGCAAACCACAGGTATTTTAAAATTTTATTTATTTGAAGATACATGATCCCGACCTCCCAGTTTGTTTCCATTATTCACAGTGGCTTGCAATGATCAAGACCATCCATAATGAAACAATATAAAAACCAAACAAAGAGAAACAGATTAAGTAGATATAAAAACAGGATCTACACAGGCTTTAACACCTGAGAGTCCAGCATGACTAAAGCTTGCTGGAACCGACAGGAAGCATCGAGGGAGGGTGCCAAATGAATTTCATTTGGCAAAGCACTGTATTCCAAAATCTAGGCTCAGGCAAATGTGGCTCTCCCACAGGCAGAGCACGGAGAAATTTGCTTAATAACGGTTATCAACAAACCACTTAAGCACGTGCCTTCTACTCATGCCTGGTTTATTTGGCAGCCTAACTGCAGGAGAATTTGGGTCACCTCCAGACTGTCCGTAGTTTCCAGGAGAGATTGAAGCACATAGCGAAAATTTAGGTGTACACAATTAAAATAGAGCGAAGCCCTAGTGCAACAAATCCCCATTTTCTTCTTCATCTTTAAAAACAAACAAACAAACTTTGGACAATTTGCAGGTAGGAAAGTGATGGATATATGCACTGAAATGTGTGGAATGAAGAAATGATTAATGGGAAGGTGTCTCACTACCACACAAGCAAATCAGGACGAATAATGTTGTTGTTGTTTAGTCATTTAGTCATGTCCGACTCTTCGTGACCCCATGGACCAGAGCACACCAGGCACTCCTGTCTTCCACTGCCTCCCGCAGTTTGGTCAAACTCATGCTGGTAGCTTCGAGAACACTGTCCAACCATCTCGTCCTCTGTTGCCCCCTTCTCCTTGTGCCCTCCATCTTTCCCAACATTGGGGTCTTTTCCAGGGAGTCTTCTCTTCTCATGAGGTGGCCAAAGTATTGGAGTCTCAGCTTCAGGATCTGTCCTTCCAGTGAGCACTCAGGGCTGATTTCCTTAAGAATGGATAGGTTTGATCTTCTTGCAGTCCATGGGACTCTCAAGAGTCTCTTCCAGCACCATAATTCAAAAGCATCAATTCTTTGGCGATCAGCCTTCTTTATGGTCCAGCTCTCACTTCCATACATCACTACTGGGAAAACCATAGCTTTAATCCTTGAATAACCTCCCAACAAACAACGCAGAATGAATGCTCAATAAACACTAGACAGGACATAGCCTAACCTCTGTGTAAGCTTTGTGCAAGGAAATTGGGGTGAATGCTCAATATACAGGATATCTGGAGGAACCCTTATTTTGTTTAGTTATGGTGACTCTTTGCCACCATAAGTTTTGTTGCTACTGTGCGAGATGAGCAGGGAGTTGAATTGACCTGGGTTGCATGCACATCACACATTTAAAGCACATGGCTTCCCCCACTCCCAAGAACCTGGGGAACAGTGGTTTGCCTCTCACAAAATTATGGTTCCCAGCACCCTTAGCAAGCTATAGTTCCCAGGATTCTGTGGGAGAAGTCATGTACTTCAGTTGTGTGCAACCTTGCAGTAGAATCTGTCGAGAAATAAATGGGGGATAAATGAATGGAAGAGAAACTCATCTGGATAATGTGCAAAGGAACTGAACAATTTATCTGGTGAGATTTGGGGGGAGATTTGGTTAGCTTGTCTTCTGTGACATCTAAATGTATATCTAGACATATAAGTTAGCATATGGAACTGTGTGTTTAGTGGCTGGTACCTCAAACCTTTTACATACCTAACAACGCCCCTGGCTTGAGGCAGAATTCTGTCCCTGTTTCTAAAATTTATTTCTTCTTAGAAGTCTGAAGGATTTATTATCCTGCCTTTGTGATCCTCTTGGCTGGGAAAAGAGGGGATCTAGTCTCTCCTTTGGCTTGGAGCTAGCTGATATATCTATGTATATTTTTAAAGCTGTATACCATGTAAAGATTGTAGATTTCAGCATTGCAAAGCGGATGGTGTCGGATGAACCTGGCCAACTAGTCAACTTGCTCTATTTTTAACTCAAGAGAATGCATATGATATTTGCAAATGAAACAAGATGAGTGGCTGGATAAGTGAAAAGGGTTGGATGTATTCAGTTTCTTCAGATTTAAGCAGAAACGGTTGACTTCCCCTTGTGGCCTCAGCAACAAACAATAAAATCTGCAAGGCTTTCATGATGGATGGATGTAGGTTTTGTTGCGAAATTACTTGCTATATTCCCTGAAAAGACTGCTCGGGGGGGGCGGGGGGATTAGGGAAAAAAGTGACACAGTATGCAATGCACACAGCAGTTTAAAATGGATTCAATGCATCTCATGTGTGCAAGGTGCGTTGTTTAGCTTTTGCACACTCTACACGACAATGTCATCATCCAAGTGGCACCCCCCACTCTCTCCCCATTAAAATTTATTTATTTATTTCATAAAATTTATATGCTGCCTGGTTGTAAAAATAAACCTCAAAGCAGTCTACAAAACAATTCATGAAACAATTAAATTACTGGTGAAATCAATTAAATTACTGGTTAAAAACAATTAAAACAACTATTTAAAATATAGAAAATAAAATCAGCAATGAACTAAAAAAAGGGCACCAGCATTCTAGGTATCCGGGTAGGGTTATTGTTAGGTACTGAGCTGAATCCCAGAACAATAGGATCCAGAATGCAGCAGTCTGATTGGTCCGCAGGAGCCACCCAATCCAGCTCCAGGTGGAAGTGAATCAGCGACCTGATTGGCCTGCAGGAGCAGCCAATCAGGCTTCTCGAGGAAGTGAATCCGCAACCTGATTGGCCTAGAGGAGCAGCCCGGAATTAGCCAATCACGTGGGGCCCATTGTGTAAATAATGTATATACAGTGGTACCTCGGGTTAAGTACTTAATTTGTTCTGGAGGTCCGTTCTTAACCTGAAACTGTTCTTAACCTGTAGCACCACTTTAGCTAATGGGGCCTCCTGCTGACGCCGTGCCGCCAGAGCCCAATTTCTGTTCTTATCCTGAAGCAAAGTTCTTAACCTGAAGCATCATTTCTGGGTTAGTGGAGTGTGTAACCCGAAGTGTTTGTAACCCAAGGTACCACTGTATAGCTAGACGTTTTGGAAAATGTTTCATCATTGCTACTATGAGCTGAATAAAGAGCTTGAAATTCATCCCCGACTCTGCGTATCTTTCAGTTATCTAAACAAAAAGGTTTTTAGCCTTCACTTAAAAGAATGCAGTGAAGGTACCTGCCTGATATCAACAGGCAGGGAGTCTCAAAGTGTAGGTGCTGCCACACTAAAAGACTGATTTTCCTACAAATGTTCCTGATATTGCTGGATGTTGGCAGATTCAGGACAGATAAAGAAAAGTAGTTTTTCACACAGCGCATAGTTAAACTACGGAGCTCTCTTCCACAGCAGGTATTGAGGGCCACCAACTTGGATGGCTTTAAAAGAGGATTAGACAAATTCCTGTAGGAGAAGGCTGTCAGTGGCTACTAGCCATGATGTCTCTGCTCTGCCTCCACAGCTGGAGGAAGCCATGCTTCTGAATATTAGTTTTTGGAAACCACAGAAGTATATAGTGGTACCTCAGGTTACATACGCTTCAGGTTACATACGCTTCAGGTTACAGACTCCGCTAACCCAAAAATAGTACCTCAGGTTAAGAACTTTGCTTCAGGATGAGAACAGAAATTGTGTGGTGGCAGCGTGGAAGCAGCGGGAGGCCCCATTAGCTAAAGTGGTGCTTCAGGTTAAGAACAGTTTCAGGTTAAGAATGGACCCCCGGAACGAATTAAGTACGTAAGCAGAGGTACCACAGTACTCTCTGGGAGAATGAGTCTGCTGTTCATATATATCAGCTTTTGCCGATGTAGTGCTCTCAAGACAGGAATACAGGAAGCTTCCTTGTACTGAGTCAAGACCATTGGTTCATGTGGCTCAGAACTGCCTGTACTGACTGGAATTGGCTTTCTGGCATTCCAGACTGGGGACTCTCCCAGTCCTACTGGGAGCTGCTGGGGATTGAACCGGGGACCTTCTGTATACAAAGCAGATGCTTTCTACCATTGAGCTACAGCTTTTCCCAACATGTTTTGCCCAACAGCTCCCACCAGCTCGGCAAATTGGTGAAGACTAGAGTATATGGCATTTTCTTTACCACGGAGATAATTCTGTCATGTTCTATTCTCTCGATAACACCTTCACTTTTGTTTCATTGGCATGCAGTATTATTTCCTAAGGAGTGATGCTCCTTTGTGGTCCAAAGGCTCAGATGCGAAAGCTGAGGAAGAGCTATTATGATTGAACTCCAGCCACAGCACATCAGCTGATAGTAGCGTATGACCTGCGTGCCTTTTTAAACACCCTTCCCTGCTGTGCTGCTTATACTGTAAATAGCACAAGTTGCAATCATTTGTTGCAGCTCCTGTCTGCTCCAATCATTATACAGTGGTACCTCGCAAGACGAATGCCTCGCAAGACGAAAAACTCGCAAGATGAAAGAGTTTTTTGGTTTTTTGAGTTGCTTCGCGAGACGAATTTCCCTATGGGCTTGCTTTGCAAGACGGAAACGTCTTGCAAGTTTGTTTCCTTTTTATTAAAACCGTTACAGTAATACAGGGTGCATTGCTTGAAGAGGTGCAGTTGCGACTTGACTTCGGGGAGCAACTCATAGCACGTGGTGTGGTAGGTTTTTTTGAGGTTTTTGAAGATTTTTTTGAAAAAATGAAAACCGTGCTTCGCAAGACGAAAAAACTCGCAAGACGAAAAAACTTGCAGAACGAATTAATTTCATCTTGCGATGCACCACTGTAAGGTCGGCGGTTCGAATCCCTGCAACGGGGTGAGCTCCCGTTGCTCGGTCCCTGCTCCTGCCAACCTAGCAGTTTGAAAGCATGTCAAAGTGTAAGTAGATAAATAGGTACCGCTCCGGCGGGAAGGTAAGCGGCGTTTCCGTGCGCTGCTCTGGTTCACCAGTAGCGGCTTAGTCATGCTGGCCACATGACCTGGAAGCTGTACGCCGGCTCCCTCAGCCAATAAAGCAAGATGAGCGCCGCAACCCCAGAGTCGGCCATGACTGGACCTAATGGTCAGGGGTCCCTTTACCTTTACCTTTTTAAGGACGTCATCTTTCCCTCTTAAGATGTAATTTACTGTTTGTTTATTTTTCTTTTTAACTGCATCCCTGTAAGAGTATTGTTACAAAAGTCGGGTGCCTCCCCCTCTTTCTGCTGAGCGGTGGCAGGAGCCCATGGGCTTCCAGGCACTCACACCAGGGTCTGTGTTCCTTTGGAGAATTAAGACACGGCAGAGACTGTTGTGGCTTTAAGAAATATAGTTTATTCACCTATTTACACCTTCAGTCTGCATGGAGGGAATCCAGACCTTACAGCAAGCTCATTTCAAGAGGAGCTGGTCCCTCACAGCAGTGCAGTTGGCCTTCAGCTAACCTGCCCAAGATGGATCCCAGTCCTTCTTCCTGCTTCTTCTTCCAGCAGCCCTAGCTCAAGACTCTCATTTCCTGTCACTTCATATCCATTTCCCAGGCAACCTTCCAACCCCTCAGTCTCAGGGCAAGGCGGGAGGACAGTTCTCTTGCACTTACAATAATGGCCTTAAGTGGCCCTGTCTTGTTTCAGAATGGCCGTAGCTTGGCCAGGTCGTTTTGCATAGGCTAGCCCAGCAATTCCTTTGCAGCTTGTGTTTCTCCCTTCACACCCCAAATAATCAAAATCCTACAATTTATTAATTTCTAGGGTTTAGGGGGAGTCCCTCAAATCTATAACAGTATATTGATGTGCTTGAAAGGCAGGTGCCAAACAATGTTTTGTGGTGGGTTTTGAGATGAGTTTCAATTTTTAAAGCATGGTGTGCAAAACTGAAATATACTCGGAGTCGAGTGTGGATTTCATGCTCTTTATTCAGCTCATAGTAGTGAGGAATGAAAGTTCCCCCAAAATATCTGCTTTATATACATTATTTACACAATGGGCCACACATGATCAGCTAATTCTGTGATTCTCCTGTAGGCCAATCAGGTTGCGGATTCACTTCCACCTGGAGCTGGATTGGGTGGCTCCTGCGGACCAATCATACTGCTGCATTCTGGACCCTATTGTTCTAGGACCAATCAGACTGCTGCCTTTTGGATCCTATTCAACTCAGTACATAACAAAAACGGAGAAGCCCGATATACATATATGCGTACGTAGGTATACGAGACGATATGGCCCCACCCACTGCTGGCATGTAGCCCTTTAGAAGTTAGCATTGAGGGAATGCAGCGCTCCAAGTTGAAAGGATTCCCCACCCCTTCAGGAAGACTAAGATCTTGTGCCAAAGACTTAATGAATAAGAAGATGGAAAGAAGAAACAGTCCCAGTAAAGGAAGATTGGCAACTAAAACTGATGGAATATGCAGAGATGGCAAAACTTGCTGGAGGAATAAGAGGTCAGGATGAAAGACTTTTTCTTAACAGAATGGGAAAAAATCATTGAATATATGAAGACAAATGGTAAATAATTTAAAAAGTTAGCTGGAAGCTCTGGGAATTGTAGCTCTGTGAGGGGAAGAGGGGCCTCCTGACAACTCTCAGCAACCTTAACAAACTGCAGCCCCCAGAACTCTTTTGGGGAAAGCCAGGATTATTTAAAGTGACATGATAGTACTTTAAATGTATGGCATTAATGTGGCCTAACTGGCCAGGCACCTGCCATGTTTTATCTCCTGTAGTGCAGTACCTGGCACTGGACACTGGCCATTGCATTGTCGAAGATCAAGCATGGCAACTGCCCAGCGTCAATCAAAACCTGTGACTCGGCTTGGGTCCCAAGACTGTGTTACTGTAAACCAGGTAAGCTGATCCAAGGGAGAAGGAGGAACTGGGGGTTGTGTTGCTGCCAGAGCCTGCATCACTAGGGTCCTTGGCGGTGGATTGCATTTGCTTGGGGGATGACGATGACAAGGTCCCAGGCAGGATGTCAGCAGTACGCCACACTCAACTGAAGCCAGGCCTTACCAAAGGACCGAACTTTTCTGATGGATTTCTGATGGAGCGGAAGTGACAAATGCACCAAGGCCACAGGTGGAAGGAGGGAGAGAAATTGGCACCAGCCGCAACACCGAACGAAAAAGAAGTCAACAAAGCAATTGTAATGACAGTGGATATGGGAGCTTTAAGCCCTTTTAGAAATGAGAATTCATCTCGTATTTTAATGCTAAGCCTGGCTTAAAGCATCCACAATGATCCCATTGTTTAAATACTTAAAGGATCAAGAGTGGGGGGGGGCAGGAGGGGATGAAAAAGCAGCAGCAGGAAATGTCCATCCGACACACGGCTATGTTCGTTTTTCATGGCAATTGTCAAGAATACTATATGGGCTGCACTCAGTGGGTTTTTTTTCTGGGGGTACGCATACCCCTAAACATTTTGTGAATCTTTGTACTTTTGTCCATTTACTGTATTTATTTTACACGATTTGAACTATAAAACGGTGTTTTTCTTGAGTCAAAACGACAGTACACATAAACATTATTATTATTATGCTCTGGAGCCAAGTGAGGATTCCCAGGTAAGATCCTCCCTCTATTGTGTGGGCAGATAATCCCTCCCCCTACCTGGCCTGGTCTCCTTGGCAATGCTTCCCCCAGGTGGGATTGGACAACTGACTGAGGTAGGCGAGGACCTCCAGGTATCCCACCTGAGGGAAGGCAAAGCCAAGCCTATGCTGATGGGGCCGCTCCAGATCCAGGGCTGCGCGCGTCCACGCAAAGGGCGCCCCCCGTTTTAAGCGGGGAGCGGTCATTATTATTATTATTATTATTATTATTATTATGAATAATAATAATTATTATTATTTTAGGGGGGAAAGCACTGGCTGCACTAATGTGAAGAGGGGACCTGAAGTTAGATGAAGTGGTTTGTATCTATCAGGGGCTTGGATTTGGATTTGAAGAAGAGTTTGGATTTGATATCCCACCTTTCACTCCCCTTCAGGAGTCTCAAAGCGGCTAACATTCTCCTTTCCCTTCCTCCCCCACAACAAACACTCTGTGAGGTGAGTGGGGCTGAGAGACTTCAAAGAAGCGTGACTGGCCCAAGGTCACCCAGCAGCTGCATGTGGAGGAGCGGAGACGCGAACCCGGTTCCCCAGATTACAAGACTACCGCTCTTAACCACTACACCACACTGGCTCTCACACTGTACTATGCAATAGTGTTTATTGGGGTAGTATGACCCAGGGCTTTTAAGTAATCCCCAGCAGCATTTCTGCAGCCTCATAGGGAGCAAGACAACCCAGAGGCTCCCCCCCCCATGGCTTAACCTTGAAACAGTCACGGCTCCTCCAAAGAGTCCTAGGAACTATAATTTGTAAGGTTGCCGAGAACTGTTAGGAGACTCGTATTCCCCTCCCAGAATGACAATTCCCAGAGTTTCCTGGAAAGAGGAATTTATCGTTAAAACCGCTCTGGAAATTGTCACTCAAATGGGGGCTTACAGAACCCTTAACATACTGCAGTTCCCAGGATTCTTTGGGGGAAGCCATGACTGTTTAAGGGACGCGGGTGGCGCTGTGGGTTAAACACAGAGCCTAGGGCTTGCCGATCAGAAGGTCGGTGGTCCGAATCCCCGTGACGGGGTGAGCTCCCATTGCTCGATCCCTGCTCCTGCCAACCTAGCAATTCGAAAGCACGTCAAGTGCAAGTAGATAAATAGGTACCGCTCTGGCAGGAAGGTAAACGGTGTTTCCGTGCGCTGCTCTGGTTCGCCAGAAGCGGCTTAGTCGTGCTGGCCACATGACCCGGAAGCTGTATGCCGGCTCCCTCGGCCAATAAAGCAAGATGAGCACCGCAACCCCAGAGTCGGCCACGACTGGACCTAATGGTCAGGGGTCCCTTTACCTTTTATGACTGTTTAAAGTGGTACGATACTCCTTTAAATGTATAATACAGATAGGGCCCTTGTTTTTCTCCCACCCCAAGCTATGCTACTTATTGTCTCATTCACTCTACTTGGCTCTCTTGCCCCACCCCAAACGTCTCTTTTTCGAACACTTGAAAATTGCAGAATGCCCCCTAATGATTTCCCCCCCCCCCCACTGCCTGTTGTAGCAGTTGAGAAGCTCAGTGCTTGATGCTGTATGAGTTTTAATTGTATTTGCATTGCATTTTTAAAAATTCTTATACATTGTGTTTTATTGTATTCCCAATAAGAATGCCATAGGATTCCAACAGTAAAACAGCATAAGTAATAAAAAGAAGCGATAAAATTATAATTTAAATCCAATGTGAATAGATAAAGAGATGAAAGGGCCATCTCTCGCCGTCAACCACATATCCACAGACATGCTGTGGAGCACCTGAATGAAGCTCGTGCAAGTTCTGAACTTCAAGTGCAATACAGTGGTACCTCGGGTTACATACGCTTCAGGTTACATACACTTCCGCTAACCCAGAAATAGTGCTTCAGGTTAAGAACTTTGCTTCAGGATGAGAACAGAAATCGTGCTCCGGCGTGCAGCAATAGCAGGAGGCCCCAATAGCTCAAGTGGTGCTTCAGGTTAAGAACAGTTTCAGGTTAAGTATGGACCTCCGGAACGAATTAAGTCCTTAACCTGAGGTACCACTGTACAGTGGTACCTTGGTTCTCAAAGTTAATCTGTTCCAGAAGTCTGTTCCAAAACCAAACCGTTCCAAAACCAAGGCGTGCTTTCCCATAGAAAGTAATGCAAAATGGATTAACCCGTTCCAGACTTTTAAAAACAACCCCTAAAGCAGCAGTTTCCCATGAATTTTACTATCTAACAAGACCATTGATCCATAAAATGAAAGCAATAAACAATGTACTGCAGTCACAGAATCAATCAATCAGTAGCTGAACGGGGTTCCACACAGTCACAAAAACGGAAGAGCCGCGAAAACGCAAAATAAAAAGCAAAAACAAACAGGCCTCCGCGTAACACTCAAAACGGAAGTGTGACACGCAAATCAGAAGTGTAACACTCAAAATGGAGCACATTCAACTTCCGAGAAAAGTTCACAAACCGGAACACTTACTTCCGGGTTTGCAGTGCTTGGGTTCCAAGTTGCGTGAGTACCAAGGCGTTTGAGAACCAAAACACTACTGTACAGGATTGAAATAGGAAGGCATCAAATTAGGGGAAGTAAAGAAATGGAAGGAGGCAGGGGCAGCCCACCCCATTCCATGCACCACCTGCCACCCCTTACTGCCCCAGCTGAAACCTCGCTTACTGGGGTCGTGCGGCTGTGGCTTCTGGGTTCTGGTGAGCTCTCGCAAGAGCCCTGCGAGATCAGGGCCTCACATGACCTTCCAGAGGCCCTGGTAAGGGAAGCAATCTGCCTCCCTTGCCAGGCTCTCAGGAAGGTTGCACGAGGCTTGACGTGATCTCACAGGGCTCTTGCGGGATTTAACCGGAAGCTGCCACACCCACTTCTCTGGCAATGGTCTCTGCCCCTAGGTTTCTGCTGACTGAGGTGGCTGCCTCCGTCTGCCTCATGAATGGGCCGACCCTGGGGAGAGGTTGCTCTTTTTAGGAATCCTTTGTCAGAGGGTAGAAAGAAGAGAAAATGAGGGTCCTTTGGTGGCCTTGCATCTGGACACTGACTCAACACAAGAGCATTTTGGCACTGGCAAGCTTCCCTGATCACACCCTGGGCCCTAGTTTCATATTTCCCAAATTCAGAATATTGGATCATTTTAAAAACACCAGTATATTTATATATCGTTTTCTCTTTGTCCAAAGACACCACGTTGAAGGCCCTAATTCCCTGAATGCTGGGTTTTTTAAGGGCAAATATGTGTACATCCTTGTTGAGCTGTGTGTGGGGTGGGGTGGGGAATTGTTGTAGATGTTCACTGTTAAAGTGACCAAAAGGATTTGCACTAATGCATCTCAATCTTGTACAGAGGCTATTTTGGGGAGGACCTCTGTTTATGTAAGAACTGCTGACTTGGAATGAAACAGATTTGACCTAACTGGTGTGATCTCCCCCTCCCTTCCCCCCTCCCCAATTCACTATGTTTCACCCTGCTTCTTAATTTAAGACCATTTCAAGCTGTCTGATGAATCTAGAATTTAGCCAGAGCTCTACTGTTTCACCCAGTAAGGCAATTCCATCCAAGATCCGACAGATCAGATATCCTGTATCTCAGCTGACCCAAATCCCCCACGCCTGCTTTAGCACCATTCTTCAGGAACTTCTCAGGCCTGGATCCTTACAGACTTGTTTTCCTGCTTCACAGGGCAAAGATTAAGCAGTTGCATGTGAGACCCTTCTCCCTCCAAGGCAGGGATGGAGAACCTGTGGCCCTTAAGTTCTTGTGGGGCGTTGAAGTCCATCCAGCACGGGGCGAATCAAATGATAGTCCCGTGATAATCTGGAGGGCCGCAGGTTTCCCCCATCTCTGCTCCAAGCGTTTTGGACATCTAAAAATGTTCATCATCAGTCCCATCATGATGTTGCAAGAAAAGCTATATAAATTGGCAGCAATGCACCAGGGTTTGACACTGCACTACCTACTCCCAAATGTACTGTCCTGGCTCCCACCCTTTGAGACAGTACTCTAGACTCTCGTTTTGAGGAAACCCAAAAGCTTTATTCACTAAATCAGTACACAGGCTCAGCATCAGTTCAGAGTGCATAACACACAAGTCAAAAGACTGAGGTGAAGGTAAACGACCCCTGGACGGTTAAGTCCAGTCAAAGGTGACTATGGGGTTGCGGCACTCATCTCGCTTTCATGCCAAGGGAGCTGGCGTTTGTCCACAGACAGCTTTCTGGGTCATGTGGTCAGCAGGACTAAACTGCTTCTGGCACAATGGCACACTGTGACAGAAGCCAGAGCGCACAAAAACACTGTTTACCTTCCCGCTGCAGTGGTACCTATTTATCTACTAGCACTGGCGTGCTTTCAAACTGCTAGGTTGGCCAGAACTGGGACAGAGCAATGGGGGCTCACTCTGTTGCGGGGATTTGAACTGCCGACCTTCCGATCAACAAGCCCAAGAGGCTCAGTGGTTTAGACCACATCGCTACCCGCTTCCCTTTCTCTATAAGTAGAGCTCTAAGATACGTGGCTAGGCAGTGCTTCCCACCCCCCCTAGAAAAATAGGTCTGGTACTCACCATGAAGTTGTTACAGTAAGTGCCACACTTTTTAGCAACAACAGAAAAGAGGTGACAGTAATGGGTACCCCTGGAAAAAAAGCCCTGAGGCTAAGATGTTGCCCCAATACTTTGGACAACTGACCCTCGGGGTCCCTTCCAAATATACAGTTGTATGATTCCATGCTTCTATGAATCTATGAGGAGTTTTTAATAATGATTAAAAAAATCAAACTGATGCAGAAATGTGGAAAAAATGAGAAATGGCGATTGAAAGCAAAATGGACAAATTTGGCCATACCTACTTGTAACCTTCTATCGTAGAGGAGTTGCACCAGCCCCTTGATTGTACTGTGTATGATATTAAGAGACTTATATTATATTATGGGAAACTGCTTTGCAAAAATAAAAATTAAAAAATGGGTATTTTAGAGAAAACTGCATACAAAATGTCTTAGGGGAAATCTGCACTAAAAATGTTGACAAATTTTCACAAATGGCAGCAGAAATGCAGTGAACTGAATTTAAGGCTGGAAAAAGAAACTGAGAGAACTGAAACTGATAGATCCACCAATCCCTACTTCAGAGTGAACACGTATTCAGTTGGTCCCTTAAAATTAACTGTGAAATATACTCAGAGTCGCAAAGTGATTTCATGCTCTTTATTCAGCTCATAGTGGTGAGGAGGAATGAATGAAAGTCCCCTCAAAGTATCTGCTTTATATACATTCTTTACACAATGGGCTGCACATGATTGGCTAATTCCGGAATTCTACTGTAAGCCAATCAGGTTGTGGATTCACTTCTATTTGGAGCATGATTGGGTGGTTCCTGCCAACCAATCATACTGCTGCATTGTTCTAGGACCAATCAGACTGCTGCCTTTTGGATCCTATTGTTCTAGGACCAATCAGACTGCTGCAGTTTGAATCCTATTCAACTCAGTACATAACAAACTGTTAACTACCTATTTCATTTGGAGCTAACTTCTGATAGCTCAGCCAGGAATTTGTAGCCACACCATCAGGATTGTCCCTCCCCATCTCATATTCCAAGGGGGGTTGAGTTTGCAGCTCTGCATCTATGCACTTAAAAGTTCCTCCGGTAGCCCTCTTTTTAACTATACGTTTTGGAGAAACAGCTTGTGAGCGAAAGGCTTGATTGTCAAATCGTTTCACCAATGTTTTGTTGTCCATGCTGTTTTATTTGGGTCAACCTGGATTGTAACTTAGCTAGTTTGGTGAGAATGTCGCTTTGCTCTTTATCTGGTAGGTTAATAAAATTATTCTGCAAATCCTCTTCTTCTGGGATTGTCCAGTCTGCTGAATCTGCAGGGAAATTTTTATCTGGAACTGCAGTAGATTGATTAGACCTCTTAAATTTTCCTTGCATAATCTCTGAAGTTGCTGATAGTAATTCTTCCCAATCACTGTGATCTTCTTCGGCAATAGGGCAAATGCCAGCTTTTGGGTACCAACAGTGGCTTAAGCAATGTGTCTTCAAAATGCTGATAAGGGAGGACTCCTTTCCGGGCTAAACGATCCTTCTTCTTCATGATTATAGCTGGAATTCAATGGCTGTATCTCTGGGCTGTACTAGAAATGGGGTGGGTAGGGGTGGAACGATTTGCCCAGTTTAAAATTAGCTAAAGCCTTGAATTAAACCTGTTTGAATTGCAGCAATTATATTACACAGTAAAGAAAAAAAACAACCTACTAATGGCTATTCATTTTGCCAAAAATTCAGTCCAGTCTAAAAAACCTGACAGCAACTTGTAGACTGCTGATGGAGAAGCAGCATAGTGTTACATGCTTGTCAATACGGTTCAAGCTGAGATATACCTTCACACATAGTGAAAGATTAGTGCTATATTTAGCAAAAACATGGAGTTCTAGTCATGGTGTCTGCACCCAAATATGTGTTTGTGTGTGAGAGAGATGGGAGCCTCAGTTCACTCTTTAAAAAACTCAACCTAAATGTAGATGCTGTTGGACTCCAGTTCCCATCAGGCCCAGCCAGCATGGACAATAGTTTAGAATGATGAAAAGTGTGGTTCAGCAACATCTGGAAGGCCCAAAGTTAATTGCTCTATGAGATATTCGGATGCCAAACATAAAGTTCTTTCAGGACCAGTGGCTACACCTGGTACCCTCTGTCAGCTGTCAGGAGGACCTACTAACGATGTTCCCCTGGCTTTAGCCCAGCTCTTCTACCCCAACTTAGATTTACAAAGCGGAAGCAATGGGTGGCTTTGGGAAGCAGCCATGTTGACATTGCCACAACACCCTGGAATGAAGTTAAATCAGGGCATTGTGAGAACTTCAAAATGGCGGGTGTCATAGAGGCACCCATCGCATACCACTGCTGCTTCTGCTCTTCACTATGTCTCACCACCCCATAATAGGGTAGAGGATGGAGTCCATCGGAGGGCCAGGGCCACCAGCCCAGGAGTTCTTTCTTATGTCTTCTAGAACTTGAGGATTCTAAAATCAAGAGACCTCTGTTAATCAGATGAAGCAGGCTGCTTCAAGTGACAGAGTTTGGGAGGAAAATCACAAAAGAGCAGCAAACCATCAAATTATTCATCAACCTACCTTGCCTGGGAAAGCAATGACAAACCTAGACAGCATCTTAAAAAGTAGAGACATCACCTTGCCAACAAAGGTCCGTATAGTAAAAGCTATGTTTTTCCCAGTAGTGATGTATGGAAGTGAGAGCTGGACCATAAAGAAGGCTGATCGCCGAAGAATTAATGCTTTTGAATTATGGTGCTGGAGGAGACTCTTGAGAGTCCCATGGACTGCAAGAAGATCAAACCTATCCATTCTTAAGGAAATCAGCCCTGAGTGCTCACTGGAAGGACAGATCCTGAAGCTGAGGCTCCAATACTTTGGCCACCTCATGAGAAGAGAAGACTCCCTGGAAAAGACCCTGATGTTGGGAAAGATGGAGGGCACAAGGAGAAGGGAACGACAGAGGACAAGATGGTTGGACAGTGTTCTCGAAGCTACCAGCATGAGTTTGATCAAACTGTGGGAGGCAGTGGAAGACAGGAGTGCTTAGCATGCTCTGGTCCATGGGGTCACAAAGAGTCGGACACAACTAAACGACTAAACAACAACAACAACACCTTGCCTAGGAGCTCCAAAAAAACTAAGACTTTTTTGGATTTTCTGTCTCTGGCAAGGAAATATTTTCGGCTCTCTATGTGGGAAGCCCCTTACGTTTCATGGATCTTTGAGGTTCCAAGGCAAGGTAAGTTCCCTTCATCTGAGATGTTCCCAAAATAGACGTGAGACTGGCAACTCTGCTCAGAAGCACTCGCTATGTCACTTCGGCCCAAGCCCACACATGAGACTGCAGCGTGAGATGAGGTTTCCCTTAGGGACAAATACGGTACAGAGTCTTCGCAGTGTTCCCAGCCCTGAGCCAGGGAAATTCCATCACTTCTTGCAGGAGATACTGGCTGTTGTAGTGAGAGCATCAGGGTTTACTGGAAGGGCAGGCAAACCTTTATAAATTATAGGCACAAATAGATGACGTTTGCTGAATGAAATCAAAGGCAAGATGACGCTTGCTCGCATTGATTCTGGCAAGACTGTAGACTGCTGTTTTTGAAACGAATTCCTCTGGTTAAGGATCAAATGAACAGCAGCACAATATGCCCAGAGAACTTGTGACAGCATTGGGCAAATTAGGCTGCATGCACAACTATATCTTTAAGGCACATGCAAAAGAATAATTCAAAAGAATAATCATTAAGTGATCCATCAAGAGGCTCTGCAGTTTTCAAGTGGTCCATGGCAGGGAAACATATTTGAAACTCCCTCTCAGTAGAACAGCAGCACGTAGCTATCCTTCAACCTTTTCAGAAGGACTTAAATACTCATTTGTACCAATTGGCCTTCCTCGAGTAATTTTGTGTCCCATTCACTTGATGGAGGTTGGAATTTTAAATTATTATATTGGAGTGCTGAGTTTTTCATTTTTGTGAATTCTATCTTTATTTCTTAGTAGTATTGATGTGTGTGTGTGTCTCTGTGTGTAATTTTTAATGTTGTACGCCTTTCCCCCCTGAAAAGCAGTATAAAAATATATTTTTTAAAAAAATTAAATTAAGGACAAACAAACAAACAAATTTCAGACCAGATCAGACTCAGTTTGCCCTGTGGTCCATTGCTGTCTGGGAACCCCTTGCAGATGACCACAGCACCTGGAGACAGGCCAGCAGTGACCAGAGGAGGAATGACCGCTGGTAGGGGTGCAGAAAGAAAAAACACCATGGTGCATCTGCAACAGCACAACCAGATGCCTTCATCTGCCCCAGCTGCAACAAAATATATCTCTCCTGTTTCGGTCTCTACAGCCACCACAGGCACTGTAACTCTCCAACAGTTTGATTTCACCCTTGAAGGCATACTCTTCCATCATATCCGGAAACAGACAGATGCCAACCTAACCAATCATCACCCTTATGACTGTGTAAGCTAATTGAAAACAAGCTTCAACTAGTAGATGCACGCTCTGAAATCATTAAAGTCAGCTGTGGGTCATTGCCTAGAAAATACTGTACTTTTCCGTGTATAAGATGAGGGTTTTTTTTTTTAAATTAAAAATCATTTGAAAAATTGTGGGTCATCTTATACATGGATAGTGCATTGTGGGGACGTGAGATTGGTTGCTGCCGCGAGCCGGAGATTGTCAGTGGGTATTGTGCGTGCTATTGGTGACTGTGGCGAGGGCTGGTGTTGATTGGCTGTTGCTGAGGCGATTGGCAGCTTCTGCTGGCAAGGGGACAGACAAAAGATGGCTTTTGCGACATGTGTGAGTGGCAGCGGGTGAGTGATTTTCGGCAATCCCCCCTAAAAAAAACCTCAACAACTCTGGGGCAATCTCCCCCCATTTTCTTAATTTGGAGTCCCCCCAAATAGGGGGCATCTTATACACGGGGGCATGTTATACACGGAAAAATACGGTAACCATTAATGAACATGGCTTAATACAGCATTATGAATGCTAAACCTTCAACCAAGTTTCTGGCACAACTGACATTAGCCCAAACTACAACATGGTACACATCTTTTAGTTCTTTTTTTAAAGAAGTTCTTTTATATTTTGTTGGAAGCTGCCCAGAGTGGCTGGGGCAACCCAGACAGATGGGCAGGGTACTACTACTACTACTACTACTACTACTACTACTAATAATTCCCTGTTGCCTCAGTTATCTTTTTTTCTCATTTTCTTATAGATTTTCCTCAGAGCATATCCTTATACGGCAGACATACTGGGTTTAACAGCCATTCCCTCTGCCTAAGCCAGAGATGGTCAGCCTGTGGTCCTCCATAAGTTATTGAACTTCAGCTCCCATCTTTACTTGAGCATTAGGAACATAAGAAGAACCCTGCTGGAGAAGAACATAACAGGGCATCCTGTTCTCACAATGGCCACAGCCACATGCCTGTGGAGAGCCCACAAGCAGGCCAAGGGTGCAACAGCCCACCTATGATTCACAGTGACTGGTATACAGAGGAATAAATGACCACTGGCCACGATGGTTGGAGTTGATGCGTTCAACAGTTGTACTCCCAGTGTAAAGCTCAGAACTTACTTGTCCTCAGTGCGAAGGACTGTTGTGAGCATATTGCAGAGAGAGGAAGAAGCCTGTGCCCCATTTTGGACTCCTTGAAGGAAAGTAGGAGAGCTCAGTTGGTTATAGAGTGTGATGCTGATGACACCAAGGTTGTAGGTTCGATACCTGTAAGGAACAGCTGCATATTCCTGCATCGCAGGGAGTTGGATGAGATTCCACAAGGTCCCTTCCAACTCTAGATTCTGTGAATAAACATTCTAGAATCTGAACTGTGATCCTTAATCTCAAGATGCTGGACCACTGTCCTGATCTAACAGGCTCTTATGATCTTTACTGTCAGGGAAAATAAAGTATAAAGGAGGCAAGTCGATGGATTCCACTAAAGGCCAAGGCACATTTTGAGCTTCTTGAATGGATTTAAAGGCCTTTTAAGGACACTTTGGGAAAGTGTTGTATATCAGCAGCATCTTAACATGCCTATCCTGACTTGTGCAGTGAAAAATAAATAAATATCCTGGACAGGTAACAAACTGTGCAAATGCGTTTGGGCAATTCTAAATCTGTCCTGTGGTATTGGGTTGCCTTCGGTTTAAGTTGCATAATGGTAAGCGGAGTAACTGGACCTGATCCAGTGCAAAGTGAGGCATGAAACCGGCGCTTCTCACCACCCCCCAGCGGGTGTGAATTTGTATCAGCAAGAAACAGATATTCTAGCAACTACTGGTGAGGAACTGGAGAGATCTGTGCATTTTGATACCCACATTCTTCTGAAATGAGTCATTCTTTAAGGCAGACATAGGATCTCCAGCTTACGGAAGCTAGACACATCCAAACATCGGTCTGGTTTAAAGCAGGATCTGCAACGACTTTGATTTCTGTGCTTATATGGTCTCTGTCTCTATAGTGACCGAATGGTCACTGAGGCTGCAGGCATATAGCACATTACTCCAAGAAGCAACTATCATAGTTAAAGAAAGAGGGAGCTTCACGGGGAAATTAGGCAAAATTGGCTATTTAATGGGCATTCATTCTGATTTGTTTGCAGGGAGGTTAGTTGATGTTGTGCCTATGGACAGATGAGAAATTTGATTCAGTACACCATGGGTAGGCAAACTAAGGCCTGGGGGCCGGATCCAGCCCAATCACCTTCTCAATCTGGCCCTCAGACGGCCCAGGAATCAGCGTGTTTTTACATGAGTAGAATGTGTCCTTTTATTTAAAATGCATCTCTGGGTTATTTGTGGGGCATAGGAATTCGTTCATCCCCCCCCCCCCCCAAAATATAGTTTGGTCCCCCACAAGGTCTGAGGCACAGTGGACCAGCCCCCTGCTGAAAAAGTTTGCTGACCCCTGCAGTACACATTTAAAGGTGAACCTCCATGAGTCCCTCTTTCCGAAACAATGCATGAACTGAAACACAGCTTTTCTTTGGAATTTGCACTTTTGTGAATTTTGCAACACATTTCTCCATTTAGCGTGTGCAAAAATGCATAGACTGTGCCAAAAAACGAATACAGTAGTAAAAATAAAATCCAAACATGCATTTCATTGGGGGAAATGGCTTTGCAAAAAATGTTCATATTGGGGGGAAGTCGCACTAAAATGCAGATGAATTTTCATGTGAACTTTAAAAAAAAATCAACCTCATGTGGAAATGTGGAGAACTGATCTTAAACTTGGTAAAATGAAAAATGGAGAGAAACTGAAATAGACAGTCACCCACCTCTAGCTGGGTCAAAGCAAGTGTTATCCTGTACTTTGCAGTGCCTTTCCCCATCACTTTCCTTGCTGCAGAAAGTCCAGTCTTTAATTGGCACCACACCCCCGATCACCCCAAATAATTTATCAATGGATCCTGCCCCAAATCAGTTTCACTCACCTTTGCTTACCTCCTTCATTAACCTCAAATCATCTCTACATAAAGACATATTAAATTAATCTGTTGTCTTGCATACAAGTAAGTTCATTAGTAGGATTGATTTAAATCAAGCAGTTAAAATTGTACTAAGATAAATGGAAGAATAGCTAAAAAAATGGAGTAAAGTGGAAAATGCAGTGTTATAAAATTTAAATTAGAAAAGGAACTGTGAAGGGGGGGGGGAGTCAACTATGCAATTGTATTGGAGGTAGTGTGTGTGTGTGTGTGTGTTGTCTCAAATGAATGTCCTACCCAGTAACCCAGATCATAATTTCTAAACCACTTTGAGGCTTCAAAAAAAATACACAAAACCAATCAAAAAGTGTATAAAGTTTATGAAACAAACAAACAAACAAACAAACAAACAAACAATTCCCCCAATTCATTTGCTCCTGAATTCATTAGCCATCTAGAAACACTTGGGGAATTTAGAAAAACCAATTCAGAGCCCATGCCCCATCATTTGCAGAACCGTGGTACATCATCTACATCACTGCCATTTTAGCCCATAGCTGTCAACGTTTCCCTTTTTTAAAGGGAAATTCCTTTATTCCGAATAGGACTCCTTGCAAGAAAAGGGAAAAGTTGACAGCTATGTTTTAGCCCCTGCATCCCAATAATAATTATTTTTTTGTGTAATTTAAAGTGTTTAAACTCATTTCCTTCACTCTCTTCTATCCAAGGCAACTGGCCCAAGGTTGCCATCTAGGGACCCAATCATTCAACACTCGGCTGCACTGTGCAGACAGTGGACTATTATTGGGTGCTTTGCTTATGGTGTCATCCCCCATATTGACACCCTCTATTGATAAACCTAAAGCATGGCTGGGGTTGGGAAATTTCATAGCTTGGTGATATGGCTGGCCCTATACTTGTGGAACTCTCTTTGCTGGATGATAATATATTATTTCACATGCAAACTCTTAAAACAATTTCACTCAGAACGCTGCTGGCTTGATCCTTTGGCTAATTTACAAGAACAAATTAACTTATCGTGAAACAATATCATCCTCTGTGAGGTATGTGTCCCCAGCTTTTCGGCACAGAACTTGCCATGGGTCAGAGAGCAGAGAGCTCTGCTTCCTAAGCTGGGAGATTGTTCGCAGCTCACCAGCGTATAAATCTTGAAATAAATGAACTGAGAATCAGCTGGTGACTGATAGGAGCAGAGACAACAGGACCGCCAACAAGTCTGTGATTCCTTGTTCCCTGGACTGGGAGCCACTCTGGCAGTTGTTGCAAAGCATTTTTGTAGCTATGATTGGCATTAGATGGGGCTTGGCTGGTGTGGGGAAGCTCCAAGGCTGTGCAGCCATTTCTGAGTTGTGGCCTCAGGAGTCTGTCGTGGCACCAGCTTGGGAGCAGGGAAGGAGCCCGAAGACCTGTTCTAATGGGACATTTCCGCCTGAAACGTGCAAGCTGTTGATGGATGGGCTTCATTTTAATTTGTGTCTTGAAAATGTATCCTAGAACCTCCCAGCACTGGGCGGACGAAAGAAACACAATCCTTCCATCACAGTGACTGTGCATAAACACTTCCATCTTTCAAGCACACTCGAAGCATGTCCCCCCCCTCAAAGAATTCTGGGTACTGTAGTTTGTTAAGGACTGCTGGGAATGGTAACTCTGTGAGGGGAAAACTACCGTGCCCAGAATTCTTTGAGGGAAAGAGAATGCGCTTTGAATATGCTTTATAGTAGTAGTAGTAGTAGTAGTAGTAGTAATTTATTATTTCTACCCCACCCATCTGGCTGGGTTTCCCCAGCCACTCTGGGCAGCTTCCAACAAAAGATAAAAAATACAGTGGTACCTCGGGTTAAGTACTTAATTCGTTCTGGAGGTCCGCTCTTAACCTGAAACTGTTCTTAACCTGAAGCACCACTTTAGCTAATGGGGCCTCCCACTGCCGCTGCGCCGCAGCTGCATGATTTCTGTTCTCACCCTGAAGCAAAGTTCTTAACCTGAGGTACTATTTCTGGGTTAGCGGAGTCTGTAACCTGAAGCGTATGTAACCTGAAGCGTATGTAACCCGAGGTACCACTGTACATTAAAACATCAGTCATTAAAAACTTCCCTAAACAGGACTGCCTTCAGATGTCTTCTAAATGTCAGATAGTTGTTTATTTCTTTGACATCTGATGGGAGGGAGTTCTACAGGGCGGGCGCCACTATCAAGAAGGCCCTCTGCCTGGTTCCCTGTAACTTCGCTTCTCAATATGTACATAGTCCTAGTTTGTGCAGCAAAGAGTACACATGTGACAATATAATGCCTTCTATTTTTGATGCTCAGACTATGAGCGCTGTTGCTTATGTCGCCAAATGGCACCACCCACGCAAAAGAGGCAGCTGCCAGAGACCTTGGGGCAATGGCAGCTTTGTGAAGTAGGCCCAGCTCACCCATGAGGCAAGGTGAAGCAACCGGCTCAGGCGGCAGGATCTACAAGGAGAGCAGATCCAGCCTCCATGAAATGCATCCTCCGCAATGCCACCTCTTCAGCGGCCTCTTGGTGAATAGGAGCTGCTGGTGAGCTCCCCCCACCCTAGTTCCCGATGTAAATCTTTATTCCTGCCTTGCTTGTGATCTTTGTTTCTGAAATATACTCGGAGTCGAGTGTGGATTTCATGCTCTTTATTCAGCTCAGAGTAGTGAGGAATGGAAGTTTCCCTGAAATGTCTGCTTTATATACCTTATTTACACAATGGGCCCCACATGATTGGCTAATTCTGGGATTCTCCTGTAGGCCAATCAGGTTGCGGATTCACTTCCACCCAGAGTTGGATTGGGTGGCTCCTGCAGACCAATCAGACTGCTGCATTTTGGATCCTATTCAACTCAGTACATAACAGTTTCCCCCCTTCTTCCTGATGTAGATCTTCACTCAGGAAACGAACATACACAGAACAACTGTAATAAATAAACATACTAACTGAAACTGCATCCCCCCCCAAACCATTTGGTTCCAGGTGTTATATGAGAATAAGAACGTCCCATTTCTCCTAAGCAGGTAAGTGTAGCAAAGAGGTAAGTTTACATGCAAATCATCATACATATCGAAATGTATTATGTAAATCTATCAAAAGATCAATCAACTTTATGGTGTACTAACTCTTATATAATGTGGAGCAGGAGATAAATCATTCATTTTATTATTAACAAAGGCAATGAAATCATTCCATGCGCCTTCAAAGGAATCATTCTTTGCTTATCCCCTAATTACTTTCAATTTTGATGTGAAGTTTTCCACTCAAGCTAACCTCCAGATTCTCACATACCTGTCATCCAACACTGCGTCTTTTAAATCTTACAGAATGGATTTCTGGAGGTCTTGAGTCCTGTTCTCTGACCGACAAATGTTGCAGTAATGGGACAAGGTCTGAACTGATCGGGAAAATATAACACGGTCATTTCTAGTTTGCAGCTCATCAACTGAAGGAGCAAGTCTGGAAACAACACATGTCTTATTTTAAGCCGACGTCACTTTAAATCATCACACTTCCACTAACGCCTTTTAAAAATTCCTCATCTCAGTCTGCCTGTGCCTGTAAAACTATATAACGGGTTTGCTGTGCTGCGTAGTGGGAAATGGCATCGAAACACATAGTTTGCAGCGGCTGAGGTGCAAGTTATTTGAAATAAGGGGCTACGGTGCTATGCCCAAATGCCACTGTTTGTTAACCTGCTGTGGGTGGCAACATCCCATAACACACAAAGATTGATTGCTTGGATTATCTCAATTTGCAGATGGGGAATGGACAAAGCTAACTGGCAATTCCTCATGTGACTGGCATTCAGGAACGGATCTGCAGGATATATCAGTGGCATCTGAAGATTCAGGGGCCTTTGCTGAGTGACAGCAGCTGCCCATGGCATTTGTAGGGATCGAGAGTGAAAACAATCTCATGAGCATATTCATTAGAGATTGGACCAGGTGGTCCATTAAGCCTACTATACTGTCTCCGTCAGGAGTCAGTCGTGTGTGCTTCAGCAAGCACTGATTGGCAAGAATACTAAGAGGTAAAAGCAGGTTTATTTCAGCATGCAGTGAGTGGGATCAAAAGAGAGAAGACAACCATCTAGATGGCATGCTCCAAAGTCATTTGGGGCTTTGTATTATTATTATTATTATTATTATTATTATTATTATTATTATACCACCCTATATCCGGGGGGTCTTAGGGTAGTTCTCAAAATAAAATCAATATATAAAACCAAAAATTACATAATAAAAATAAAAACGACAACCCAGTAGCCCCCCCCCCCCCGCATTTTTTAAAAAGGGGCATAGGATGTAAATTGGATCAACCAAAGGCCTGGTTAAAAAGGAACGTTTTTGCCTGGTGCCTAAAGGCGTATAATGAAGGCACCAGGCGAACTTCCATGGGGAGAGCATTCCACAGATGGGGAGCCACTGCAGAGAAGGCCCATTCTCGTGTTGCCACCCTCTCAAGAAGGAGCCACATGAAGGAGGGCCTCAGAAGATGATCTGAGGGTCCGGGTAGGTTCATATGGAAGGAGGCGGTCCTTGAGGTATTGCGGTCCTGAGCTGTTTAAGGCTTTATAGATCAAAACCAGCACTTTGAATTGGACTCGGAAACTAATTGGTAGCCAGTGAAGTGGGACCAGAATCGGTGTAATATGCTCAAACCGTCTTGCTCTGGTGAGCAACCTGGCCACTGAATTCTGAACTAGCTGAAGTTTCCGAACAATCTTCAGAGGCAGCCTTACATATAACACATTGCAGTAATCTAACCTTGAGGTTACCAGAGCATAGACAACAGTAGTTAGGCTATCCCTGTCCAGATAGGAGCATAGCTGGACCACCAGCCGAAGCTGATGGCGCCTGGGCAATTAGCACTTTGAAAGGTGCCTAGAATTGGACTGGCAGCTGCCATAGCTGCTGCTGCTGCAACTATTGTGTCATATGTTGATCATAACTGGCCCCAAGCACCAGCCTGGCTGCAGGATCCTGGACCAGCAAAGTTTCCAAAAAGTCTTCGCAGGGAGCCCTGCATAAAGTGCATTGCAGTAATCCCAAACAAGATGCAACAAAGGCATGTGCCATCATGTACCATCTTGTGTTATCATGACCAGATCTGACATATTTAAGAAGGGGCAGACGAACTCCCCAGCTGAGCAAAAAACCACACTTGGCCACCCCTAACATTTGAGTATCTAGAACTAGGAGATCATCCAAGACTACCCCAGACCTATAAAGCTGATTTGTCAAGGGGAGTGACACTTCATCCAAAACAGATTAAACCACAATTCCCCGAACTGCCTTTCTACTGACCAGGAGCAGCTGTGTTTGGTCTGCATCATCAATCTGTTTGCTCCCATCCAGTCCGTGGGAATGTTCAGGGAGGCAAGAGAGGATATATTGTTTATTAATATCCTTCCTAACTTGCGCTAGCAAGTTCCTTTACTTAGCAGAGTTTCACATTCCCCTTTGTAACCACACAGTGGGTAGCTGGTTACAGGCTTGTGTAAGCCTCTTGCTATTAGGTTCCTGGTAAGTTCCCTTATATCCCTCTTAAAAGAATAACCATGCCACAATCTTGTGTAAAGTATACAAAAGTAGTTTATTCACATCAGTTCACAGATAGTTCCCTGAAGGCGGACTTAGTTACAAAGTACTGTATTTTTCCGTGTATAAGACACCCACTATTTTTGGGGACTCCGGTTTAAGAGAATGAGGGGAGATGGCCCCCGTGTATAAATTTTGGACATTATTTTTTAAGGGGAAAACCTAGCCTTATGCATGGAAAAATATGGTATATACATGTGGAGCTATTCCATATGGGGATAAACTCAGTGTCCTCTGTTGGCTGGAAGCCAATGGAGTATCTCTAGCTAAAAGCTGCTCCAATGATGGAGGAAGTCAAAAAAGAGACTTGTCCCTTTTGTTACCTAGACAGGTAAGGTCACGCCCACCTCTAGTCACATGCAAAGGAAGTTTTCGACTGGCTGGACCAAACATTCCCCCGCATGTCCACTCTAGGAAAACAAGGAATGTTGTACTTGACTGCTACTTATGTATCACATCCTACACAGTCCATTACCAATGCCAGACACTGATTCAGAACATCTCTATTTCTCAGTGACCCTGCTTTTGTTCCGGTTTCTCTTGGCACTCACTCCATGAGCTTGCTATTCGATGGAGTGACTGGTTAGAATACAGTCTGCATGTTTCACGAGATGTCTGCACAATTAAACAGGCTTGAGCATTTTTTGATGGACTTGGAAAATTCGGAGAAGGGGCTTTGCATATTCATGAAGGAGCCAATCCCCCCCCACAATGTTCCCTGTGAGGCTATAGGCCTGCTCAGGATTAAGATGCGAGTGGCATAAATGCATTCATCCGGCTGATCTCATTTTTTTATAAGCAGTTCATTAAAGTTTTCGTAAAGTGGGTTTTATTTTGGTACTGTATAACAGCAACTGTACCAAATCTGGTACAGTAGAACAGCAAATTTGGCCCCTTGGTCCTCAGCCCCAAATCCACTGACCTCTTTCACAATGTTTGTCTTGTGTCTATAGACATGGAAGCATGGGAACAATTGTGGAATATGGATATAAAATTTACAGCATGTTATGGTCTAAGAGAAAATTATATGAAAATGATATATTGATGGTATCTAACACAGATAAAAACATTGGCAGGATTATTGTAATAACCTGCAGTTTTATAAGAGTATGTATTTAAAGTAGATGAATAAATGAGCAAATTAAGTAAATTTGGATATGCAGAAAATATTAAAAATAAATTTAAGGAAATGCAGAAAGGAGTGGGGAAGGAAGTCAAGTTGTGAAATGATTGTAAAATTAGTGAAACATATAAAACTGGAAAGTATAAATCATTTATTTATTTTTTAAAAAATGCTTGTCTTGTGTCTGTCCTTCAGCCCTTGATCAAGCTGTGCAAATAAGTAGACAGGTGATAGTGAGCAGAGTAAGCACATAGGTAAATTAGTAGATAGAGGGTATTTAGTATTTCAAAAACAGATGGTTTGTTATTGAACAGTAATCCTGCTTTGCTTGTGCAAAGTTTACGTGGAGGTTAGATTATGGCTGCGTACACACCATACTGCTAAGAACATTTAAAGCACACCTCCAATTCTGGGAACTGGAGCTACAATTCCCACCATGCTTAACAAACCACAGTTCCCAGGATTCTTTAGGGGTGGGAATGTGTTTTAAATATGCCTTAAATGTATGATGTGTGTGTGCAGTTTAAGACTAGTCCCCAGAGAAGTTCGCCTGGTGCCTTCATTGTACACCTTTAGGCGCCAGGCAGAAACGTTCCTTTTTAACCAGGCCTTTGGTTGACCTGATCAACATCCCATACCCTTTTAAAATGTGACTCTTTTTCGGCGAGTATTATTGGGTTGTTGCTTTCATTTTTATTTTATATACAGTGGTACCTCGGGTTAAGAACTTAATTCGTTCCGGAGGTCCGTTCTTAACCTGAAACTGTTCTTAACCTGAAGCACCACTTTAGCTAATGGGGCCTCCCGCTGCCACCGGAGCACAATTTCTGTTCTCATCCTGAAGCAAAGTTCTTAACCTGAGGTAATATTTCTGGGTTAGCGGAGTCTGTAACCTGAAGCGTATGTAACCTGAAGCGTATGTAACCCAAGGTACCACTGTACTGTGATCTTTTTATGTGAACTGCCCTGAGACCTCCGGGTATAGGGAGGTATATAAATTCTAATAATAATAGTCTTTACTGAACAGTCATTCTGATCTCCTGTGGGCGTATCTTCCTGATAGTCATTCATTCAACGCATTTCCCCATCACTCTTGTAACTGCAAAAAAAGAATCCATTGGTGTTTTTTTAATTTCAAATTTTTCTAAAAGTGGTTTCTTGTGCTAGGGCAACTGAGCCCTTTAATCCACTTCAACTGCACAAATCTAAATTTCCAGTGTTGGCTTGAATCCCCGGTGCAAAATAGTGCCAGCCTGGGGCAATCTTGAGTAGACACTGAAGAGTCACAAAATCCAGTGGGTTGAAATGTAGGTTGGACGAAAGCTTCCAATTGCAGCCTCCTTGCTTCCTTTCGACATCACTCAGCAAAGAGTTCTCCTGGGTATTCCTGCAGCGCCCGGCTGCCTCCAGCGAATCCTCAGAGGCTGCCTGCAACTGTGCACCACCATCTAGTGGCTACCTTTTGCTGCTGCTTGGGGGTAATGGGCCTCCTTCCGAGTCAGCAACCCAAGAGGGGAACGATCTTGTGTGAAATCAGTTCCTATATATAAGCTATAGAAGCAGCCTAATAAGGGCTATCTAGCAGACACACTTGCCTGCAGGCCCTTTCCTGGGGACGTCGCTGTCATGTAATAATGTTGTAGGAAAGGCTTAAATTGTCACCATGGAAAGTGCTGAGAGATACAAGAGCCGTTCTGCATTACCTAGGATGAGGTGGTAGAATTTGGGACCGGCTCACTTTGGCTTACACACTGCGGGAGAGTCATGTTTTTTGAATACTCCTGGTTTGCCGTACGTTAAAAGTTTATCTGGGACATTGCTGGTACATTGCATGCAGCAAATTGAGGGTTGTTGGGGTTTTTTGTTCCATGTGGAACAAAGGCAAAATATCATTGTAAGCAAATAATAATAATAATAATAATAATAATAATAATAATTTATTTATACCGCACCCTTCCCGGTTCAGAAAACAGGGATCAGGGCAACTAACAACAAATTTAAAACACTTATATGTGATACACCAAAAAAGCATAAAATACAGTATAAAAGTGTGAATAACAATAAATCCAAAGTTCTAAAATCAATTTAGGGGAAAATCCATCCAATAAACATTAGATGATCACTAGCTGGCTAAATTAGTCCTGAATAAATGACTATTCAGAAGGCCCACTGAGCTCAGTAGGGTTTGCTCCCAGGTAAATACTAGGTGTTATAGCAACGCTAAGGCCTCATATATGTTTATAAATCTACAAGGCAAGCATATACATAAGTATATAAACTACCTGTCTGAAATAGTACAGGAGAGCAATCCTGAAGCCATTTTGACTTTCCCAAACTGACCTTAATTATTCCTCTGCAGTAAGGGAGGCAAATGGGGAAAGCCTCCCCATGGTCTCTTTGCTCAAATCCTGTCTTAAGGGCGTCTTTGTGTATGAATATGGTGAGCCTGTGACCTGGATTCAGGAACTAAAGGATTAACCATCACAAAAGAATGGCCAGGCTGCCCAGGTAATGCAACCGGTGACAATTATCAGGTATCCTGACAAACAGGAGTTTTGTTGGAGACCGCCTCCTTCTGTGATGTGTGTATGATGTTTTGGGGGTGGTCTCTGGCTACAGGGTGGGGGACTTCATTCAAGTCTATATAAGGGCTTGCACACTATTGTTCAGGGTGCAGGCTGAGCCCTGGGGGAGATTTCTGTGTCAGTTCCTTGTGGCCCAGTCTAGAGCAGCAAAATCAATAATGAGGAAGTTGAGAGATCAGCTGGTATACTGCATCCAGCTAGTGTAGAAAAAACATTGGCAATAATTATTTTTTAACCACGTAAACAGAGGATGTGGCTCAAGAGAAAATGGTTAGGGTCTGCATATTCCAACAGAGGGCTTATCTACTCCTCTGTTTGCTCTGCCATTTCCCCCCACCCTGGGAAAACCCGATATTTAGTGCTGAGTCGGAACAAACAGCAATCAGCTTTTTCACGGATTGCCGTTTGTTCTGACTGAGTGCTAAGGAGTAGGTTTTCCAGGGGAAAGTGGAAGGGCAAAGGCAAAACTACCAGGACCCATGGCTAGAAAGCGTGATAGAAGGGAGAAACCACTCGGATCTGTGCTTTTTTATGCATGGGACAAGCAGAAATGTGGACCATCCCAGATTTCACACTGCAGGGTCAAAATCTATAGAATCATAGAGTTTGAAGGTAGTAATAATAATAATAATTTATTATTTATACCCCGCCCATCTAGCTGGGTTTCCCCAGCCACTCTGGGCGGCTTCCAACAAAGTATTAAAATACAGTGGTCCATTAAAAGCTAAACAGGGCTGCCTTCAGATGTCTTCTAAAAGTCTGGTAGTTGTTCTTCTCTTTGACATCTGGTGGGAGGGCGTTCCACAGGGCGGGTGCCTCCACCGAGAAGGCCCTCTGCCTGGTTCCCTGTAACTTGGCTTCTCGCAGTAAGGGAACCGCCAGAAGGCCCTAGGCGCTGGACCTTAGGTACCATGAGAGTCATCTAGTCCAACCCCCTACGATGCAGGAATTTTTTGCCCCATGTGGGGCTCTACTGACCATGCCATTCTCACTATGGGGCTGTCCTGCTGCACCAACAGGACTGTCTCTAAAGGAGTCTCTCAGGGTGGGCCGTGTGGCTGCAGGTGGACACTGTGATGGGCTTGCAGCAAAATTCGAACTCTAAAGCCAGTGAGGGGAGGAGGAGGAGACTCTGAGCTTCTAAAGATGTAACATCATGTGAAATTGCAAAAAAAACCCCACCAAAAACCAAACCCCAAATGCAAAAACAGTTGCTTTAAAAGAGACTTCAAGCTATTTCTGAACTAAGGGGATGGGTCTGAAGATGACTCAGGTGGAAAATTATTGCTTTGAGCGCCACACATCCTCCTTGCTTTCTCCTCCTGTCTTGCATTATGTTAACATCTCGGAGAAAATCGGGTGTGATGCGCAGCTAGCAAGAGCTGTGAAAAAGGATAGAGAATATTGCTGGGGCAATAACAGCTGAAACAAAATGCTTCAGTTGCAGTCCTAAGCACACTTACCCAGGGGTAGGTTTCCTTGAACTCAGTGTGACTTACTTCTGAGGAGGCACACCTAGGATTGCACTGTAAAGTTGGAATCCTGAGCGCACTTACTAGGGAGCAAGCCCCACTGAGCACAGCTGAGAATGTATAGAATTGTATTCCCTTTTTTTTATTATTGGTTTTAATTCATTTTATAACACCATACAAACAAAAAAGACATACACAACACATTCACACCAAAAAAAAACTAAATAGAGAGAAAATATATATATATATATAAAATATATATACTCCTGACATAAGACAACAACAAATTGACTACATTAACTACATAACACACAACACTGACTGACTTCCCTTCATCTTGGTTTCGGAATGTGTTATAAAATTTTTCTATCTGCAGTTTCTTTTCCTCAAAAAAATTTTTTACATCACAAGTGTTATATCACACCTACTGTGATTTTTAATTTTTTTTTTTTACCTCTGTTTCCATGTATGCCATGAATTTATTCCAATCTTTATTAAACTTTTCTTCTTTGAGTCTGAATTGATAAATTCTATTCCCAACTTTTTATTTATTAAAACATGTTTGTGTTTTTTGGCAACATGTGTTTCCTGGCAACAAATCACATCAATATAGAATTGTATTCCCTAGCTCTCTTGCTAGCTCTCTCATGTTAATGATACTTTCTAGCTATTTACCTGTAATTACATTTGCCTAACAAAAGAAATGCCTGGCACTTCTTGACCAGTGTGGTTTTACCACATGATACACATGAAGAGTTAAAGAGACTGTGTGTATGGCACCCTTTAAAATAAAAAATGGTTACAGTGGTACCTCGGGTTACATACGCTTCAGGTTACATACGCTTCAGGTTACATACGCTTCAGGTTACACACTCCGCTAACCCAGAAATAGTACCTCGGGTTAAGAACTTTGCTTCAGGATGAGAACAGAAATTGTGCTCCGGTGGTGCGGTGGCAGCAGGAGGCCCAATTAGCTAAAGTCGTGCTTCAGGTTAAGAACAGTTTCAGGTTAAGAACAGACCTCCGGAACGAATTAAGTACTTAACCCGAGGTACCACTGTATAATAATAATAATAATATTTATTATTTATACCCCACCCATCTGCTGGGGATTCCCCAGCCACTCTGAGCGACTCCCAACAGAATATTAAGAACACGATGAAACATGAAACATTAAAAGCTTCCCTAAACAGGGCTCCCTTCAGAAGTCTTCTAAAAGTCAGATAGTTGTTTCCTTCCTTGACATCTGATGGGAGGGCGTTCCACAGGGCGGGTGCCACTACCGAGAAGGCCCTCTGCCTGGTTCCCTGTAGCTTTTCTTTTCGAAGTGAGGGAACCACCAGAAGACGCTTGGAGCTGAATCTCAGTGTCCGGGCTGAACGATGGTGGTGGAGACGCTCCTTCAGGTATACTGGGCTGAGACCATTTAGGGCTTTAAAGGTCAACACCAACACTTTGAATTGTGCTCGGAAATGTACTGGGAGCCCGTAGGGATGGCGTTGCAGGGTGAGGGCACACACTTCCCCTCAGCGTAAGACAAGCCACAGCTAGTCTAGCCGCCATGCCCTCTCTTTGACCTTTTGTCTCCTCAGCAGCGTTCTGTGCCCTTTACCTCCTTTGCAAAGGTATTTTCCCCTGCAATGAAAACATGACGTGAATTGCTGAAACAACTAAATAGAAGTGGAAGACAAAAAGGGAGGTGTGAGGAGGTCATGGAAATAAGTGAATGAAAGATTGAAATTACATGATGTGTTTTAAATTGTTTTTGTTTTGCTTTCTTAGTTTAAATTGTTTTTGTTTTGGTTTTTTTAGTTTAGTTTAGTGTTAGTTATTGGTTTTGTATTGTATTGTATTGTCTATTTTCTTTATGTATGTTCAAATTGCTGGAAAGTAATAAATATCATTTTAAATAATAATAATAATAATAATAATAATAATAATAATAAACAAAAACATGACGTGGTGGAGCAAGTTGCATAGATAACTAGGCAACACCCAGGGGGCTTGGGATTGGATAAGTGTAAAGGGCAAAGCCCTGAATGTATCTTGCTGGTTTTGCATATCTTGCTAATAAAAAGAGGCTCTGTGTAGCTCAAAGTTAGCTTGTTCTGCACAGCTCACTTGTATCCCAACTCCTGTGTCGTCTCCGTTATTTCTACAGGAGCCAATGCAGGTCTTTCAGGACCGGTGTTAAATGGTCTTGGCGGCCGCTCCCAGTCACCAGTCCAGCTGCCGCATTCTGGATTAGTTGTTGTTTCTGGGTCACCTTCAAAGGTAGCCCCACGTAGAGCGCATTGCAGTAATCCAAGCGGGAGATAACCAGAGTATGCACCGCTCTGGCGAGACAGTCTGTGGGCAGGTAGGGTCTCAGCCTGCTTTGGGAAAAACATGTTCTTAGCATGCATTTCGGACCTGAAAATTGGCTAAGACTGCAGAAAGGAGGCAGAAGGGGCCAACTTGAATAAAATATTGGGGAGGGGGCAGGTAACCCCAGCATAATTGATCACAAAATGCGGTACCATTTGAATAGCAGTGTCCATCAACTTTGGGGAGCCCGTCCCTCTCAAATATTTTATGGGGCGGGGGGAGAGAAGGGATCTTGACCCCTAGGAGTTGGCTCTTATGAATGGAGATGAGGAAGGAGCCCACAGGTGTATCGTTTGAATGCACCCTTGATGAAGGTTGTACAGTGGTACCTCTGGTTAAGAACTTAATTTGTTCCAGAGGTCCGTTCTTAATCTGAAACTGTTCTTAACCTGAGGTACCACTTTAGCTAATGGGGCCTCCCGCTGCCATGTGATTTCTGTTCTCATCCTGAGGTAAAGTTCTTAACCCGAGGTACTATTTCTGGGTTAGCGGAGTCTGTAACCTGAAGCGTATGTAACCTGAAGCATATGTAACCCGAGGCACCACTGTACAAGGCAGGAACATGGTCCGAGACCATGAAGAGGGACCTCACTCATGGTTAATGGGGGAGAAATTAACAATATGGGTCAAGACGGGGTGTGTGAATGAAGCAGGGTGGTGTTGTGGCACATGCTCCCCAGTGTGAATTTCCTCAGCACAAATAACCTCCTGCTGATACATTTGCGTGATGACCTGGTGTTTTCAGAAGCACATTGTGTGAGGAAGCTCACGTGGGCAGAATGCTAAAGAGGGTCTGAAGCTGAAATAAATTTGTTCATGACGCAGAATGACTGTTTTCCTGAAGCACGGCGATTTGGAAGCAGTTGCTTTGTAGCAGAGGTCTCAGTGAGTCTCTATGCAAGAGGAGTGGAATGATAGTTTTCTCTGTATAAGGACTTCCGCTGGCCTTTAACAAAGAGAGGGCTGTTACTCCCCTCTGCCCCGGGCTAATTTCTCAATTCTCCAACCTAGTCAGATAACGCCTAGGGAAAAACAGTCCTGCATTGTAGGACTGCCTCCCCTTCAAAATCCCTCCAAATCTGAGTCAGATTTGTTTTTGGATACTCTTGGGATTCACCAAGCAAGCACAGAAGGTCTACTCCTGCTCCCCCAAGCCCACACGTTAATACTACTACTATACTATTACTACTCATTTTTGTTTGTTTCTATGCCACACATCTGAGTGGTTTGCCCCCAGGTGGCTTCCAGCAAATTAAAACATCAATCATTAAAAACTTCCCTATAGAGGGCTGCCTTCAGATAGTTGTTTATTCCCATTTTGGCACCTTGATTTAAGGAGCCATTTGGCGCCTAGCTTATATATCTGAGTTTCTAACACTGCCACCAACAGTTAGCCACCATTTTGTGGCCACTGGGCATGGCCAGCCCTCATGGGAACCCTTTGCCCTGCCTGCTTCACAGCCTGAATTTTGGAAATAGAGGCAATGCTGCTGCTGCTTGTCTCATAACCCTTTCTACCATCACTTACAGGATAGCATCAAATGTTCAAAACTGTGCCTTTTTGAATGCACAGAATCACTCTGTTCTGCTGAGGCACGCCAGGCAGGAAATGAATATTTCAGCAAAGCTCCTGGTAGGATAAATGGCTGTCAGTTTAGAATGATTATCAATTTGCCGTACACAGTTTCAAACATCACATCCCTTTGATGTTGTAACACAGATGCTATGTGCAGCTTGAATATAGAGGATGTGTTTCTACTTGCAATTAAGTAGTACACTCAGTGGTACAGTGGTACCTTGGGTTAAGAACTTAATTCGTTCCAGAGGTCCATTCTTAACCTGAAAATGTTCTTAACCTGAGGTACCACATTAGCTAATGGGGCCTCCCACCACCGTCGCCATGCCACTGCCTCACGATTTCTGTTCTCATCCTGAAGCAAAGTTCTTAACCCGAGGTACTATTTCTGCGTTAGTGGAGTCTGTATGGCAGACGAAATTAATCGACTATGCAGAATTAGATAAGATGACAGGAAGGATTCGAAACCTGCGGGACCAGAGAGTCTCAGAGGACTGGAATAAATATGTGAACTACTTGAAAGGCAATTGTAATCAACAGATTACGCTAGTAGGATTACAAGAAGTTTTGTAAGGGGGAACATACGAAATATTGCAAGGAAGGTTATGAAGAGAGTTACTAGTTAAGATAATTAAAAGTAACAGTGAAATTAAGAAATGTAAATTAAGTGAGAAAGATTGGAAAATTTTCATATGTGATTGATGGAGGTCAAAACAATTGTGTAAGATATTAAATTATGTTAAATGATTGTTGAAAATGATATGTTAAAAATTAATAAAATATATATAATATAAAAAATGGAACTAAAACATCCCCAGTCCCCAAACTGGAAGCCACCTAGGCAGAAAGAATGAAGAGGACCTCTCTTCTTTCTGTCAAGGTCATTTTTGTTGTTGAAAGCAACCAATTCAAATGAACAAACAAAAGTGATTCCCCTCTTATCAGGATCAAGCTTCTGCTTTGCATGTCAGCTATTTGCCTCCAGAGAGTTAATTCTTTCTTCTGAGTGTTAGGCTTTGCTCCTTGGCTTTCACTTTCCTGCCCTAGCCTGACAAAAGGTTTTTAACACGACAAGATTTTTTTTTTAAAAAAGCCACAATGTTTTCCATTCTTGTTTCCAGGTGCTGTTTAGAATGGAGGGCGATTAAGAGATATACGGCCACATTCTGTGCTGACACGGAAAGAATCTAGAGAATGGCAGCCAACAAAGAGCCCTGAATTGAACAGCACAGTCCTATACATGTCCAAAGTCCATTGAGATTAGTGGCGCACGCTCCCAGGTAAGTGGGTATAGGATTGCAGCCAAAGATCTGGCTCCAGGTGCAGCCACACCCACACCGTATATGGAAATGCCACGCCCACCAATCAGGGATGATGTTCTCATCCCAACCAAACACATGGAGGGAGCCAATGAACTCGCAGTCATAGGAACACACCTTCCTGTCCCACAGCCAACACAAGCCATGCCAAAGCTCTTCCATCCCACAGGCAGCAGTGACCCCAGTGCTGTGAGTCCTCAAGCATCCCTCCAGGCAGGACCAGCCCACGACATTTTGCTGCCTGAGGCAAAACAGAGAATGCCACCCCCTGCTGCTCCTCTTCTTCAGCTCCCCACCTCCATGCTGAAAGTGGTAGGGGAAGGAAGAGGAAGAGGAAGAGGAAGAGGCCAACCAAAACAAAAAGTCTATAAGGATTGGGGAATCTTTAAAGAATATTTAGAAAACTATGGAATAAAAGGAAACATCTTGGCAGAATTAGACTGATCCCTGTACAGTGGTACCTCGGGTTAAGTACTTAATTCATTCTGGAGGTCCTTTCTTAACCTGAAGCACCACTTTAGCTAATGGGGCCTCCTGCTGCTGCCGTGCCGCCAGAGCACGATTTCTGTTCTCATCCTGAAGCAAAGTTCTTAACCTGAAGCACTATTTCTGGGTTTGTAGAGTCTGTAACCTGAAGCGTATGTAACCCGAGGTACCACTGTATAAGTTTGTAGGGAGGTAAAAAGAAATTATACAAGAAATATGTAACTGTGTGGTGTAAAGTAATGGATAGAGAAAGTACAGTGAGATTAATTGGAAGTCAGTTTTAAATTTCTTCTCTATAGGTTTTATAATTGTGTTCAGTATCAGGAGTATATATGATGATAATTATATTAATCTTCTTGTATCTTATAGTGTGGTGGTTTGTTTGATTTTTCTGTTATCTGTTTGTTTGATTGTATGTTTGTTTACTTGTACAGTATGTATGTCTGTTTTCTCATGAATGTATTTATTTTAAATTAATAAAGATATATTTTTTTAAAAAAGAAAGAAAGTGGTAGGGGAGCAAAATAAGGCCAGAGAGAGGCAAGCAGTGGTGGGTGCAGGGCTAGGTGCTGTAGCACTCATGGGAGGCCAGATCTGCTGCCAGAGGTCACCACTTCACCACACTACATGGGCCCTGCCTCCAGGCTCACTGTCTTCTGCCACACACTGCTCATAAGGACTACTTTGGAGTGCTGTCTGTCTTGGATGTTCTAGTTGAGATTCCTGCATTGCATAGATGACCAAGAGTCCCTTCTGACTTTACAACTCTGTGATTCTACAAGACATAATGGGAAGGATGGAGGAGTCACCCTACAGAGCGCCAGAGTGGCTCACTTGGTAAGAGACCTGCACAGAAGGCACACTTGTCTTTAGGACCAGGGTTCAAGACCCACCGTGGGGCAGCAGCCAGGAGAGAGAGATTCTTTTGCCAAGCAACCCAACGGAAGTGCTAGGAAACACACCGAGAGGAGCCATAAGCGCACACTGACAATACCTTGTTCAGCCCCCACCAGAGCAAATGAGGGGGGCGCAATCGTGTTCACCTTTCGCATGACAAGTCGTGTCAGTGGAGAAAGAGACTTGAAACACACACTGCAGGGATAGATATAAAACATACGTTCAAAAATACAGTAAAGGTTCGCTGTCTATGCTAGCATTTAATTGACGTTGGAGTGTGAATGAGTTGAGAAATAAGACTAAGAGCGCATATTGATATAGGAATGTATTAGATAAAGTGTAAAGAAATATACAATAATAAGAGTACCGTATTTTTCGCACCATAGGACGCACTTTTTCCCTCCTAAAAAGCAAGGGAAAATGTGTGTGCGTCCTATGGAGCGAATGCAGGGGGGAGGCAGGCGGGAAAAGCCCTCAAGAGCCGCACACAAGCTTCGTGCGCTCTTGCGGACTTTTCTCTAGGAGGGAGAAGGGACTGACTGGCTGCAGCAGTCCCTTCTCCCTCCTGGGGGAAAAGCCCCCAAGAGCGGCACCCTCTTTAAAGGCTGCGCGGCTCCTGCGGGCTTTTCTACGAGGTGGGGGAATCCCCCCACCTCCCAGAAAAGCCAGGAGAAGCCGCACAGCCCCTTTAAAGAGCGAGCGGCTTCTGCGGGAGTTGGGGGAAGCTGCAGCAGATTCCCTCCTCCCGGGCTCCCTTTGAAGCGGCAATGTGGGAGGGGAGCAGCTTACACTCGTGTAAGCAGCTCCTCTCCCACTTTCCTGCTTCAAAGCAACCACGGAGGAGGGAAAGAGGGGACTCATGGATCCTCTTCGCTGCTCGAGGCTGCAGCAGATTCCCTCCTCCCGGGCTCCCTTTGAAGCAGCAAAGTGGGAGGGGAGCAGCTTACACTCGTGTAAGCAGCTCCTCTCCCACTTTCCTGCTTCAAAGCAACCACGGAGGAGGGAAAGAGGGGACCCATGGATCCTCTTCGCTGCTCGAGGCTGCAGCAGATTCCCTCCTCCCGGGCTCCCTTTGAAGCAGCAAAGTGGGAGGGGAGCAGCTTACACTCGTGTAAGCAGCTCCTCTCCCACTTTCCTCCTTCAAAGCAACTACGGAGGAGGGAAGGAAGGGGACCATGGATCCTCCGCTGCTGGAGGCTTCAGCGGATTCCTCCTCCGTAATTGCTTTGAAGCAGGAAAGTGGGAGGGGGGCAGTTTACACTCGTGTAAGCAGCTCCTCTCCCACTTTCCTGCTTCAAAGCAACCACGGATGAGGGAAAGAGGGGACCCATGGATCCTCTTCGCTGCTCGAGGCTGCAGCAGATTCCCTCCTCCCGGGCTCCCTTTGAAGCAGCAAAGTGGGAGGGGAGCAGCTTACACTCGTGTAAGCAGCTCCTCTCCCACTTTCCTCCTTCAAAGCAACTACGGAGGAGGGAAGGAAGGGGACCATGGATCCTCCGCTGCTGGAGGCTTCAGCGGATTCCTCCTCCGTAATTGCTTTGAAGCAGGAAAGTGGGAGGGGGGCAGTTTACACTCGTGTAAGCAGCTCCTCTCCCACTTTCCTGCTTCAAAGCAACCACGGAGGAGGGAAAGAGGGGACCCATGGATCCTCTTCGCTGCTCGAGGCTGCAGCAGATTCCCTCCTCCCGGGCTCCCTTTGAAGCAGCAAAGTGGGAGGGGAGCAGCTTACACTCGTGTAAGCAGCTCCTCTCCCACTTTCCTCCTTCAAAGCAACTACGGAGGAGAGAAGGAAGGGGACCATGGATCCTCCGCTGCTGGAGGCTTCAGCGGATTCCTCCTCCGTAATTGCTTTGAAGCAGCAAAGTGGGAGGGGAGCAGCTTACACTCGTGTAAGCAGCTCCTCTCCCACTTTCCTCCTTCAACGCAACCACGGAGGAGAGAAGGAAGGGGACCATGGATCCTCCGCTGCTCACGGCTGCAGCGGATTCCTCCTCCTTGATTGCTGGGAGTTTCTCTGGGCAGGAATTCCCTCAGCTTAAGTGGGGTGGGGGAAGTGTGGCAGGTAGGGGGGTACTGAGAGACACATGTCTCTCAGATGAAAATTGGGAGTGGGCATTGTGTGAAGTGGCTGTGGATCTCCTGCCGCAGAACTGTAGGACTGTATAGAGTTGGGAGGGCCACCCAAGGGTCATCTAGCCCAGCCCCCTCACAATGTAGGAATCACAGCTAAAGAACGCCAGGCAGACGGTCCCCCAACCGCTGCTTAAAAGCCTCCAGTGGTGGAGACCCAAACACCTTCCGAGGTCATAGAATTGCAGGGTTGGAAGGGAACCCCAGGAGTCATCTAGTCCAGCCCCGGTGGACAGCGGGCGCAATCCATCCCGTTGCGCAGGACTAAAGATGCTGTGCAAGGCTAAAGAAGAAGCCAAGGCAGTGAGCGGGATGGATCGCGCTTGCTGCCTTGTCTTCTTTAGCTGCACTGGAGAGGTTTAGCTCCTGGCTGGAGAGGTTGCGCGGCTATAGATCCCGCGCACTGTCTTGGCTTCTTTGCTCTTTGGGGCTGGGGGGGGGAACCCGGGCTTCCCCCGCAGCCCCGAGAAGCTCTGGGAGAAGTGGACAGGCTGCATGCAGCCTGTCCGTTGCTCTTTGGGGCTGGGGGGGGGATAATATTTTTTTCCTTGATTTCCCCCTCTAAAAACTAGGTGCGTCCTGTGGTCCGGTGCGTCCAATAGAGCGAAAAATACGGTACATTTATTTGTAAAAATGGAATATACAACGGGATAGACAGGAAGTCTAGTGTGTTGGTATGTATATGATTGAGAGGGGAATTTGTTTTTGTTTTTTCTCTTTTCTTGTTTCATTTTCTTTCTAGGTATATAAAATTTGTATATAATTTTTGTATACAAGTCGGAAATTATATTATAGTAAGTCCTGTAATGTAATATGACAACGTTTACTGATGTAATATAAGAATATTAACAAATAAATAAAATGCAAATTCAAAAAAAGAAGAAAAGAAAAAGAAACACACATTGCAAGCAGCCCCAGAAGAGTTCTCCTACCCAACCAACCAGATCTTCAAGAAAAGAAGTCCGACTGGACACTAACTGAAGCTCACTTCTGTTGGCGCAGAACTCACTTGAGTGCATAAGGCATCCCAAGTCAGAGCCCTACTCAGGAGAAGGAATCGTGAGACTATGTGTTGTTAGAATCAAGGCCACATTTGCATTCTAGAAGGGTTGGTGGAGCAGACAAGCTGAGGAGTTAAACCCTCAACTGCTGCTTGGTTTCTGATGCTCAAAGCCTGCCGGTCTTCTGGACAGCTCCTTTTCTGCTCAGTGTGAGGCCTGTTGATGGCTGCAGCTGATGCTGGACAGCTCCCCAATTTGGCTCCAAAGGCCAGTCACCGTCCAGCCACAGGGAACAAGGGTGTGCTGCTGGAAACAGCAGCCCTGTGTGAGGTTCCCTTCTCCTTCCTGGTATTACCCGGTTCAACAGCCAGTTACTCATCAAGGCTAGACAATTATGTGGAGCCAGATATGAGTCAACAGTGTGATGCAGCAGCAAAAAAAAGGCTAATGCTGTCCCAGGCTGCATCAACAGAAATATAACGTCCAGATATGGAAGAACTTGGATATAAAATTTACAGCATGTTAAGGTTTAAGAGAAAATTACAGTGGTGCCCCGCAAGACGAATGCCTCGCAAGATGAAAAACTCGCTAGACGAAAGAGTTTTCCATTTTTTGAGTCGTTCCGCAAGACGAATTTCCCTATGGGCTTGCTTCGCAAGACGAAACGTCTTGCAAGTTCTTGCAAGTTTCTTTCCTTTTTCTTAAAGCCGCTAAGCCGTTAATAGCCGTGCTTCGCAAGACGAAAAAACCGCAAGACGAAGAGACTCGCAGAGCGGATTAATTTCGTCTTGCGAGGCACCACTGTATATAAAAATGATATATTGATGGTATCTAACACTGAGTAAATTGGCAAAAATGTATAAATCTAAATCAAATAAGTGTTGGAAATGTAAAGAGAAAGAAGGTTCTTTTTTAGCATATGTAGTAGTCTTGTAGTAAGGTTAAAGCTTACTGGGAAATGATATATAATGGATTGAAAAGGATGTTTAAAAAAATGTTTGTAAAAAAACCCAGAAGCTTTTCTTTTGGGAATTATAGGGACAGAACTACCTAAACTGTATAGAAACTTATTCATGTATGCTACTACAGCAGCAAGAATATTACTCAACTGAAAATGGAAAGAATGACTTTTTGGGTGATGCCATGCAATAGTGAGCTTCATAGCCAAGTGGGGATTTGAACCCTGGCCTCCCAGGTCTTAGACCAGCACTCTAACCACTACACTACACTGTCCCTTGGAAAAGCTATTAATGGTGAACAGGGATAATAGTAGCATACTTCAAAGAACTTGTACCTGTATTCATGTCTCGCATCCTGGATCACAATACTGCGAAGGGCATTGTTAAAAACTATTGAAGAAAAAGTAAAAGCATGCTGTTTCTCTGATCCAATTAACCTTGTCTATAAAAAGACTCTTAAAACACCTCCCACACACCAAAGCAGCAGAAGCAACGTGGTTGTGATAGCAGTGCATAATTAAGAAACATGCAGCTGTTCAGTAAGATAACCCATTTTTCTTGTACACACACCAAAAAAATCAGCTCTTCTTGCATTTCTGTAAATATACCTGCTTGAAAAGTTTCAATTTACATTAACAGTGCAATCCTGTTCAATGAGATTTGTTCTCTAGTAAGTTTGTGGGTGTGTATAGGAGGGTGGCTTAAAGCTTTTTTAATTTTTTGCATTCTGGCCTATCCTGTTAGCCTACTGTTCTTGCACCTCAAGGCTATCTGGTGTTCAAAGATTGTTCAGTGATGTATTTGTACATATGGTTTATGTATATCTTGCTTTTCAACTAGAGTCCTCAAAGCAGCTAGCAACATTTATAAAATGTCACAGAGATGTCAGTTTGGACTGGAGCTGTACTCAAAAAACCCAAACAACTGCAGTGGACGCTCGGGTTGCGAACATGATCCGTGTGGGAGGCACGTTCACAACCTGCAGTGTTCGAAACCCGCAGCGCTGTATCCGCGCATGTGTGAGTCTCGATTCAGCACTTCTGTGCATGCACAAAGCGCGATTTTGTGCTTCAGCGCATGTGCGAGTGCCAAAACCTGGAAATAACCTGTTCCGGTACTTCCAGGTTTCGGCGCGTCCGTATCCCGAAAATGTGCAACCTGAAGCATCTGTAACCTGAGGTATGACTGTATATTGAGAAGTATATTGAGAAGCAAAGCGGCTAGTAAGTCTGATCTTTATTAAAGGAACTGTTGCAACAGGGTCCCCACTCACCACATGCAGGAGAGAGGAGAACCCTGAACAATGGTGCACAAGCCCTTATATAGACTTTTGAAATTGCCCACCCTATAACCCAAGACCCCACCCCCCAAAAAACCACATCCTACATACATCACAGAAGGAGGCAGTCTACAGCAGAAATTCCGTCTGCCAGGATACTGTACCTGATAATGGTCACTGATTGCACTACCTGGGCAGTCTGGCCATTCTTTTGTGATGGTTGATACTTTAGTCCCTGAATCCAGGTCACAGGCTCACCCTAATCAGAATAAGGTCCATTATCTGACTGTTGACTCAGGATCCTAAACTGTGCTTTTATATTTAATTTTCACTTTCTTCTGTGCATATTGTAATGTTTTCTTGCTGCTATGGCCATTGGCTGAGGCAAATAAAGTTTCTATTCTATTCTATTCATACACAAATACACCCTTATTAAGATAGGATTTGCAAGCAAAAAGACAATGGCAAGGATTTCACCATTTGCCTCCCATACTGCAGAGGAATATTTGATGTCATCGGGAGAGTCAAAATGGCTTCAGGATTGATCTTCCATACTATTTCGAACACATGGTTCATATATTTAGTTATGTGTGCATTTATGAATATTTATTCTCATTTATTTGAGACCTTAAAAGTCTTATAACAGAATGGTTTGGTTTATGGGGGACTACTGCTCCACTGCTCTTGTACAGAAGTGATTTGTGATTATTGTAAAGTGGAATTATGAAATTCCACACTGAAAGAGACAGCCCTGATTATCTTTTTTATCAGCATGGCGTTTCCTTGGCTCACCACATCAAACGCTGTTTGAATATTTAAAAAAAACCCAGTCACAGTAGTTACCATGCATTCTGCTACCAAAAGGTTTATAACCTTTTCTTGGGTTCAGCTCCTGTCAGTTGCAATCCCTGATGTTCCTCATACACCTTGCAAAATACCCAAACAAAGGGTTGTCGCCAACTCATTTCTATTCAGTGTAGACCTGCTGAAATGAATGTGTCTAAGTCAGCTCTGCCTATCAATTTCAGTGGACTTACTCTGAGTAGGACTAGCATTGGCTACAGCCCATCATTCCTATTTAATTGGATGGGGACCAGAGACAAAAATTAAAAATGAATTAAAGGCTAACATGTTGTGAGTTTGAATCTGAAACTAGATCTTCCAGCGGTGTGGCCATGTATCCTACTTTACAGAAGACAAGCCAGTATTTGAAGGGCTGTCTAACCCAAGTGTGGTTTAAAGTTAAAAGAACTGTAAGAAGGGAGAACCAAGGGCCTTGGCTTTGCTCACCAATCACCTGGCCACAGCCTTCCCCACAATGGTGAGATGCATTATATTTCTATTCAGTTATAGTCATTGGGTTGCATCCAGTGTACAGTGTTTACCTTGGTTCTCGAACAAGGTCCATTCCAGAAGCCCTTTCAGCTTCCGAAACGTTCGAAAACTGAGTCGTGGCTTCCCATTGGTTACAAGAGCTTCTTGCACTCAGTGGAAGTCGCATCGCACGTTTGCTGGTTGAAAGAATGGCTACTTCTTGAAAATACAGACATTTTGGATTTAGAAGGTTTTAACAACGTATTTGGATGGCATGCATATTTATGGTATGATAAGGTCAAAGCACATAAAGCATTTAAAAATCATATTGTCAGGAAAGCACTGTTTAATGTTTGGATAAGATACAAGGATTTATTGGAAAATAAAACCCCAAGGTGGTTGTCATCGATGGAAGCGAAAGCTCTGAAAAGGCTCAATATGGAGGCCAAATGGCTGAAATATTGGGAAATTTTGGAACAAGAAGGAGACAAATTGAAATTGCAGAGTTTCGAGAAACTAAAAAACAAAGTGAGAGATTGGCTTCATTATTATCAGATAATGGAGGCATATAATTTGGATAAGAAAATTGGCTTCCAGGTGGAAAAATCAAAACTAGAAACAGAACTGTTAGAACCCAAAACTAAGAATTTGTCAAGAATGTATAACTTGCTGTTGAAATGGAATACTCAGGATGAAACGGTGAAATCTGTTATGATTAAATGGGCACAAGATGTTGGACATAATATTATGTTTGCTGACTGGGAACAGTTATGGACCACAGGTATGAAGTTTACGGCATGTAATGCCCTAAGAGAGAATATTATGAAAATGATATACAGGTGGTACATGACCCCAGTCAAGCTTGCAAAAATCTATCATTTGCCCGACAATAAATGCTGGAAATGTAAAGAAACTGAAGGTACATTCTTTCACCTTTGGTGGACGTGCCCAAGGATTAAGGCTTTCTGGGAAATGATATATAATGAACTGAAAAGGGTATTTAAATATACCTTCTTGAAGAAACCAGAGGCCTTTCTTCTGGGCATTGTCGGCCAATTGGTGCCAAAGAAAGACAGAACTTTTTTTATGTATTCTACAACCGCAGCAAGAATACTCATTGCAAAGTATTGGAAGACACAAGATCTACCAACTTTGGAAGAATGGCAGATGAAGGTGATGGACTATATGGAATTGGCAGAAATGACTGGCAGAATCCGAGACCAGGGAGAAGAGTCGGTGGAAGAAGATTGGAAGAAATTTAAAGACTATTTACAGAAATATTGTAAAATTAATGAATGATAGAATGATGTTGGATAGTAATTAAGCGGTTTCCAGCTGTAATGTTCTAAGAGAATATGAAAAAAGGGTTATAAATGGGTTAAAATCTAATGGTAAGGATTTGCTGAACCAATAAATTGAAGTGGAATACAAAAAAGGGAGGTACGAGGAGGTCCGGGAAGCAAGCTAAAGGAAAATAAATAATAGAAAAGATGTGTGTTTTTAACTGTTTTTATTTTGTATTTTTCTTTTTTCTTTTTCATTTTCACTGTAATATTTCAAAAAACCTTAATAAATATCTTATAAAAAAAAAGGAAGTCGCATCGGACGTTTGGGTTCTGAAAAATGTCTGAAAATGGAAGCATTCTGGATTTTCAGTGTTTGAGAACCGAAACGTACAACAACCAAGGCGTTCGGGAACTGAGGTTCCACTGTACTCTCATTGAAAATAATGGACATAATCTAATTCCAGTGGGGTCTACTCTGAGTATAACAGGCATAGGCAAACTTGGCCCTCCAGATGTTTTTGGGACTACAACTCCCACCATCCCTAGCTAACGGGACCAGTGGTCAGGGATGATGAGAACTGTAGTCCCAAAACATCTGGAGGACCGAGTTTGCCGATGCCTGGAGTATAACTTAGTTGAATACAACCCACAATTTCTTAATGTGCATCTATCTATCTATCTATCTATCTATCTTAGCCAGTGTTTTTTTTCTAGAAAAATAGGTGCCAGTGCTCACCACGAAGTTGTTACAGTAAGCACTGATCTTACCATATGTACATTTTATGCATATTGATGTCTTCTTTTGTCATCTTTCTTTTGGTGATGCATTACTTCCTTTCTGGCAATGCATAACCGGCAATCTCATCTCCCCAGTTCCTATCTAGTGCAGCCTATCAGTTCTCTTGATCCCTGAGATCCCCAGATGCTTTGAAGCTGCCGTTATTTACAGGTGTTAACCTTTAGAAGATGCTTCCATGCTCAATTGGCTACATACAGCACCATATCAGAGGTATTTTGACCAAGCTGCGGGAGGCAGTGGAAGACAGGAGTGCCTGGCGTGCTCTGGTCCATGGGGTCATGAAGAGTCGGACACGACTAAACGACTAAACAACAATAACCAAAGGCCTCTGTCTAGATCACATATCCAAGCTAACACATTTGGAGCCTGATGAACATGCTTTCAATACAAAGATAGCTGACATGTTTCTAAATACTGTTGTCAGCGTTACTATCCTCCCATTTTATACTGCAATTACATCTCAAGCAGTGAAGCTGGAAGCACAGATGGTGAGTAGGTAACTGCCTATATTAGGGAATGATTGCTTCAAAAGTTTAAATCAGCATGCCAACAATGTCAAACTTAATAAATCTCACTGACTCTATAATCCTGCTGCAGGATTTGACCAAAGGGCTCTCCTTTTCACGTAAGAATACATACATTTTCTGAGGGTCTCTAGAAAACCTATGTTTGCCAGGCTGTTATTTAACGTTGATGTAATTAGCTATTTTTGTTACATGATTACACTGAAATTAAGCATCTAATTCTGTTAACCATATTGTGCTTCTTAACAGTGCCCTTTTTTATAAGGAGGATGTTGCTTTAAAGGCCAAACAAATTTTGACTTTTTAAAGGCAGCGAATCCACTTATTGTAGCATATTGGTTTCAAAAGAATTCTGAATCACCTGCACTCTTGCGTAATCTGGAGGTTATGCATCATCAGCCCCCCCCCCCCATTTTCTACTGGGGTTATTGCACTAAAAATAGGTGTGGGTTATGGGATGCAGAATTCGTTCGCTGGAAAATAGACATTAAAACAAGCAATGGCTCTGTGTAACGGTTTATTCATACGAGGCCTAATCTGTGCAGTCCCTGAACCACTAAAATGGTCCTACTTTAGCATTATTTGTTTATTTATTTTATTCATGCATTGCACTTATATTCCACCTTTCCTCCAAGGAGCTTAAGGTGGCATACATGGTTCTCTTCCTCCTCATTTCATCCTCACGGCAAGCCTACAATATATCATGAGAGAGACTGTGACTGGCCCAAGGTCACCAAACACATTTCATGGATGAGCAGGGATTTGAACCCTGGTATCCCAGGTCCTAGTCCAACACTCTAACCACTACACCACACCAGCTCTCCAAATCACTATAACATTTACTACAAATTCATGGAGCGTAAGTTCATCAGTGGCTACTGGGAGGCTATATGCTTCCTCAAAGATTGGCTCCAAATACAAGTTGCTGGGAAACAACAGCAGGAGAGTGCTCTCGTCCTTTAATATGTACCCTGCTTGTGGGCTTCTCGTAGGCATCTGATTGGCCGCTGTGGAAAACAGGAAGCTGGAGCAGGTAGGCTTTTGGGCTGATCCAGCGGAGGCCAATGAGAGTTGCAGTCCAAAACCAAGTTGAGGAAGGCTGGTCTAGAGCAAATTGAGTTATATGCAGTTATGCTTACTTAGAATATTTATCTGACTCGGGAACTAACCCAGGGTGATTTCTCCCTTGAGATTTTGGCAGCAGCCTAAAAGGTTTCTCCTCCCCACATCTTCCGTAGGCATCAACAGAATGCTGATTCTTATAGTTTTAACTGTTTTCTCAGGATGGGGGTTTGTTGTCTTGAGTTACTTGTACACCGCTTGGAGACAATGCTAATGAAACAGTATAGAAACTGTCAAATCAGATCCTGGTGATCAGCCATTTCCAATTTGTACTTTGGTAGTGTCATGTTTTGTATGGGTTAAAGGTGTAGGTAATGCATCCTTTCCTAACCTTGTGGCCTCCAGACATTGTTGGACTGTGATTCCCATCATCCCTGGCCATTGGTCAATTTGCTAGATTTGATGGGAGTCGTGATACAAAGCATCTAGTCCAGTGATGGCTCAACTTGGCCCTCCAGCTGTTTTGGGACTACCATTTCCATCATCCCTGAACACTGTTAGCTGGGGATGATGGGAGTTGTAGTCCCAAAACAGCTGGAGGGCCAAGTTGGGCCATCACTGATCTAGTTCTAAGGTTGGGGGAAGCTGATGTAGTGGGGTTTCCCACCTAACTAATGAGAGAACAGGTTGTGAGTACAAAGAGGAAGAACCATGGGAAATCTGGAAGAGGTGGGAACTGGGCCTATTAGTAACGGCAGGCTCTGAGAAAGAGACATAAGTACACATTAGAAGAGCCTGCTGGATCAGGCCATTGGCTCATCTAGTCCAGCATCCAGTTCTCAAACGCCCAACCACATGCCTGCGGGAAACCCTCAAGCATGACCCAAGTCCTCTCCCCTCCTGTGGTTTCCAGCAACTGGTATTCAAAAGCATAACTGCCTCCAGCCACAAAGGCAGAACATCACCATCATGGCTAGCAGCCACAGATAACTTTATAAGCCATAAGGAAGTACTGTACAAAACAATTCCACCTGTGTCAGGTGTGGTTTGAACTAGGAACTCGCTGACTCACAGCTCACACTCTGAACTACTGTATGACATCACCTGTAAAGTCGAGTCTGTTGTACACCACAAGGTAATATTAACCACAAAGATACTCAGCAGTGGCCATTCCTAACGAGGAGGTCATGTTGAGTAACCTGCTCTGCTTGTACCAGCATGTTGTTATTGTCACCAGACTGAGGTGAAGAATTGGGTGGAACGAGTTAGAGGATTTACTATGTCATTATCAATCACACCTTCAGTTAATTCAATATTCAGTAAACCATTGGTGGAAGAGATCTAAGAAGTGCAGACCAATCCAGATGATATTTAACAAGGATGGTTACTATGAGCTTATAGGGATGGAGATTTCTGAAGGGAGAACACAGTCTTGGGGCCAAGACTATCTCCAGATTTGAACCCTTTATTTGGGAAGAGCAATCTGACTCCCTCACAAAGATAAGCAGGTGTGGGTCTCATCAGTGGGGCGTCGAAAGGGGGGGGTGTAAATATTTTAAAAAGAAAGACAAATATTGCCGGTTAAAGAATGCGGCTTCTTAAAGGTGCCCGAACTGCAGCACCCTTTTATTTTATTTTTTTAGCAAATCATCGCTGTGGCAGCTCCGTCTCCTCTCTCAAGACCCACCCCATCCCTGCAGTCGCCACGATTGGCGGAACTGGCTGCCAATCACGGAACTAACGTCCTCGGCATATAACACACGATGCAGCACACCTTCGCCGATATTTTTTTTTTTTAGATAAATGTAAAGGAGAGGCTTCATTGGTCGCTCCGCCTGCCAATTCCGGAACAAGCCCGCCCTTTGACTACTGCGAATCCGATTGGCCGAGCCCATCGAGCCGGCTCGAGTCGACCCCGTCATCGCCGCCTCCTCCTCTAGAGCGGACCTGGCGCCGGTTGGCGCAGAGGCGTGCCAATCTCCTCCGGCGCCCCGCCCCGTCCTCTCAGGTAGCCCGGAAGATGGCGGCGGCGAGAGGCGCTGTCGCCGCTGCTGTCGCCGGTGCGGACGGCTGGGCTGCGTGAGGCGAGCGGGAACATTCCCCCCCCTCCTGCTCCTGCTTCCGCTTCTTTATCGCTGTTTCGGCGGGAACCGATGCCGGGGACGGCCTTGCCGCGAGGGCTGAGGGGAGACGCGGAGGGCGCCGGCAGGCCTGGCGGCGGGCGGCGCTGAGGGCGCGATGCGGGGCAGGCGCCGGCGGCGGTTCCGGGGGGCCAGCGGGCGGCTGGGCCGGCCTCTGCCCCCCTGGCTCGGACTCTTCTTCTGCTGCTTCCTGTCGGCGTTGCTGGGAGGCGGCGAGGCGGCTCCTCTTCCGCAAGCAGGTGAGAGAGAGACCCGGGAAGCGGGCGAGGGGGTCGGATCCTGTTCAAGGTGCAGACCTATGGAACTCAGTGGCAGGCCAGGAGAGAAGCAGAGGAAGGGAGGCAGGCGACCCCTCTGGGTTGGGCCCATGTTTGGGGAAGACCAACTGACGTTACTTAAAGCCTTCAGTTCAGCGGGGGCAACCTTTACGGTTGGGCCCAGACGCCCCCCATATTTAAAGTAGGCCAATTGCTGTCCGTGGGGCTTGAGCTGCTAAAGGCACGAAGGAACATAGGAAAGGTAAGGGCGTGGGGAGACAGGGAGGCAGCCTCTGGGCTGCCCCCCAACCTCACTCTGTTTTAGGGTAGACCCACTGACATCAGTGAGGATTCAGCTGTTAAGCTGCTGCCCCACTGAAAACACTGGGGCTAAGCCAGCCTTTAAGTCCAACTGAATCTGGCTCCAGTTCTCTCTGTGTTAAAACTGATACATCATAAGATGAAACCCAGGTGATTGTGGATGTGATGGGGTGGGGTGCCTGGTGGCACTTTAAATGCTAATTGTTAGTAGCAGATTTTTCTTTCCTTTTTGGTGGCCTGGAGGCCTTGTAGCTGTGTGTGTGTTTTATATATTTATCCTCTTTCTCCTGCCATTAAGGAGCTCAGGGCAGCCGACATGCTGGTCTTCTCTTTCCTCTTTAATTTTCTCTTAACAGAGATAGGCGAGGCTGGTCCAAGGTTACCTGACACAGTTAGGCAGTTTTAAACTCTGGAGCTGATGGCCCTATTGGGAAGGGGTGTGTGTCCCTCTTTAGATGGTATTGCATTACTTCAGTCATTTCAGGATAAGGTAGCCTACCCCTCTTGCGTTGGGGGGCCCTTCTCACTTCTGCCCCCAATCTTGCCTTGGTAGCACTGGCAGTGACTGTTGTGACTGAATGGAAACTTGTGTCTTCTCAGGCCTAGTCTAACACTTATAATGGCACTGTGTATGTCATTATTTATTAATGTTTATACCTCATGATATTGTACCATTTAACATTATTATTATACCTCAGTATCATCGTTTATACATAGATGATGTGCATAAGTCCCTGCTTCGCAATAGGGAAACAGAGGGGGAGAGAAGAATGTTGGAAATGCTATGTCTCTGTCTCTGTACACACTTCCGTATCTCTCACAATTGCAATTGCACACAGGCATAAAGAAAAAATGAGGTAAAAGGAAGGCTTTGTTGTCAGCTGTTACTGTTAAGAATGACCACAGTTCTTATTTCATATGCAAACTTAGATCTTGTGTAGAAGTTTCACAGACCTAATATGCCTCTTGCATTTTATGGTTGTATGGCCTCATTTACATTTTCTCTTGTACCCTTGTGTTTGGTATATAAATAACAGACAACCATGCCTCTGGAGTGAAAGTTCATGAAAACTGCTGCAATAAATCTTTTACAGGTGCAATAAGGCTTTTTGCCCATCATGTATGTAAGAAATTCCCATATATGTGACCGCCAGTATTCATAGATGACCAGGATCAATTTCCTTTTTCATATACATAAAGATTTCTCTTTCGTTGGGCAAAATTTCCCTGTGCTCGTTCTGGCTGTATACATAATGTGTCTAATAGCGTAGTTGAAGATGAGCTATAATGGCTCAGACCAAGGGTCCTTTTAATCCTTCAAATAAAGCCCACAAGGTGGGCATAAAGACACAATCCCTCCCTCACTGTTTGTTCCCTGCAACCGTCATTTAGTGCCATATTACCTCTGAACCTGCTGATAGACCTATCCTTCATGGATTTATCTAATCTTTCAAAAGCCATTTTAAAACTATCCTCCGGAGCAGCCACTGGCCATTGCCACATCTCATGGATAGATCTTCTTCAGTGAAATTACACATTGTAAAGAAATAATTTCCAGAGGTGTTTCAAATGTCAGTCTCTCCAAGGGGAAGAACTGCTTTACAGATAAGTAAGGCAGTTGGATCTGTTTTGCCCTTTTGACAGAGTAATCTTCTGTCATGTCTATAGCTGTATATCTTGGACATTATACTTGGTCTGAAACACAGTTGAAATTAAATATACATTTCTGCAAGTATGTATGGCATTTCCCCTACAGTTTTCCCCAAGCTATTGGATCTTTTTTTGTTGTTGTTGCTTCCAGCAAAAGTCATTCCACGCTTACATCGAGGTTTTTGGAATGAAGATTATGGAGAAAGAATGCAACACAGGCACGAAACATTTTATTGGTGTAAAATATGTGACCACAGGTCAACAGCAGCTATTCACTCTGCTAGACAGGAGGGGTATCTATCAGTTTGAGATTAGCAGCACCCAGATGTGTTTCAGGGGTTTGTGTGTAGGCAAGAGAGAAGGGAAGCATGAAGCTCGGTGGCAGGGCGGTAGCTTTCACTTGGAGCCTCTTGTGTCCACAAGGAAACAGGAAGTGCAGTTACCTTGAAACTGACAAAGCTGAGCTGCTACTTGTTTGTTGCCTGAGAAATGTATTTCAGTTTTAAAGTATAATTTCCTTCTAACAAATTTCCCCTTAACTCTGTGGACACTAGTCTTTTAGGGAAAATTGGGCACTGCCTCACCAACCCCAGTTTACTGTCAGCCAGCCCCTACCTGCCTGCCTTCTTACTTACACAGAGGGGCCTTTACTGAAAACGTCATCCTCCTTAGTTTCAGTGTTCCCTTGTAGAACTCAGAAAAGAGGTGGGGGACAAAAGTAGCATTAGTTGGCTCTGCCTGTCACGGGTTTTAGTCCCACCTACTATTCAGGCTCCCTGCCTTCACTCCTACTGGCCCCAATGACACCAACCACCACTGCCTACGATAAAGCTACAATTCTATGCAGACATAATTGGGAAGTGGGAGTAAGCCTTATTTAACACAGTGGGCCTTGCTTCCAAGTATATATGCATTGAACTGAGCTGCTGGTTTACAAATGCTAACTGTGTCACACTTGAGTAATTTAAGCTGTAAGAATTGCCTCTCTCCTGGTTCGGGGCTATGGTGATCAGATGCGAGGGAGAACAATGCCCCAGACCCTTTAATAGATATTTAATTGAGGGATTTTCAGCAGGTATAGTTTCTCTTACTTCTGTTTGGCAGTTTCCTCAGCTGGTTTAGCTTGTTGTATGTGAAGTTGTACCTCTTGAACTTCCCTCTGGTATGCCACTATTACAGGCAGAGAAGCCTTGTTCTCCTTTTTATCTGGTCTGCTAGAAATAGTGCCTGCAGTCACTGAAGTGAACTACATTCTCAATTCCAAATGCTAGGGAAAGTCCATTCTGCTACCAGGTGGTCAAAGGGCACTTTCACATGACACAGAAAATCACCTTTGAGCCTTCTGTGTGTGCATATATATTCTGTAATGTGGAATAGAAATAAGAAGAGCTGTGTTAAAACCAAAAGGTGGTGGGGAGGGTGTCTGCACTGTAGGAAATACTTCTTAAAAAAATGTGTTGGGCATGGGACTCCCCCATGTTTTATTAAGGGGCAATGATCCTGAGAGTGTTCCCAGGATGGTGTGGTTATGGAGAGCACAGGTGGTAGAATTGCTGTGAAGAACTGTGTAAATACAAGGAAGGAATAGGTGAAGTAGCAGTACTGCCACTAAGCTTGCGCAGAATGCTTTACCGAAAAAGCACAGCAAACATCTGAATTAGGAGGCAGAGCCTTCAGATCAAATTAGGAGGCAGAGCCTTCAGATCAAATGTAAGACTTCTAGGCAGGTTTGAATCTCATCATGGAAGTGCTAAGAGTGAAAAAAGTTGTACTGTTTATAGTCAGACGTTTGCCCACCTAGCTCTATATTGTTCATTGGTTGGTGTGGATCTCCAGGGGTTCACATAGGATTCTTTACCTGTCCTACCTTGAGGTGTCGGGAATCTAACCTGGAACTCATAGAATCATAGAATTGTAGAGTTGAAAAAAGAATTGTAGAGTTGGATCATCCCTGCAATGCAGGAATATGCAGCTGTCCCATACGGGAATCGAACCTGTAACCTTGGAATTATCAGAACATGCTCTAACCAACAGCTTCACATGCAAAGCTTGTGCTCTGTCACTGAAGTATATGATTACATAGATGAAGAATCAATGGAATAGCTGTGCACAGGCTTCTTTTACAGTGCAGGTAGCTAACATGGTGCTCTCCCAGTGTTGTTGGGCCCCAGCTCCCATCAAGCCCCAGCCAGAATGGTCAACAATACCTGGAGAACACTACTTTGGCAGCTACTGCCTTACAAAATGGGAATGTGGTGTGGCTGGACACAAAGTAATGTAAACTTCAGCTGGTAGGATGCTGTGTTTTGTAAGAAAGGGAATATATGTCCAGAAGCAGTAATCATCATTATTTCTTTCCCAGGTATTACTTTCTCAGCTGAACTCACTTATGCACTCAGAGTTGCTCTGTTGTCTAAGGAACAGCATCATGTGTGCTGATCATGTGTTCATGGTCTCTCAAACATCACATTTATGTCATGCTAAAATAAAAGTTATCCCTAATCTCTGTGTTACGGGCCTTGATGATTTGGATGGCTTCTTCCCAGATTTTAGTCATACATAACTGCTGTAACCTGCTGAGTTTGAGAGGCATGCAGTGTTCTTTCCATACTGTGACTTTAATTTTGGGCCTGGCACACATTGTACGTTGCAGAGTCCTTTCCTGCTTACTGTTAGTATAATCTTTTGTTCCTCTGCTGCTGCAGTTCTTTTGCATATCTTCTCTGCCACTTCTATTGGACTGCATCCTTTAAGCGTAGTATTTTTCTCCTGTGTACATATACCTCATGCTACAGCATAGACTTAATGGCTCAGAATTGTCTCTCATGTTTTCTTTTTGAAGACTTCTGCCAATTTGAATTATATTTCCCCATTCCAACAATAAGCTTTAAAACCAAAAGCATGAAGGCATTAAAGTATTCTATTTACAATATGAAATATTAAAACCTCGTTAAAATGACTTGGTTGTGGCTGTTAAAAGCCAGACCAAGCAGGGTAAGTCTTATATCAGGGGTCGGGAGCCTCCGGCCCTCTTAAGTCCTGCTGGACAACACCTCTCATCAAACCTAACCAATGGCCATGCTGGATGGTGCTGCTAGGAGTTGTGGTCCCAGCATCTGGAGGGCTGCTGGATTCCCTAACCCTGTCTTGCAGTGTTGCTGGAAAATATTCACACTTGAATTAGAAAGGAACTTCCACATTTGTTACATAGCTACTGAGGGTCCCACATGTTCAGTCATGACATACAGGTGTTGATTAATTAGGAGGGCACCCTTAGTTCATCTTAAAGGTAGTGGTGTCTGTCTATAGTTCATGTACAGCTTTAAAATTAGGTGTATCCACAGCTCAAGTTTTTCTGTGACTGTCACTGAGCAAGTAATATTGGTAACATTGCAGCCCAGTTCTAAGAAATCACGATTTCCTTCAACTTAGGCAAGCCTATGTGAGCCTTGGACCAACGCACTTGCACCTCCTTGTCTTTTGTGTGCTGCTTTTGAACTAGTCACCATTTTCTGAGATGTCAAAACCCTGGGTAACAGTGACTTAAACTATGCTTAGTGAAACAAGTCAGAATCAGTCCTTAGTTTCAGATCCTGGCTTAGTCTCACACTGTGGTGAAAAGTTTACAGTGTACACAATCTACCATTTCCTGCATTTGGACATCCTGGGGAATTGTGGTAAATTCAAAGTGAGGAGATTTGAGTCTCCTTCCATAGTACATGAAATAAGGGAAGGGGGAGCATATGAGCAGAAGACATGTTTCTGCTGCTTCTGGACTGAGTCTATATAGCTGCTGGGGTAAATATTAGAGCTATCTGGTGGTTGGGGCATTAATTGCTCCCCACTCAGTAAACAACCAAAATATTTTATTATACCTACGGGACCGCCTCTCCTGGTATGCCCCACGGAGGACCTTATGGTCTGCAAATAATAACATCTTGGAGGTCCCGAGCCTCAAGGAGATTAGACAGGCCTCGACCAGAGCCAAGGCCTTTTCGGCCGTGGCCCTGACATGGTGGAATGCTCTGCTACAAGACACCAGGGTCCTGCAGGATCTGACATCTTTCTGCAGGATCTGCAAGATGGAGCTGTTCTGCCAGACCTTTGGTCGGGGTCCAGTCTGACTCCCCCTCTCTCCTTATAAGAACTTGTATGAAAGTGCCCCCCAACTTTTCTCACAGGTTCATATATGATCAGTTACAAACAGTTAGGCTGGTGAGCATTTAAGGTTCCCAACCCTAATCTGTGGCACTAACATAATCACTTAATTTTCCGTTTGCTGATAAAGTTCACATACAAAGTATAATTTTGAAAATCCCCCACATTCTGTCATCTATGCAGGTCTTTTTAGTTTACAAAGGATTTGACATTTCGCTCAGCAGCATAGGTGAAAACGGATTTGAAGCCCCTTCTCCGGCCTCCAAACCAACAATAAATTTATTTTCCGTTGCACAAAGTCAAATGTGTAAAATGTACTGCTGCAGTGGAGTTGCTTTATTTCTGCTACTGTCAAGAACCGCTGTGCATTGCTTGGTGATTATTGCAATGTTAAGAGAACCATATGCATTTATAAACAAGGGTGGCAATGTGCTAGGGAGTCATGGTTGGCTATAATTTCCCAGTATGTTTCCGTGTACACATCTCTCCAGATGTTCTGCTTTACCAAACGGCCATGCTGAAAACTTATTGTGGAAATTGAAGTAACCTTTACTTTTCTAGGCAGTAATATTCCCACTTCTGTATTTAAAGAGTTCATTTTGTTCTTTCTGAACAGTGTGAAGGTATTTTTATCTGTAGGTGTAAAAGATGCATTGTTACCTTGCTGTTAATGCAGAATATGTCTTTGGTTTACCAGCTCTGCATCAACCTGATAATGCAGGGAAACTCTGAGCATGTTCTATAAACTGGGAATAGGGTAGCATAAGAGTCATGTTTCAATAAATGTACGGTAGTTTTGTGGATGCTTAAAAAAGAAATTAACTCCAAGCCTGGGTGATAGGGCATGTTACAAATCAAATTAACACCTTAATGGGGGTGTCTGGCTTGGCAAATTGCTTTTCTATTCTCTGCCAAGCAGTCTGTTCAGCAAGGCAAGCAGTTCTGGCAGGGGCTAGCAGCTCCCCAAATCCTTGTGACCATTTTCAAGGGCTTTTAAGTTGGTCTAGTGTTCATTGTAGTCAAGGCTGGGTATACTCTGTGCCACAAAACTAGGAGCAAGTTATATACCATTTTGCATAAATCTTTTAAGTTGCATGAGTTAGTATCTGGATTTGTATAGAATTTAAAGGGGGAAAGTCAAGATGAGAGAGGGATATATGGGTTGTTTTGTAGGACCTGTGGGAGGTGCAGGCCATTCCTTTTGCCTGGTAACTTACATTTTTGCAAGTTACAATAGTGAAGGCTTGCCTGCTATGTTACAGCTCTGCATTTCTCTAGCTTTATAGCTCTGCATTTTTCTAGCTATGTCGCAGGTCAGATTTCTGCTTCTTACCTGTATTGCTCCCTGCCCCATTCTGTCCTTGATTGTGCTGTTGCTGATACATTTTTAAAGGTTCAGTATATGGAGTGGGGGTGGGATTGACCTGCTTCTTCTGATCCTCATGTTCTGTTCACAGGAACCAGGAAAACAGAAGTGAAAATGAGCTGCAACTCTTCTGTGGCTTTCATAGCTGCTGTTGTGGCTGCTTGTGGTTAAAGATTTTAAAATATTTTTTTTTTCGTGTATAAGACTAGGGTTTTTTCCTAAAAAATAATGTCAAAAATTAGGGGACATCTTATACTCTGGGCCATTTCCCCCAATTTTCTTAAATCTGAGTCCCCAAAAATAGGGAGTGTCTTAATACATGGGGGCGTCCTATAGACAGAAAAATATGGTACTTTTGTTATCTAAATTCTTAACTACCCCTGAAGATATTACAGTGTTTATATTAGCTATGTATATAATAATAAAGTGACTTGGTTGTATCCAAAGCATGGCACTATTTCAAGTGAAAGTTCCTGCATGTGCTGCTTTGAATTTGCTTCTTTATAGACATTGCCAGCTGGATAGTCATTTGGAAGCTGAAGTTAGTGCCGATGCAGAAGCTCTTGAACTCAAGTTCAGATAACTAACTGTTGTATGTTAATCATTGCTTGATGTGACAAAATAAGAGTTACTGCCTGCTTTTGGAGGCTGCAGTGCCGTTCAGGTGGGAATGAATTTAGAAACCTGAGTCCTGCTCAGATGATGGAGGATAAAGTGGACATGACAGATTGGAACCATAATTTTCTTGTTGTATGTTTGGACACTCAATCCATGGTTGGGGTTCTAAATTATGTGTAACAGAAGCAGTGGCCTGGTGTGATATCTACATTCAGCCAAAGAGTTGGCCTAATTGCCAAAATAGATTGAATTAGTCTGTGCTTTGCATTAGCTTCACAGCAGGTTTCTGACAAGGTTGTTTTAGACCCAGCTGTGTGATGTAATTGGTTTACTAAATCCAGTAAAATGGTTGACTCAGGCTGCAATCATAAACACATTTATGATGGCGTAAACTTCAGTGAGCGTGTGGCTTACTTCTGACTAAACATTCATAGGATTGCTCTGTCACATTGAGCTGGCAACCTCTGTGTACCTGGACTGTGCTACACTCTTCTATGTTGTCTGGTATAATACTCTACTAGTGCATGTAACTCCTCATTATAGAACCATTTTCTAATGAATTTATATTAGTAAGCAAATTAGTAGATTTGGTTGTAATCTACACTTGCAAGTAAATCCAGAAATGTCAGTAGCCCACATTCAGTTTTTATTCCTGCTTGCCTATGTATAGAAATGTTTGACTACTGTGACATGATGATGGCGTGTGAGAGAAAACATGCACAGTTTAGCAAAGATCCTGGTGCCTCTTCACTTCCTTTTCTGTTGACAAGTGCCTGTTGACAAGCCTCTTGTGTTAAAATACAGACCCTGGGTTCTATCCAACATCTACTCTAAGTGGCACTAATTGAAATTAATGTGCATTATTACTAATTTGGATGTAGTAACTTCAGTGGTTCTACTGAGAGTAAATGTTAGCTGGATACAACTCCTTAGATTTAAATTAAAACTTCATATTCATGTCTGCCCTCATTAACTCAAAATTATCCTGAAGTCTATCTTACTGACTTAAGAAAATTATAATGCCTTGCTTATTTTGGAACTGTTGCCTTTAATTATCTTCCCTTTTTTATTTTTTATTATAACTATTTAATGTGTTCCAGTCATTGCCAATGATGGGGAAGAAATACATCACAGATTTTCAATAGAAATACCGTATTTTTCGCTCCATAGGACGCACTTTTTCCCCTCCAAAAATGAAGGGGAAATGTGTGTGCGTCCTATAGAGCGAATGCAGGCTTTCGCTGAAGCCTGGAGAGCGAAAGGCATCGGTGCGCACCGACCCCTCTCGCTCTCCAGGCTTCAGGAAGCTATCCGCAAGCCTTGCAAGCCCGGTGGGAGTTCCCGCGGGCTCACAAGGCTTGCAGGCAGCAGCCTGCAGCCCCGGCGAGTGTCCGCAAGCCTTGCGCGCCCGGCAGGAGGTCCCGCCGAGCGCGCGAGGCTTGGGGCAGCAGCCTGTCGCCCGAAGCACGGGGAGCCCTCCGGAGGGCTCCCCGTGCTTCGGGCGAGTGTCCGCAAGCCTTGCGCGCCCGGCAGGAGGTCCCGCCGAGCGCGCGAGGCTTGGGGCAGCAGCCTGTCGCCCGAAGCACGGGGAGCCCTCCGGAGGGCTCCCCGTGCTTCGGGCGAGTGTCTGCAAGCCTTGCGCGCCCGGCAGGAGGTCCCACTGAGCGCGCAAGGCTTGGGGCTGCAGCCTGTCGCCCGAAGCACGGGGAGCCCTCCGGAGG